>NC_136071.1:1087428650-1088053650 GCF_964261635.1 Lissotriton helveticus | reverse complement strand
ACGGCACAGATGCGTGACGCATCTGTGCCGTTAAGGTGGCGCATTGCTGGAGTTGTATCGCAAGTGCGATGCAGCTCCAGCAACGCTCAAGGGTGCACCATCTCCACAATGTTGCGTCAAGACCTATGCCTGCTTAAAGCAGGCGCAGGGTTTTGACGCAGGTTTCTCCTATCTGATTGTAAATGCGGCACATCATGGGTGGCAGAGCAGTGGTGCACGTTAACTGGTGCATGCCTGGGGATGTGCCATTTAACATAAATCTGCCCCTTTACATTTAAGTATGTGCAGGGGACACAGAGTCGGTGAGGCTTATCCAAGGTTAAGAAGAGATGAGTCCTGTTCAGTGAAAAATTAGACATAGGCTTCACCTGCTCAGCATCGCTGGACATGGCTAAATAATAGCTGCAAAATTTTACTCTTGTTAAACAATTTTACTATTATAATCTCTGAGATTTGTCTCTTACTCTGCAACATCTCATTGTTGTTATCTTTCTTTAAAGATAAAGACAACCTCAACATGAGCGACAATCTGCAATCAGTTGATTTTGACCTCATCATTGAACTTGTAATTGAAACATCAGTGGATGTTGATCCCTTGGATGATTTAAATCCTGAGGATGAAGAAGAGCGTGATGAGGATGCAGATTTGTCGGAATTATATGAAATAGGATGGGAAGCTGACCTGCTTGAGCCTATGGAAATATAAACATTTATTTTTAAAATTTATAATTAATAAAAAGTAAAAAGGTAAACCGTTTAATTTAAAAATAAAGACACCTTCAAAAGCAGGTTATGTGTAGTGTCTTCAATAAAATATTAAAATATGCTCATAAAATTAGATCAGATTCACATATAAAATAGCATAGGTAACATAAATATAAATGTCATTTCTTTTCTGGTATTTCTGTATTGTAAATTTGCAAGGACTAAAAAATCTTCTATTTAAAATGTCAAGTAGTGTGTTAAATTTTTGATCACTGTTATTGTTTTACTGTTTGGTAATAATGGTTAATAACATTTTTTATTATATTTTACCACAGATTCAACTGCAGATCATTTCAAGATTTCACCATGCCTACAATAGAAAGACAGAGAAAGGCTGCAAAACGTCAAAGACAGCAGGTGAAAAAAAATATGCAGCAGTCCTCTAACAAAAAGATTTGTCAAGTCACGAAGAAAGCACCGGGTAAGAGCACAAAACAATTCATAAGAAATATGTGTAGTAAAAAAAATATTACTACAGAAAATGTTTCAGTCCATAAAACGAGAAGGAAATCAAATGGAAAGGAAAGGCCAATGAAAAATGTTACTGCTAGAGCAAGAGATAACTCTGTGCATGATAGTAGAAGGAAACAACAGTTTAGGGAGATTCGTAAACGAATGTTCCGCAACAGGATAATTGGCAATTTGTTAAAAAATATTAAGAAACGTCAACAGAAACTGGTTTTTTATAAGAGAAAAAAAAAAGTTGAGAAAGTTATTGATCAGGCATTTGAAATTAAACGTAAGTTATTTATTTTGATAATCAATAGAATTAGGAAGCTAAACAAGGCAATTTATGATTTCAAAAGAAATAGTAGATGGAAGAGAATAGTTAATCGTAGTAATTTTTGTGAAGTTTTTTCTGGAGAATGGATGCATAGTTCAAGCTGTGAGGCATTTTTTAATGAGGAGAGTTATTTCCAGGATAATGATTTGCTGCATGCAGTTGACACCAGTGGTCGTGCTTATGAAGTGAAAGATGGTTGTCCAGTTGAAAAAGAAAAACTTGTGACAACAGAGGCAGAAGAGGTGTTAGGTAATGAGGTTTTAGGAAGACGTGCTAAGGGTCCTGTGTACACCTGGAAGTGTAGTAGTATTTGCAGTGTGCGACAGGATTCCATCAATTTGCTTTGTGATTTTGTACGGTCATTTAATAAGAAAAGTTTGAAGCAGAAAATAAGGTTGTTGCAAGAATTAGATCCTTGCAGAGTGAGAGAAGTGACAGGTTTGCATGGTCATTCACTGGCTTGTCTTTCCAGGAGAGTATGCCAGAGTGTTTTTCATCATTTCAGGATGCTAGCAGTGCATCATAATAAAGTGAGGAAATTAGTTAGAATGTTGTATTATGCTAAGAGTCCAGCAATTATGCTTAAAAAATTATGCGCTGCTCTTTTGCATGGTTCTGAAATAGATGTGAAGAATATATGTGAAGAAATTGAGTTTTGTTACTTTGGAAGTAAAGAGGAGAATGTTGAAATTGAGCAAGAAGAAGAGGGTCATGTGGAAGATAGTGTACAGGTTTCCAGTACAGATAATTTCCAGAGGGAAATTGCGACATTTGAGGTGAAATCAAGTGAGAGGCCTAATTTCACTTGTGTGTGTTGTCGACGCACTTATTATAAGAATCAGACTAAGTTAGTGGATTTATATGCAAAAAGTGAAAGGGAAAATAATAGTGAATGGAAGGATTTCGCAACATACTTGATGGTAGAAAATTGTTTTGATTTGGGATTGGATCAACGTGTGTGTACTTATTGTTGTTGCAAATTAAATCAAAACCAGATGCCTGCTAGAGCAGTTCATAATAATCTGGAATTGGTTGAGATTCCTTCTGAATTGAAGGATTTAAATACTTATGAATCTATTTTGATTCAAAGTATCCATCCCTTTCAGGCTATTGTAAGAATGGAGCCAAAGACAGGGAAATTGCCTCCATCAGATTTACAGAGAGGATTAAAGGGAAGAGTTGTTTATTTGCCTCTAGATTTGAAGAAAAACATTAACACAATTGGAGTAGAAAAAGTGGAAGAGGAACCTCTGGTTATCTTAGTTAATGGGGTTCCGACAAAGAATAAGAAAATATGGCAAGATTTAGTAGATGTTAGGAAAGTTAAAAAGGCAACATTGTATTTGAAAAAAAATAATAAATACTATAAGAATGTATATGTTGCAGAAGAGCAAGTAAGTGAGGAAGAGGATAGCGATTTGTGTGCTGGTCAAATTGAGAAAGTAGAACCCTCTACTAGTGAAGAAATATATGAACATTATAGTGTTCATCCTTTACATTCCAAGGAAGTCATGGGGAATGCTATTGAGTTGTTTCAAATGAAACAAGCCAAAGGGAGTCCCATTAGTGTTTGGGAGGAAAGTTTGGAAGCTCGGTGTTTCCCACAGCTTTTTCCAACAGGTCAGGGAGGAAGATATGATGAGCGACCTCATCAAATTCCTGCTTCTGAATACCGGACTTTGCGATTGTATGCAGGAGATGCTAGGTTTCGACAATGCATTCCCTATTTGTTTCATCTCCTGTTTGAAAGCGATCTGTCTGGACTGTCATATGCAGTGAACCACATCTTGAAAAGTGGTATACACATGCAAAACATCTCGGCAAGTGACTTTATGGATAAAGTCAATGTCCAAGACAGTATTTTGGATTCTCACCTGATCTGATTAATCTCATGGCGTGTCAGCGTGGTACTAATGAGTACTGGTACCGTCGTCATGGTGATTTAAAATGTATGCTGAGGAACTTAGGTACTCCCACATGGTTCCTCACTCTGAGCTGTGCCGAGTATGGCTGGGAAGACTTACTTGAATTTCTACGAGAGGCAAATGCTAACGTAGATAACATCGAATTCAAGACACCTGGAGAACTGTGCTCTTTGGATCCAGTCAATGTATGTAGGTACTTCAATCATAGATTTGAAGCTATGATGTCTTTCATCATGAATAAGAAGAATCCACCTCTTGGAGAGGTGTTGGATTTCTTCTGGAGAAAGGAGTACCAAGCAAGAGGTGCTCCTCATATACATATGTTGCTGTGGATCAAGGATGCACCTAAATTTGGAACGGATCCAGAAGACTCAGTGATGAGTTTCATCCAACAGTATTCTACGTGTGCTGTTCCAAACGCAAAGGAGAAGAAAAGCCTAAGAGAAAAAGTTCTGCGTTTCCAAAGCCATCGATGTGGAAAGTACTGCCGTCGTAAATTCCGAAACAAGGACAAGTTCTACACTAAATGTCGTTTCGGCTTTCCACGACCGGTGATTTCTAAAGGAAGAGTAAACAGTTTGATGTCTTCGCTGCGACACAATGTCATGAAGAAAACACCTAAAAACACTTACAATTTGAAGAGGAACCAAGAGTCCAAGTACATCAACGACTACAACCTGGTGATTTTGTCCATGTGGAATGCTAACATGGATATACAGTTTGTGGCTGATAACTGTATGGCTGTGGCTCGGTATGTGACGTCTTACATCACCAAAAAAGAGAAGACAGAATTGAAGGATATGTGGGAGGACATTTCCCATGAAAAGAGCCTCAGCAAGAAGTTGTACAGTTTCAGTCTGAAGATGTTGTCGCATCGAGAAATTGGAGCGTACGAATGTTCTGACCGGTTGTCTTCAGCAAGTCTCTATGCCAAGTCCAGGAGTATCGTTTGGGCGAGTCTTGGTCTTGCAGCAACGCGTAATCGAGTTCTCAAACCTGTGCGGGCAATTGAGTATTTGGCGGAAAAGGAGCCAAACAGTACCGACATTTTGAAGACAAACATGTTGGATACATATTATCCAAATCGAAGCGGTCACCTCGAGAATGTTTGTCTGTATGAGGTTCTGCAAAATTACATATTCAAGAGGAACATCAAAGAAGATACTGAGAAAGGAGTGTATGCTGTAATAGGAAGTGAGGGATGTCTGGTCAAGCAAAGAAAATGCCACTTGGTAAACCATCGAAAATTGAGTGGTGAATCTCCTGAAAAAAAGGAGTTTTTCTATTTAGCACTTTTGCAACTTTTCAAGCCTTGGCGTGCAGAAGAGGAACTGCTTGGAGATTTCCTCTGTTACGAAGACTCTTTCAATGCCGCCAAGGAGACCATAGAATGTCCTGCTTTTCCCAAATATGTAGAAATGTTGAATGCGGAAATTGAGCAGGAAGCAACGATTGCAGCCGAGATTGCCAGAGACAGTTCTCAGGACAGTCAGAGTTCTGCTTCATTGAGTCAGGATCCACTAGGAGGACCTGTTATCGAAAATGAAGCTGCCACTGCTATGAATGAAGTGGAAAGAGCCATGGCACATGCTCAAGAGGATGCGGTTAACTTAGAAGAGTTGGAAAGACAACTCAACGTTGAGCAGAGGAAAATATATGACGAAGTTACCATGCAAATTGATCATGGATTAAGTCATGATAAGAAAGAGTGCTCATGTATGTCGTTGAAGCCTGTCCGACTGTACGTGAGTGGAGAAGCGGGAACTGGAAAAAGTTTCCTCATTAAAGCAATTTCATGCTATTTGCAGGAAAGGACAGAGTCATCGCTGTCTTGTGTTGTCACTGCTCCAACTGGACTGGCAGCACATAATATTAAAGGGATTACTTTACATCGTTTACTGATGCTGCCAGTGGAGCATGACAACAAATTACAATATCACAAGCTATCTGGAGATGCTTGTTTTGAAGTTTCAAGAATCTTGAGGAAAATGAAACTTCTTATCATTGACGAAGTAAGCATGGTTTCCAATGTCATGCTTGCCTTTGTGCATTTGAGGATGCAAGAAGTTCTCAAAACAGAGTATGATGTGTTATTTGGTGGCAAACACATCATTGTTTTCGGAGATCTTCTGCAGCTGACACCAGTGAAAGGGCAACCTGTGTTCAAAATGCTCACGCATGAAGATACCAGGAAGTGCCTAGGCAGCATTGGCAACGTCAATATATGGTTAAACTTCAATTATGCTGAACTGCATGAAAATATGCGTCAGGCGAAGGATGAAGTTTACAAGACTATTCTACAAGATGTTAGAATTGGAAAAGTGACCGAGCATGGGAAAGAAGCTTTACATGCACGATTACTGTCAAATTTATATCCAGAACAAGATGTTGTGCCTGAGAATATTTTTCAGAAAATTACTGAGAAGAAATCTGGAATATGTTTGATGCCAACTCTTGCAGAATGTGCCAAATTTAACAACAAAATGTTGCATTTAGAAAAGCAAGAGATTGTGAAACTGGAAGCTATTGATAGAGTAGAGCATATGGGATCAACAATTATTTTGTCTGAGAATCTGAAAACAAAATTGGATTCATTAGAGAAGAGTATATCTAAAACTGCAGGTTTTGAAAAGACTCTGAATGTGTGCTTGAACTGCCGTATAATTTTAAGAAGGAATTTACATGTTGAAAGAGGTCTGGTAAATGGATCAATGGGTAATGTTGTTGATTTTGTGAAATACAGAAATAGAGATGGAATTGAATTTTTAAAAATTAAATTTGATGGCATTGAGGAAGTACAGCTAATTGCTCGTTGTTCTGCTAGATTTTTGCTTGTAAAAGACTTATATGTTCGCCGTAAGCAGTTTCCTGTTTGCTTGGCATATGCGGTGACAATTCATAAATCGCAAGGTTTAAGTGTAGACAGTGCATTGGTGAATATTGGCAGTTCTGTGTTCAAGGAGGGTATGGCATATGTGGCATTGTCAAGAGTTAGAACTTTATCGGGATTGTACTTGATTGAGTGTGATGTCACAAACATTTGTGCGGATCTAGATTGTGTTAAGGAATACAATAGGTTAAGAAGAGAGTATGCGCCACATTTGCCTCAGTATCCTTTGTTTGAGAAACGTGTGGTAGGCCGGAAACGAAGAAATGAGAACAATACTGGGGAGGTTGTAGCAAAAAGACAAAAAGTCAATGAACCTAAAATTACAAGCAGAAACAAAAAGGATTCTGTTGAAGATGTTGTTGGTTTTCAGTTTGAAAACAGTTCTGGTGTCAACTGCTATGCTAATGTAGTGGTTAATGTTTTGTTTTCTCTAAAAAATGTAAAAGAAGAGATTGTGGTCAATTCTGATCAAAGATTTTGCAGTTTGTTAAATTCTGTGTTAGAGAAATGTACCACTGATAGAAGAAACATAGAAAGTGTGTCTGAAATTCGAAATCTGTTAGACAGATGTTCAGGCCAAACACAATTCTCTCAAAATATTCAGCAAGATTGTCAGGAGTTTTTAATGTATATGCTTGATGTATTGCATGCTGAAGGTGTAGATGTAGATCAGCTGTGTGGGCTTTCTTATCAATGGCAGCATGACTGCGAGAACTGTATGGTATTAAGTACTACTAGTGTAGACTCAGAAAGATTTATATATTTAACTTTGCCAGACAGTAAATCAGTCTCCTTTAATAAGCTAGTAAAAGCAGCTGATCACAACATGGAGTGTAGCCAATGTAAATCTGAAATGATGTCCACATTATTTATACGAACATATGGCCAGTATGTCATTTTAATGTTCCAACGATGTAGGCCTGATGGAACAAAATTGACAACTTTAATTAAAAATTTTGTAGCTTCGCAGTTGTCAATATCAGGAAGGACTTTTGTAACTGCAGCAATTATATATCATGACGGCCCTTCAATAACATCAGGACATTACACAGCTTATTTAAAGTCTAGAAATGGCTGGTCATTCTACAATGATTCTGTTTTAATTTTTCAAAAAAAAATTGCCGTATGACCTTAAAAACTCTTACCTGGTGTTTTTAAAACCAACATTTTAGGGAAATAATCTCGGGATGTGCTCTGTGGAATTTCAAGAAGTTCTAATGGCTCCTACACAATTTGGCCTTGAGGATAAGTGTAGTTCAGAGACATAACTTCTAACCATAGGACTGGACATTATGGAGAAATACGTGCACTTTGAATGAGTTCAGAAAAACTGTTTCTTTTTATAAGCTAATTGAAGCAGCCAATCAAAACATGGAGTAGAGGGAATGTAAGTCTGCAATGCTGTCTACTGTTTTACATTGCTTTGTGATTAAAAGTGATGTAGAGAATTAAATAATTGTAGTAGTCATAGAGGTAGTGTAAGTCTGCTTGTATCAGTGTCATAGGAAAAGTAGAACATGACTGAGCAAGAAGGGGAAGATATTACTATTCCAGGATTGTGAAAATGATCTTCAACATTTTAATTCTGAAAGTTGCGGAAATGCCAAATGACGGGATTGGCTTACAAGAAATCCAAGAGTTATAAATGGCTCTGACCAGATTTGGCCTTGTGGAAAATTGTGGTAGAGAGCAAGAAGTCATTTATTGCATGTAACGTGTTTTTAAAAACGATGGAGATTTTCTTTCAGAAAGTGGCGGGCTGAAAGTAATAACAGCACAAAAGAGTGTAAGCTGTTCATAGGACATCCTTGGACGTCATGGAAAGTAAGTTAACTTTAAGGAGTTCTGAATTTTGATTTCTGATGTTGTATGGGTTTTTTAAACACAATCATTTTGATTGTGTTTTTTTTTCCCCGCTGTTACATGATGAATACCTTCAAGTCACTGTTTTTAGTGAATTTTGATACATTCTGAGAACAGCAAAAATAAACCATTTAACATGTATAATTAATTCTGTACTGTTTGCATTTATGATGTATATGTAGAACTGTGTAGGAGGCATGGAGAAGGTGAGGCTTCTGTAAGTGTCAAAGTTGTTGCATGCAGTGCTGCACTTCTGCGTATTCTTTCATATGCTAGACTACATCTGCACAATGAGATACCTAAGCAAAGGAAACACAAGTGATGTGATTGTGAAATGAGCAAAATAAATTGCACGTATTTCAATTACATCACCTGTGTTTCCTATCATTACGAATCACATTGTGCAGATCAAGTTTAGGTCTGTCCAGGGAAACATAGGAGTTTTGGACTTTGTTGAAGAGTGCAGTGGACATGACTCACTTCATTGGTAGACCTTCACATGTATTATGTCCTCTATTCTCTTCAACAACTCGAAATTTCATCTGCAACCCTGAGTAGGCCTCACCTGAAACAAACCTCTGGATAGTAGACATCTTATTGGCATCCTGAAGCAATTATTTAAAATTTTAGTGTGTTGCGACACTTTTCTGAAACAACAGCAATGCAAAAGATGCACCATGTTTTAAGATAGGCCTCACTTCATCTGCATCAAGATACTGTTAGTTTAAAATGTATATCTTTAGGACTGTGTAGGGGGCCTGGAGAAGCAGAAGCTTCTGTAAGTGTCAAAGTTTTTGAAAAACTGTTTGTCCTTCAATCTTTTCCCTTGTCTTTTCAAATTTTTAAATACATGTTTTAATATTTTTCAAATGTTTGTTCTCTCTTTCACAGATTGAAAGTATAAAAAGAAAAAGTGAGTAATTTAACGACAATTATAAGGTAAATATTTTGTACTGTTTTCGTTACATTTATATCACATTTAACTACTATTAGTTCCACTGCTTCATTTCTTTAACCTTCAGTTTCCTGCCTTTGCTACTTCCCTCATTCCTTTCTCTATTAACTACTTACTCAACTCCTTCCACTCTTTTTCTCAGTCCCTCTCTTCTCATAGTTCCTCACTCTTGTTCACTCACTGCGTCTCTATTACTCTTACTGTCTTTGACTGATCAGTCTATCACTACTTGTTCATAATGCTTTCTCTGTGTAGTTGAAGCACACTAAGGGGAATATTATGAACACAGCCAATAAAATTATTGCTCTTTTTATTGGCAGAAAACTGGTGCAAAAGTGGTTTTAGTGGCAGTTTTCTGCCACAAAAGCAGCTTTAGCGACACATTTCTGCCAATAAAAGCTGCAAAACTTTTATTGCCTATGTTGATGATATGGCTCTATGTTAATTACATTTCTTTGCTGTTTCAATTAATCTTTTTCTGTTATTTTTTGTTTTCTATTTTCTATTTTTTCTCTCTGTTATTCCTCATGTTTTAATCTTATTTTGAACATTCACTCACATTCTCCAAGAAACTCTTCTTTGTTAATGTTATACTTTCTTTTTTTTTCTTTCACTTCCTTATCTATTTTGTTTTTCACAATTATACCCTCTTCTGTCTTTTCTTCGGTAAATAGATCTATTAAACAGTATCTCTTCTTTACTCCCTATAGCTGTCTTTCTTTTAACATCACTCTCTGTTTCCTTTCCTTATACTTACACTTTTTTTTTTTTTTTTTTGGTTAGCTCCCGGTCCGCGTACCGGGAAGCTAACCCGGAAGCGAACCAAAAGAAATAGAGCTTGCAAGAGTGCTAAACATTCTAGCAATTTTTTTGGAAAGGGAAGGTAGTTCTGAAAAGAACTTTTTTTTAAATATTTTTGTTGTTTTATATATATATTTTTTTTTTAACATTTTTTGGGTTTTTTTGTATTTTTTGAACGATTTTATATTTTTTTTGGTTTTTTTTGGGGGGGGGAAACAACAAAAAACAGGCGTTGAAAATGGCTCAACAGGAGCAAAAAAAAATTACTGGGGGCGGTTAGGGCAATCATGGTGTTCATATGCCAGGTTGAGTGCATTGATGCTCATGTTGCCACAAGCTAATAATGCACGACAGTGCATACATAAGTGAATCATGTGCCCAAAATGTTCTTGAATATTTGGCACAGTTTCCCGTGCCTCTTCTGGTGTTAGAGAAACCGGTATTGTTGGTCTGGCCACAGGAGTTGGTCTTGGATTGTCGTGCATATCCCTTAATTCTGCCCGGCTGTAATTTAGGGGATGTTTCCTCGTCATGTGCCTGTGCATTGTGTGATTTCCAAAGCTATATTTTTTGTCCGTCCCTCTGGACAATTGTTCCTTGCATATCAGGCAGGTGACATACCTTGCGTTGACCTTTTTTTGGCCACGAGGCATTGAAAAAAACTGCCAGATGAAACTGGCTTTCTTTCTGGAAACCCGGGGCAACTCTTCTAAAAATTGTGGTTCTTCTCCATCCTCATCCATTTCTTCCTCTTCCTCCTCAGTGTTGATAAGGACCTGGGGAGGTGGTCCTCTCTTCCCATGAGGAGGTGGTGGTGGTGGTGGGGGTGCACCAGCTGAAGCAACCAATGAAGCCATTTTCACACAAGCAAAATAGGTCTTCCAACAAGCAAAATAGGTCTTCCTCTCACAATGATGAAAGTCAGAGTGAGGAAAGAAGGAGGGGTTTTCATCATTTGGGAAAATCAATACTTCTCAACCAATGAAAAGTGTTATTTTTAAGTCACCTGACCTAGCCTTCCATCATTATGAAACCAAAAGTGAAATGAACCAATGAAAAGTTTTATTAACAAGTCACATGACCTCTCACGCTCATGTTACGCGCTGCGGAACGCTCCCCGGTTAGCTTCCGGGTCGCTAAGCTTCGCGCCCCGGTCCGCGCCCCGGGACACTTCCGGGTGCGCTAACGCGATACGTCACAAGACGCATTTCGCGGCAACGCGATACGTCGCGCTTTCGCGCCGCGGATCGCTTCCGGGGAGCTGTGTTTCGCGCCTCGGTCCGCGCCCCGGGGCACTTCCGGGTGCGCTAACGCAGTACGTCATAAGACGCATTACGCGGCAACGCGATACCGTCACTATGTTGATTTCTTACCGGTTCGCGGACCGGGTCGCGGAATTAAATTGAGCTAACGGGAAGCTTCCCGGTTCGCGGACCGGGAGCGAAACAAAAAAAATATTTAAAAAAAATTATTAATAAACATATAAAATATATTTTTGGATTTAAAGAAGAATACACTTTACAGCTATAGATATTAGCTTTTAAAAAACCAATGAAATTCACTGAAAAAACCATAGGTTATAGACCATATATAGTTAGGAATTAGCATTTAAAAAACCTTTATTTTACTCACACAAAACCATTGAAATTCCATATATAGTTAGTTGTACTAACTATATATCGCGCACCCGCAATCCACTGCTGATCATGTCACATATTACATCATTCATGACATGGTCAGTGACATCACTGATGACATCACTGATGACATCTCAAATGACATCACTGATGACATCACTGATGACATCTCAAATGACATCACTGATGACATCACTGATGACAACATCCAGTGACTGTGTGTTTCTGTAAAGTTTAAATATGTTTTACATATTGAAGAATGAGTAGATGTAGAAGTGTCTGGATGAAGGATTTAGTAGGTGCGTGACTGACTGTATGAGTGAGTGATTAAATGTGTCTCACTGAATGCATGGGTTAGTGACTAAACTGTCTTAATTTGTGCATCATTATGTCTGTTGTTCTGTAAACTGCTGCATGTGTTGATCAGTAGCTATATGAGTAACTATATGGGTTATTGATTGGTTGCCCAAGCATTTGTATGGGAGACTGAGTGTGTGTGTGGGTGGCTGGGAGGTGTATGACTCTGTGCATATATGTGTGAGCAGTTGATTCACTAGATGTATGGGTTCAAAAGTGCATGTGGAAACAGCTGTATGGGCAGTTGACTGTGTGCATGAGTGTATTGGTGAGTGAATGGATATCTCAGTGCTACATGTCAAAGTAAGTACATATGTAAAATACAGTACATGTGAGAGTTGACATATATAAATAACTGTGCATAGGAGCCAGTGAATGTGTGAGTGGCTGTATGCATCATTGTGAACTTGTATCCAGGATTGTATAAGAGAGTAAATATGTTTTAGTATATGTTTGAATAAGTAAGGTGTGTATAACTGTATAGTTGAGAAAATGGAGGTGTGATTGATTCTTTGCATGACTGACTAGGTGTCTGAGTAACTCCATGGATGAGTGACAGTCTGTGAGTGTATGTTTACACTGAGTGTATCTAAGGTTATATTAGAGTCTGAAGAGGTTCATCGTATTATCACATGAATGATGTCATCAGTGATGTGATCAGTAATGTCAAATGAGATGTCATCAGTGATGTCATCAGTGATGTCATTTGAGATGTCATCAGTGATGTCATCAGTGATGTCATTTGAGATGTCATCAGTGATGTCATCAGTGATGTCACTGACCATGTCATGAATGATGTAATATGTGACATGATCAGCAGTGGATTGCGGGTGCGCGATATATAGTTAGTACAACTAACTATATATGGAATTTCAATGGTTTTGTGTGAGTAAAATAAAGGTTTTTTAAATGCTAATTCCTAACTATATATGGTCTATAACCTATGTTTTTTTCAGTGAATATATATACATATATATCAAAGCTCCAATTTCCTAATAATGTCCAGCCGGGTTAAGGAAAAGACAGCACTCACGGGTACAGCAGTATATCAGCAAAGGGTTTATTCAGAACAAACGCGTTTCAGGAGCAAAATCCCTTCGTCGGTGTTCACATCGGGAAACGCTATGCGGCACCATTATCTATGTTTGCAAAGGTAATCGAAACAAACAATGGACTACACCACAAGCGCAATATTGCGCGCCATCTTGGAATGTGTTATGGTTAACCATGCATCACAGCAAATAACATTTGGGCTATATAAACAATAATTCCAGCCGTGTATCACCAAACAATTAGATGGACTTTATATCTTGTTATGACCTATAGGACAAAATATATCCACACTGAAAGGTGCAAGAACAATCGTCATGCAACATCGCACGACATCCACATGAAGACCACATTAACGAATAATCATGAGGGTAAAAATCTTGCCGTGGATCGGCAATTGCAGCCATATATTGGCTGCTAAATATAAGAATATATAAACCCATGCAATTTCCAATTGATGCGATTAATTCAAATCTAGGCGCAGCTTCAATCCAAAAACCCATTCTGTTAATCACTATATAATGTCAATCAAAATCTTATATCATGAAATTGCACATTTACACTGATGTCTATTCATTAACCTAAGTGTGATGCCAGTTCTTCACCCATATTTAAACCTCTAGGCGCCCTTGTCTCTAAATCGACAATGTATCGAGATTCTAATCTCCTGAGTGTTTGCAATCTATTGCCTCCTCTCGGGTTCTCACTGACGTGGTCCAGGCAAACGTATCTCAGGAGATTTCTGTCACTATTGTGCTTGATAGTGAAGTGACGGGCCACTGGATAAGAGAAATCTTTATTCACAATGGCCCTCACATGTTCAAGCACCCTCAATTTGACAGGATTGATGGTACTTCCAACATATCGTAAAAGGCAAGGACATATCAGACAGTAGACCGCATGATCAGTGTGGCAGGACATAAATTTATTGATTTTCTTGCCACCTCTACAGCCTGTGACTTCATATGTTAAGGTTCTCTTGCTGGCTGCGCAGGCTTTGCATTTTCCACTAGGGAAAAAGCCTTTGGCATCCTTCAAGGTCCCTATTTGTTTCTCAGGTGGTTGCAGATAACTATGGACCAGCTGATCACGCAGTGATCTAGCCCTCTTGAACATAATTAATGGCACATCGGGGATGTCAGGCCCTACTATCAAATCAGATTTGAGGATGTGCCAGTGTTTGAACATGATGGATCTCAATTTGAAAGAATTTGCAGCATAGGGTGTTATCATTCGGAATTTTCCGTCTGATATGGGGCGTGTTTTTTTAACAAAAAGGGTAGTACGGGGTAGTTTCCTGACTTTACTCAAAGTATCCTGAAGGAGTTGCAAGTTGTATCCTCTCATCAGGAATCTCTCAATGCTTTCAGTGGCAGCTTGTTCGAAATCCTCAATTTGACTACAATTACGTTTGAGTCGTAAAAACTCCCCGTAAGGGATATTCTTGATGAGTTTACAGGGATGACTGCTTAAAGCGTGCAATACACTATTCCCGGCAGTCGGTTTACGATAAAGTTGTGTACAAATTTGTCCCTCTCTAACGCTCACTAGTAGATCTAGATAATTAACCCTTTCTTTGTTTACCTCACCGGTAAATTTCAGATTGCACTCGTTCTCATTGAGTACTTGTATGTACTAATTAGCTTCATCTATGGACCCGTCCCAAACCAGGAACAGGTCATCGATATACCTGCACCATGCCACCACTTTGTTGTTCCATGCTGCATTCCTGGGGGCCCAGGCTACCTGCTCCTCCCACCAGCCTACGAATAAATTCGCATAGCTGGGGGCGAAGCAGGAGCCCATGGCCGTACCAGAGAGTTGGCAATATGTGGTGTCCTGAAAGAGAAAGATGTTTTTTCGCAGGCAAACTGCAATTAATTCCAATAACATCTTATTATGCATTGCGTGCTTCAATTCTCTTTTGTTTAGGAAGTATTCCACAGCGTGGAGACCCTGCTCATGGTCTATACAAGTATATCAGCTTGTGATGTCCAAAGTAATCAGTACATATGAGGATTGCCAAGTTACAAGTTCCACCTTCTCAATAAAGTCCATGGTATCTCTTATATAGGACTTCAAAGATAACACAACATCAAAAAGATAGTGATCTAAAAATTTTGAGAGATTTTCAGTGAGACCTCCCATGGAAGAGATGATAGGCCTACCAGGGGGATTGTCAATGTTTTTATGAATCTTAGGTAGATGATAGAAACAAGGTAAAATAGGGTTCATAGTCTTTAGAAAAAGGTATTCTTCAAGATCTAGCATTTGCTTATCATGCCATTTTTTAAGCAAAGTGTGTAAATTATCGATGCTGTTCAAATAATCTTGTTTTTTATTGGAATATAACAAGACACATCCTGGAGTTGACGTGTGGCTTCTGCAACATAATTGGACCTCGACATGATCACGATATTTCCTCCCTTGTCGGAGGGTTTGCACCAATAGTTTTGTCCTCCATTGAGGAAAACATGGCGGCAGTCGGCTGACTGCAGCGAGTGCTCCGCTCCGTCTCGCCCGCAGATGCCTGTTAGAGACTTTTCACCTGACTCGTTTATTTAAACTACATGCTATTTTTTCGCGGCTGGACGTGTAATACCCCCCTTTCTGCTTAATGTGCCGAGTTTATTTGATCTCCGGCAGCAGCGTCCGGCAAGGATGCAGCAGGCTCGGCGTCCGGCAAGGATGCAGCAGGCTCGGAGACGCTAGCGCCTGCAAGGGAGAACGCGGAGGAGAACGCGGAAGTGTCCGAGGAGAAGGAAACACCCACTCTCTGTGCGGGCTGCGGGCTTCATGCAGGCTGCTCCCGACAGTAAATGTGAGCCTACAGCCTAGGAACACCAGCGGAGATAAACCTGGGAGAATCGGCTCTTCTGTGTGTGGATCGCTCTCGACTCTAAGGCTTCAGCCCTGGGCTCTTGCCGCTTTAGGGTTGAGGAAAGCAAAACGGCTCCAGTGTTTACTCGGCGGGGGAAGCATTAGACACCTATATGGGGCCTCTCATGTGTGCAAACTGAAAATCGGGTTTACCACTCAAGGAGACGAGGTATATGGTGATTACTCTCCCCTGCACGTGAGTATTACGCCTGTTGTTGCACTAGAAAGGGGGTTTTCGGGGACTTGCGTGACGTCCGAAGTAAGTTCTGTGTGCGTTTTGAGCGCAATAAGCTGGGCAGATAGCAAAGCACGCAGTATTCCTTTCTGCCATAACTTGGCACACATGAGTGCTTCAGACTCTGTTAGGAAATTAAGGGGCAAGAGTGTACCAAGAAATAGAGCGGGAATTAGTGCATCTCAAAAAAAGAAAGCAAAGAGCGCACTACAAGCTATTGAGGAGGAGGGAGATAACAAAGTCTCTAAACCGGAAAATAGTCCACAAGTAGATCGTGAAGTCTCTTCATACCTCTCGGTTGAGGTGAAAGCTAAAAGGGGAAGAAAACGCGCTAAAGCAAAAGCAAACCCGGCTACCGCTCTCCCCCCTAGAGTCACCCCCTCATTGCGCTCATATTTTAAAGCGATCCCTCAAATTCTGAGCTTAAGTAAAGAAGAAGGCCTAGCCGGTAAAAGCAATAACTCTGAGACTATGGAACTCAACCAGCTAGAGGGCAATCAGACCACTAATCTTGATCTGCCCCACACAACACCACTACAAGTAGAGGGGTGTACATTAAGTTCGCAGAGAGAATCTGAGGCGGAGGGTTCAGTCCTCCAACTTGCATCAGTCACATTAGATGTCACAACAGATGAAGATGGGACCTTAAAAGCAAGGGGGGATTCATTATTTCCTATTGTTTCGGTAGATGGCACGAATTCTCATGAGATTTCTATTACTAACATGAACACTGCAGACACCTATGAGGCTGACATATTTGTTGAAGGCCCACCGGTAACTCCTCAAGATCAAGACTTATGTGAAGTGGCTGGCGCTAGTGCGGTCACTATTTCAGCTGCCTCAGTACAAAGAATGTTTGTGGAATTGTCTGCAGAAATTAAGCAAGGCTTTGCTGAATCAGCCTCTAATCAGAAAGAGATAAGGACTTTCTGCGAATCTCTTGATGAGAGATTAGGTAATCTGACCTTAAGAACACAAGCCTTAGAAGAGACGGTGGGGCAAATATCAATGAGAGCTGAGGGCACCGTGGAGGACATTGTTAAATTAAGGAAAGAAAACCAGGCAATCTCAGAAAGAATGGAGGTGTTAGAAAATAATGCAAGGCGGAGTAACATACGCATTCTGAATATACCGGAGGGGGCTGAATGCGCAGACATCAAGAGCTATATAATCACTCTCCTGAAAGAAACCTTAAATCTCTCTCAATCCACTGAGGAGCTAGCAGCGGATATTCAACGTATACATCGGGACCCCTTCAGGCTCAATACCCAACGGTCTAAGCCTAGGAAAATTCTCGTAAATTTTCACACTTATTCACTTAAAGAGCATATCTTGAACCAGGCTCTTAAAATGAAGTCACAAACATATAAAGGCTATAACTTTCAGATACGTTCAGACCTGTCCCGCTTTACTTTGGATAAACAATGGGAGCTCGGTAAAAGAATGGAGGCATTTCGTAAATTTGGTGCCACAGTACAAATGGGGTTCCCTGCATCCCTTAAAGTCATGTTGAACAACAAAATGCACAATATCAGGTCTGTGCAAGCTGCGGATGAACTCTTGCTAGCCTTTGGCAATAAGAAGCAAAGCAAGGAGAATGAATAAAGTTTCGTATTTGGAGAAGAAGTATCTCCATTAACCCCTAAACTTAGACTCCGAGGAGGCAAAGTATCGGAGAAGTGCATTGAAATGCCGGTAGGCCCTAAGGTCGAAAATCAAACGAAATAAAAAAAAAAAATAAAAAAAAGAACAAATGAAAGCACAATAAATAAACAAATACAAGGAATAAGGGGAAAAAAAAAAAACAACAACACACAACAACCTTATAAAAAAAAAATATATATATATATATATATATAAGTGGGGATGAAAGGGAAAAAAAAAAAAAGGATATAAATAGATAAAAAAAAAAAAAAAAGAAAAAGAATATATAACTCACGAATGCAAATATACGATGCAAATATACGATTTACACAGCCATGTTTGGCGAGTCACTTTCAATAAAGTATGGGCACGAGGTGATGAGACGGGGAAGAGCTAGGAGCACTTACTTCCGGAAGTTTTCCGGGGGGTGAGTACGGGGTTTTCCCAGGGAGGGTGTCGGGGTGGGTACGGGGGGGTTAGGGGGCAAAATCACACTATTAGTAAAAAGCTCCAATCTTTATATGTAAATAGCTTTCTCTTCAACATTATGTTTTTATTTTCTCATCTTAAGACGCGATGTAACAACTTGTTTGAATCACTTATCTTCGTCCTGTCACAGCCAGCCCTAATAAATGTCTCAAATCTAAAACCAAATGACTAAATTAAAAATATTGTCCTGGAATGTTAACGGTCTCCGCACCAAACCACGAGCTAACAAAATTATGCAGTATCTTCGCGATACTGATGCGGGAATCATTATCCTCCAGGAGACTCACTTAGTCGAGAGTGAGATACTTGACTTGGTCCGTAGGAATAGATGGATAGAATCATCAATCTCAACAACACAAAGCTCTAACACACGGGGGGTCTCGATATTCTTCAGAAAATCTGTCGTATTCAAAGTTAAGCAGCAGAAAGCAGATACCGGAGGTAGATGGGTTATAGCGGCAGTAGAATTAGGGGACACAAAATTAACACTTGTGGGATATTATGGTCCCAATATAGATGATCCCTCAACACTGGAAACCTTATTTAACAACTTGCTTGTTTCCCAGACCCAGTGATAATAGCAGGGGACTTTAATATTACGTTGAATCCATTTTTAGATAAAACCCCCAATAGTAGGCAGAAAATAACCTCTAAATCTAGGAACTGCCTGTTAGGTTTGATGCGTCAATACGACTACTTAGACATTTGGCGGTTTAAAGAGGGTCAAAGGCAAGAATTCTCATTTAGGAATCATAAATATAGACACAAGTCTAGAATTGATTTTATTCTTATAAGTAGAGCTTTCGCTGAAAATACAATTTCCATACAATACACCCCAATACATCTTTCTGACCACTCTGCAATTGAACTAGTACTAAAATTAGCCACAACATCTCCCATGAAAACATGGTCCTTTGATAGATCTCTCCTCTCTTCAACAGAGGATATTGTATTTTTACAATCAGAGACAAAGTTTTTTTTTAGTACTAATAAAGATTCAGCTCCAATAGGGACAATTTGGGATGCGTTCAAGTGTACTCTAAGAGGCCTCATTAAGAATAAAGTAGCCTTCCGCAGCAGACAATATTTAGAAGAGGTTACTTCTATTGAGAGAGACATTTTGAGAGTACAAAACGATATGGATAGCATTGATCCCACAGAAAATCCTACTTTTGCCCTTAAACAAGCAGAATTGAGCAGGCTGAAACTCTCATTGTCAGCAGTTTTGGAGAAGCGGGTCATGCAGAGGTGGGAAGCAAGTAAGCTCGCCCATTTTTCATATGGCGAGGGGGCAGGTAAATTACTTGCCTGGAAAGCAAAATCTGACCGGGCACGTAACAACATCAGTTCAGTTATTTCAGCGGAAGGTACTTTCTCTAGGGATGAGGATATCAGAGCAGTCTTTAGAGAGTTCTTTGAAACCATCTATCAAGACGATCTTAGGCCGAATCAATGTGACGTAACCAATTGGCTGGAGGGCATACCTCTTCCCTCTCTAACAGAAGAACAATCTTCCTACTTAGATGGGGAAATAACTATAGCTGAGGTGGAGGAGGCCATACAGAAAGCAAAAAACGGAAAAGCGGTTGGCACAGATGGCATGCCTAGCGAGATTTATAAAAAACTTATTTCGGAACTCTCACCAGTGTTAGTCATTTTGTTCAACCAAATTCTTAGAGAGGGGAAAACACCACCGGAGTCATGGAACAGTGCTGTCATAACCCTAATTTTGAAACCTGGTAAACCCGCCTCTGACTGTGGCTCATACAGGCCCATCTCTATACTAAATGCCGACTATAAAATTTTTACTTCCATTTTAGCAAACCGACTGGGGCGGATAGCTCCGGATATAATAGCTTTGAACCAAAAGGGTTTTATAAAAGGGAGACAGCTCTGTGAGCTCACCTACGAATTGATTGGGTCAATTGATATTGCTACCAAGGAAGAAATTCCACTGGTGGTTCTCACTTTAGATGCCACCAAGGCCTTCGATAGGGTGAATTGGTTGTACCTATCGGAGGCCTTGAAGAGCTTTGGTATTGGAGATAGATTTCGGAGGACAATTCAGCTTCTATATCGTAACCCCTCTGCTTCCCTACTAATTAACGGAGGTCTGACAGAACCTTTTAAGATTATGAGAGGAACCAGACAGGGTTGTCCCCTGTCCCCCCTTCTTTTTGATATATATATAGAGCCATTTGCTCAGATTCTTAGAGATAACATACTCATTAAACCTTTTGTTTATGGTGGCTGGGATAAGAAGGTGGCACTCTATGCGGACGATATTATGATTTTTTCCACAGATTACGAAGAGGCGTACCCAGAAATAATTGAACAGGCTCACATATTTGGGAAAGTTTCGGGGTATGAGATTAATGCTCTCAAGACAGAAGCAATGTCCTGGAACTGTAACAGGACTAACAATAACGGGACACTTAAAAACCAAATTCGTTATTTAGGGGTGAATATAGTTGAGGATATCAATGTAATCGCCTCTCTCAATTTCAATAAAGTCGCCACAGAGTGCAGGAAACTCATGAGAGATTGGTCTCATCTCCCGCTTTCTGTTCTGGGAAAGCTCAGTCTCGTGAAGATGAGTATTCTACCGAAAGTTTCCTTTTTATTTAATTCAATTCCACTTTATTTTGATACAAAATTAATTTCCAAGCTACAGAGCGCTATCACTAGTTTTATTTGGAACAACAAAAGTGCCAGAATCTCGTGGAAAAAAATAAGACGACGGAGGGAGAAGGGAGGGCTGGCTGGACCAGACATTCAAATATATGCATGGGCTTTTCAATTATCGCACATGCGTATGTTGCTCAAAACTCCGCTATCCACTGGGATGGGCCCTCTTTTTTCTACTCTATTGCTTAGTGAGGGTGTTAATCACTCGGGTTTTTTGTTTAAGTTCAGTGACCCCAAATTCTTTAAAAAAATTAAACTGAAAATTCTAAATGGTTTTGTATCTACTTGGTATAAAATAAGACAAGCGATTAAGATTGGCTACTATTCAGCTAGGGCATCGATATGGAATTTACCCGTTCCCCCCTTATGGACAACAGACGCCCTAAATAAACCTCTACTAGAAGCTGGTATTAACTGTTGGGACGACTTGTTCATGGATGGGGCTCTACTCCCATGGGACTATCTTATTAACAAAGTCGGCCCTGAGTTGTCAAGATTTAAATATATTCAGATTTCTAGCTGGGCCCAGACATATTATGGACAGTCAATGAGACGTTGTAAGCAGTCTATAGGTGGTGTCAGTGACTTGATAACTTCCTTATTAGATAACCCAGTGGCGAAAAAAGAAATCTCCCGGTGGTATAACAAAATATTAGATGAAATCGACATTAGTTTTCAATTACCAACAAACTTATGGGCAGAACTAATGCCGGGGCAGGAAGTGGAAGAGCTCTGGAGTGCTTCTTGTTCATTGCTCTGGGATCTAGTTAAACCATCGTGGCTTCGTCGGAATCATCTCTTCACCTTGCATAGGGCATACTATTCCCCGCATAGGTTAACAAAATTCTCATTGACTGGCCCAGTTTCCTGTCCTAGATGTGGGCTTGTTGCAGCAATTGATACACATATGTTTTTGGAATGTCCTAGCTTATCTGAATATTGGGAAGTCATTAAAAACAAGTTGTCGCATGCTGTGGGCGAAAACATCACAATAGACCTTAAGCTCGTGATTTTTGGTCTGAGGAACAATACTCGCGATGCTGCAACAAGATTAATATTTTATTCTATCCTTGCAGCACGGAGGGAGATATGTAGACACTGGAAAGACGCTATACCACCTACTGCGCATGAATGGCGAACATCACTTCTCCAAATTTCTAAGCTGGACTTAGCCAGGGTAGGAAACTCGAATACTAGAGCATTTTGGGCAATGCTTGGTTAGTCGTGATCTTCACCTGGGGTTTTTTTTTTTTTTTTTTTTTTTTTTTTCCCCCCAGGTCCTATGATTAATGTGAGCATCGCCTACCTTGACTATTGAGACTATTAGTCTAAATTCCAAGGGGGTCTCGATGATTCGGGCTCTATCAACTGAGGTATCATCTTAAGCGAGTTCAAGAGTGGTCGCTGTATTTAGTGCCAAAGGGGAACTGACCGTACCTCTCGATAGATAAATCCCTCACCAGCTTCAGGGCTGTGTTGGCATAGTACAAGACCTTCTGGCTATTCGCTCTGTGGTGGTTTTCTTCTCGGTATTGATAGATTGGAGCTATGCACACAAATGAGGATAAAAAAAAAAAAAAACAAAAAAAAAAAAAAAAAAAAAAAAAAAAATTGTTTTGTCCTCCATTAACGTTTTAATGGCCAATTGTTGCTCTTTTGTGATGTTAAAAAACTTTCCCCTGTTGATTCTGTTCTGTTCTCATGGCCATCAGATCCCTGATGACCGCATCGGAGAAAATGTCTATTGCATCAGTAGCAATCTGGGGGACAAATTTTGATGCTTGTTTGAAATCGCTCTTTGGTGCTTCTTGATCAATATTAATATTCATCAATCTCTGAGTGAGAGCGTTGCCACTCACATCGATTTCCATGTCTCCTTCTCGCCTCAAGTTTTGCAGAACTTCACACGCTGCCAGGTCATTGACAGATAAGAGGTCAGTATCCTTTTTATTGTATCTCAGTTGTTTCACTACTTTTACAGTAGGTTTGGTCTTGAAAAATTTATGAAGTTTGACCTTCCGAATAAATTTGTACAAGTCAATACGGGTTTGAGTGTACTCCATATTGTTATTCGGACAAAATGTGAGCCCTAGCTTTAAAACGGACTCCTCCTCCAATGTCAATGGTCTTTGGGACAAGTTTACAATAGTTAATTGGTCAGGGGCCCTCACCATCTGCCTCTCCTCTTGCTTCTGGTTACCCTTGGGACCGTTCCTGTTTGTACGCTGCCTCTTCCCCTTCCAGCCACCCCGCCTGGTTTGCCTTGATCTTCTGGGGGCTTGGTCTTGCCGCCTCTGAGCCAACTCTCTCGGATAACTTTGAACTCCTGCTGAAAAGGAGTTTTAGTAGTTGGTGCTGCAGATGTAGCTGCTGTGCCAGGGGTTTCATCTCCTGACAATTCACTTGCAGTGAGATCTGATTCCGAGGTTTCGGCTGGTGATTCTGCTGTGACATTAGGCATGTGGCTCTTTCTTGCAACTTCCTTGCGAGGCTGGTCATACTTTTTGGAGAACGTCAGGACCCTCCCCATTGCATAGTCTCGTTCGTCCCGCTCAAATTTCTCTTGTTTCCTCTGTTTGATCTTATTTTCATATTTCTGTAGTCTCTTCTTCATATTCGCCCTCAGTTGTTCTTGTTCCTCCTTCTCAGTGTTCTGTGCAATTAACTCTTCCAGAACTTCGATCTCCTTGACAACTTTATCGCGGTCACTCCACGCAAATTGGATTAGGATCTCCAACATGCCTTTGCATGAATTTGCTATATGGGCAGCCCAAGTTTCTAAAAGGAGGGGATCTGGGTTTTCATATGCAGGGAAAGTGAAGATTCGCAAGCCTCGAGGTACCCTCTGTACCTCAATGTATCCCTGCAGTGATGTTCCTTCCCACCACTTGCGGAGTTCGCGTTCATAAAGTCGTTCTAACTTCTGGAATTGAGTTGTTAAAGTGTTTGAGACTATCCCGCTGGTTGTCGGTAGCGGTTTGGATATATCTGGGTTTTTGTTTTTAAAGATGTCGCCAGCCGCATCTCTGCGTTCCGACATGTTGAACATGTTCCGTTTCTTGTGATTCACTTTGGTCACCCGGTCCCGGGGACCAAAAAACACCCAATGTCTGCTTACTGCTGTCACCTCGCTTCACCGTCCAAAACAAACAGTCACAGCCTCACAGGATTGCAGTTCCAATAAGCAGGCTTACCGATTCGTGTAAGTCGACTTCCGCACAACCCCCGTGTGCTGCTCCGAACTGGACTCCAACGTGAGGAAATCGTAATTCACTCCTCATTCCAGATAGATCGGCAACGGTGGTGCACTCGTCCAAGAAAATCTCCAAGCTCCAGTTACACCAAAAAAAACGAGTCACTCTTGGAAGCGGGTGCTGTCACGCGCTGGTGTCCGCGTATAAAACCAAAGCTCCAATTTCCTATTAATGCCCAGCCGGGTTAAGGAAAAGACAGCACTCACGGGTACAGCAGTATATCAGCAAAGGGTTTATTCAGAACAAACGCGTTTCAGGAGCAAAATCCCTTCGTCAGTGTTCACATCGGGAAACGCTATGCGGCACCATTATCTATGTTTGCAAAGGTAATCGAAACAAACAATGGACTACACCACAAGCGCAATATTGCGCGCCATCTTGGAATGTGTTATGGTTAACCATGCATCACAGCAAATAACATTTGGGCTATATAAACAATAATTCCAGCCGTGTATCGGCAAACAATTAGATGGACTTTATATCTTGTTATGACCTATTGGACAAAATATATCCACACTGATGCCCTCATGATTATTCGTTAATGTGGTCTTCATGTGGATGTCGTGCGATGTTGCATGACGATTGTTCTTGCACCTTTCAGTGTGGATATATTTTGTCCTATAGGTCATAACAAGATATAAAGTCCATCTAATTGTTTGCCGATACACGGCTGGAATTTTTGTTTATATAGCCCAAATGTTATTTGCTGTGATGCATGGTTAACCATAACACATTCCAAGATGGCGCGCAATATTGCGCTTGTGGTGTAGTCCATTGTTTGTTTCGATTACCTTTGCAAACATAGATAATGGTGCCGCATAGTGTTTCCCGATGTGAACACTGACGAAGGGATTTTGCTCCTGAAACGCTTTTGTTCTGAATAAACCCTTTGCTGATACACTGCTGTACCCGTGAGTGCTGTCTTTTCTAAGCATGGGCGTAAAATCCGCTCCGCTCGCGGATTTTTCGGATTTTCGGCAAATCCGCAATCCGCGAACGCTCGCGAATTTGTCGAAAATCCGTGAATCCGCTCGCGGCGGATTTTTTGCTTGGTTGCGGCGCGCGGCGTGGTGCACGGCGTTCACTTTCCGTCATTTTAGCGTTTGCCGAGTTGTTTTTCTTTGCGAGTGACGCGCCATTTTAGATCTTGCTGCGTGTTCCCGCGGGAGTTTGTCGCCCGCGAATACGTACTCGCGGCTTGCCACCTTGCACAGCACACCTCGCGAGAGTTCGCAATTGCGAACACGTAGTTGCGGCGGAAAGGAACAATCTCGCACTTGCGAAATAGAGATTTTGCAATTTCGCACAAGAAAATCACCAGCAAACAGGATAAACCTTCAGAAAATTATGATTTTTATCAGAATCACTCCTCAGGTTGACATTTGCATGGCCTTTTTTTTTGCAAGGAGTCCATTTTGGGGGGGGGGGGAGGAAGGAAGTGCCCCACAGTCTCCAACTTCCTGTTCCTGTCCAGCAGGCTCCTCCCAGTGCTTTGTCCATCTCCTGGTCACTTTCATTTGGATCTGGAGCTGGAAGGATTACTTTTTGTGGGTGCTGCTGGATATTTGGATTTGAGGCCTTTTTGACTGTCTTTGGATCACTTTTGGATTAGAAATCAACTTTCACAAGTAAGTTTGTTTGGGGCATTACAGTTGCTGCAAGTACAATTTTGGAACTTTTTCAGAAAATTAAATAAATTATATTGTGGGTAGCCACAGTATCCAGTAGGACCAGGGTTGGTTATGGGTGCATGATACAACTGTTTTGTTGAATTTAAACACCATTGAGGCCATGGATGGGCTGGGATTGTGCAGATTTTATTGTTTTTTGTCGTTTTTTTGGGCCTGCTGGTGTGGCCCTTTGCCCAGGGGTGGTGAGTGTTGCATGGGCCTAGTCTTTCTGTGGGGTGTCTTCTTGAATTTAAACATAATTGAGGCCATGGATGGGCTGGGATTGTGCTTATTTTATTGTTTTTTGTCGTTTTTGGGGGGCTGCTGGTGTGGCCTTTTGCTTGCCCAGGGGTGGTGGTGGTGCATGGACTGAGTGTGCCTGTGGTGTTGTCTCACTCTCTTTGATGTAAACATCATGGATGGCATTGGATTGTGGTGATTTCTGGCTGTTTTTCTGTTTTTTGGGGGTGTACTGTTGATGTGGTCTGGCCATGTGGGTGGTGGTGGTGGCCATCTTGAGTGCTGGCTGGTACAGGCAACATGTGCTTGGGGTGTAAGGGGGCCATTTTGAGGAGAGGCAGTGTCTGAGGTCTGCACTTATTTTGCCTACTTTTCATCCCTTATGCCCAGGGGTAGTGAGTGTTGCATGGGCCTAGTGTTTCTGAGGGGTGTCTTCTTGAATTTAAACACCATTGAGGCCATGGATGGGCTGGGATTGTGCAGATTTTATTGTTTTTTGTCGTTTTTTTGGGCCTGCTGGTGTGGCCCTTTGCCCAGGGGTGGTGAGTGTTGCATGGGCCTAGTCTTTCTGTGGGGTGTCTTCTTGAATTTAAACACCATTGAGGCCATGGATGGGCTGGGATTGTGCAGATTTTATTGGTTTTTGTCGTTTTTTTGGGCCTGCTGGTGTGGCCCTTTGCCCAGGGGTGGTGAGTGTTGCATGGGCCTAGTCTTTCTGTGGGGTGTCTTCTTGAATTTAAACATAATTGAGGCCATGGATGGGCTGGGATTGTGCTTATTTTATTGTTTTTTGTCGTTTTTGGGGGGCTGCTGGTGTGGCCTTTTGCTTGCCCAGGGGTGGTGGTGGTG
Source organism: Lissotriton helveticus (assembly GCF_964261635.1). Taxonomy (NCBI): domain Eukaryota; kingdom Metazoa; phylum Chordata; class Amphibia; order Caudata; family Salamandridae; genus Lissotriton; species Lissotriton helveticus. Next base: position 1,088,026,674 of record NC_136071.1, on the reverse strand, counting down.
CATGGACTGAGTGTGCCTGTGGTGTTGTCTCACACTCTTTGATGTAAACATCATGGATGGCATTGGATTGTGGTGATTTCTGGCTGTTTTTCTGTTTTTTGGGGGTGTACTGTTGATGTGGACTGGCCATGTGGGTGGTGGTGGTGGCCATCTTGAGTGCTGGCTGGTACAGGCAACATGTGCTTGGGGTGTAAGGGGGCCATTTTGAGGAGAGGCAGTGTCTGAGGCCTGCACTTATTTTGCCTACTTTTCATCCCTTATGCCCAGGGGTAGTGAGTGTTGCATGGGCCTAGTGTTTCTGAGGGGTGTCTTCTTGAATTTAAACACCATTGAGGCCATGGATGGACTGGGATTGTGCAGATTTTATTGTTTTTTGTCGTTTTTTTGGGCCTGCTGGTGTGGCCCTTTGCCCAGGGGTGGTGAGTGTTGCATGGGCCTAGTCTTTCTGTGGGGTGTCTTCTTGAATTTAAACACCATTGAGGCCATGGATGGGCTGGGATTGTGCAGATTTTATTGTTTTTTGTCGTTTTTTTGGGCCTGCTGGTGTGGCCCTTTGCCCAGGGGTGGTGAGTGTTGCATGGGCCTAGTCTTTCTGTGGGGTGTCTTCTTGAATTTAAACATAATTGAGGCCATGGATGGGCTGGGATTGTGCTTATTTTATTGTTTTTTGTCGTTTTTGGGGGGCTGCTGGTGTGGCCTTTTGCTTGCCCAGGGGTGGTGGTGGTGCATGGACTGAGTGTGCCTGTGGTGTTGTCTCACTCTCTTTGATGTAAACATCATGGATGGCATTGGATTGTGGTGATTTCTGGCAGTTTTTCTGTTTTTTGGGGGTGTACTGTTGATGTGGACTGGCCATGTGGGTGGTGGTGGTGGCCATCTTGAGTGCTGGCTGGTACAGGCAACATGTGCTTGGGGTGTAAGGGGGCCATTTTGAGGAGAGGCAGTGTCTGAGGCCTGCACTTATTTTGCCTACTTTTCATCCCTTATGCCCAGGGGTATAGAGTGTTGCATGGGCCTAGTGTTTCTGAGGGGTGTCTTCTTGAATTTAAACACCATTGAGGCCATGGATGGACTGGGATTGTGCAGATTTTATTGTTTTTTGTCGTTTTTTTGGGCCTGCTGGTGTGGCCCTTTGCCCAGGGGTGGTGAGTGTTGCATGGGCCTAGTCTTTCTGTGGGGTGTCTTCTTGAATTTAAACATAATTGAGGCCATGGATGGGCTGGGATTGTGCTTATTTTATTGTTTTTTGTCGTTTTTGGGGGGCTGCTGGTGTGGCCTTTTGCTTGCCCAGGGGTGGTGGTGGTGCATGGACTGAGTGTGCCTGTGGTGTTGTCTCACTCTCTTTGATGTAAACATCATGGATGGCATTGGATTGTGGTGATTTCTGGCAGTTTTTCTGTTTTTTGGGGGTGTACTGTTGATGTGGACTGGCCATGTGGGTGGTGGTGGTGGCCATCTTGAGTGCTGGCTGGTACAGGCAACATGTGCTTGGGGTGTAAGGGGGCCATTTTGAGGAGAGGCAGTGTCTGAGGCCTGCACTTATTTTGCCTACTTTTCATCCCTTATGCCCAGGGGTATAGAGTGTTGCATGGGCCTAGTGTTTCTGAGGGGTGTCTTCTTGAATTTAAACACCATTGAGGCCATGGATGGACTGGGATTGTGCAGATTTTATTGTTTTTTGTCGTTTTTTTGGGCCTGCTGGTGTGGCCCTTTGCCCAGGGGTGGTGAGTGTTGCATGGGCCTAGTCTTTCTGTGGGGTGTCTTCTTGAATTTAAACACCATTGAGGCCATGGATGGGCTGGGATTGTGCAGATTTTATTGTTTTTTGTCGTTTTTTTGGGCCTGCTGGTGTGGCCCTTTGCCCAGGGGTGGTGAGTGTTGCATGGGCCTAGTCTTTCTGTGGGGTGTCTTCTTGAATTTAAACATAATTGAGGCCATGGATGGGCTGGGGTTGTGCTTATTTTATTGTTTTTTGTCGTTTTTGGGGGGCTGCTGGTGTGGCCTTTTGCTTGCCCAGGGGTGGTGGTGGTGCATGGACTGAGTGTGCCTGTGGTGTTGTCTCACTCTTTTTGATGTAAACATCATGGATGGCATTGGATTGTGGTGATTTCTGGCTGTTTTTCTGTTTTTTGGGGGTGTACTGTTGATGTGGACTGGCCATGTGGGTGGTGGTGGTGGCCATCTTGAGTGCTGGCTGGTACAGGCAACATGTGCTTGGGGTGTAAGGGGGCCATTTTGAGGAGAGGCAGTGTCTGAGGCCTGCACTTATTTTGCCTACTTTTCATCCCTTATGCCCAGGGGTAGTGAGTGTTGCATACTTGCATGTCCCTAGTCTTTCTGTGGGGTGTCTTCAATGTAAACATCATGGATGGCATGGGATTGTGCTCATTTTTCTGTGTTTTGTCGATTTTTTGGGGTGTATAACTGAACTGATGTTCCTCTGTCTTCCATTGCTTTTAGGTGCACAAGAAGACTCAATAGAACCACCAGTGCCAGGAAGAAGTCCTGCAGCGGTGTGTGCAGCATAACGTCACGCGACGTCACGTCTGGACACAGAACCCTCTGCAACTCGTGCAACTGCTGCCTGCTGACCTGCTCTGAAGAAGATGGCCCCAAAAAAAGTAACCCGTAGCTCCTCTAGCAAGAAAGGTGCCAGTAAGGAGCAGAAGAAGCAAGTTACCAAGGACACTGGTGTGCCGCCCGCCCCTTTTTTTGTGAGTAAAAAAAAAAGTATGCCTGCAGCAGCTGCAGCGGGATCTGCTGGGGACCAAGCTGGCAGCAGCACCCCCGCTCCATTGGGCTCAGTGCCACCACCACCACCACGCCAACTTAAGTCCAAGCCCTTGAGTGCTGCAGAGGCAGCCAGTATACTTCTTCAATCACCATCGACCAGTGATGTTGGCTCATCGCAAGAAAGCAGCAGCAATGTCCCTCAATCAACACAGGTTGTTGTAGCTCATCTGACGAGTGTTGAACAACCACAGCGGCAACAACAATCACATGTGCAAGTACAAGCCCAAGTACATGTGGAAGGAGAGGCAGCGCAAGGAGATGCGCATGCAGAGGTGCATGGAGGGTCACAACAAGTGCCCACAATAGTTGTTCCTCCCGAAGTAGGGGCACATCAGGAAATCGACAATCAAGGCGAGGTATCATTTGAGGAAGCCACTCCTCCTGATGATCCTTCATTGTCTTCCACAACCCTAGCAAGGAAGAGATCAAGGGTGGTGTCTACATCCTCTTCAAGCACACCTCCTTCTGATGATACGGATCAAACTTGGGAACCAGCACCACAGCCGTCTGAGAGTGAGGCACACCATGATCCAACAAAGGTACTTAAGCGTAAAAGGAAGCTCGTCCAAAGTCTCAGACTTATGGAGTGTGATGAGGCTCAACAAGAAGTGGCGGATACTGCTGCTGATGAAGACTCTGCCAACGACGACCCAGTCATCATAAAGGTCACTGCAGCCTCAGCGGGCATGCAGCAAACAGACATTTTGACCCTAGCCCGAAGAGCTGCTGCGCGTGATGATGATGATGATGATGTTGTCGATGAGGAGGCAGTGGAAACACCACAATCATTGGAGTTAAGTAGTACACCAACTCGTCCCGCTTCCATATTTCTTTCTGGCAAGAAGAGACCTGCGTCAACCTCGACCTTAATTAGTGGCGGTGAAAGTGGAAAACGTACAAAAGTTGGCCAATCCAGATCCTCCACTTCATCTGGCATTAGCTTCATGACCACCACCACCACCAGTATCGCCGCCTCCTCCAGGTCCCACAGACACTTCAAGTCCCCAGTTTGGGACTTCTTTACTGTTTGTCCCAAAAATCCAAGGTTTGCCATTTGTACCCTTTGTAAGCTTGCAGTTAGTCGTGGTAAGCCAGGTAGCAACTATGGTACCGGCGGCCAGAGTGGTCATCTTGACAGAAAGCACGCTGTCCAATGGTTTGCGCACCTAGCTGCGATCAAGAAAGGCCAAAATCAAGGGAACGTTGATGTTTCATCTGATGTTGACGAGCAGGAAGAAGACGTGTCAAACACTTCCCTTACACCCAGTACCCCTCTCAGCAGCACACCCAATGTGAGGCACACTAAGAGTGTTGGAGCGAGTGAGACACCAACGCACAAAAGTTCACCAGCGAGCAAAATTGGGTCAACGAAGTCATTATCAGCCCGTAAATGCTTGGTCCAGGGCAACATTAGAACAATGCTTACTTCAGAGGTGCCATATGAACGCAACCACCCACTGACGCGTCTGTATAACACTAAGCTGGCTAAAATGCTAGCTGTGGACCTTCTACCTTTTTCTTTTGTAGAAGCGGTAGGTTTTCTTGAATTAGTTGCAACGCTCTGCCCTAAATGGAAGGTTCCGAGCCGGTTCTATTTTGCCAGAGTTGCGGTTCCAGCACTACATGAAGATGTGCTGCAGGCGATTGGGGCAGCTTTGCAGAAGAGTGCTGTTCACACAATACATCTGACAACAGACATGTGGACCAGTGGCCCAGGCGATGATTACATGTGCATCACTGCACACTGGGTCTCTTTTTCAGGTGTTATAGCAAAGCTAAACGCAGGTGTTGACCCGGACCAAGTTTTCAAAGCTGCTCGGAAACATGCAACACTAGCCATGTTTGCCTTGGAGAAAAGTCACACAGCAGAAAACCTTTTGGAAGAGTTTGACAAAAAGGTGTTGTCAATGCTATCCCCCCTAAAACGCAAGATTGGTTATGTTTCCACGGATAATGGCGCCAATGTAGTTAAGGCCATGTTACAGGGTCACCATGTTAGAGTGCCGTGTTTGGCGCACTGTATCAACCTGGTAGTTCAAAAATTCTTGAGTGATAAAGAGAGTCCAGCGTTCGAGGTAATGGCCACCTGCCGCAAAATGTGCAACCATTTCAGCCATTCTTTTAAGGCCCGGAAGCATCTGCGGAGACTGCTACTTCAACGTGGAATGCCAGTGAAAGCACTCATCCAGGAGGTGGCAACACGTTGGAACTCAACCTTCTACATGCTTGAGCGTCTGCATGAGCAGTATACGGTACTCGATCACTATTTCTTGACAGAGGCTACATCTCAGAAGGAGGACCTGCGGATGAGTAAGGCGCAATGGGCCATAGTTAAAAGCCTGACAGACATGCTTCGTCCTTTTGAGTTCTTCACGCGTGCAGTCAGCCAGGAGGACTGTAATTTGGGAAAAGCTATCCCATTGTTGTGCATACTGGAGCACCAACTGATGGCGGTTTCTTCTGAGTTTGAAAAAGATGAAAAAAAAAAAACCATTTCATTTTGTCTGAGAAATTATTACATCGCCTACGTGGTGATGAACGTCTTAAAAACATCAACTCAGATCAGCATTACATTTGTGCTACTATTCTGGATCCACACTACAAAAAGGCGCTGGCAGACAACGCATTCTTTCCTTTCGCTGATGCAGATGTTCAAAAGTACAAACATTGGTTAGCCTGGTCAGCCAAGAGGTTTGAAAAAGAACGGCAGGTTATTGAAGGAGAAGCCAGTACATCAGCATCAGCATCAGCAGGCCATCCGCAGTCACAAGAATCCACTTCTGCACCTGTGGCTGGGGCACAAGTGACCTCTCAGCCGTTAAAGACACCGGCAACTGGATCATCTGCACCACACACAATGACAACACTAACAGTGGCTGGGGAGGAGGATTGGCTAAGTTTGATGGGGTATGGTTCTCGAAAAAATGTCACAGGCACAGCAAAAAGTAAGCAAAGTGGAGGAACAGTTGATGACCTTGAGTCGATGGTGCAGGACTATCTGAATGACTCAACAGTGGTCTTTCTTAATGAGGAGCCATTGCAGTATTGGCATGGCAAAAAACAATTGTGGCCACAGCTCTACAACCTGGCTATAAACTATTTGTCTTGCCCACTCGCAAGTGTGTCTTCTGAACGTGTTTTCAGTGCTGCTGGTGGCATTGTAACTGCCAAACGGAGCCGCCTATTGCCCAAAAATGTGGAGCGGCTGACAATGATCAAGATGAATCAGCACCTCATACCACCAGATTACAAAGTGCGAGAAAGCACGCCACATGAAGACGATGAGGACAGCAACGTAGATGAGGGGATTTTTTCTCTGTTCGGTGCCACTGACCTCATCCAGCCTGAATTTGCAGAGTATGATGACGAAATCTTGTTCTTATTCCCTGACACCGAGCCCTGAAAATGAGACAATCAATCAAGAACTTTCTTTTTCGTCCTTATTCACTTTTATTCCTGTGTGCTTTGTGTCTCTCTTTCTTTGTTTTGCACAGTTAATTCAATTCAAACTTTAATCACCTAATCCCAAAAACAAGACCATCATCAGAACTGTCTTCACTTGTTTGCTTATTGATTTGAAGGTGCCGCAGTCTACATTCCTCAGGTTCACAAGTTCTGAAGAACATGCTCCTCTATCCTCCTCCTCCAGACTGCGATTTCCCTCCAAGCAGAGTGCTGGATTACGCACAATGAAGAAAGACTCAGCACTTGTGGGGGTGTTGTACTTCTTTGCAGGTGAGTTGACGGTTTTGGGCCCATTGCTGTGAAGCTCTAATAATGGACAAAAGTGTTTTGGACCAAATATGAGGTGGAAATTTCTTGCCGTTTTTGCTGACTTGCTTGCCTTTGAGGTGCTCTTTGGCGGGGTTCCGGGGGTTTGTGTGTAATTTTTGGTGTCTGTCGAAGCACTGCTGCGACAGTCTAATCTTGATTGCATTTGCTTTTCAGGAAATCCGTGGTGGAAAACAGGAGTTATGATGATTGATGATGATGACCTAGCTGAACAGCGCGGCATTTGGAACGAAGGCCGAGAGATATTGTAAGTATGAGATTTAGCTTTTTCGCTGTTTGGGGGTGTTGTCGGGTGTTTTTTTGCGGGTGGGTTGGCGCCGGCGGGTCTTGCCTGGGGCATTCCTGGGAAGGTCTAATACCGGATACAAGTGTTTTGGACAAAATCCATAAGGAACAGCCTTTTTTTTGCCATTTCTTCAGACATCTTGCTCAATGTAGCGTTTTGGGGGGCTTCCTGCTGTTCGTGGGTGGGTTGCGGCCGGGGTCTCTGTCGAAGCACTGCTGCGACAGTCTAATCTTGATTGCATTTGCTTTTCAGGAAATCCGTGGTGGAAAACAGGAGTTATGATGATTGATGATGATGACCTAGCTGAACAGCGCGGCATTTGGAACGAAGGCCGAGAGATATTGTAAGTATGAGATTTAGCTTTTTCGCTGTTTGGGGGTGTTGTCGGGTGTTTTTTTGCGGGTGGGTTGGCGCCGGCGGGTCTTGCCTGGGGCATTCCTGGGAAGGTCTAATACCGGATACAAGTGTTTTGGACAAAATCCATAAGGAACAGCCTTTTTTTTGCCATTTCTTCAGACATCTTGCTCAATGTAGCGTTTTGGGGGGCTTCCTGCTGTTCGTGGGTGGGTTGCGGCCGGGGTCTCTGTCGAAGCACTGCTGCGACAGTCTAATCTTGATTGCATTTGCTTTTCAGGAAATCCGTGGTGGAAAACAGGAGTTATGATGATTGATGATGACCTAGCTGCACAGCGCGTTACTTTGGACCGAAGGCCGAGAGATATTGTAAGTATGAGATTTAGCTTTTTCGCTGTTTGGGGGTGTTGTCGGGTGTTTTTTTGCGGGTGGGTTGGCGCCGGCGGGTCTTGCCTGGGGCATTCCTGGGAAGGTCTAATACCGGATACAAGTGTTTTGGACAAAATCCATAAGGAACAGCCTTTTTTTTGCCATTTCTTCAGACATCTTGCTCAATGTAGCGTTTTGGGGGGCTTCCTGCTGTTCGTGGGTGGGTTGCGGCCGGGGTCTCTGTCGAAGCACTGCTGCGACAGTCTAATCTTGATTGCATTTGCTTTTCAGGAAATCCGTGGTGGAAAACAGGAGTTATGATGATTGATGATGATGACGACCTAGCTGCACAGCGCCGCGTTTGGACCGAAGGCCGAGAGACATTGTAAGTATGAGATTTAGCTTTTTCGCTGTTTGGTGGTGTTGTGTCGCGTGTTTTTTTGCGGGTGGGTTGGCGGGTCTTGCCTGGGGCATTCCTGGGAAGGTCTAATACCGGCTAGAAGTTTGTTGGACAAAATCCATAAGGAAACACCAGTTTTTGCACTTTTTGTAAGTTAGGGTTCGTTAGGGTTAGCCCTAGCAGCAGGATTGCATGTGTTTAGGGGGGTTCTATTGCAACGCGGTTCTGTTGTTGTAGAGCACTGTTGGAGCGATGCTGGCTATGGATACTTTTGCTTGCAGGCAAGTGGTTTGAATACAATCCACGGTCTGTATTTGGGTCTACTGTTACTTTCAAAGTACGTTTTGTAACCATTTTTCTGCTAGGCATCGTTTTTGGAGATATGATTGGGTTCTTCTACATTTTTGCGACTGGCTTTAGTAAGGGTCTTGGTGGGAGCATTGCTGGGAAGGTCAAATTTTGTTCTAAAACACAGTAGTACACCCACCTTGAGGGGAAAGATCCGCTATAATATTTTGGCCATACTTATTGATCCTTAAAAAGGTGACTCAGACAGAGCACGCAATTTCAAAAATATTGTACTGTCTATTAGGGAAATCAAAGTGTCACTTTTTGAACCACACAGCGTACATACCTTTTATTTATTTATCAGTGGTATTGTAATAGCACTTCCTGTTTTCCGTTCAATAATTACAGGCCGGGTTTCAGTCAACATCCGCCAGGCAGGCAGTGGACAGGGTGTCTCTTCTGTCAGTGGTCACCACCACATTGATGGACGAAGCGTCAGCTGGAATGGAGGAGTGCCGCCAATAAGAGGAATTGTTTGCTGCATGCAACTTACTTACCAATTTCAACAGGACAACTCCAACAACATACGCAATACAGATACAGTATCCATTGTTGTCTTTTATTCTATGAGTGTGACTGCATGTGCTTACCTTTACTTTGTAACCAAAGATTGTCTGTAAACTCTGTATCTTCAATTATTGTTTGTCCATGCTCTGCTTTTTTTTTCTTCTCTCAACAAAACCTACCCAAAAAGAAACCCCCATTCCCATCCATTTTACAAACCCTAACCCTCTTCCCCCGGGCTGTGTTGTTTTGCTTGATGTCTGACTAAAATGACATCAATAATTCCACACACTTGCTGGGGAGGATAAGGTGATAGCAGCAACAGGCTGGTGAAGGAATACGAGGATATCTTCTAGACTTACTCAGCTTCAGTACTATATCTTCTAGTAGTAGTAGCCAATGTCAAATAAATTCAACGCAAGTACTAGTTATACTTGCAATACTTTACCATTTGTTAGGCTACATTATGGCACTGTTCTAGTGTACTGTCACCTGCTATTTTCTCGATCGTACCGTAACCGTTGTAATGCTACAGTAAGGAGTACAAACAAGGTTTCGTTTTCTTTTTTTCCATAGGCATGCAACTGCCACTGTGTCACACCACTAGTAACACCGCAATGAGGAAATGTCACCCGCCCAGGAATGACAACGTTAATCCCCATTTCACCTGGAGCCAGCCCTGGGCCTAGCCCTAATTTCTAACACAAATTACAGGTAAGATAAGCGTTTGGTGGGAGGTAGTATAATGGAGTATTATTTCGGAGTAGACAAGAGATTGACGGTTGTACTACTAAAGTCCTACGACTGTTCAGGAAAACAAAGTTACTGTTACACCCCCGCCCCCCACCCACCAGACTGAAAAGCAGTAAAAAACAGGTATGGTCAGATAAAGTAGTTGAAAAATATATTTATTTATCCCTAACAAAATAATCTCCCTCACCCACCCTAACCCCAACGATTGTCTCTGAAACGTCCCAAAACGATCCCAACTCCCAAATCCCACCCCCCAAAAGTCTATAAAAAAAGGGCAAGGGACACTCCACTACTGGAGGGTGCTGGTGCTGGTGCATGATGCGGCATGGGCATCATACTCCTTGCGGAGGGTGGCAAGCTCGGAGCGGAGGCCCTTAACCAAGGTCTTATACCTCAGGACCTCCTGCTCCAGGTTGGACATGCGGACTCGTAGGCGGCGTTGGCGTTCCTTGCAGCTCCTGTGGGGGGCAGCTGGTATTTCGGGTGCTTGGCGGTGGCGGTCGGCTTTCTTAGCCCGGCTCGGTCCCGCTGGTTTAGTCACGGAGGAGGATGCAGTGGTCACAGTCGAAGATGTTGCCCTGCTCGACTGCGTGTCCTCCTCCTCCTCCAGGGCCACCAGCCGCCGATACTCGGCGACTGTGGCCTCCAGCCTCCGTTGCCGGGCCAATCTAGCCTGCTCCCTCCTTGTTGTTGATTTGGAAGGAGCAACTATATAAAGAAAGAAAGACATAGTCTGTAACCAATGCTCCTTATTAATAACACAAAGTGATTGAGCCGAAAGTTGGGTCACAGAGTACAAGTAGCAAATTGAAAGCACAGTACATAACTATTGAGGACAGTATCTATGTAACCTCCCACTTCTGCATCCTTGCTCTAACAGTAGTGGTAGTTTAATGAACTAATTCTACGACCACTATGGACTTCCATTACAGTCGACTATGACAGTACACCAGTCTTATTCTTCTTCTTCTCTCTTGTTTAGGGAAATGGGTACGTTATCTTATGCAAGCCGGCAGAATGACATGGACACAGCACAGTGAAGTTGCACCCGAGAAAAAAAGTTGCACACCATGATGATGGAGACAGACTTGCGTTACTGTACCGGTCCAGTACATGCAGGTGGTGAAGCTATTACTTTTCTATTACGGGTGGCACTGAGAATACTCTGTTACAAGGGCTACTGCTTAATTAATTTACCTTTCACCCTACAGTGCAAATGAGTACTAGAAAAGGAAACTAAAGAAGCTAACTAATTTGATTATCTATCACTTCACATGGGACGTATTTAATGACAGATGAGATGACTTTAGGTGCTTTGCTTAATATTGAGTGAACACAGTGATACACCCACACATGAATGACGTACTACAAGTAAACTAAAGTTATTAAGAGAGGTACGGAGTGTCCACCGTAATAACCAGATATATGCTGTGAATGCAAACGCAATACAAAGTACTGCTACTATTCATGGTAGTATTGGACACATTTACAATTTCTTTTCCTTGCCTTCCCTGCACTGGGACGGACGTGCGGGTGCGGTGGTACATGCTCTTCAAGGTAACACTTACTTCACCTGGCGACCATCTACTCTCTCTAGATACACATTTGCTATGTAAGAGTCAGAGAATACCATGCTCCAGGCATCCATTCATTCAAAGTATACGCACACATACAGTTTCTGTTTCACCCACCCAGGCTGCTGTCCTTCCACCCATCCTTGCTTCATCATTGACCCAGCCATGCACCATACCATATTCTTTCCTTCCCAGCCACCTCTGGGTCCAAGCAAACACATATCGTTCTTCTTTGCCAGCCATCATACAAGTTCGCGTCCCACTTACTTACACCCTTCTTTCGCTTTTCGTTCATCCCATCCATCACGTTCGTCTAAGAACTTATTGGGATTCTTCTCACCAAAAACTTCACAGCTAAGTCGAAGTACATTTCGAGGAGGCTACTACCTGGTTGATTTGTAATTGTAATACACCCGTGCAGAAAGCACACTATGCAGTCTTCAATCTCAATAAGTAAGGAATATATAGCTTACCTGTTTCCACCACCACCGTTTGATCCCCCACAGGAACGGCCACCAGCTCTTCTAACGCCGCATCCTCCCCAGAGGCCTCCGAGTCCAAGTCCAACACAGCCACCTCCGCGCTGGCCCCGTCACCAGATGTTACACCTACAAAGTACATTTAAGAAAGTTAGAATACACCACTCACTACTATATAATATTTGGTCTAGGAGAAATGTTAAAAAAACAGAATACAATGTAATAATTTGTGACTGTCTACTCCATAGTAAAAATGTCCCATTTTCCAGGGAAGGCTGTTGTCTTGCTGCACTTTTATGCACAACTGATGAATGCTTGCTTTTGATTTTTAACACGCACCACTTTTTCTCCTAACAGACAGAAGCTTGACTCCTGAGTCCTAAGAACACGACCAGGATCAAGTTCAAAGTAGGTGAGAGTTCGGCTCGACCACAAGAAATGTGTCCAATTAATCGTCAGCACTAACCACTTTTCCGTTTACAGTTAAATAGTTTTATGACAAAGTAGATTTTAATAAATGTGTTTACTTTTAATAAAGCTTTTACACTTAAATAGACTCTGTGGTTTTTGTTCCTCTAGACTAGAGTGGATGAGCTAAAGGTTTTGGAATTTTTGCAAGCATGAGTGCCTCTGACACTTCTTGACTGTGCTGTGACTCCGTACTACTCTCTTGTCCTGCGTACGATAATCTAGAGATCATTGGGGATCTATAATCGGTGACTTCGGGAGCTGAATGACTCTGCCACACTATCTAGTCAGTAAGGAGACAGTGCATAGAGGTATTGCTGAATATAATGGGAGTCCAATGGAATTGCCAAATGTCCAATCTTAGTTAGCTACACAGACAGACTAATAAGAATAGTCTAGTAATACCACAGGGAGTCATATTCGAGGCAGGATAAGAATTTATATCCAGTCTACAAGAAGATCAAAGACGATTTAGAAAAAATCGAATGAGGAACGCTAGGAAAAAATAGGTACTGTTTAGTAAAATGTAAACTTACTGGGGCCAGCAAAGGAGCCCTCGCCTGCCCGATCCTGGCCTGCATCCTCAGCACCCTCCTCCTGTGTCCTCTTGCCCTTGGGGGGAGCTGATGTACAACATGAAAGAAAGAAAAACCATAAAACATGGATGAGATTTTTCAACCAAATCAAACATTTCAAAAGAACAATAACAACATATTTTGGAAAAATAGCAAATAGATAGACAACTATTCCACGGGATCTATCTCATGTGGTATACTACGTTATTCGTATTGCCTGATTTGCGGAACGTTGACTTAGAAAGTTCCTATGTAACTCAATAAACAGACTACTAAAGAGGTTTGCCTAGGCCTGGCACTGCAGGCAGTAGTGCGCAACACGTGACAGACAAAGTCCATCCTGCTTGCAGATCAGTGAATACTCAAACTATCAATCCACCCGCCACCACCGCCACTATTTCTTCTGATAGCCATGTGACTGTCTAAAGGAAGGACACTGGACTTCAGTCTGTTGGGGCTGATTTATAAGTCCCTTGCGGAAGTTGCGGCTGATTTTCCTCCATTGTTGCGTGCCTTTTCTGACGCAGCGGCAGAACAAAAGACTCGCCATGGTGTTGGTGCGGCGTATATATTAAAAAAAAAAACACATATGGGCATATGGGCGATGCATCACGTTGTAAAGCCCTGCGCCATCAGGGGGCGTTCCGGCGCAAGGGAGGGCGTACCTGCGCAGGAACGAATCCTAAAAGTGGCTGAGGGAAATCTACAAGATGTCAATCAGTCATTTTTAGGACAATGATGCATGACTCAAACCCTGCGCGCTTGAAGCCGACGTACGGCTTGATGCAGCATTGGGGAGATAGGGTACCCCAGAGCATTGCTGGAGCTGCGCCATCGTTGGCACGCAACTCCAGCAATGCGCTGCCTTTACGGCACAGATGCGTAAGGCTTCTGTGACGTTTTGGGCCAATGGGTGGTGGTGGCATGGCACACAATTACTGCCGCATCCCTGCTACTTTGCAGGGATGCGCCGGTAATTGAAAATATGACCCTTACTGTCTAGCATTACGCAGTTCTTTTCTTTACAGTACACTGATACATAATTTCTCAGGCCAATGAAATGCTTCTGAACACAACATACAAAACAAAGAAGCATAGTAGCAAGCAAGGCTACTGAGAAGGAGAGCAGTGCACCTGAAAATGAAATGCATAGAAGATTTTGAAATATAATTTACCTCAATGTAATCGGCAGCATTATTGCTCTTGGTAAAGAACAAAGATTTGCAAATAACAGAGCAGGATAAAACAGAGTAGTAAATGTACTACTACTACTACTCACCAAGCCCGGGGACCTCTACGCCGAGCGCGTCCAGCAAGTCCCGCTCCCGGTCCATGACATCGGTCCAGCGGTGGGTGGCCTGGTTATATGTGCGCCGGACCCCAGAGATCTTGTACATGGCCCGGCACACCTTCTCCCACCGCTGGCGGCGCTCCCGGATGCCATAGCCGGTCGCGATCTTGCCGCCTCCCAGGATCGTCTTGGGGAGGCGGCGCTGGACATGGAAGATCAGTGCCGCCACTTCCTCCGCGCTGAAGATCTCCCTCGGGACCACTTGCTCCCCCCTTAAACGCCCGCACGGGAGCCGGGCACGGGGTGCGGGACCCTTCCCCTTCTCAGGGTGCTTCCCGGCTCCCTTTACCATGGTCTGGGCAGAAATAAACTTAAATGATAAAGAAGAAATAGAATAGTGAAGAAGAAAAGAAAAGAGTTTAAAAAAGTAGTTTAAAAGTAAATAAAAGCTGCAGAAAACACAAAAATATAGAGCTAGAAAAATAGAGGGTTAGATAATAAGTAAAATTAGATCAAAAAAACTTCAAACAAGCAAAGGATGGCAGAGATTGAGAGAGGATACAGAAAGCATGCCCAGAACCATAGCAATGAATGAGAAACAAGATGGCCGCGCCCGTTCACGACCGCGTGGGTAAGTTCGCGCGAGATTTTCCTTGCGAGTACGCGCGAAATTGTACTCGCGAGCAGCACACTTTGCGAGATTACACATAGCGGGCGGAAACGGAATTACGTCACGCCAACAAGATGGCCGCGCCCGTGTACGACCGATAGGGTAACTTGGCAAACGAATAGCTAGAAGCGCCTCGCGAACACGCGCAAGATCACGCGAACATACACGTCGCAACAAAAACAATTTTGTATTCGCACGTATTCGCGGCTTCCGAAATCGATCTCGCACGGATTCGCGCCCCAAATAACGCGCGAAATTGCAAAAAAAACGATTTTAGCTAAAATGAAAGCAATGAGCAGGTGCAAAAGTTCAAACTTAACATTAGTAACATTCAAGGTAGTGCTTCCTGATGGGCCCCTCCAGAGTTTGCAACAATTCTATGACCCTGCTATGACCCAAACAGCAGGCTCATAGAATAGCACCATAAAGGTCCTGTAAAAAAAAAATTTCACTGCAACAAAAATCAAATTACAGATAAGGAAGGAAGCAGGTGCCAGCCAGACTGGAACTTTCAAAATTACTGACACATTAATTAAACACAAATTAATTGATGGCAGTTGAAGAAGGGCAGGTGTGCTAGCTTTTTTCAACCACCATAATCTACAGTAATAAATAAACCTAATAGGTGCCTGTGAGGATGTACTAGAGGGTGGCATGGGTGTCCCAGAGGGTGGCAGTGGTGAAACAGAGGGTGCTGTGAACCTGTGATGATAAACCAGACGTAGAAACAACATAGTCGCGGCCGTTGCAAGCCGAAAAGTAAGTTCGCAATTGCGAACTTGTCCCAAAATCGGCGCGAACACGCGCCAACACAAAAAACTGAAAAATCCGCAAATCCGCTAGAGTTCGCGGATCTTCGCGGATTGCGAATCCGTAAATACGCAAGTTCGCGGATTGCCAATCCGCAAAATCCGCCCATGCTTAGTCTTTTCCTTAACCCGGCTGGGTATTATTAGGAAATTGGAGCTTTGGTTTTATACGCGGACACCAGCGCGTGACAGCACCCGCTTCCAAGAGTGACTCGTTTTTTTTGGTGTAACTGGAGCTTGGAGATTTTCTTGGACGAGTGCACCACCGTTGCCGATCTATCTGGAATGAGGAGTGAATTACGATTTCCTCACGTTGGAGTCCAGTTCGGAGCAGCACACGGGGTTGTGCGGAAGTCGACTTACACGAATCGGTAAGCCTGCTTATTGGAACTGCAATCCTGTGAGGCTGTGACTGTTTGTTTTGGACGGTGAAGCGAGGTGACAGCAGTAAGCAGACATTGGGTGTTTTTTGGTCCCCGGGACCGGGTGACCAAAGTGAATCACAAGAAACGGAACATGTTCAACATGTCGGAATGCAGAGATGCGGCTGGCGACATCTTTAAAAACAAAAACCCAGATATATCCAAACCGCTACCGACAACCAGCGGGATAGTCTCAAACACTTTAACAACTCAATTCCAGAAGTTAGAACGACTTTATGAACGCGAACTCCGCAAGTGGTGGGAGGGAACATCACTGCAGGGATACATTGAGGTACAGAGGGTACCTCAAGGCTTGCGAATCTTCACTGTCCCTGCATATGAAAACCCAGATCCCCTCCTTTTAGAAACTTGGGCTGCCCATATAGCAAATTCATGCAAAGGCATGTTGGAGATCCTAATCCAATTTGCGTGGAGTGACCGCGATAAAGTTGTCAAGGAGATCGAAGTTCTGGAAGAGTTAATTGCACAGAACACTGAGAAGGAGGAACAAGAACAACTGAGGGCATATATGAAGAAGAGACTACAGAAATATGAAAATAAGATCAAACAGAGGAAACAAGAGAAATTTGACCGGGACGAACGGGGAGGATCCTGACGTTCTCCAAAAAGTATGACCAGCCTCGCAAGGAAGTTGCAAGAAAGAGCCACATGCCTAATGTCACAGCAGAATCACCAGCCGAAACCTTGGAATCAGATCTCACTGCAAGTGAATTGTCAGGAGATGAAACCCCTGGCACAGCAGCTACATCTGCAGCACCAACTACTAAAACTCCTTTTCAGCAGGAGTTCAAAGTTATCCGAGAGAGTTGGCTCAGAGGCGGCAAGAACAAGCCCCCAGAAGATCAAGGCAAACCAGGCGGGGTGGCTGGAAGGGGAAGAGGCAGCGTACAAACAGGAACGGTCCCAAGGGTAACCAGAAGCAAGAGGAGAGGCAGATTGTGAGGGCCCCTGACCAATTAACTATTGTAAACTTGTCCCAAAGACCATTGACATTGGAGGAGGAGTCTGTTTTAAAGCTAGGACTCACATTTTGTCCGAATAACAATATGGAGTACACTCAAACCCGTATTGACTTGTACAAATTTATTCGGAAGGTCAAACTTCATAAATTTTTCAAGACCAAACCTACTGTAAAAGAAGTGAAACAACTGAGATACAATAAAAAGGATACTGACCTCTTATCTGTCAATGACCTGACAGCGTGTGAAGTTCTGCAAAACTTGAGGCGAGAAGGAGACATGGAAATCGATGTGAGTGGCAACACTCTCACTCAGAGATTGATGAATATTATTATTGATCAAGAAGCACCAAAGAGCGATTTCAAACAAGCATCAAAATTTGTCCCCCAGATTGCTACTGATGCAATAGACATTTTCTCCGATGCGGTCATCAGGGATCTGATGGCCATGAGAACAGAACAGAATCAACAGGGGACATTTTTTATCATCACAAAAGAGCAACAATTGGCCATTAAAACGTTAATGGAGGACAAAACTATTGTGTGCAAACCTTCCGACAAGGGAGGAAATATTGTGATCATGTAGAGGTCCAATTATGTTGCAGAAGCCACACGTCAACTCCAGGATGTGTCTTGTTATATTCCAATAAAAAAACAAGATTATTTGAACAGCATCGATAATTTACACACTTTGCTTAAAAAATGGCATGACAAGCAAATGCTAGATCTTGAAGAATACCTTTTTCTAAAGACTATGAACCCTATTTTACCTTGTTTCTATCATCTACCTAAGATTCATAAAAACATTGACAATCCCCCTGGTAGGCCTATCATCTCTTCCATGGGAGGTCTCACTGAAAATCTCTCAAAATTCTTAGATCACAATCTTTTTGATTTTGTGTTATCTTTGAAGTCCTATATAAGAGATACCACAGACTTTATTGAGAAGGTGGAACTTGTAACTTGGCAATCCTCATATGTACTGATTACTTTGGACATCACAAGCTTATATACTTGTATAGACCATGAGCAGGGTCTCCACGCTGTGGAATACTTCCTAAACAAAAGAGAATTGAAGCACGCAATGCATAATAAGATGTTATTGGAATTAATTGCATTTGCCTGCGAAACAACATCTTTCTCTTTCAGGACACCACATATTGCCAACTCTCTAGTACGGCCATGGGCTCCTGCTTCGCCCCCAGCTATTCGAATTTATTCGTAGGCTGGTGGGAGGAGCAGGTAGCCTGGGCCCCCAGGAATGCAGCATGGAACAACAAAGTGGTGGCATGGTGCAGGTATATCGATGACCTGTTCCTGGTTTGGGACGGGTCCATAGATGAAGCTAATCAGTACATACAAGTACTCAATGAGAACGAGTGCAATCTGAAATTTACCGGTGAGGTAAACAAAGAAAGGGTTAATTATCTAGATCTACTAGTGAGCGTTAGAGAGAGACAAATTTGTACACAACTTTATCGTAAACCGACTGCCAGGAATAGTGTATTGCACGCTTTAAGCAGTCATCTCCGTAAACTCATCAACAATATCCCTTACGGGGAGTTTTTACGACTCAAACGTAATTGTAGTCAAATTGAGGATTTCGAACAAGCTGCCACTTAAAGCATTGAGAGATTCCTGATGAGAGGATACAACTTGCAACTCCTTCAGAATACTTTGAGTAAAGTCAGGAAACTACCCCGTACTACCCTTTTTGTTAAAAAAACACGCCCCATATCAGACGGAAAATTCCGAATGATAACACCCTATGCTGCAAATTCTTTCAAATTGAGATCCATCATGTTCAAACACTGGCACATCCTCAAATCTGATTTGATAGTAGGGCCTGACATCCCCGATGTGCCATTAATTACGTTCAAGAGGGCTAGATCACTGCGTGATCAGCTGGTCCATAGTTATCTGCAACCACTTGAGAAACAAATAGGGACCTTGAAGGATGCCAAAGGCTTTTTCCCTTGTGGAAAATGCAAAGCCTGTGCAGCCAGCAAGAGAACCTTAACATATGAAGTCACAGGCTGTAGAGGTGGCAAGAAAATCAATAAATGTATGTCCTGCCACACTGATCATGCGGTCTACTGTCTGATATGTCCTTGCCTTTTACGATATGTTGGAAGTACCATCAATCCTGTCAAATTGTGGGTGCTTGAACATATGAGGGCCATTGTGAATAAAGATTTCTCTTATCCAGTGGCCCGTCACTTCGCTATGAAGCACAATAGTGACAGAAATCTCCTGAGATACTTTTGCCTGGACCACGTCAGTGAGAACCCGAGAGGAGGCAATAGATTGCAAACACTCAGGAGATTAGAATCTCAATACATTGTCGATTTAGAGACAAGGGCGCCTAGAGGTTTAAATATGGGTGAAGAACTGGCATCACACTTAGGTTAATGAATAGACATCAGTGTAAATGTGCCATTTCATGATATAAGATTTTGATTGACATTATATAGTGATTAACAGAATGGGTTTTTGGATTGAAGCTGCGCCTAGATTTGAATTAATCGCATCAATTGGAAATTGCATGGGTTTATATATTCTTATATTTAGCAGCCAATATATGGCTGCAATTGCCGATCCACGGCAAGATTTTTACCCTCATGATTATTCGTTAATGTGGTCTTCATGTGGATGTCGTGCGATGTTGCATGACGATTGTTCGTGCACCTTTCAGTGTGGATATATTTTGTCCTATAGGTCATAACAAGATATAAAGTCCATCTAATTGTTTGCCGATACACGGCTGGAATTATTGTTTATATAGCCGAAAAATGTTATTTGCTGTGATGCATGGTTAACCATAACACATTCCAAGATGGCGCGCAATATTGCGCTCGTGGTGTAGTCCGTTGTTTGTTTCGATTACCTTTGCAAACATAGATAATGGTGCTGCATAGCGTTTCCCGATGTGAACACTGACGAAAGGATTTTGCTCCTGAAACGCGTTTGTTCTGAATAAACCCTTTGCTGATATACTGCTGTACCCGTGAGTGCTGTCTTTTCCTTAACCCGGCTGGGCATTATTAGGAAATTGGAGCTTTGGTTTTATACGCGGACACCAGCGCGTGACAGCACCTGCTTCCAAGAGTGACTCGTTTTTTTTGGTGTAACTGGAGCTTGGGGATATATATATATATATATATATATAGTTTTAGAACCTAAAGATTTGCAATGACTTCGCGCAGCCGGCGCGACCCCTCCCCGGAATTACGTACATGACGTTAAGCGAGGTCTGAATTCGCGCTCCGGCACACACTCGGCATGTAGCCAGCGCGATTCCCGAAATATATATTTAAGAATAATATATTATTATTATTAGAGTTATAGACATGTACTGGTTACAGTTATCTTAAATAATGTCTCCGTATGATATATATAATAAAGATATATACATATGTTTTGAAACTTGTGGATTTTCAGGGATTCATGCTGTCGGTGCAACCCCTGAAACTACATATGTGACATTACATGGGGCCTGAACCACGCACTCACCATTTACCCAACGCACATCCTACATAACTAAACCAATATGGCAGCTGGAATTCACCCACCCACCAAGATAGGTACACGATAGGTGCGCAAATCCACTTTTATATTAAAAAATATATATTTTTTTCTCTTTAACAAAATTACATTATTTATATAAGAATAAGAAAACTAAGAATTTGTTTTTAGGGGGCATTGCAGTTAGAAATTAACATTTAACAAATTCAGTGAGAAAAACATAGGTTTCAGGGATGTTATAGTTAAAAATTAGCATTTAAAAAACCTTTGAAATTTACTGAAAAAACATAGGTTTCAGGGAGATTATAGTTGGGAATTAGCATTAAATAAACCATAGAAATTCACTAAAAGAAACCATAGTTAGAAATTAGCATTTAAAAAACGTTGGAAAATCACAGAAAAAAACCACAGGTTTCAGGGAGTTTATAGTTAGATGGACATTTCACACATACCTGCAATGCACTGCTGATGACATCATATATTACATCAGTCATGACATGGTCATTGACATCACTGATGACATCACTGATGACATCTCAAATGACATCCCTGATGACATCATCCAGTGACTGTGTGTGTTTCTGAAAAGTTTAAATATCTTTTATATATATATGCCAAGGCGGATTGAATAATGAGTGGGTGTATAAGTGTTTGGATGGAGGATTTAGTAGGTGTGTGACTGACTGTATAAATGAGTGATAAATGTGTATTACTGAATGCATGGGTTAGTGACTAAACTATTTCCTTGACTGATCTTTGGGCCACATAGTCTTTTCTAACATTGACTGTTTGCTTTGAGTACTTGTTCTCTCCAGTGGGCTTGTAATATGCTGATCTTCTGTATTTTCTGTGTGGCTCTATTGATGACTTTCATATCCGGTGGTTCCTCATGTAATGAGGTTCAAATGTTTTGCAGCCATGTTTTGGAAAATGAGCATTTGCAAATAGTGGACAGGGTTCTCCGTCAGCAGCCTGCTTTTTCTCCCCACACAAGCTTCCTTAATCCTTGTCAGTACTTCACTCTGAGCATGTGGTGAGCGATTGGTCATAAAATGTAGTATTATTTGCCTTGAGGGATTTGCTAAGATTTTTGATTCAGAAAATATCTTTCTAAATAAGTACACCAGGAATATTGGATGCTTACACTTATTTTGGAGGTTGATAATGTGCAAAGTAGCAGATAACCAGGAGAATGATAATGGAAATACACGGGACAGACATTATTTTGCTTGGCTGTTCATTACCCTGGTCACACTTCTGGGGGGTGGCCACACAGTCTCTGCACAAGGTGAGAAGGGTTTGACTATTTTGGATTTTAGGAGTGAGGGGTAATATGGAATTGCTTGCAGTGAGGCAGTCAGGAACTGCTGCAAAAGTGCATAGGGTTACCCCTGGGAAGGTTTACCCAATTGGAGGGGCCAGGAGTCACCCACAAAGAACTGCCAGGCTTAAATGTGGCATTCCCTAGCACCCTCTCTCAGAACACTACTGCACCTGAGTAAGATCATAAGAGGACTGAACTTGCTTTCTGTAACATGAGAGGAGCCCTGGTGGACTGGATTTGCTCCCTTGTGCATCCATGACAAAAGAGTAAACTCCAAGGATCACACCACTGTTTGCCACTCAAGCAACAGGGACACAACAACTTATAAGAGGTCTTTTCCTACATCTGTTCAGCTGACCAGTTCCATGGCCTTCTTTTAGATACATTGCACCCTGACCTCTGGATTATCTGGGGCCTACCTTAGTGGTGACATATGTATACAAGGTGACGGTTTGGGCCTGGCAAAAGTTTTATTTTGCCCGGTCGACATGGCAGTGTACACTGCCGACACAGACTCTGCAATGGCAGGCCTGAGACATGGTGAACGTGCTTACTTAAGTGGGTGACACACGCAGTGCCGCAGGCCCACTAGTAGCATTTAATATACAGGTTCCGGGGAAATGAGTGCATTTTACTAAGGACGTATACATAAATAAAATATGCCATTTGGGTCTGAGCCAATGTTACCACATTTAGAGGAAAGAGCACATGCACATTAGCACTGGTTAGCTGTGGTAAAGAGCTCAGAGTCCTAAGGTCAACAAGTATGAGGTTGCAAAAAGTGGAGGAGGAAGGCAAAATGTTTGGGGGTGACCCTGCTGAGAGGACCATTTTCCAACACCCACTCAAAATTGAAAGCAATCATTGGCAGGGTGAATCATAAAAGTCACTAAATAAAGCTATGCTTAGCCCTCTGGTAGCTTGCCACAGCAGCCAGGCTTAACTTAGAGACAATGTGTAAAGTTGTTATGCAGCACTCAGACTGTAATAAAGTGAAAACACAACACAAAGGAATCCCATTCCAATTTAGAAAAATGTAATAAATTGACACCAACGTGGCAAAAATCCAATCAGTAGAAGCAGAGTTAATAATTTTTAAAGTTTCAGGGGAAAATAGCACCAAAAAGCACAACGTGCAATTTTCTGGTATCTGGCCATGGTGGACCAGGTTAAAATCAAAAGTACAGGGCAACTGTGATGGAGTGCTCATTAGATACAGGGACCAGGTTCATCCTGGTGAAGAGTTTACCTTCTATTAAACAAAGTTTACTTGGGAGCCTCAGCTGGAGCTTCGTATTACAGGGGCCGTGAGGTGATCATTGTCTGCGCGAGGAGCTGGTTACTGCTGGATCTTACCATTGGTGGAAGATGTGAGTGGTCGCTGTTTGGCATAAAGAGCAGGTCCTCATCTGAACTTTGCTTTGCCAGGCAATGTGGTGATCTTTGCTGATGCTAGAAGCCTGCTTGTGAAGACTCCCAAAATTGTAGATTTTCTCCTGTAGCTTAGTTTTGAAGCAGGAGGTCTCTGATGCTAGCCAAGGGTCCAGGACCTTGAGGGCATATCTTTAGAATCAGGACTCACTCCAGAAGAGGCCAGCAGGAGGGCTCAGGCAGATGCACATGATGCTAGTGAGATGGATAATTGCAAGGAAGGGCTCTAGAAGCTTGTTGTGTCCCTGTAGCTCAAATAGAAGGTCAGCTAACTTTCCCTTGGAGTCTTCCTCCTTCAGACAGTAGGGCAATCGTTATTCTGAATTGTCCACACATCAAGTAGTGTTCTGATGAGATGATCTTACAGTACCATTCTTATACCCAGTGACAGCCTGTTGCTTGGGGATGCCCCTATTGTCTAACATTTCTCGTTTTCTGGGTTTGGCTCCAAAGCTGTCTAGGGGGACAAAGGCAGGTGTGAGCAGCATTTGTCAGTGGCAGGGCAAGCAGCCTTAAAGATCCGTAAGGAGGTAGGCACAGCCCTTAGGCTATACGTTGAAGCTGAGGAAGGTGGACTACAGCCTGCCAGGTGATCGTATTCAGGTGAGAAACACCCAGCTCAACACCTAGGTTCTTTCGTCCCAATGTGTGAACGGGATACACACCACACTACAGGAGAGACATTCACAGTCATATGACCCTGGACACTGCAGGAAATGCACATTTAGGTTAGACACAAAAATATCAACTTTCTAATAGTTACATTTTCAGAGAAACACCTAAAAATATGACTTTTCTTTTAAAGAAGATTTTAAATTACAGTTCAAATGAGGGGAAGAAGCATGTGTCTATCTGTTCCCAAACTGAAACTATCACCTATAAAGTGTGATAAGGTGACCCAGTGTTAGTCTATGAGAGATGTAGCCTTGCAGTAGTTAAAATGACTTTTAACTTTCCAGGACATGTGAAACCTAAATACACATGTACTAAATTTTAAATTCCTTGCACTCAGACCTATGAGTCATTAGGGCCTACATTAGGGGTGATTTATAACTATTATAAAGGAAGGTTTAGACTTAGCAAAAGGATTATTTTCAAAGAAATGTTAGAATGCTCGCAAATTGTCTCAAACATAAGCAATCAATCGATTAATCAACAATGCACACAATGTTAACCCAAATAAATAAAAAGTTACAGTGTGCAGAGTGGGTGCGGGCTCCACCCAATGCACGTATAGATAAACCAAGACCAGCTGGTCAACAGAAGAAGGCCAGTCCCAATCCGCACAACTATATGGGTCTCGCAGCTTCCAGTGTAATTAATATCTAATGCTTTCACTAAATAAATGGCAACCTTCTTTTAAAAACCATTGCTCGTGGTTTGACATGGGTACTGCTTGAATTCTATTCGAACGTCTCACTTCAGTTGGCTAATGGACAGAAGCAATTATACAATAAAACAGGGAGGAAGGAACAGAAAGAGCTGTAGGAGCAAGTACTCAGAAACAAGTAACTGAGTTAACAGCAAAGTGGGCAGTAAGGGCAGAAAAGTCTTAGAAGAAAGATGATTGCATGAACAATGAGCACCAACTTCACAGCCAGGTGAAGGGAAATCAAAAGTGGAAACAAATAGCTGGGTGAGAACAATTATCCAGTGGTGGGAATCACATATCCACATATGGAAGACATAAGCAAGCAAAATGGTAAACCAGGAATGAACTTGGATTGTTAGAAATATCTGGATGTATGTGTCAATGATTCTGAGGGATGAGTAAACAAACAGACTCCACTTCAGAATGTTATCTTTGTAAGGTGTATATGGATCAGTGTGCATCAGAATGGTAATGTGAAAACCAGGAATGCCATAGAAAGTGGAGTTTGTTTTGTGATATGTAAGGAAGTGTTATCTAATAATCAATGCTTAAGGAAGAACCTGCAAGGTTCTGATGACTACCAAGTGTAAGCATTATGTCATAATTCTGACACCAACACTCACAGAATTACAATGTATTAATCTGCAAGAATGTATCATCATCAAAATCAGTTGCATTACCTACAACGCCATTGAACCCAAAGCCCAAGCAAAATTTGTAATCATGATCAAGACCACAAGTGAAAACCAGCTCACAGCATAATCTTCATTTACATATCAGATATAAGGTTAGTGTTCCAGATGATGCACTGTGAGCTACTAGGAATTGGGCCAACATACTCTGATGATGTGAGTAGACTCAATCCCCCATATTCTGACACTTATGTTGTCCAGATACACAGTCCTAGTTAAATAGTGGGAAAAGTACATCATGGTGCCACCAACATTATAGGTCAGGTACTTATTTAAAAGGCCTCCTGAGTAGTTCTTCTTTGCGCCCAAAGCCCCACGTCCATGGCGTTAGGGAATAATCCTCTTCAGCTAAATAGAGAACCCCTATTTCTGTCTGAAGGTTGTTCAGCTTGAACGTTTAAAAGGATCACCCCGCTATAATTTTCCCTTTTCTGTTTTCCGTTCATTAAATATGGCAAATGCAGTGCTAGTGGTTATTCCACTAAATTGCAGACATGCAGTAATACAGCTGTTAAAGCACCAAGGCTTCCTTTTCCTGAGGGAGATGTTACTTTTGTCGTAGAAGCCCATAAAGCATGCAAAACAGAGGAATTCATGGGTCACTTTCCTACAGCAGATGCCAATACACAAACGTTTCATACCTACACAGCAGCATCAATACCAGACCAATACAGAGCCTATGACGATTTAGAAATGCCATTAACATTTCAGGAATGTGCAAATTGGTTCCAAGATGCCCTACCACATACAGTAAAAAATTGTGACACTGGGTTCCCGCAGCAATGACGGGGCAACATGGGCAGTCCGAGCTGGCTGTTAAACACATCCAGTATTAACACCGCTCACAGTAGTAGAGCATCATACTCTTTACACAGGGCTAGTTATACTGGTCAGAAGTTTAATACAGTTTGTTATGCAAACAACAAAAGCAACCCCAGCAATGGCTATTGGAGCTGCTCAGCCTTATATGGCCATACCTGTGATTAGCCCAGTGACAATTAACGCAATTACATAAAACATAAACCAGTTTAAAGCAGTATTACCCTAACCGTGACCCCAAGATAAACATAGAATTCTCACAATGTGCCTACCACTGGGGACGGTTCCCCCGGTTGATGAATGTGTCACATGGGGAACAGTTTTTACTGAAATATATACAATAACACATGGTATACCATCCGTACCTGTTTAGCTTAAAGTGTTAAAACAGATTCAAAATGAATACAATGACATATGCCTTACAGATGATGACTTAAACAAGCATCTAGCCAGAGTAGATCGCATTGTTGTGGGATTTGATGAACGTCCAGAAAGCAAAATGTTGCCTATCTCATTGTCCTGTTCCTAGAATATCAGATATCAAATGAATGCAAAAGCTTAGTACCACACTTCTCAGAGAAGTGCACACTCATACAATCACCCAAAAAAATAAAAAGCGGCAATCACTTTGGACTTTCTCAAATTTGATAGAACATGAAACAGTTTTATGAGCTAATATGTCCAGACTTCTTAAGAATGCATTGGACACCAGAACATACACAAATTCACATAAACACTGAAAACTGACATGCTTGCATCTAAACATTTACACACATGTGTTAACACCCCAAATGTGGTGATCCGTATAATTGTGGGAAACACGGCTACACATATATCTTTTTTAATAAAGGTGTTACAGTACTGATTGCATATAAATTATATGGATATTCAACTGCAGAAATGTTGTTTTTGCATTTGTCACCCCGAGTGGGATGGGTATGCTCAGACGTGAGTCCCATGCTCTCCAAACCACTGGAGTCAAGCTATCCTGACTGAAGACGGCTTATAGCCAGAAAAAGGTCCTAGGATGCTTGATTCCGGTCCAGTAAAGACATGGCTTTGCAGTTCGGCTGGACTGTTCCCATGAGGCACAGGGTCAAGGCTGATTTGCATATGGCCATGTCTGAACTGGGGTGGTGTGGAGTGCAAAAAAACGATGGATTTAGGCCCAGATCTCTGTACTGGGGTGAATGTATGACATTGTTCTGCATTCTGTTAATCAACTGTGGTTTTTGCATTTGTCACCACGAGTGGAATGGGTATGCTCAGACGTCAGTCCCATGCTCTCCACACCACTGGAGTCAAGCTATCCTGACTGAAGACGGCTGATAGCCAGAAACCGGTCCTAGGATGCTTGATTCCGGTCCAGTAAAGACATGGCTTAGCAGTTCGGGCTGGACTGTTCCCATGAGGCACAGGGTCAAGGCTGATTTGCATATGGCCATGTCTGAACTGGGGTGGTGTGGAGTGCAAAAAAACGATGGATTTAGGCCCAGATCTCTGTACTGGGGTGAATGTATGACATTGTTCTGCATTCTGTCCATCAACTATTGTTTTTGCATTTGTCACCCCGAGTGGGATGTGTATGCTCAGACATGAGTCCCATGCTCTCCACACCACTGGAGTCAAGCTATCCTGGCTGAAGACGGCTAAAAGCCAGAAACTGGTCCGAGGATGCTTGATTCCGGTCCAGTAAAGACATGGCTTGGCAGTTCAGGCTGGACTGTTCCCATGAGGCACAGGGTCAAGGCTGATTTGCATATGGCCAAGTCTGAACTGGGGTGGTGTGGAGTGCAAACAAAATATGGATTTAGGCCCAGATCTCGGTACTGGGGTGAATGTATGACATTGTTCTGCATTCTGTCCATCAACTATTGTTTTTGCATTTGTCACCCCCAATTGGGATGGGTATGCTCAGACATGAGTCCCATGCTCTCCACACCACTGGAGTAAAGCTATCCTGGCTGAAGACGGCTAATAGCCAGAAACTGGTCCGAGGATGCTTGATTCCGGTCCAGTAAAGACATGGCTTGGCAGTTCGGGCTGGACTGTTCCCATGAGGCACAGGGTCAAGGCTGATTTGGATATGGCCATGTCTGAACTGGGGTGGTGTGGAGTGCAAAAAAACGATGGATTTAGGCCCAGATCTCTGTACTGGGTTAAATGTATGACATTGTTCTGCATTCTGTCCATCAACTGTTGTTTTTGCATTTGTCACCCCGAGTGGGATGGGTATGCTCAGACGTGAGTCCCATGCTCTCCACACCACTGGAGTCTAGCTATCCTGGCTGAAGACGGCTGATAGCCAGAAACCGGTCCTAGGATGCTTGATTGCGGTCCAGTGAGGACATGGCTTGGCAGTTCGGACTGGACTGTTCCCATGAGGCACAGGGTCAAGGCTGATTTGCATATGGCCATGTCTGAACTAGGATGGTGTGGAGTGCAAAAAAACGATGGATTTAGACCCAGATCTCTGTACTGGGGTGAATGCATGACATTGTTCTGCATTCTGTCCATCAACTGTTGTTTTTGCATTTGTCACCCCGAGTGGGATGGGTATGCTCAGACGTGAGACCCATGCTCTCCACACCACTGGAATAAAGCTATCCTGGCTGAAGACGGCTGATAGCCAGAAACCGGTCCGAGGATGCTTGATTCCGGTCCAGTAAAGACATGGCATGGCAGTTCGGGCTGGACTGTTCCCATGAGGCACGGGGTCAAGGCTGATTTGCATATGGCCATGTCTGAACTGGGGTGGTGTTGAGTGCAAAAAAACGATGGATTTAGGCCCAGATCTCTGTACTGGGGTGAATGTATGACATTGTTCTGAATTCTGTCCACCAACTGTTGTTTTTGCATTTGTCACCCCGAGTGGGATGGGTATGCTCAGACGTCAGTCCCATGCTCTCCACACCACTGGAGTCAAGCTATCCTGACTGAAGACGGCTGATAGCCAGAAACTGGTCTTAGGATGCTTGATTCCGGTCCAGTAAAGACATGGCTTGGCAGTTCGGGCTGGACTGTTCCCATGAGGCACAGGGTCAAGGCTGATTTGCATATGGCCATGTCTGAACTGGGGTGGTGTGGAGTGCAAAAAAACGATGGATTTAGGCCCAGATCTCGGTACTGGGGTGAATGTATGACATTGTTCTGCATTCTGTCCATCAACTATTGTTTTTGCATTTGTCACCCCCAATTGGGATGGGTATGCTCAGACATGAGTCCCATGCTCTCCACACCACTGGAGTCAAGCTATCCTGGCTGAAGACGGCTAATAGCCAGAAACTGGTCCGAGGATGCTTGATTCCGGTCCAGTAAAGACATGGCTTGGCAGTTCGGGCTGGACTGTTCCCATGAGGCACAGGGTCAAGGCTGATTTGCATATGGCCATGTCTGAACTGGGGTGGTGTTGAGTGCAAAAAACGATCGATTTAGGCCCAGATCTCTGTACTGGGGTGAATGTATGACATTGTTCTGCATTCTGTCCATCAACTGTTGTTTTTGCATTTGTCACCCGAGTGGGATGGGTATGCTCAGACGTGAGTCCCATGCTCTCCACACCACTGGAGTCTAGCTATCCTGGCTGAAGACGGCTGATAGCCAGAAACCGGTCCTAGGATGCTTGATTGCGGTCCAGTAAGGACATGGCTTGGCAGTTCGGGCTGGACTGTTCCCATGGGGCACAGGGTCAAGGCTGATTTGCATATGGCCATGTCTGAACTAGGATGGTGTGGAGTGCAAAAAAACGATGGATTTAGACCCAGATCTCTGTACTGGGGTGAATGCATGACATTGTTCTGCATTCTGTCCATCAACTGTTGTTTTTGCATTTGTCACCCCGAGTGGGATGGGTATGCTCAGACGTGAGACCCATGATCTCCACACCACTGGAATAAAGCTATCCTGGCTGAAGACGGCTGATAGCCAGAAACCGGTCCGAGGATGCTTGATTCCGGTCCAGTGAAGACATTTCATGGCAGTTCGGGCTGGACTGTTCCAGTGAGGCACGGGGTCAAGGCTGATTTGCATATGGCCATGTCTGAACTGGGGTGGTGTTGAGTGCAAAAAAACGATGGATTTAGGCCCAGATCTCTGTACTGGGGTGAATGTATGACATTGTTCTGAATTCTGTCCACCAACTGTTGTTTTTGCATTTGTCACCCCGAGTGGGATGGGTATGCTCAGACGTGAGTCCCATGCTCTCCACACCACTGGAGTCTAGCTATCCTGGCTGAAGACGACTGATAGCCAGAAACCTGTTCTAGGATGCTTGATTCCAGTCCAGTAAAGACATGGCTTGGCAGTTCGGGCTGGACTGTTCCCATGAGGCACAGGGTCAAGGCTGATTTGCATATGGCCATGTCTGAACTGGGGTGGTGTGGAGTGCAAAAAAAGCGATGGATTTAGGCCCAGATCTCTGTACTGGGGTGAACGTATGACATGTTCTGCATTCTGTCCATCAACTGTTGTTTTTGCACATGTCACCCCGAGTGGGCTGGGAATGCTCAGACGTGAGTCCCATGCTCTCCACAAAACTGGAGTCTAGCTATCCTGGCTGAAGACGGCTGATAGCCAGAAACCGGTCCTAGGATGCTTGATTCTGGTCCAGTAAAGACATGGCTTGGCAGTTCGGGCTGGACTGTTCCCATGAGGCACAGGGTCAAGGCTGATTTGCATAGGACCATGTCTGAACTGGGGTTGTGTGGAGTGCAAAAAAACGATGGATTTAGGCCCAGATCTCTGTACTGGGGTGAATGTATGACATTGTTCTGCATTCTGTCCACCAACTGTTGTTTTTGCATTTGTCACCCCGAGTGGGATGGGTATGCTCAGACATGAGTCCAATGCTCTCCACACCACTGGAGTCCAGCTATCCTGGCTGAAGATGGCTGATAGCCAGAAACCGGTCCGAGGATGCTTGATTCCGGTCCAGTAAAGACATGGCTTGGCAGTTCGGGCTGGACTGTTCCCATGAGGCACAGGGTCAAGGCTGATTTGCATAGGGCCATTTCTGAACTGGGGTTGTGTGGAGTGCAAAAAAACGATGGATTTAGGACCAGATCTCTGTACTGGGGTGAATGTATGACATTGTTCTGCATTATGTCCATCAACTGTTGTTTTTGCATTTGTCACCCCGAGTGCGATGTTTATGCTCAGACGTGAGTCCCATGCTCTCCACACCACTGGAGTCAAGCTATCCTGGATGAAGACGGCTGATAGCCAGAAACCGGTCGGAGGATGCTTGATTCCCGTCCAGTAAAGACATTGCTTGGCAGTTCGGGCTGGACTGTTCCCATGAGGCATAGGGTCAAGGCTGATTTGCATATGGCCATGTCTGAACTGGGGTTTTGTGGAGTGCAAAAAAACGATGGATTTAGGCCCAGATCTCTGTACTGGGGTGAATGTATATCATTGTTCTGCATTCTGTCCACCAACTGTTGCTTTTGCATTTGTCACCCCGAGTGGGATGGGTATACTCAGACGTGAGTCCCATGCTCTCCACACCACTGAAGTCTAAGCTATCCTGGCTGAAGACGGCTGATAGCCAGAAACCGGTTCTAGGATGCTTGATTCCGGTCCAGTAAAGACATGGCTTGGCAGTTCGGGCTGGACTGTTCCCATGAGGCACAGGGTCAAGGCTGATTTGCATACGGCCATGTCTGAACTGGGGTGGTGTGGAGTGCAAAAAAAGCGATGGATTTAGGCCCAGATCTCTGTACTGGAGTGAACGTATGACATGTTCTGCATTCTGTCCATCAACTGTTGTTTTTGCATTTGTCACCCCGAGTGGGATGGGTATGCTCAGACGTGAGTCCCATGCTATCCACTAAACTAGAGTCTAGCTATCCTGGCTGAAGACGGCTGATAGCCAGAAACCGGTCCTAGGATGCTTGATTCTGGTCCAGTAAAGACATGGCTTGGCAGTTCGGGCTGGACTGTTCCCATGAGGCACAGGGTCAAGGCTGATTTGCATATGGCCATGTCTGAACTGGGGTTGTGTGGAGTGCAAAAAAATGATGGATTTAGGCCCAGATCTCTATACTGGGGTGAATGTATGACATTGTTCTGCATTCTGTCCATCAACTGTTGTTTTTGCATTTGTCACCCCGAGTGGGATGGGTATGCTCAGACGTGAGTCCCATGCTCTCCACACCACTAGAGTCAAGCTATCCTGGCTGAAGACGGCTGATAGCCAGAAACCGGTCCTAGGATCCTTGATTCCGGTCCAGTAAAGACATGGCTTGGCAGTTCGGGCTGGACTGTTCCCATGAGGCACAGGGTCAAGGCTGATTTGCATATGGCCATGTCTGAACTGGGGTGGTGTGGAGTGCAAAAAATCGATGGATTTAGGCCCAGATCTCTGTACTGGGGTGAATGTAAGACATTGTTCTGCATTCTGTTCATCAACTGTGGTTTTTGCATTTGTCACCCCGAGTGGGATGGGTATGCTCAGACGTGAGTCCCATGCTTTCCACACCACTGGAGTCAAGCTATCCTGGCTGAAGACGGCTGCTAGCCAGAAACCAGTCCTAGGATGCTTGATTCCGGTCCAGTAAAGAAATGGCTTGGCAGTTCGGGCTGGACTGTTCCCATTAGGCACAGGGTCAAGGCTGATTTGCATATGGCCATGTCTGAAATGGGGTGGTGTGGAGTGCAAAAAAAGAAGGATTTAGGCCCAGATCTCTGTACTGGGGTGAATGTATGACATTGTTCTGCATTCTGTCCATCAACTGTTGTTTTTGCATTTGTCACCACGAGTGGGATGTGTATGCTCAGACATGAGTCCCATGCTCTCAACACCACTGGAGTCAAGCTATCCTGGCTGAAGACGGCTAAAAGCCAGAAACTGGTCCGAGGATGCTTGATTCCGTTCCAGTAAAGACATGGCTTGGCAGTTCAGGCTGGACTGTTCCCATGAGGCACAGGGTCAAGGCTGATTTGCATATGGCCATGTCTGAACTGGGGTGGTGTGGAGTGCAAAAAAACGATGGATTTAGACCCAGATCTCTGTACTGGGGTGAATGTATGATATTGTTCTGCATTCTGTCCATCAACTGTTGTTTTTGCATTTGTCACCCCGAGTGGGATGGGTATACTCAGACGTGAGTCCCATGCTCTCCACACCACTGGAGTCTAGCTATCCTGGCTGAAGACGGCTGATAGCCAGAAACCGGTCCTAGGATGCTTGATTCCGGTCCAGTAAAGACATGGCTTGGCAGTTCGGGCTGGACTGTTCCCATGAGGCACAGGGTCAAAGCTGATTTGCATATGGCCATGTCTGAACTGGGGTGGTGTGGAGTGCAAAAAAACTATGGATTTAGGCCCAGATCTCTGTACTTGGGTGAATGTATGACATTGTTCTGCAGTCTGTCCATCAACGGTTGCTTTTGCATTTGTCACCCCGAGTGGGATGGGTATGCTCAGACGTGAGTCCCATGCTCTCCACACCACTGGAGTCAAGCTATCCTGGCTGAAGACGGCTGATAGCGAGAAACTGGTCCTAGGATGCTTGATTCCGGTCCAGTAAAGACATGGCTTGGACAATCGGGCTGGACTGTTCCCATGAGGCACAGGGTCAAGGCTGATTTGCATATGGCCATGTCTGAACTGGGGTGGTGTGGAGTGCAAAAAAAAGATGGATTTAGTCCCAGATCTCTGTACTGGGGTGAATGTATGACATTGTTCTGCATTCTGTCCATCAACTGTTGTTTTTGCATTTGTCACCCTGAGTGGGATGGGTATGCTCAGACGTGAGTCCCATGCTCTCCACAAAACTGGAGTCTAGCTATCCTGGCTGAAGACGGCTGATAGCCAGAAACCGGTCCTAGGATGCTTGATTCCGGTCCAGTAAAGACATGGCTTGGCAGTTCGGGCTGGACTGTTCCCATGAGGCACAGGGTCAAGGCTGATTTGCATATGGCCATGTCTGTACTGGGCTGGTGTGGAGTGCAAAAAAACGATGGATTTAGGCCCAGATCTCTGTACTGGGGTGAATGTATGACATTGTTCTGCATTCTGTCCATCAACTATTGTTTTTGCATTTGTCACCCCGAGTGGGATGTGTATGCTCAGACATGAGTCCCATGCTCTCCACACCACTGGAGTCAAGCTATCCTGGCTGAAGACGGCTAAAAGCCAGAAACTGGTCCGAGGATGCTTGATTCCGGTCCAGTAAAGACATGGCTTGGCAGTTCAGGCTGGACTGTTCCCATGAGGCACAGGGTCAAGGCTGATTTGCATATGGCCATGTCTGAATTGGGGTGGTGTGGAGTGCAAAAAAACGATGGATTTAGGCCGAGATCTCTGTACTGGGGTGAATGTATGACATTGTTCTGCATTCTGTCCATCAAATGTTATTTTTGCATTTGTCACCCCGAGTGGGATGGGTATGCTCAGACGTCAGTCGCATGCTCTCCACGCCACTGGAGTCAAGCTATCCTGAATGAAGACGGCTGATAGCCAGAAACCGGTCCTAGGATGCTTGATTCCGGTCCAGTAAAGACATGGCTTGGCAGTTCGGGCTGGACTGTTCCCATGAGGCACAGGGTCAAGGCTGATTTGCATATGGCCATGTCTGAAATGGGGTGGTGTTGAGTGCAAAAAACGAAGGATTTAGGCCCAGATCTCTGTACTGGGGTGAATGTATGACATTGTTCTGCATTCTGTCCATCAACTGTTGTTTTTGCATTTGTCACCCCGAGTGGGATGGGTATGCTCAGACGTCAGTCCCATGCTCTCCACACCACTGGAGTCAAGCTATCCTGACTGAAGACGGCTAATAGCCAGAAACCGGTCCTAGGATGCTTGATTCCGGTCCAGTAAAGACATGGCTTGGCAGTTCGGGCTGGACTGTTCCCATGAGGCACAGGGTCAAGGCTGATTTGCATATGGCCATGTCTGAACTGGGGTGGTGTGGAGTGCAAAAAAACGATGGATTTAGGCCCAGATCTCTGTACTGGGGTGAATGTATGACATTGTTCTACATTCTGTCCATCAACTATTGTTTTTGCATTTGTCACCCCGAGTGGGATGTGTATGCTCAGACATGAGTCCCATGCTCTCCACACCACTGGAGTCAAGCTATCCTGGCTGAAGACGGCTAAAAGCCAGAAACTGGTCCGAGGATGCTTGAATCCGGTCCAGTAAAGACATGGCTTGGCAGTTCAGGCTGGACTGTTCCCATGAGGCACAGGGTCAAGGCTGATTTGCATATGGCCATGTCTGAATTGGGGGGGTGTGGAGTGCAAAAAACGATGGATTTAGGCTGAGATCTCTGTACTGGGGTGAATGTATGACATTCTTCTGCATTCTGTCCATCAACTGTTGTTTTTGCATTTGTCACCCCGAGTGGGATGGGTATGCTCAGACGTCAGTCCCATGCTCTCCACGCCACTGGAGTCAAGCTATCCTGACTGAAGACGGCTGATAGCCAGAAACTGGTCTTAGGATGCTTGATTCCGGTCCAGTAAAGTTATGGCTTGGCAGTTCGAGCTAGACGGTTCCCATGAGGCACGGGGTCAAGGCTGATTTGCATATGGCCATGTCTGAACTGGGGTGGTGTGGAGTGCAAAAAAACTATGGATTTAGGCCCAGATCTCTGTACTGGGGTGAATGTATGACATTGTTCTGCATTCTGTCCACCAACTGTTGTTTTTGCATTTGTCACCCCGAGTGGGATGGGTATGCTCAGACGTCAGTCCCATGCTCTCCACGCCACTGGAGTCAAGCTATCCTGACTGAAGACGGCTGATAGCCAGAAACTGGTCTTAGGATGCTTGATTCCGGTCCAGTAAAGTTATGGCTTGGCAGTTCGGGCTGGACTGTTCCCATGAGGCACAGGGTCAAGGCTGATTTGCATATGGCCATGTCGGAACTGGGGTGG
Source organism: Lissotriton helveticus (assembly GCF_964261635.1). Taxonomy (NCBI): domain Eukaryota; kingdom Metazoa; phylum Chordata; class Amphibia; order Caudata; family Salamandridae; genus Lissotriton; species Lissotriton helveticus. The sequence goes on along the minus strand of NC_136071.1, from coordinate 1,087,990,762 downwards.
TGTGGAGTGCAAAAAACGATGGATTTAGGCCCAGATCTCGGTACTGGGGTGAATGTATGACATTGTTCTGCATTCTGTCCATCAACTCTTGTTTTTGCATTTGTCACCCCCAATTGGGATGGGTATGCTCAGACATGAGTCCCATGCTCTCCACACCACTGGAGTCAAGCTATCCTGGCTGAAGACGGCTAATAGCCAGAAACTGGTCCGAGGATGCTTGATTCCGGTCCAGTAAAGACATGGCTTGGCAGTTCGGGCTGGACTATTCCCATGAGGCACAGGGTCAAGGCTGATTTGCATATGGCCATGTCTGAACTGGGGTGGTGTGGAGTGCAAAAAAACGATGGATCTAGGCCCAGATCTCTGTACTGGGGTGAATGTATGACATTGTTCTGCATTCTGTCCATCAACTGTTGTTTTTGCATTTGTCACCCCGAGTGGGATGGGTATGCTCAGACGTGAGTCCCATGCTCTCCAGACCACTGGAGTCTAGCTATCCTGGCTGAAGACGGCTGATAGCCAGAAACCGGTCCTAGGATGCTTGATTGCGGTCCAGTAAGGACATGGCTTGGCAGTTCGGGCTGGACTGTTCCCATGAGGCACAGGGTCAAGGCTGATTTGCATATGGCCATGTCTGAACTGGGGTGGTGTGGAGTGCAAAAAAACGATGGATTTAGGCCCAGATCTCTGTACTGGGGTAAATGTATGACATTGTTCTGCATTCTGTCCATCAACTATTGTTTTTGAATTTGTCACCCCGAGTGGGATGTGTATGCTCAGACATGAGTCCCATGCTCTCAACACCACTGGAGTCAAGCTATCCTGGCTGAAGACGGCTAAAAGCAGAAACTGGTCCTAGGATGCTTGATTCCGTTCCAGTAAAGACATGGCTTGGCAGTTCAGGCTGGACTGTTCCCATGAGGCACAGGGTCAAGGCTGATTTGCATATGGCCATGTCTGAACTGGGGTGGTGTGGAGTGCAAAAAAACAATGTATTTAGGCCCAGATCTCTGTACTGGGGTGAATGTATGACATTGTTCTGCATTCTGTCCATCAACTGTTGTTTTTGCATTTGTCACCCCGAGTGGGATGGGTATACTCAGACGTGAGTCCCATGCTCTCCACACCACTGGAGTCTAGCTATCCTGGCTGAAGACGACTGATAGCCAGAAACCGGTCCTAGGATGCTTGATTCCGGTCCAGTAAAGACATGGCTTGGCAGTTCGGGCTGGACTGTTCCCATGAGGCACAGGGTCAAAGCTGATTTGCATATGGCCATGTCTGAACTGGGGTGGTGTGGAGTGCAAAAAAACGATGGATTTAGGCCCAGATCTCTGTACTTGGGTGAATGTATGACATTGTTCTGCAGTCTGTCCATCAACGGTTGCTTTTGCATTTGTCACCCCGAGTGGGATGGGTATGCTCAGACGTGAGTCCCATGCTCTCCACACCACTGGAGTCAAGCTATCCTGGCTGAAGACGGCTGATAGCGAGAAACTGGTCCTAGGATGCTTGATTCCGGTCCAGTAAAGACATGGCTTGGACCATCGGGCTGGACTGTTCCCATGAGGCACAGGGTCAAGGCTGATTTGCATATGGCCATGTCTGAACTGGGGTGGTGTGGAGTGCAAAAAAATGAAGGATTTAGGCCCAGATCTCTGTACTGGGGTGAATGTATGACATTGTTGTGCATTCTGTCCATCAACTGTTGTTTTTGCATTTGTCACCCTGAGTGGGATGGGTATGCTCAGACGTGAGTCCCATGCTCTCCTCAAAACTGGAGTCTAGCTATCCTGGCTGAAGACGGCTGATAGCCAGAAACCGGTCCTAGGATGCTTGATTCCGGTCCAGTAAAGACATGGCTTGGCAGTTCGGGCTGGACTGTTCCCATGAGGCACAGGATCAAGGCTGATTTGCATATGGCCATGTCTGAAATGGGGTGGTGTGGAGTGCAAAAAAACGAAGGATTTAGTCCCAGATCTCTGTACTGGGGTGAATGTATGACATTGTTCTGCATTCTGTCCATCAACTGTTGTTTTTGCATTTGTCACCCTGAGTGGGATGGGTATGCTCAGACGTGAGTCCCATGCTCTCCACAAAACTGGAGTCTAGCTATCCTGGCTGAAGACGGCTGATAGCCAGAAACCGGTCCTAGGATGCTTGATTCCGGTCCAGTAAAGACATGGCTTGGCAGTTCGGGCTGGACTGTTCCCATGAGGCACAGGATCAAGGCTGATTTGCATATGGCCATGTCTGAAATGGGGTGGTGTGGAGTGCAAAAAAACGATGGATTTAGGCCCAGATCTCTGTACTGGGGTGAATGTATGACATTGTTCTGCATTCTGTCCATCAACTATTGTTTTTGCATTTGTCACCCCGAGTGGGATGTGTATGATCAGACATGAGTCCCATGCTCTCCACACCACTGGAGTCAAGCTATCCTGGCTGAAGACGGCTAAAAGCCAGAAACTGGTCCGAGGATGCTTGATTCCGGTCCAGTAAAGACATGGCTTGGCAGTTCAGGCTGGACTGTTCCCGTGAGGCACAGGGTCAAGGCTGATTTGCATATGGCCATGTCTGAATTGGTGTGGTGTAGAGTGCAAAAAAACGATGGATTTAGGCCGAGATCTCTGTACTGGGGTGAATGTATGACATTGTTCTGCATTCTGTCCATCAACTGTTATTTTTGCATTTGTCACCCCGAGTGGGATGGGTATGCTCAGACGTCAGTCCCATGCTCTCCACGCCACTGGAGTCAAGCTATCCTGACTGAAGACGGCTGATAGCCAGAAACCGGTCCTAGGATGCTTGATTCCGGTCCAGTAAAGACATGGCTTGTCAGTTCGGGCTGGACTGTTCCCATGAGGCACAGGGTCAAGGCTGATTTGCATATGGCCATGTCTGAAATGGGGTGGTGTGGAGTGCAAAAAAACGAAGGATTTAGGCCCAGATCTCTGTACTGGGGTGAATGTATGACATTGTTCTGCATTCTGTCCATCAACTGTTGTTTTTGCATTTGTCACCCCGAGTGGGATGGGTATGCTCAGACGTCAGTCCCATGCTCTCCACACCACTGGAGTCAAGCTATCCTGACTGAAGACGGCTAATAGCCAGAAACCGGTCCTAGGATGCTTGATTCCGGTCCAGTAAAGACATTGCTTGGCAGTTCGGGCTGGACTGTTCCCATGAGGCACAGGGTCAAGGCTGATTTGCATATGGCCATGTCTGAACTGGGGTGGTGTGGAGTGCAAAAAAACGATGGCTTTAGGCCCAGATCTCTGTACTGGGGTGAATGTATGACATTGTTCTGCATTCTGTCCATCAACTATTGTTTTTGCATTTGTCACCCCGAGTGGGATGTGTATGCTCAGACATGAGTCCCATGCTCTCAACACCACTGGAGTCAAGCTATCCTGGCTGAAGACGGCTAAAAGCCAGAAACTGGTCCGAGGATGCTTGATTCCGGTCCAGTAAAGACATGGCTTGGCAGTTCAGGCTGGACTGTCCCATGAGGCACAGGGTCAAGGCTGATTTGCATATGGCCATGTCTGAATTGGGGTGGTGTGGAGTGCAAAAAAACGATGGATTTAGGCCGAGATCTCTGTACTGGGGTGAATGTATGACATTGTTCTGCATTCTGTCCATCAACTGTTATTTTTGCATTTGTCACCCCGAGTGGGATGGGTATGCCCAGACGTGAGTCCCATGCTCTCCACACCACTGGAGTCAAGCTATCCTGGCTGAAGACGGCTGATAGCCAGAAACCGGTCTAAGGATGCTTGATTCCGTTCCAGTAAAGACATTGCTTGGCAGTTCGAGCTGGACGGTTCCCATGAGGCACGGGGTCAAGGCTGATTTGCATATGGCCATGTCTGAACTGGGGTGGTGTGGAGTGCAAAAAAACTATGGATTTAGGCCCAGATCTCTGTACTGGGGTGAATGTATGACATTGTTCTGCATTCTGTCCACAAACTGTTGTTTTTGCATTTGTCACCCCGAGTGGGATGGGTATGTTCAGACGTCAGACCCATGCTCTCCACGCCACTGGAGTCAAGCTATCCTGACTGAAGACGGCTGATAGCCAGAAACTGGTCTTAGGATGATTGATTCCGGTCCAGTAAAGATATGGCTTGGCAGTTCGGGCTGGACTGTTCCCATGAGGCACAGGGTCAAGGCTGATTTGCATATGGCCATGTCGGAACTGGGGTGGTGTGGAGTGCAAAAAAACGATGGATTTAGGCCCAGATCTCTGTACTGGGGTGAATGTATGACATTGTTCTGCATTCTGTCCATCAACTGTTGTTTTTGCATTTGTCACCCCGAGTGGGATGGGTATGCTCAGACGTGAGTCCCATGCTCTCCACACCACTGGAGTCTAGCTATCCTGGCTGAAGACGGCTGATAGCCAGAAACCGGTCCTAGGATGCTTGATTGCGGTCCAGTAAGGACATGGCTTGGCAGTTCGGGCTGGACTGTTCCCATGAGGCACAGGGTCAAGGCTGATTTGCATATGGCCATGTCTGAACTGGGATGGTGTGGAGTGCAAAAAAACGATGGATTTAGGCCCAGATCTCTGTACTTGGGTGAATGTATGACATTGTTCTGCATTCTGTCCATCAACTGTTGCTTTTGCATTTGTCACCCCGAGTGGGATGGGTATGCTCAGACGTGAGTCCCATGCTCTCCACACCACTGGAGTCAAGCTATCCTGGCTGAAGACGGCTGATAGCGAGAAACCAGTCCTAGGATGCTTGATTCCGGTCCAGTAAAGACATGGCTTGGCAGTTCGGGCTGGACTGCTCCCATGAGGCACAGGGTCAAGGCTGATTTGCATAGGGCCATGTCTGAACTGGGGTTGTGTGGAGTGCAAAAAAACTATGGATTTAGGCCCAGATCTCTGTACTGGGGTGAATGCATGACATTGTTCTGCATTCTGTCCATCAACTGTTGTTTTTGCATTTGTCACCCCGAGTGGGATGGGTATGCTCAGACGTGAGACCCATGCTCTCCACACCACTGGAATAAAGCTATCCTGGCTGAAGACGGCTGATAGCCAGAAACCGGTCCGAGGATGCTTGATTCCGGTCCAGTAAAGACATTGCTTGGCAGTTCGGGCTGGACTGTTCCCATGAGGCACGGGGTCAAGGCTGATTTGCATATGGCCATGTCTGAACTGGGGTGGTGTTGAGTGCAAAAAAACGATGGATTTAGGCCCAGGCCTTTGTACTGGGGTGAATGTATGACATTGTTCTGAATTCTGTCCACCAACTGTTGTTTTTGCATTTGTCACCCCGAGTGGGATGGGTATGCTCAGACGCGAGTCCCATGCTCTCCACAAAACTGGAGTCTAGCTATCCTGGCTGAAGACGGCTGATAGCCAGAAACTGGTCCTAGGATGCTTGATTCTGGTCCAGTAAAGACATATCTTGGCAGTTCGGGCTGGACTGTTCCCATGAGGCACGGGGTCAAGGCTGATTTGCATATGGCCATGTCTGAACTGGGATGGTGTGGAGTGCAAAAAAACGATGGATTTAGGCCCAGATCTCTGTACTTGGGTGAATGTATGACATTGTTCTGCATTCTGTCCATCAACTGTTGCTTTTGCATTTGTCACCCCGAGTGGGATGGGTATGCTCAGACGTGAGTCCTATGCTCTCCACACCACTGGAGTCTAGCTATCCTGGCTGAAGACGGCTGATAGCCAGAAACCTGTTCCAGGATGCTTGATTCCGGTCCAGTAAAGACATGGCTTGGCAGTTCGGGCTGGACTGTTCCCATGAGGCACAGGGTCAAGGCTGATTTGCATATGGCCATGTCTGAACTGGGGTGGTGTGGAGTGCAAAAAAAGCGATGGATTTAGGCCCAGATCTCTGTAATGGGGTGAACGTATGACATGTTCTGCATTCTGTCCATCAACTATTGTTTTTGCACATGTCACCCCGAGTGGGATGTGAATGCTCAGACACGAGTCCCATGCTCTCCACAAAACTGGAGTCTAGCTATCCTGGCTGAAGTCGGCTGATAGCCAGAAACCGGTCCTAGGATGCTTGATTCTGGTCCAGTAAAGACATGGCTTGGCAGTTCGGGCTGGACTGTTCCCATGAGGCACAGGGTCAAGGCTGATTTGCATAGGGCCATGTCTGAACTGGGGTTGTGTGGAGTGCAAAAAAACGATGGATTTAGGCCCAGATCTCTGTACTGGGGTGAATGTAAGACATTGTTCTGCATTCTGTCCACCAACTGTTGTTTTTGCATTTGTCACCCCGAGTGGGATGGGTATGCTCAGACATGAGTCCAATGCTCTCCACACCACTGGAGTCCAGCTATCCTGGCTGAAGATGGCTGATAGCCAGAAACCGGTCCGAGGATGCTTGATTCCGGTCCAGTAAAGACATTGCTTGGCAGTTCGGGCTGGACTGTTCCCATGAGGCATAGGGTCAAGGCTGATTTGCATATGGCCATGTCTGAACTGGGGTTTTGTGGAGTGCAAAAAAACGATGGATTTAGGCTCAGGTCTCTGTACTGGGGTGAATGTATATCATTGTTCTGCATTCTGTCCACCAACTGTTGTTTTTGCATTTGTCACCCCGAGTGGGATGGGTATACTCAGACGTGAGTCCCATGCTCTCCACACCACTGGAGTCTAGCTATCCTGGCTGAAGACGGCTGATAGCCAGAAACCGGTTCTAGGATGCTTGATTCCGGTCCAGTAAAGACATGGCTTGGCAGTTCGGGCTGGACTGTTCCCATGAGGCACAGGGTCAAGGCTGATTTGCATATGGCCATGTCTGAACTGGGGTGGTGTGGAGTGCAAAAAAAGCGATGGATTTAGGCCCAGATCTCTGTACAGGAGTGAACGTATGACATGTTCTGCATTCTGTCCATCAACTGTTGTTTTTGCATTTGTCACCCCGAGTGGGATGGGTATGCTCAGACGTGAGTCCCATGCTATCCCCTAAACTGGAGTCTAGCTATCCTGGCTGAAGACGGCTGATAGCCAGAAACCGGTCCGAGGATGCTTGGTTCCGGTCCAGTAAAGACATTGCTTGGCAGTTCGGGCTGGACTGTTCCCATGAGGCATAGGGTCAAGGCTGATTTGCATATGGCCATGTCTGAACTGGGGTTTTGTGGAGTGCAAAAAAACGATGGATTTAGGCCCAGATCTCTGTACTGGGGTGAATGTATATCATTGTTCTGCATTCTGTCCACCAACTGTTGTTTTTGCATTTGTCACCCCGAGTGGGATGGGTATACTCAGACATGAGTCCCATGCTATCCACTAAACTGGAGTCTAGCTATCCTGGCTGAAGATGGCTGATAGCCAGAAACCGGTCCTAGGATGCTTGATTCCGGTCCAGTAAAGACATGGCTTGGCAGTTCGGGCTGGACTGTTCCCATGGGGCACAGGGTCAAGGCTGATTTGCATAGGGCCATGTCTGAACTGGGGTTGTGTGGAGTGCAAAAAAATGATGGATTTAGGCCCAGATCTCTATACTGGGGTGAATGTATGACATTGTTCTGCATTCTGTCCATCAACTGTTGTTTTTGCATTTGTCACCCCGAGTGGGATGGGTATGCTCAGACGTGAGTCCCATGCTCTCCACACCACTGGAGTCAAGGTATCCTGGCTGATGACGGCTGATAGCCAGAAACCGGTCCGAGGATGCTTGATTCCGGTCCAGTAAAGACATTGCTTGGCAGTTCGGGCTGGACTGTTCCCATGAGGCGCAGGGTCAAGGCTGATTTGCATATGGCCATGTCTGAACTGGGGTGGTGTGGAGTGCAAAAAAAGCGATGGATTTAGGCCCAGATCTCTGTACTGGGGTGAACATATGACATGTTGTGCATTCTGTCCATCAACTGTTGTTTTTGGAAATGTGTTTTGCACCTACTGAAAAAAAGATGACTGCAATTCAGGAATGATTATTGGGTCAAGGAAAACACATAATTGTGGTAATTCCTATACCATCCTTAGAGGCCCTCACGAAGGCAAAGGTTTCTAATGCAAAACGCTTGCATTCTATTTGGATACAGTGGGCCATCTACCTAACCGAGTATGGGGTTGATTATAATGTTGTTTGGAAAGGCTTTAAACGGCATTCGATTTTTCGAAATCCGATTTGGAACCCGCCTTTCTGACCGACTCATTACGAAGGCTGGAAAGCGTTTAGACTGTCTGACTCAGTTCCGAAAGACATAGGGGGGCAATCGAGTTGGCCGGAGCCGAATCGTAGCAGTCTAAGGACTGCGTTTCCAGCCGAGTGATTAGGATGTCAGATTCAGACAGCCTTTCGGGATCGATGTTCTCAAATGGATTGGCTGTTGGAATCTGACTTTGGGGCCCGTAGCAGGCCTTCCTTCATCTGAGGCCCTCCATATTGGGCCTGTGGTGGTACCCATGGTTGCCCTCTTTCAATGCATGCGCAGTGTGGCAGGCACCATGGTATGCCCGTCACAGGGTGCAAGGCTTTTCCCAATCACCCCTTTTTTCAATGGGAGCCTGTGTTCTTGTTCGGGACACAGGCTCCCATTTAAGTCAATGCGAGTCCAATAAATGATGTACGGAAGCATTGTAATTATTTCACTAATTGGCAACATTTTATAAATTTCACAGAGTAACAGCTCAACAACATGATACAGAATGGTACATATAAGTCTTCACTTTTGTTTCAGAATGATGGTTAGTGTGGCCATTAGATACACTGATGGTTGTCATGCACTCTTTTTAAACAAAATGAAGGGTTCCAAATGAAATTAGCCAGATCCACTTTATGTGTTGATACATCACACAGGAGTGGCTACTACCTACAGACCTACAGTGTGGGGAAGTTATGCCAACAGTGGTTTCAACATTTAACTTTAGATGCAGTTAAGGAACATTTATCTCTCCTTTATGACTACATCGATTTACAGTATTCTTGTTAGGTCCTAGATCACCATGTCATAAACGTTTTCTATATGCTATATATAGTGAACTTTGAAAAGTTTCCTAGCAGGAAGCTGCTGAATTCAAATGAGACAGGGCTAATTTGGAAAAGGCTTTGTCTGTTATTGGTAACTGCATGACCACATTATCAACTAGGATCTATTCTCTGAAGAAAATTGTCTCCTCCGCAATGAACATCATACAAAGTGAAATGTCACTTTTCCAGCACCGGTAAGATCAGCTTAGACAATTATGGAATTAAGCTGGATGTTGTAATTTTTTTAATCTAGTCGCATGCCCTGGAAATACCTGAATGTGACTGATTTATTTTTGACTTACAATTTAACATGCTCACAAAAACAATGGCAAAAAAAGACTCAACTTGCACAATGTTAAGCATTGAGCATTTGGATAAATTACCCTTCACAGTAGCTGAGACACCATCTCATGTATGGTTAATGGTTAATCCAAGGTTTTATCTCACCGCCAATATCTACATTTGACTTTACATCTTGTCTGGACCATTTTCAAGTAGGCAGATATGAGGCATTAGGGGAGAAATTTGCACATGAGCCATGGTTTCTTTCTTTTGATTACAGGTGTTGGAATGAGAAAACCGAAGTATTTCTCAGTGGAAACAAATGTGAAAATGATTTGGCCATATTCTCTCATTAACAAAGAGGGCACACTTCAAGGCACATGTAATGTGTCTATGGCCAACTTAGCGTGTTATCAGAAAGGTGCCCCAGCTGCCTTGATTCAGCCAGCATTCAAATTGCTTTCAAATGGAAATTATTTGATTCTGAATGACCAAGGTCGTTGTGGTATAAAACTGGGAATACCCTATGTGGTGACAGTTCCCAGGGTCATGACTTGTTGTAATAACATGTTATTTCCATCTGCACGACCAGTCAGAGATGTGACAGTATGGCCTTCAATAGTTAATTTAGATGCAAACTTTGATGTGTAGATTCAAAGCCTTATTGTTTCTAAAGGGCGTGGCGTTAACACCTGATAAAGAGACGTTTGATCTCCAAGTAGCAAGGTCTTCTTTAGAAATACAATTGCTACTGTGCACAATACTCCCTCAACATTTTGGTGAACTTGTGCACCTCATATTTACTGCTTTAATTACTGCAGATGTAGTACACTGTTTTTAAAGTGATTAGGTCTAGCTTTCTCAGCAAGTTACAGATTGTATTCAAAGTGATACCATCCTTTATACACATCCTGGTTTCCAGTGTATTTGGAGGCATATCGCCAGTGTTTTTCATGATTTTTGGGATATTGGTCCTATTTTGAAGGTCCGAAATGCTGTCGTGATCCGATGATACCGTACTTTGGAGTATCTTTGTGCAGGAACTGAACAATAACTGGTCTTTGCCCTTTAAACCTAGATGTTCCACTGTCTGCTGTGCACTAGATCTGTGTCTTGGAACGCAAGTGGATATGGAAATGGAATTACAGGTGCGTCAATTGAGGATTCATCTTCTGTGGTGTCCTATGAGACTAACTACAAGATATGTACTGCTAAACTTTAATGGATGCTTCAGCTCCTGGATTACTGGATCCCGGCTTCTCCTTTATTGTTACACTGCTGGCTGGCAGATTATCAATGGCTGCTGATTGGGTTGGATACAACCATGTTTGTTCTTTGAAACTTGCAATACGGGATACAACATGTTTGCAGTAGCTTGTTCATTAATGGATCCTAATGACTCTAGAAACATGGAAACATTTCTGGAACCTCTTGAATTTAAATTTGGCATTACTTTAGTTTTTTAGATTGGTTTTTGTTCATTTATTTATTGTGTGTTCTTTAATTGGCATTTTTTATGCAATTTAGCATTGGTTTGCTTAATTATTAACGTGCAATGTTATATTCCTTTTTTTTTAATCATTTTAGGGTTACATCTATATTGAGTTTAATTTTAGTATATGCCTTTAAATTCAGCTTGAAATAAGAATCTCCCTCTGGCCAAGGAGTAGGTGTTGTGGGGTTCAACTGGGCCTGTGCCAGAAAGTGTCCATTTTTGACTTACACATTACAGCTTGACATCTTTTTATAAAGAATGATGTTTTACATACTTTGAACATATATGATAACATACTCACAAAGTGTTCTGTTTACAAGCACATTTCTGTGTAAATGTTTTATCATGACACTTGTACACACTGTCCAAGTAAAAAACACTTAGACAGTTGCCCTGGCTTGTTGTTGTCTGGTTGGAGAAGGCTTTGAATCTGAAAGACAACCAATCACATCAGGATTGTACCTTCAACACAGTGCAAATGGACCCAGGCTTTGATTATTTGAGTAGTCTGTGAGCTAATTTCCTCTGAGGAGCACTTCTATAAATTATCCTGCAAAAGATTACAGCCTATTCTTCACCAGACTGGCTTTCTGATACATGCCACATGGGTATGGGGAGATGAGTTGCTCCAAGAGATCTGGCAGAATGCATTTTCATTATGTTCTCTATAGATAGTATAGATAGTGTTAGGTAGGAGCATCAGTATGACATCAATGTAAGGTTATAATGGTTGAATTTCACCATTCTAGTAATGCTGGTAACAAGGCTTTTTTTCATTCTACAAATAATTGCAGATCAAGTTTTTTAAATAAGAATTTAATTGCTTCAATACATGTTTAAAATGCCAATTTGTGTATTTCGTGTGTCTCCCTTTGGGCATGCCTAAGTTATAACGAAAGGGTAGATCTGTTTCCATGATTTCCTTGGGGGAATTAGAGTGATCATGTTCTGAGCTTTCAGACACCATTACATTACCTGTATGGTTAGGGGTCCAGAGGGCTAGCCCGGAATTGAGGCAACATCTTCTGATGATATGAGTGAGCTCAGTCCCCATATTCTGATGCTTATGTTGTCCAGATACACAGTCCTACTTAATTAGTAGGAATCATACAGCAGTATGAGTGTACGTATGTTTGTGATGGAACGTTGCCGTTAGTTAGGCACACTGTTGAACTGTAAGGTCCAGATCCCTTAAATCATTTACTAGGCTAGACTCCATGTGGAAGAGCAAGAGCTATTTTCTGGCACCTGGTGATCTACTGGTAGCACTTAAGCTACCAGTTGGAAACCCCTGCTCTACCGCATTCAAGCAGTGACTGTAAAGCATTAAATTAGGTTGGCTTGCTATGAAAAGGCAGAGGGAAACAGGCATTGTAATCCCTATAGCAGTGACTGAGCAGGCACTGCCACTATTGCGCGGACGAACTCGCCCCACTGAGGACCCCGCCTAGCAGACCCGGCAGCAAGAAGGCCCCATGGTTCACCGACGAACTCAAGAGCTCCAAGAAGAACTGCCGAGCCCTCGAGAAAGTCTGGAGAAGGGAACCAACACCGGACAACAGGACCTCCTTCAAACTTGCCACCCGGAAACACCACCAGCTGATCCGCGCCGCCAAGAAAACAGCATTCAAGGACCGGCTGGACAACAACACACACAACTGCAAGGAACTCTTCAACATCGTGAAAGAGCTTTCCAACCCCAGCGCAGGAAACAACGACATCACCCCATCGCAAGACCTCTGCAACTCCCTCGCTTCATACTTCCACAACAAGATCGCGGACATACACAACAGCTTCAACAACCAACCAACGCACACCATGACCGAGCAACCACCCCCCACCACCACCCTCCACGCCTGGACCCCGATCAGCACCGAAGACACCATCCGCACGATGAACTCCATCCACTCCGGATCACCGACCGACCCCTGCCCTCACCACGTCTTCAACAAAGCCGACGCTGTCATCGCACCCCACCTGCGGGACATCATCAACACATCCTTCGACACCACCATCTTCCCTGAGAGCTGGAAACACGCCGAACTCAGCGCTCTACTCAAGAAACCAACAGCGGACCCCACCGACCTCAAGAATTACCGCCCCATCTCGCTCCTCCCGTTTCCAGCCAAAGTCATCGAGAAGACCGTCAACAAGCAGATGGCCGCCTTCCTCGAGACGAACGGATCCCTCGACCCATCACAGTCCGGCTTCCGAGCCAATCACAGCACCGAGACCGCCCTCATCGCCGCCACCGATGACATCCGAGCCCTGATGGACAATGGAGAAACAGCGGCCCTCATCCTCCTTGACCTCTCCGCGGCATTCGACACGGTCTGCCACCGCACCCTAGTACGGCGCCTCAGCAACATCGGAATCCAGGACAAGGCGCTGGAGTGGATCATCTCCTTCCTCGACGGAAGAACGCAGAGAGTCCGCCTACCACCGTACAAGTCAGAGGCCTCCGAAGTCATCTGCGGCGTCCCCCAAGGATCATCTCTGAGCCCCACCCTCTTCAACGTCTACATGAGCCCCCTCGCGGCCATCGTACGCAAACACAACCTCAGCATAATCTCCTACGCCGACGACACCCAGCTGATCCTCTCCCTGACCAACGACCCCGCCGCCGCCAGAGCCAAGCTGCACGAAGGGATGAAAGAGGTAGCCGAGTGGATGACGACCAGCCGCCTGAAACTGAACTCGGACAAGACGGAGGTCCTCATCCTGGGCTCCTCACCCTCCGCCTGGGACGACTCCTGGTGGCCTCCCGCCCTGGGCACCGCACCCAAACCGACAGACCATGCACGCAACCTGGGCTTCATCCTGGACTCCTCCCTCTCCATGACCAGGCAAGTCAACAACGTCTCCTCGGCGTGCTTCAACATCCTACGCATGCTACGGAAGATCTTCTGGTGGATCCCCACCGAGACCAGGAAGACCGTCACCCAGGCCCTCGTCACCAGCCGACTGGACTACGGCAACGCACTCTACGCCGGTACCACCGCCAAGCTCCAGAAGAGACTCCAGCGGATCCAGAACGCCTCAGCCAGACTCATCCTCGACATCCCACGAACCAGCCACATCTCCGGACATCTGAGAGACCTTCACTGGCTCCCCGTCAACAAAAGAATCACCTTCCGCCTCCTCACCCACGCACACAAAGCCCTACACGACCAAGGCCCGAGCTACCTCAACAGCCGAATCAACTTCTACGCTCCCAAACGCCACCTCCGATCAGCCAACCACGCCCTCGCCGCCGTCCCCCGCATCCGAAGAGCGACTACGGGAGGAAGGTCCTTCTCCTACCTGGCCGCCAAGACCTGAAACTCCCTCCCTCCCGACCTGCGCCTGACCCAAGACCACCTCTCCTTCAGGAAGAAGCTGAAGACCTGGCTGTTCGAGCAGTAGCGGCCCCCCCCCCCCCCCCCAGCGCCTTAAAACCCTACGGGTATGTAGCGCGCTTTATAAGTGTCACTGATTGATTGATTGACTATTGTAGGAATCACTGGCCAAACACTGCCCCGACAGGCTCCTTGAGCCCGTCGGAAAGGCAGCAGTTGGTCCCTATGCCCACTGCCTCCACCCGCCGGATCAGAATAGAGCAGTCGGACCCCTTCTGTAGATGTCGGTGGGCTCGACAGCCTGTCTATGGCAGGCCCACAGACATCGGAATAAGGCCCTTATTTTGAATGTGTCAATGACCGAAGCTCTAGCTCAAAACACCTATACCTGTTTGTAGTAAGACCTACAAAGGAGGGAATAAAGTATGACTTTTAAAATTCATGTGAAATAGTGCTTAGTCTCTAACATGATAATGAGTACAAATACTGACAATGCCTAAAAAAGCAGCAGAAATAAAAATTATAAACGTGTATGAGCTAAAACTTTTTTTTTTATATTTGGATTTACAGATCATTGTGTTTTGTTGTTTCGGGCTGCTTTACTTTTAGTCTATGAATAGAATAAAAAAAAATGAAAGGACGAATTTTCTCCTGCTTGTTTCTTTTCACCAAACAAACTGTTTGCGAGGCTTTGCTTAAACTACAGATTGGCAAATTGAATCTGCAAATTCACAGTTTTCCATGCTTGGTACAGAAGAACAGGTAATAAGATCAACTCATTGTTAGTCTGAGAGGGTTTTCATTGAAATGAAACTTGTCAGACATGCTTATCTCTTTTACAATCACAGTGATTGCTAAAAAACAAAAGCCAGTCTTACACCATCTTCCACTTCCATTAGAGAAACAGCAATCACCCACCCACGGTAAAAATGCCCATAAGTAAATTTACTCAAGAATGAAACAAATGCACATTTCGGCTTTTAAAATGTTAACTTACATCAATGTTTGACCCTAATAAGCATGTATTTGCAATACTTGTTATATGGTATTCATATCTCTGCTACGAGTCACTACCATAATAATATAGACGTTGATCAGAGAAGCAGTATTTGAGACTTTTGCTACTGTAGTATGTGGAAACATGAGATTGAATTTACCGTGCTGCATTTTTTTCCTAACATGGTTACTGCTTGCATAAATGAACAGTTTATACAAATCCAAAATGTGCTATGTCCGCAGACCAACATGCTTATAATTTGTTCAGGATGGCAAGAAAAAGGGCTGCATAGTCAGATGCAAAAAAATACAACAGAAAATGTTTAGCATCCACTGAAATTCAAATGGACGTAGGGGAACACTAAAAATGGAACTCTAGCCCACGGAGTTCTTTTGATTGACAAACTGGACTGTAGAACAATGTTAGGGCATGGTCAAAATGGACAATTCGCCAAGTCCCCGATGTTCCAGACCCATTCTTATAAAGTGATATCGATGTATATATGAAAACAGATTCTTTTTTAATTTGACAGCTGGACATGTCAGTCGTAGCCTGCTTAAAATCCTTGCACAATGATGTTTCTCTGTATCTCTTTCTAACCGCTTGACTGCTATCCCCCCTCTTCTGCCCCAATGCTAAGCCTTTTTTTGGATGTTTGGGTAGTTTGCACTTAAACCTTCATAATGTTTTTCCAGTAAAGGTATCCATGTCAGGTTTGCATGATGTTTTCCAACAGCCTGAAGACACTATAGGTTCCTAGAGTTTTATTCAATTGAAGATAACTGAGATATAAGTCCAAATATAATGAAAACTGTTTTTTGAGTATGTAAATGCAATCAAGAAAGATTTGCTGTGCTAGGATCACTATCACTACAGCTTTCAGGAACAAGCAGAACTGTGTAAAAAATAAAAAAATTTACCACATTTTTGGGAATTTTCTAAGAGGTTCCTAATTTATATGGGTTCAATCAACTTGTGTTTTGTGGTGGAAACAAGTGGGACACTTATGGGTGATCCTTGAATGCTATACCTTTGTCAAAGGTTGACACAATTCTGAATTTAGCAAGGGGTTATTTGTGCAGATCCCTCTAAATTTTAACAAATAAACTATTAATTGATACAAAAAAATCATGAACACAAGTAGGAAAAAAATAGCAATTGGTGACAATGTTTTCATCTGTAACTTTTTTGTCATGATGACTGATTTACAAATGTAATATGGCATTATGTTGCATGCACACTTCTGGTCACAAAGAAATATTTGATTGTTCTTTAAAAACACGAGATATCCAGAGCCAACTACGGCACTGCAGCTTATAGTTATTTTTCTATGTGTAATTATTATATGGAGTTTAATAAAAATAGCAATTTAAAAATATTGTGATAAATACATATCATGTCAAGAGTATTGTGATGTCCGAATTATGGTGGATAGAAATATCGCATTTAAGAATATCAAATTTAATATTGCATTTAATATTGTTGTAAGCAGTATTGTTTTGTGATATATTGTTGTATATAATATAGTTTTTATGGCTTATTTAATATTTTATGTACTATTTTCTTAGTGCTGAATGTTAATTTGTTGTTAAGATTTTTGGGGAATTTTTGAAAGTGATAAAGAAAATTGTTTTTATTTGTAATAGTTCACTTCACATAAATTATATTATGTTATAGGATGGGGATGTTGGGTTGGTAGGGGAAAAGGGAGCGAGTTAATTAAAATTTGTGAATACTAGTATGTTTATAATGTTTTACAAATATTTAAAACAAATGTAAATGATTTTAAATATTTTCTGAAAAAAGGAAAAATTATTCGTAAAAAATAATTTTCAATACATTTTACTTTGCTAAATAAATTAGTATTACATTGTGCTATTTAATTTAATTAATTGTTCTTATAATTGTTATACATTTTCTATATTTCTGTGTAATTTATGACAAAAAAATCTAAATTTAAATTGTTTGTATTTTATTTACCATTTTAGATAAAAACAATTCTTTAATTCTGAAACATTATTTGCATAGCTTCATTTATTTACCTATTTAAAATATTAATGCCCTCATTTTGATGTCAGGTGGACTGTCGCAGACAGGCTGTCAGTGGTGGTCTGCCCAACACCCCGGGCATTGGTTCGTCTGCAGGAATACAATCGGCTGTCAGAACGAATATTACAGGGTGGGGGGGAAGACCGCCACCTCCGACAGGCTCAAGGAGCCAGTTAGGGAGGCCGTTGGACACTAATCCCTACAATGGAGGCGGTGCCAGCGCAGGCACTGCCATATGAATTAGGGGGAGACGCAGCGCGAGCACCAGGAGGAGAACCACACAGACCAGGAGGCTGCGGCAGGACGCGGCAGGTAGCGGCCACTCCCCCTTGCTACTGGGGGCATTTGATAAAGAACCTTGCGTCTCCCGCCCCGCGGGAGACGCAGCGCGAGCACCAGGAGGAGAACCACATAGAACAGGAGGCTGCGGGAGGACGCGGTAGGTAGCGGCCACTCCCCCTTGCTACCGGGGGCATTTGATAAAGAACCTTGCGTCTCCCGCTCTGCGGGAGACACAGCGTGAGCACCAGGAGGAGAACCACAAAGACCAGGAGGCTGCGGGAGGACGGGGCAGGTAGCGACCACTCCCAATTAGTCAGCTTCTACTTCCAGCCCCGCGGGACGCGCGCGGGAGGGCGCCGGGCAAAGCCCGGACCAAGTGCGGGCCCGTTTTAGCCTGTTCGAGCACGGGAGAGGACGGGACGGGCCACCCCTCTATCATCTTTGGGACTAAGGTTAGTGCTTGCAAAAACCTACCTTGTATTGTTGTTAGCGGCCAGATAACTGTACAACGAACTGCGAGATCTCACAGATGGCTTATAGCTGCTCTTTAAGTTTTCAGCATGGCCACTAGCTCTGATGGTAAGGGGGGAAAGCCCAATGTGGGCGGTTCTATCGTGGGAACACTAGATCCCTTCGTCACGAGGGCTTCATCAGTCCTCTCGCGTGAAATTGAACTGACAGATAAGAGACTGTCAGAGAATATTTACGCCATGCAGCATTCCTTGTAAAATAACTATTTCTGATTGTTATCAACTGGACATTACTGCACCATTAGAACTGCTCTTTTCAAAAAGAATCATGAGCTCTCCTTGCACTCTAAACAAATGAATATTTCGCAAGAACCCGCATTGCTATAAAAATGCACCAACGGAAAGAACAATTCCAAAGGCAACGAAGAGAGAAGTTATAGCATCCACATCTGAATACCTGATCAGAACACTATCCAGGGGTAACGTTCTATGGGCATTTCCACCCACGTTGGAAACCAACTTTAAAGATTTGTGTCACAATGGTTTGTTTTGTCAAAAGCGAATGACGGTCACCTGACGAAGGCCACAGGCCGAAACGCGCGTAGTTCGATCCATCCGCTTTTGCCTATCTCAAAGTTACATCGACTGAATAATTCGTAGTACACCTTTTTCTGTCACTTTTTTGTCTTGTTTCTTTTTGCACATGTTTGTAAATTGGTTTTTATGTATCGACTTGTGAATAATATATCAAAAATGTTTTGTATGAATAATTTGGAATAATATAAAAAAAATAATCAAAAAAATTTCAAATGGGAAAAAAAATATAACAAAAAATAAAAAGAATAAGGAATATATTCCCCAAAAACATTTTTGTGTTGAGTATGGTTATATATAAATATTTCCATGTTGAGGCTATTTACATGTCGCTGCTTTGACTGTTGAATACCTATGACTAAAACTAAGGGCTGGGTATATTCATGAGTTTGCTCGGTTTTAAAAAAAAAAAGAAAAAAAAAAAGATTTTTTTTTTCAGAGACCCCAGTATTACGCAAAAAAGAGACAGCAAATGGGAAGGGACCGAAAGAGCCAACTGTGGTACAGATTAGGGAGAAGGCCATCCTGGTTGCAAACTCTGATGCATTTCACTATGTGTTGCAGCAGGCTGCTACGGGGTTGGCCAGTATGTCATATTTGGAACAAGCAGCTGAACAATCCGAAGCAACCAAGATGATGGTGAGCCCCAGTGGTAGTGAACTTGGTGGTCTTGACCCCAAGGAAGTTGGTGGCACAAGCAGTTTCGGGTCAAAGGACGCTAATATTAAAGTCCTGTCCTGGAATTTGGCCGGACTGAGAAATAAATTATCGACTCCCGAGTGGGGCCAATTCATCGAAAAGCATGATATCTGCATTATGCAGGAGACGTGGCCCTGGAAGAGATCGCATGGGATGGTTTTGCCACTTATAGTATTCTGGCAACTTCCAGTGGCAGGGGGAGACCTTCGGGCGGCTTAGCGATATGGGTTGGTACGCACTTGGGGGCTAAGGCAGCCCATGCCCCAACCAATTCACCTGACATCCAATGTGTCCTCCTGACATTGCCTGATTCTACTGAGGTTTCCCTTCTTAATGTGTATACTAGACCGGTGAAGGGCGGGCAGGAATCTCACACTATTGATATACTAGGGCGGTTTATCTCTTCGCTTGACCCAAAAATAGCTCTATTAGTCGGAGGCGATTTCAATTGTCAGTATGAACCTCTTGCTGGCATTGATATGGCCGATTTAGTGGATGAGGACGAATACTGGCACATTGCTGAACCCTGAATAGCCCCAGTGAAAGCATGGACTCCACTGGTACTGCAAATTAAATCTTTATCCCTTACAACGTCTTTGCGGGCGTGTAATAGGAGGGTGGACCCAGATAGACCGGGCTTAGCAACTTTTAATAGACTGGGGCAAAACTCCAATATTGATTATGTATTAGTTGAAGCCAGACATTGGAATTGGGTCTTTGACTTCAGGATACACCACCGTAGCGATAGTGACCATAACGCTCTGGTGCTGTCTTTGAAACCAGGGAGTTTTGGTCTGTCCAGCACTGCGCCCGACCCCAATTTTGCCCAACCACCCCTCCTCCTTTCTAATAATCGGCTGCGAATTAAGTGGGCAAAAATCCAGGAATCGACAACCAAATTGGCAGGGATCTATCAGCTTGCACTACCGCAGCTCTTAGAAATGGGCATGGTAGGAAAAAAGGACCCTGACCCAGAGGCATGGACCAGGGCTGTAGACATCCATAAACAATTGATTGTATGCCTATCGGATGTCTTTTTCCCAGGTTGAAGTGGGAAGGTCATCACCCACCAAAAGCATCCTTAGTATGACGCATCCTGCCGGAAGGCGAAAAGTGACCTCTTAGCTGCTATAAAAAATTAGGACAGGGCTAGCATCAAGCAGTGCCGGTATAGGTACAAGCAGGCAGTTAACCGTGAGAAGAAAAACTGGGAGGAGAACAGGTGGGAGGATCTAAGAGTAGCCCACTTGACCAAAGATCTTAAATCATTTTGGTCCACTGTGAATTCCGGGGGTAGAGTCCCAACTATAGCGAATATTGCACCGGCAGTATGGGAAGCCCACTTTGGGGCCTTATTCACTGATACTGACGTACAGTCACCACCGCACGCCACCCATGGGAACTGCAATGAACATAGCCTGGAGGACTTGTTGGTGCCGACGATGGAGGTCGTAGCTGAAGCTCCCCAGCCCCCTACTCTAAGATCACTAAACGGGCAATCTTTGGTGGGGCGTCTTCCCTTGTTTCACAATTTTTATTTAACAGTATTTTTTAAGGGTGATATACATATATATTTCACATATATACATTTGTCTGACATCTTTTTCATAGTTTATTTAAGTATGTTATAAATATTAACCTATTATTTGTTTTGGGTTTTCATAATATTATTTATTTTATACTTTACATAACTGGTTCATATTTTCATGTAACATTTTTACATTTTTTTTAAGGTCCCACTGCATTCTACAGGATGATTTTTTTTTTCATCCTTTTTTTACCACTAAGTTCACTTTTGCTACATATTTGTGACATTTTTGGGTGGTTTCCCAAGTGAGTTGTGGAAAGGTGCTGCTAGTCAGTCTTTTTAAAGATTTAATATAGAGTTTTTTGGGAATGAGAGATGTAGGTAGAACTAGCTAGTGGTAGTGATAGTAATATTTTGATTTGTACTTTGGGTTAATTTGTTTAATTTCATTTTAATCTTTATTTCGGTTATATATAACCATAAATGATACAATAATAAAAACACATTACATTTTCATGAATACTCCATCATTTCCTAATGAATTAACACAGTAGCTGGGGCACGGATCGTGATTTAAAAAGAGAGCATAGCCATAACTACGCCATAAAAACCTATCTAGCCCTAAAAGTTACATTGTATTAAAAAACATGCTGGCCAACTATCTACATAGTTAAAAATAATCATTTACATCTTATAAAAATTATTAAAAACCATAGGGTAATTTTATCGTGTAATCATATCCCCGTAAAAGTGCAAGTGCTTGGCTTGGCCTAGGTTATACCCTAAAAAACACTTTTTATTCATGATTACTTTTTATACCCTAAGCCCACTTCTTTTCCTTATCAAGGATGCGTTGAATAAAAATCTGCTTACAGCAAAAGCTACTTTTTACGACGAATCAGTCCTTAAAATACATAAGGCATTGCTACAACTCCTAGTACCTAGCAACCTACAAAGCAGTTTGATCCAACGGCGCCCTGCAATAGTATATGCAGCACAGAAGAATAAAATATGCTGGTCGGTTTCCCTAGCTTGCATTGTACACAGGGGGCTAAGGTCACTACCCTTTTCCCCCTTCTCATTTTCCAACTTGATGTATTTGCTCCTATTTGCAAAATTCCATACCTAAAGAGAAGAAATAAGGATTTTGCTAAGGGAGGTTCTATCTCGTCAAGGAAGGGTTCTCGGGTGGCTACGTCCTTAAAGGCTAAAAATCTCATACTTAGTGGGCCCATTGTAGCGTTATTCAGCAAATCGCTTGCTATGAAGTCCCAATAGATCAACTTTAAATTCTTTTTACAAGGTGGTGTGAGTTTTAAAGGGTCACTCCAATAGGAAGAAAGGCCTAACTTTTGCATCCAAGACATTACATGCTTCAACCACGGAATGTCTTTAGGACGATTCACCTTCATAATTTCCTCCAGACCAACCTTGTAATGGATTAGTTCTGGGGTAACCCAGATCCTTATCCAAAACAATAGTGGTCTTAGTACAGCGCAGTGGTCTGTACGTTTAATGTCCAAGATACAAAGTTACAGGAAGCAAGGGTGTCCTATTGGGGAGTTTTAAAAGCTGTCTAAAATATTTATTTTCTTCCTGCTCGAAATTTGTGGTGCAGTTGGATCCCCAGATCTCGGCCCCATAAAGGGCTGGCGATTGGGCTTTAAATTTATATACTTCTAGAGCCGGGGACACCGCCTTTGAGGTGCTAGCTTTGTGTTTCTTTAAAATGGGGATCGAATTTTGTAGCAACGTTAACCTACTTTTTTCTAATTGGTCTTTCCAGGCCATTTTGCTTTCCAAGGTGATTCCCAAGTAATTAAAACTTTCAACGTATTCTAGTGGTTGTTTATTTAGGGTAAGATTTGTTTTAAAAGACTTATGCTGATTCAGCGCCATGTATTTCGTCTTTGATGAATTTATTTCGAGGCCTTTTTGTATGCAGTATAATAGTGTTGTGCTTTATATATAGTTTCATACTACCTTATGATTAAGTTTTAATGTAATGGTTATATTATGTCTAAAGATAGTGTTTTCTGTGGATAGAAATTGTATGTTTTTACTGATTCATGGATCTGAAGTTATCATTTGGACTTTTGAATTTTGCACTTTTTTATGTAAATAATGCTGACCTCTAGTAAGCCATTATTCTTAATTTTGTTTCCCTGGACTTATTTTATAATTATTAATAAGCTAGAACTAATAACGTCTTGCAGCATATTAACTCAATGAAATTTTATATAATAATAACATTAAAATATATTAATTCAATTTATAAATATTATTTTTATTCAAAAGAAACAAAAAACACCATCACTGGCATTTTAATATGTAATTATAAGTTAATAAAATGAATGTACTTTCTATTTAATTCAAGCAATTTCGATTGTTTATTAAAAGTCTAAAAGTTTTATTTTTTAAAGGTCATTACTAATTCGTTAAAATTATAAAATATAGGATTTTAAATTTAATTTAACATTTAACTCTGAAAACAATATCTATCTATCTATCTATCTATCTATCTATCTATCTATCTATCTATCTATCTATCTATCTATCTAGCTATCTATCTATCTATGTCATAATAGTTCATTTATTTAATTTTTTTGCATGCTGTGAGTTAAATTAAATTCTTCAATCAATCAATCACTCGTTTGTAAAGCACAGCACTGTCACTCTGGGGGTATCTGGGTGCTGTTTCTCCATTGGAGAGCTAGGTCCTGAGTCTCATTCTGAAGTCTGCCAGCAAGGAGGCTATTCGGACTTAGAGGGAAAGGTTGTTCCAGGTCTTGGCTTCAATGTAGGAGATGAAGCCGCCACAACTACGGCTGTGACGGATATGGGGTGTGTGTCCGAGGATGAGTGAAGAAAAGCGAAGTTGTCTGGAAGGCTAGTTATGTTCAGTCGATGGTTGATGTAGGCAGGTCCTAAGTCTTGGAGGGCTTTGTAGGCTTGAATATATTATTTTTTATGTGGTGTGTTGCAGTTCCTGTAAGAGGCCATGTTTGGTGCTAGACTTACTTCCCAGCTAAGCTGGAGTTTATTTGCTACTATATTAAGGTCCTTTTGGCTTTAGTGACATTAGAAGTGCATTTTGTGAATAGTAATGAGCTTACTTTGTGTTGGTGGTGTTTGCATTTGAATGCTCCTCCTTAAATCTTTTTGAACCCTCCCTATACCCTATCCATTTAGGAGAAGGGGACCCCACTTTCCTGCCGCTTCCCCGTTCCCTTACATATTTACTCCCAAAATGTATATTAGTTTTCCACACATGTGGAGGAGATTTCCATAGAGAAAAGGTATGAGTGGCGAAAGTGGATGTCTCGGAGCACACGTTAGTGAACTGCATTTTGTGGTGCGTGAGAGGCAGTTGTAGTCGGCATGGGTGGTGGGATGGGAGCGGGTAAGGGGGTGGAAAAAAAGAAAAATAAATGTACCTGATCACCGCATCTCTCCTCCGTCTCTCCTTCGCGTTGGTCCAGAACAGGAAGCACCCAGGCTGCCTAAGTCAATCACAACACTGCAGTGCAGCATTGCGATTGATCTGAGTGCTGTGGTTCGGCACTCAGATGGAGACTGGGAGCCTGGGCGTGCTCTCCACCCAGGGTGAGCAAAGTAGCTCCACCCTGCCCTGCGAAGCTGCAGTAGCAGTAAAAAACAAAATGATAATAACATCGAGTTATTATCATTTTATTTTACATTTATTTACATTGCTGCAAATCAGTGGGGTGACACTCCTCCACTTTAGCTGAGAAGCCGCAACTGGTGAATAGTACTATGATTCTATTACCTCACCTACTACAAAATGCATTTTGTGAAAAGGGCCCACTATTTCTGTATGTTCAATTTTAGTACCATGTCTACCATAGCAAATGTGGAAGCCTTTCTAAATATATATTTTTTTAACTCATCTTTACTGAAAATGCAGCAGAAGCGTACACAAACAAAACAAACATGGTAATTTTTACACTTGAAAAATGTATGTGAACTTAGACCATTTACAATTGTTGGTAAATTGGCATAATATTTACAAAGAAAAATGAGTTAAAAAATGTACATAGATTACATACACCACAGCGAATAAGACAAAATCCTCCTTGAATAACCTTCCATAACATGCGCATATATTTAACAAATATAACCAGATTAAATGAAGGTTACATTCCATTAAGCAGATGATGTGATTCTACAAACCTTTCTTAGGAAAGAACCACTGCACTATTTATGCATCTGTCACACGGTTCCAGCTGTTAGACTATTGCTTTGAAAGCTGCCTCGCTGTCATCAACCACCAGAAATGTGAGCATACATGTAATATGCTGACAGGAATAAATATATTCAAATTAACATAAAACGCATTTTATTGAATAGTTAAATGCTTCTCTTTTGGCCTTCTGCTCACGAAGCGTGATAGGATACCGTGATGGGTTTACTCTCCCATGCCTAAGGGGGTTCAGCATTAAGCCAGGTTTCGCCGAAGACAATGGGGCATATTACCAAGGGCCATTATCGCCGCATTAGCGGGACTTTTCCCCGCTAATGCGGCGATATTTGTATCGCCCTATTACCTAGCTGTCGCTAACACCAGTTAGCGACAGCTAGTGGGAGATAGCGGCCATTTAGGTGCCCACTTTGCATGTCAGCGATAATTATCGCTAATGACATGCAAAGTGGGCGTGCCAAGATGTTAGCGACTGGAAACAGTCGCTAACATCTCTATCTCCTATTACCATTTTTTGGAAATAATCACGCTAAGCGTGATTATCTCCAAATGCTAACGCCTGCCCAGAGCTGTTCTTAGCCATGTAATCCAATGGTAGGTGGATTACATGGCTAAGAGCATTTGCTCGGTAATGCATGAATATCGCTGACATTACAGCGATATTCATGCATTTCGGCCGATTTTTATCGCTTAGGAGATAAACCTTGATAATAGCAAGGCTCCTAAGCGATACAAATCGGCGGAGCTCGGCGATATTAATGTTGCCGCCAAACCAACATAGCGATAATTATCGCTAGTTGTTGGTAATATGCCCCAATGTGTTTCCCAAATTACACAGAATGAGGCGGGGGGGAGGGGCGTTCTACTGTACGCCCACACATGGTCCTGATGATTGACACCCACTCCATCATGGCCAAACCGGGCCTGCAATATGTGTCCCCTCTTTACGCGAATTGAAGGCGTGAGAGTGCAAGGCATGCCAACCCTCCAATGAAAGATTCTTTTTTATATTTTTTTTCGGCAAAAAGTGCAGTTATTAAACTCAGCATGGTAGACAATCTGAAACAGGATCTTCATCAATCAGATTAACTACTTTGCAAGATGAAAGCAGACGAGGCACAGTGTGAGCCTGAGCAGATATTTATCAAAAGCCATATTAATAACCACTTTCAGGTTTCTCCTGACAGCTTCATCTTGGCTTCTATGTTTAACATTTGAGCATCATATGTTTTTGTCAGGATGAGCCTGCTAAGAGCATCAATTAATTAGTTCCTCTGAAATACAGTTTGGAAAGGTAATAAAGTAACATTCCCCGAGGCTGGGACCACTAATGACGTGCAACATGCTGATGCTACAGAATGTGCCACTTCCAAAAAGAAATAGAAAAACACCATCCCTGACACGTTCTTCAAACTAGTGAGCGGTTTATTCAGTGAAACAGACATTAGCCGTTTGTGTGTGGGGGCTAAAATCAGAATCAACATAATATACTGGCGATATATAAATAAATGTATACATTATTCATAGCCTTTTGAAAGTGCCATTGGTTTTTAAATAAAATGAACACTACTTTCGTGCTGAGGAAGTTGTAGAGTGTGTATCTATGCCCTCGTTAAAACTATACAGAAGAAATCAGAAAATTACTACATAAAATTCATTCATTATGGATAGAAAGTTTATAATGTATCTAATTTGTATGTGCATGTTTCTGCTACTTAGTTTATAGAGCTAGTCAAATTACGTTGCTTAATTATTCTATTTAGAAACAAATAACAAAAATAACATCGCACACCAAATGCAACACACCTCTCGCGCTCCTTGAACCAACTTACACCAAGCCCAAGAGGTTAGGTCACTATGATAAACTACTACAATATTGAATATTGTAGTTGGATGCTTGTTTTTGAACTCACATTATGTTAATTGTATGTGCTGACCTCATGTCCCTTTAGGGGTAGAGAGGTTTTAATGTGAGTTGTGGGAAAGCTACCACTCTCCCTGAAGAGAAACGTCAGAAGAGTGATGCTGTGTTTGCCAGAAACAAGCATCTGGGACCAGTTTCGAGGTAACACTCCTCATCAGCTGAAAAGTGTCATTGCTCCGTCCATCATCTCCTTGTGTTTGCTTTGTTCGCCGTTAGTTGGCAGGGAATACCCAGGTGTGGGTCCCTTGCTCACTTTGCCACTGGATTCAAGCTAGC
Source organism: Lissotriton helveticus (assembly GCF_964261635.1). NCBI lineage: Eukaryota > Metazoa > Chordata > Amphibia > Caudata > Salamandridae > Lissotriton > Lissotriton helveticus. The sequence continues at coordinate 1,087,963,643 of NC_136071.1, read as the reverse complement.
CTGGCTGATGAGGAGTGTTACCCTGAAATCGGTCCCAGGATGCGTGTTTTTGGTACAGGGACGACCTGGCTTGGCAGTTCGGGCTAGACTGTTCCCATGGGGCACAGGATCAAGACTGATTTGCATATAGCTGGGTATGAACTGGGGTGGCGAAGTGAGCTAAAGAACGATGATGGCTTCAACCCAGATCTGTGGCTGGGGGTGACAAAAACCAACATACATAGCTCAAAATATAACTTTTCAACGGTTTAAGCAATTCTGTTCATAGAAATCTGCAGTGCTTTTAGCACAAAAGTACCTTTAATACATCAAAATCCAAGACGAAAAACAGCCGCAAAGGAGGAAAGCATCAGAAAACACAGCAATAGGTCAGTTCTTGAGTCCTTGGGGAATGGATGCATCAGTTCTTGGATTTATTTCAGACTGTGAGGAGAAGTGAACTATCAATTTCCAGAGGGGATTCATTTCGGTGGGGTGATGCATTGGAAACTTGGTGGACAGGTGCGATGTGTGAGAAAATCCAGGTGCTGCGAGTCTCGGCAGCAGCAAAACCGGATCTATGTCGGTTTCCACTCCTGTAGACAGGTGATGTGTCGATTTCTTCAGCCACACAGGATGACTCGGTGCTCTGGACTTGGGCTGTAGCAGTTCTTCGGGCAGCGAACAGGTGCTCCATTATGTTTTCAGCTGCACCGCTGCCATGCATAGGTTTTAATCGACTGCTTGGAAAAATGGTGCTGAAGGGGTGGTGTGTGGAATTTCAAGTCCAGAAGCAGCAGAACCACCTTCAAGGGTCCAGAACTGGAATGGCACCACTTGGCAGGCCAGAACTTCCAGAAGTGGAGTTCAGGGATGCTGAAGGAGGAGGCTTTGATGGCCAAGAGACTTCTTAACAGGAGGCAAGTACACACATCTTCTTAAGCATGATACCAAACCAAAGTCCAGTCTTTGACCTCTCCAAGACAGAAGCAGTCACTGCAGACCAACCCAACAAAGCAACACAGCAAACTGGCAGTATCCTCCTGACAGCCCTCTAGCTCTTCCTCTGGCAGAGTCTCCTCTTGATCCAGAAGTGTTCTAAAAGTCTGGGATTTTAGGTCCGATCCTTATACTCTTTTTGACCTTTGAAGTAGGCATACTTCATAGGAAATCCTTTGTTGTCCACAAGATCTGGCCTTGGCTCGAGACAAACTACAGGGAGGTGGAGAAAGCATTGTGAGAGGCTAGGCACAACCCTAGTCAGGTGTCAGTGACAATTACTCCCACCACTCTGGCTCATGAAGGCCCATCAGACTGGTGATAGGCCATCAGGATATGCAGGGCACACCTCACCTTCCTTTGTGTGACTGTCTTGAGTGAATGTACAAACAACCCAACTGTCAGTCTAAACCAGACGTTAATTTCATAGGAAGGCAGAAGCAAATGATGGTAAAGCCAGAAAATGCTCACTTTCCAAAAGTATCATTTTCAAACACACAATTTCAAAACCAACTTCACTGAAAGACGTATTTTAAATCCAGAGTTCAGGGAGCCCAAACTCGAATCTCTATATTTTCCCAATTGAAAGTTACACTTGCAAGACGTTACAAGACAGCGCCAATAATAACCTATTAGAGGGCTAGTCCTTGCAACAGTGCAAAACAAAATTGGTGTTATTTCACTATCAGGACATGTAAAGCACACATTACATGTCCTACCTTTCACATAAACTGCACGATGCCCATGGGGCTAATTTGGTCCTACTTGAGGGGTACCTTACATATAGTAAAAGGGAAGTTCTGGCCTGGGAAGTGGTTGCACTTGCTAGGTTGATATTGCAGTTTAAAACTGCACTCCCAGACACTGTAGTGGCATGCCTGAGACATGTTCGTAGGGCTCCTCGTGTGGGTTGCCAAAATAGTGCTGCAGGCTTAATAGTAGCATTTGATATACAGGCCCTGGGTACACATAGTTCATTTTAATAGTTACCCACTAGTAAATCAAATATGCCAATCATGGATTACGAAACATAATCCCAATGACACAGGGAGCACTTGCACTTCAGCACTGATCAGCAGTGGTAACGTGCCCAGAGCAACCAAACCAGAAAAAATGAAACCAGCACACAGTAAAAAAAAAAACAGGAGTTAAAGGCAAAAATACAGGGGAAACCACACCAAGGATGCCAGGCCCAGCAGTAAACAACACTCATTGCAGGAGATATCTCATCTCTGCTGTGGGCCCGCATTATATTTTATTAACAGCAACTAAACTTTTGAAATTCACAAAGCAACTTGAAAATTTACCATAATGCACTTTCACATAACTTTCATTACCCAAACACACTACTCGCATAAACAAGTCTCACAAGATACCACCGAAAGACTGATTCATACAGAAGATGCCTCGCTGATTGATATTATCTGGTTGAACCAGTCTCACATTCAAGTAACTTTCATTAGTTGAACACATGGCTCACAAAAATAAGTCTCAAAAGATACTTTTAGCACTTAGGTAAAATGTTATACAGGATGGCAACCAACCACATTTGAAGGCATAATTTTGTGAAATTTAACAAAATGTGGTAAAAAAAAGTTTGTGATTTCCTACATTCCAAGAGAAACCTTATAAGTCCCCCAAAACCCAAATATGCCATTCTGGGTCTTGTTGATCTTTCCACAAGCCTGCTGATTTATGTGTGGCATGGGTAACAATTCACCTTCCTGTATGCAAAGATGAAACAAGTCCATTTACCTAAAAATACTGCCATGGAGCATGCTAAATGAATACAAATATCAAGCAGAGCCCTGGCCACTGCATGTGCTGTGTATGACCTTAGAAGCACAGACTCAAATCTACAACCATGAAAGCTAACACCTCACCGAGGAATTCCTAATGTCTTGGGGAATCCAGGGTGGTGTGACTTGCATGGATCCCCTTAGGAATCACGTACAAACATCAAAACCTCAGCTAAAATCATAGGTTTTTCTCACATTTCTGTAAAGCAAAGTTCTGGAATCTGTGATGATTGACAAAAATGCTACCACCCTTCCCACATTTCTCCTGATGAAAACAGTAAACAACTTGTGTAAGTGAAACTATCATCCACAACAGGAGCCTGTCGAAACTTAGACCTTATGAAGTTAGTGTTGTATCAATGAGGTGTTCAGAAAGGTTTGGCATAACTTGTTAATTTTATGTAATCCTTCATTTAACATTATTTTCTTAGTGCAAAATGCACTCTCATGTCCAAAGAGGACCTGAGAATGCATGTTGTGCAAAAGACATAGGACCAGATGTATGAAGGTCACGTTTTGCGATTTCCTAATTGTGAATCCGTGTATTTGCAATTAGGAAATCGCAAATTGGCATGCATGAAAGTGTGTTGAACACTTTCTGTGATTCCTAGGGGATCGCAAATGACCCACCTCATAAATATTAATGAGGTAGGTCGCAATTTGTGACCCCATATGAATCGCACAAATCACAGGGATGGTGGCCTGCTGGGGTCAGCAGACCATTATGTCAGTGATTGCTTTTAAATAAAGCAATCTGTTTTTTTTGTAAAGCAGCCCATTTTCCTTCAAGGAAAACTGGTTGCTGTACCAAAGAAAAAGGACGTTTTCCTTTCATTTTTTAAGAGCAGTCAGTGGTCCGTGACTACTACCTACTTGAAGTATGTGGTAAAATGCCAATGTTTTGCAGCCGCATTTTGGTCGCAAAACATTCATGCATATCAATGCGATTCGGTATTATAAGGGACGCCCTAAGCACGCCCCTTCCTAATACCGAATCTCAAACCTAAATTGTCATTCAGTAAACAAACAGAATCACAATTTGGGTTTGATACATGTAAAAACCCTTTTTTGTGTTTGCAAACTGGCCGATTCTGTGAATCGGCCCATTTGCGAACTCAAAAGTGGTTGATACATGTGGCCTATAGTGCTTAAAGCAACAAAATACAAACAGCAGCAGTCAGATAGACTGAGATCTCTCAACAAGGGGTGGAACCTTGGGTGGACTATATTTAACGGGGTCCAGTGTACATGTCCGAACGACTAGTAACACAAGAAGGGTACAAAGTTCCCCGATGGGACTGTGAAATTAGGAGTGTTCGTGTAGCGTAGAGGACAGAAAAAAGGGAGGGGGAATTCCCTTTTTGGAACTAAAACCCTCACACACCCAGCAAGCTAGGTGTCATGCTTCATCATATGGGTTCTGCTCCTCGTCAGACTGGCGCTGCAATGTCTGACGGGCACCCATAAAGGAGTTCTTTATCGGAGATCTTTTGTTCCAGCCATATGGTGCATGCGTGTGACAGGGCAAGTGAAAATGTAGTCGTGAAGTGGTGGTGAGTCAAAAAAGGTGGGTCAGTCCACAGGGAACTTTATTAGCGTGGCTGACTCCCTTGGTTAAAACGGTGGGAGGGGATATACGTGCTGGGAAGGTTCACAGCAAAATATCTACAACCCTCTGATCAGGTCGACATGTTTCTTGCAATCATAGCAATTCTTCAGGACCTAGGTGCTCAGTACTACACAGGGAATATTAAATTACAACCTTATATCTTGAGGTCAGTAAACAAGCAGGCCGGCTGGTCCTGCCTTTAGTGATGCAACCTAGAAGGGAAGGGAGAGCACACAGCAGTGAAGGCAGTCAGTGTGGTACTCCATTATTAACTAGGTACATTGTTCTCTACGCAATTGAAGACACACTAGTGACAAGAATTAAAAACAGTGGGTGTTGTTTAGACAAAGAACACCCGTAGTGGTACTTAAAAATCTCAAGTGAGACTGCAAATGATAGGATACGGGTAATACAGTGTATAGTGTAAAGCTTACCCTAAGAATTTCCCTGAGGTGCCCCGCAATCTGCTCCTGTGGGACCTGCACCTTTGAGTAAGGTACCTAAGGGAGGAAATATAGAGGGAAGAGGGAACCTTAGTGGGAGCCAGTAGTCAGTCGTGGTTAAGACGTCACTTGGCTCGATGGGCGGGGCTCGGGGATTGAGGGTCACTCTCATGTACACCTTTCTCCCTACTCGGAGCAGTATGCCTGGCAGCCTGAGCATTTACACAGCTGCGGTGAGGGCAACTGACTCCCCCCTCACAAGGGAGTCAAAGGCTAAATGCTTGGCAAACGATATCAGCCCCCTCCTCCCCACTCCACACACAGTAGCTAGCGAAGGGAGAGAGCCGGGGCCGACGCGGTTGCGCCAGGCTGCCAGAGAGCAACCAGGTGGGGACCGATGTGCCCTACCTAAACTGCAAGTGCAAGGCGGCCCCCACAGCCACTGGGAAGCAGGCGGCTAGGCTACACAATCGAGAACCGGCACATTGAGCCCGGAGCGTCACATTTAGCCCGGAGCGTCACAATGGCGAAATCGGACATGGCATCAAACACGGAGTGGGAGCATGTAAACTTACCCAAGCGGTGTGCGGGCTATGCCTGCAACACCTACCCCCACACGGTATCCTGTCGGTACCTGGAGCGACTGGTGGAGAGTCCGAACATCCTCCCTCTTGTAACCATCGTGTTCACAGCCAGTGGGATCTGTGGGGGGCGTGGTCACGCGGCTCGTTCCCGCGCATGCGCATTGCTGGAAAAGGTATGCATTCACCGCCCCAGTACGAGCCGAAGTCTCAACAGTGCCAATGCGGCGGCCATCTTAGGTATGGGGACGATTCCTATATAATGCTGAAGTCTACAGGGAGTGTGAAACTATTGGGGCCTAACAAATGGGTCGTGTCCTGTATTTGAACACTATAACTATAACCAATGTATAGTACAAGCTATAGGATAACTTGAGGTTTGGGAAAGGGATTAGTTATTTACAAAACTGAGATCTATAACAGATTAGGAGGTTAGATACCGACTGGGACTATTTTTTGGGGAGTTTTTGCACTTTCGTCAAGTCAAGTTTATTAGTTAGAAAATAGCGCAATAATAGGAACCTGAACTCAAGGATCCGGGAATACTCTCCCATGAGATGCCAGCACACCATGAATGCTTGAATCTGATTGTTCCATCCTTTAAGAAAAAGAGGCAAGGGGGGCTCTTACTTCTCCTTTATGGTAGCCCTTTGCTGGAACCAGCTCAATTAAGTAACACTATAAATAAGACTGGAGTTAGGAAATTGCTAAAAACACACATGCTTAGTGATAAATACTTCCTTACCTGATATGCCATCTTTAGCGCCGGGTCACTCTTGAGGAGCCGTGCACTTTACCGAAGTATATTAATTCGTTCAGTAGCCCCTGACGCTTGCTAAATTAGTTGTTCCTGTGTACCTTCTGTAGGATTTTTGTGGCAAGTTATTTGTAATTCGGTGAGTCATTGTAATTGTGTAATTTTTGGCAATTTTGCATCAAAGGAGTAGCACGAAATTACCGAAAATTACTATTTTTACTCCGGTGTAATAAAAACTTTGCCCAGGTCTAGTGATCACATGGTTACAGTTTTTGCCTATTCCCATAGATGTGTTAGATCAGTCCATACATGGAAGGCAGCATTTGATTCAGGAAAAGAGTGGAAGTGTTGGGTAGTAAGACTTTGACCATTGGCTGGAAGTGTCTGTGTTCTCTGCCACATACATTTAGGTGAAATAGACTTTTTGAAGAACAATCTGATGTTGGCAGGGCATTCTGGGTAAGAAAATGTGCTGGGATCTTGGCTCGTCACACCACCTTGGATGCCCTGGGGTCTCTATATTTCAGAAATGACCTGCCTTGCAGTTGCAGGCTGACCCAGAGTCTGAGTGCTGCACCCATTCAACGTAGCAGACAATTGGAAATTGAAATTTAACACATAAGCTGGAAGATAGGGGGTAAAACATGCATTCTTACTCCTCCTAGTGGAAGAAATACTGTTTCGTGCCTTATTGTGGGCTCGATGTCAAGATTGTTCAGCACCCCATCCCATTCCATTTGTCACCTTTTCCCTGCAATTTGGGGTGCTTGTAGCCTCCTCTTTTGTGAGCAGATTTGGGTGTTTAAACCCTATCTGCCCACCCTAGGGAGGTTAGAAAGCCCACTAGGATGTGAGAAATAACATTGGGAAACAGAATGTGATGTGAGACTTGGCCATACTGACACTGTACTGCAACCTGTGCATGGCTACACCAGGGTGTATTGTAAGCAGACCAGATCATGAAGCATGCCACACACATTTGTGAGTGAGTGAGGGCAGTTACTTGTGCCTTTGCATGTCGATCACTTGTGTATCCTCTCTACCCCTTTTGGTGTTATTACTGTACTGCAGCCCTCACCCCCGGGTACTCCCGCCCTCACCCCAAGGTACCAGAAAGCCTTTGGGTCACCCAGGAGAGGCAGAATGTGGAGGAGTGAGCTTTTATGTTGACTTCAGAGTTGTGTTTGACGTTTTCTGCTTAGGGTAATGAGAGTCCGTTTGGGAGGCTATCGACATAAAAATAGAAATGTGAATTTTCACTGAGATATTAATTGCTAACAAATGTTATCAAAGTCAGTAGACCATGCTTTTTGCTAAAGCCTTTAGGTTTGATTTGAATATTTTGAACGCCCTTTTCATAAATTCATAACTCTTTGCTGGCTCTTGTAGGTAATCTGTTGTTATTGTGGTTTTAGAGGTTAGAATCTGCTGCCGTAAAAACTATTAAATGCAAAAACAACAGTTGATGGAGAACGATGAATGCAGAACAATGTCATACATTCACCCCAGTACAGAGGTCTGGGCCTAGATCCATCGTTTTCTGCTCACCAAGCCACCCCAGTTCAGACATGGCCATATGCAAATCAGCCTTGACCCTGTGCCTCATGGGAACAGTCCTTGTGTGTTTTGCTGTAAAATCTAATGTTATTTTCAGAAACAAAAACATTCTTCTCAGCGACATCACTGGACAAATGAATAAAACATGAGTTAAACCATAAACTGTATACTGACATAGAGGACAAAGAGAACACAAGTACATAATTTTATACCATTTTGCCAGATTGCTCCGCATTAAAAGACCTTGAAACCTACGTAAATCATGACTCACTTAGAACAGCAAGTAAGGTCGCATCCTTTTAGGTTGAAGATATAGGATATATGCTAATAATACTCTTCCGTTTAATGAAATCATGATATGATGTACAACTGACGCCCACATTCACCTTTTTTTAATTAAGGCAAACTAGGAGTATTTTTAGAATCTTTATTAAATTCTGTCTGATTTTAGCCTAATTGTCCAAATACATGGCTAAGATTATTATTAATCTGTATCTAGGTGATTCATTAGACCATTATTCCTTCTTAATGACTAATCACATTGCTGCTGTGCTAATTGTATAGCCTCATTTCAAGATAACATCATACACTTATATAGTCAGGCCAATCCCGAAACTTGAATTGAGAGGCTTTGCCATAGAGATATTAAGGATCTTAACATTTTACAAGTTTAGTAAATTGCATTTGGAACAAGGCATACAGTATTGGTGGAATATTCATTGTGCTATCCTTTAAATTATGGACGTGTATAACTTGGGTTATTGCCTCTAGCGCAATTATGCGTGTTTACCACAGAATTCAGCATGTAGAACTATGTTCATAGTCAAAATGCACCCTTGTGTCCGTAAGTGGCCAGAGCATGCGTTTTGCACTAAGAAAATAGCGCTAAATGTAACAGGACATGAACCGCAGCAGCCAGCAGCTGCTCGTGCTCACCATGGGCCTTATTTATTAGGCCCTACATGCACTTTTGCACCACTGTAATGTCACTTTTTTTATGTGCTAGTGGCACAATGTGCCACAGCATATTTATAAGGCCAAGTAAAGCCACTTTACATGGCTTTTCATGGCCTTATAAATATGTGCCCCTTTTAAGCACAAACCTGTTTGATAGGGCTTTTCCATGGATGTTGCTGTGGGTGTTCTCACACAAAACTCATGAAACCTGACACATTCCCAGATATACGAGAAGTCTTAAACCTAGGAATACATCAGAACCTAACACCACCCCAAGGTTGGCTTTAGGGAGGCAAAATGAGGAGGAATGTTTCTATTTCTCCTTGTGCTTTTCTCTTTTTATGTGTGCTGCATTCTGCAGCACACATAGAAAAAGGTAATCGCCTCTTGTGATTGATTTTAAAATAAATCAGCCCCTCAACTGAGGCACCCTTGCACCGTAGTGCAAGGGTGCCTGCATTGCCACACAGCAGCCCATTGTGCGTCGGCGCTGGAGAAAATGACAGGAATGTGCCGTATCACATAGTTAAGTGGTACAAAAGGGGGTGGTGATGGACGGAGCATCTGAACCAATCAAACACTCACACCCAGTCAACAGATCTGGGTTTAATCCATCACCGTTCTTTAGCCTACTCTGCCACCCCAGTTCAGACATGGCCATATGCAAATCAGTCTGACCCTGTGCCTCATGGGAACAGTCCAGCCCGAACTGCAAATCCATGCCTTCCCTGGACCGGAAACAAACTTCCTGGGACCGGTTTCTGGCATTTCAGCCGTCTTCAGCCCGGCTTGGTTGAATCCAGTGGCAAAGTGAGCAAGGGACTCACGTCTGAGCATACCCTGCCAACTTATGGCGAACAAAGTGGTACAAAAGGGGGTGGTAATGGACGGAGCATCTGAACCAATCAAACACTCACACCCAGTCAACAGATCTGGGTTTAATCCATCACGTTCTTTAGCCCACTCTGCTACCCCAGTTCAGACATGGCCACATGCAAATCAGTCTGACCCTGTGCCTCATTGGAACAGTCCGCCCGAACTGCAAAGCCATGCCTTCCCTGGAAAGGAAACAAGCTTCCAAGGACCGGTTTCTGGCATTTCAACTGTCTTCAGCCCGGCTTGCTTGAATCCAGTGGCAAAGTGAGCAAGGGACTCACGTCTGAGCATACCCTGCCAACTTATGGCAAACAAAGTGGTACAAAAGGGGGTGGTGATGGACAGAGCATTTGAACCAATCAAACACTCACACCCAGTCAACAGATCTGGGTTTAATCCATCACCATTCTTTAGCCCACTCTGCCACCCTAGTTCAGACATGGCCATATGCAAATCAGTAGGACCCTGTGCCTCATGGGAACAGTCCAGCCCGAACTGCCAAGCCATGCCTTCCTTGGACCTGAAACAAGCTTCCGAGGACCACTTTCTGGCATTTCAGCCATCTTCAGCCCAGCTCGCTTGACTCCAGTGGCAAAGTGAGCAAGGGACTCACGTCTGAGCATACCCTGCCAACTTATGGCAAACAAAGTGGTACAAAAGGGTGTGGTGATGGAAGGAGCATCTGAACCAATCAAACACTCACACCCAGTCAACAGATCTGGGTTTAATCCATCACCGTTCTTTAGCCCACTCTGCCACCCCAGTTCAGACATGGCCATATGCAAATCAGTCTGACCCTGTGCCTCATGGGAACAGTCCAGCCCGAACTGCCAAGCCATGCCTTCCCTGGACAGGAAACAAGCTTCCGAGGACCGGTTTCTGGCATTTCGGCCGTCTTCAGCCCGGCTGGCTTGAATGCAGTTGCAAAGTGAGCAAGGGACTCATGTCTGAGCATACCCTGCCAACTTATGGCGAACAAAGTGGTACAAAAGGGGTGGTGATGGACAGAGCATCTGAACCAATCAAACACTCACACCCAGTCAACAGATCTGGGTTTAATCCATCACCGTTCTTTAGCCCACTCTGCCACCCCAGTTCAGACATGGCCATATGCAAATCAGTCTGACCCTGTGCCTCATGGGAACAGTCCAGCCCGAACTGCCAAGCCATGCCTTCCCTGGACCGGAAACAAGCTTCTGAGGACCGGTTCCTGGCATTTCAGCCGTCTTCAGCCCGGATTGCTTGAATCCAGTGGCAAAGTGAGCAAGGGACTCAGGTCTGAGCATACCCTGCCAACTTATGGCGAACAAAGTGGTACAAAAGGGGGTGGTGATGGACGGAGCATCTGAACCAATCAAACGCTCACACCCAGTCAACAGATCTGGGTTTAATCCATCACCGTTCTTTAGCCCACTCTGCCACCCCAGTTCAGACATGGCCATATGCAAATCAGTCTGACCCTGTGCCTCATGGGAACAGTCCAGCCCGAACTGCCAATCCATGCCTTCCCTGGACCGGAAACAAGCTTCCGAGGACCGGTTTCAGGCATTTCAGCCGTCTTCAGCTTGGCTTGCTTGAATCCAGTGGCAAAGTGAGCAAGGAACTCACATAGTTAAGGCACACTCCTGCCCCTTTGTTTTGACGCAGCAGACCACAATCTCTGTGATTGCTTTTAAATAAAAGGGATGTGTTTAAAAAAAAAAAGGAAAGTGTGAGTAACATTTCTTAAGAGTAGGCAGTAGTCCATAAGACAAAATGTTTTGTCAACATTCAAGATATCTTCCACCTCCTTTGAGTATTCAGTTATAAAACATTAATGCATATCTATTAGGTTCCAAATTTGGAAGGTATTTGGAAGAGACTCCCTAAGCATGATCCTTCCATAAACTGAATCGGTATTGGGTCACATATAGTTTGAACATAAGAAAATGCATTTTTGCAATTGCAATGGCCTGATTCTTCAAATTGGGCTTTGGAAACGCAAAAAATGCTTTATACATCTGGCCCATAGTACTTTAATAGATGAACTTATATTAAGATTTTAATATCATACACAATTTATAGTTGAATTTAAATGGCTGTTATGTTACATTAAGCCTTGAAAATATCTATTGCTTAATCATCGACACAATAAGAGTAAGGGCCTGATTATGAGTTTTGGTGCTATTTATCGCCCCTTATTAATAATGATACCACAGGGTACCTTTTTTATGGGGTGCGATAAATAACACCTCCTATGAGATATTGAGGAATAACATGTAGATTTTGGTGTTTAAGACACCAAAATATGCATGACATGCTAAATACTATATGCCTTTCACATGTTAAATTACGGCAGGTATGATCTGCCAAAACTTAACGAAGGTTGAGTTATTAAACACTTTCGATATTTACCAGATAAATTAAATACCTTCAAACTCGTAATTCCCACTTATGTGTAAACAAGGGCTTTACACACCGTGGCCTTTGTAATGTCAAAGTAATTACATTGTGATCACCCAGATCAGACAAGATTACAACTAAACTTGAAATATGTGAAAATAACTTAGAAAAAGTGCTGCTACATTGTATATTGTGTAGCCTACACACTGGTGGGGGAAGGTGACTGCAGTGAGGATATCTCTTTTGCCTCTTCCGTTTCAAATAATACAACTTAGAGTGCGAAAAAGCAGACCCTAATTTGTTGTCCTCTGGGGTCAAATTTTTTCAGTGGTTAGAGGAATTGTGTGTGCTTGGATTTTTTCTAAATCCTCTAAGGTGTTACATACAACATTACAGATTTTGGCTTTAAAATCTACTGCTAAAATGAGACTACAGAGTTCACATTTAGAAGACACATATCGAATTTCACTTATTCTTTCTTTCAGTATATGATCAGACTGTTTCCCTGTCAATATATATACAATTAGTTGAAGGAAACTACAGCTATTTATTGAATCAAACCTGTAAAATGCCCAGAGTAAAATTCTGATTCAACCCACCAAGATGGAGTTTTATTCTGTTTTTCACACACCCCAAATCTCTGTATTCCTCACTCATACCATAGCCTTCCTGAGGGCCCCAACCACCTAAACCTTCAGTCCTGGTTTGAGGAGGGATCCAATGATGAAGCACGGCACTTAGTGGGGAGGGTTAAGTTCTTTAACAAAAGTACTTATCTACAACACAAGTGTTCACTAGACATCTTTTCTGGGCTCTTTTTATGTTTCATGGAGAGGTACGTGTTTGGTTTGGTCCTATGCTCCCACTTAAACTCTTTTTGTGAATTGAGAAATGCCAATTTAACACACTGAAGTAAGTTGGGGAGTGTAGGATAGGAATTGAAGTGTGAAATAAGAAAAGAGACCTCTCAGAGGGAGACCTATAATCCAAATCACTGCAGATTTATAAAGAAAGTGAGTTTAGTATCTCATACTGGCCTAATGCCCATGTTTCTTGCAGCCCAATGATGACTTTATTATGTGAGTTTCATATTTGTTTGTTTCTTATTTAAACTATCAAAGAAGAACAATTCCAGCTCCAAGTGTGAAGATTATTGATAAATTCAACTGTGTGTACCCTTTAACTCAACTTGGAATATAGCATGACCTGAGCTAGTCCCAGGTAGGCTCGGAGAATATGGTTTCTTGGTTGTTAAGAGAGTGACAAATCGGACAACCTGAAATACCTTAATTTTGCAACCCTCTATTTGAGCAGATGTGACTTCAGGAAAATTAATAGTGTCTTGCATTTGTGTATTCAATACTGGTTTGCGGGCTTATTGAGGAATAAAATGCAGTAGACAGAGAAGTTGGACACATTAATAACACATCGATTCTCATTCCCCCTGAAAGTCTCGGTTAAATAGGATGAGATTGACTAATGAGTTGCTAGTTTACATAATCCTGGATGTGTGGGTATTTTCATGTTCAAATAGAGATCCAAATGATAAATCATTACTAATAATTATTATGAGCTGTAGGATTACACAAAAAATGTTTAACAGTTGTGAACAGCCATGTACAATTTAAATATGAATTTGATTCAGGGAAGTTATCTATGTAGTCCAAACAAGTAGTTGTTAATGGCAAATCATATCTTACTTACCTTATTGTGGAGTCTGAGCCAGGGATGATAGGAACAGGCATCGCGAGCACTGTCCTCCAGAGTGACTAAAGGACATATAGGAGATGCTAGTCAATGTTGCCAAAAAGAAACTCAGAAAGAAAAGAACCAAGACATAAATATGGTACCAAAGAGATGAAAAAACAAACTGCGTGAAAAACCCTATCAGCAAAGCAAAGTTGTACAAGAAGTAAAATAAGCAATTCAAAATAATAAAAGAAAGAAAAAAGGACCCAATGTTAACCAGAAAGAAGAAACTAGGGACTGGAGAGCAAAGGTGTCAAGACTTGCAATTTACTAAGTTAAATCGCACAGGAGCAGAACCACGCTAACTTCCGATTCCCCTCTCAGAACCTCCTTTCTAGGCCTCTTAGTAATCCATCGCAAGTAAGTACTGGGGGGGTAAAGTTGTATTTGGACAGAGAAGAGACAGCTCTAAATACTCTGCGTGTTCTGCTAATTCTTCTTCTTCTGCTTTCTTACAGTGCTAAAAATATGTGCATATGTTACACTATTATTCTAGTTTAACATTACAACGTACATCTTTATTATAATGTAGATAACTTATTTTACTAGAAACTGTTTAGGAGTCTACTTCTCTCCTTACTTCTCATATTAGCTTTTTCCTTTATTTCATGATGAGAAGTTGTCACTTAGTTCTCTTCAATCTCCTTTTACATGGACGGCCTGCGTCTGATCCTGGTTCAGCTATTGGACAATAAAGGTAGAGGTAAGTCTAACGCATTTATATTTTTATTTGGATTATTATCTAACCCTCTATCTCCTGTTCCATACTCACAGGGATAGGAACTGTAGTGATGTATCTACGGGGTTTCTTTTAATTGGAGTTTCTGACTTCCTTCCTATTTATAGCGTTATGTACAGATACTTGGCTCTTTATTTAAGGAACTGTTTTTTCAAAGGATGTTTCTGTTTTCTTTATCACCTTTTTATTTCTTTTAGAATTAGATTTCTATGTGCTCAGGTACGCGGCACGTTGAAAGATCACGCCCGTATTTATTTAACGCAGACTCTATGGACAAGGTACAACTACAGCATTCTCTAGAATGAATGCTATGGCAACGCAACGTGTAGAGAAATCACGCCCATGGTAAACTAGTGCAGTCAGGGCAACTGGAAACTGCTGAAAGGAATACTAAGTACGTAACTTGGAAAGCATGTTCAGCATGAAGGGAAGGTTTAGTCAGACGACTAATATCTCAACCTTAGCGCCTTTGTTTTCTCTATGTTTTTATCTTTTAAGAAGTTGTGAAACGAGTTCTAGTTTTTGTTCTTTAACACTAACCTTAATTCTGTGAAATTCATGACCGTTGAATCTAATCGCGTTTGTTATCGCAAACTACCCTGACTAACTTCCACGATGCTTGAGGTGAGCTGCTCTTTCAGGAAATTCTTCGTTGAAGTGCGCTGTGGAATATTAGAGCGCTTCACCAGGCTGTGATTTACCCAAAATATTAGACTGCTAAACAGCAGTGTGCTATTGCAGTGTCAGAATGTTGGTGGCCATGTTAGAATTCCTGCGGTGCCAACTTGCTCGCCAACAGAGGGACAAAATGCATTTGATGGGTTAGCAAGGGGTAAATCGTGGCCAGGGTTAGATTAGAAGGAGGAAACCTCCTGTGAGCCCTGACAGTAGCCTCTCCCAAGGGGGTTTCCTCCAGTCATGGTTTATCAGGGAATTTAGCATGGAAAGCTATGATTAATTGGGGAGCAAGGACATTGGTACTCTTTTCCCATGAACACTCATCAGGACCGTAACCCTTCCAGTCAATAAGGTAGAAGAGTTTGTTGCGAATCTTTTTTTAATTTAAGATTCATTTTACCTCGTATTCAACCTCACCATCAAGAATCAGAGGATCAGGAGGGGGAGTACTCCGCAAACCTGGTTGGACTGGTTTAAGGAGAGAGATATGAAAGACTGGATGAATTTTGGTTGTGCTAGGGAGGGATAGTTGGTAAGTTACTGGATTAATGACCTTCTCAATGGGATATGGGCCCATGAAAAGGGGTTGAAATTTACGGGAGCCTCTCAGTCTGAGATTTTTTGTACAAAGCCAGACTAAATCCCCTACTTGAAGGTTAGGTTCTATTTTACGTTTCCAGTCAGCAACGTGTTTGTAACGGTCTTTAGTGATCATCAAATTCAGAGTTACAGAGTGATGAATTTTAGCTACCTGTCGGGCAATGTCTTGGACAGCAGGAACTTCCAAATTATCAAAATTAACACGGGAATTAGGATGTCTGCCTGAATTTATAAAGAAGGGGGAGTGACCAGTAGACACATTTAGAGCGTAAATATGGGCATACTCCGCTGTCCACAGATGGTCAGGCCAGTCACCCTCACCATCTAACAAATAAAGTGGGAGATGCTGTTCTAGTTCTTTGTTAATGCGCTCCGTCTGACGATCAGATTCCAGATGAAAACTGGTGGAGTAGCGATGGTCTATATTTAGGCCTTTGATGTAGTCCTTCCAAAATCATGACAGGAACTGAGAGCACCTATCTGAAATCAGGATCTTAGGAATACCATGAAGACGGATAACATGCTGATTGAAAAGTTGGGACAGTTGTCTAGCAGTGGGTGTGCCCTTGACGGGTACAAAATGTGCCATAATGCTAAAGATGTCAACACATACAAGGATGGTATCGTAACCATGGGATGAGGGCAGATCAACAATTAAATCTAGGGAGACCATTTGCCAAGGATACGGGGGTTGGCATGGGTTGTACGAGACCTTTAGGAGCCTGCCTGTCTGGTTTTCCCTGTGCACAAAGTCCACATCCCAAAACATATTGTTGAATATCTTGACACATGTGTGACCACCAGAAACGACTTTTAAGTAAATCTTCAGTCTTTAGTTTTCACTTGTGGCCAGCCAGGGGATTGTCATGACATTCTTGCATAGCCTTCATTTGCAGTTCTTCAGTAGATAGAAACAAGGTGGTTCCTTGGTAGGGTAGACTGTTCTGAATAAAACGATGCAGATCTTCAGTAGCCCATTTCTCTATTTCAAGATCAGTCATATCTTCCAAAATATGTTTCTCAAAGGGCTCCACAGAGATTGCACCCACAATCTTATCTTCTGGAATGATTTGCTGATTTTAAATGACAGAAGTTTGGTTTTCTGTGTCTAATCTGGAAAGAACATCAGCTTTTCCGTTCTTGGACCCTGGACGAAAGGTAATTACAAAAACGAAGTCTGCGAAGTAGTGGGGGGTAGAAGACTCGTTTTGGGGGGAGAATCACCCCTACCTGCTCACTGCTGCCCACAGGACATTTGGGAATCCTTGATGCTCCTCCCCCGCCGCCGCAAAACTACAGGATAGTGGCTGCCGTGGGGTGGGGAAACTACATCCCCCAGACTCCTCTGCTGCTACTTCCGCCCCCGGAGGGGATAGAAAAAGAAGGACAGCCCTGGTGGAGTGGGCGCTCCTTTGAACACTCGTTGTGGGGGGTAGAAGACTCGTTTTGGGGGGAGAATCACCCCTACCTGCTCACTGCTGCCCACAGGACATTTGGGAATCCTTGATGCTTCTCCCCCGCCGCCGCAGAACTACAGGATAGTGGCTGCCGTGGGGTGGGGAAACTACATCCCCCAGACTCCTCTGCTGCTACTTCCGCCCCCGGAGGGGATAAAAAAAGGACAGCCCTCGCGTAGCGGGCTCGCGCGCGGGCTAAGCCCGGGCAAAGGGCGGGCCCTCTGTGGTCTCAGAGGCACGAGGAGGACGGGACGGGCTCCGCCACTTGGTTTTCCCGGAGGAGGTAAAGTCCATTTTACATACTGTTCCGGTCAATAGTATTACCCCAACAAACTCTATATTACCTTGTCCACATCCCAGCTATATCATGAACCAGAAAGGGGTTGCCACAAAACTAGCGCCTCGGCCGACTACCTGTCTGAGGTCGCAAGATAAGTACATAAATAACATAATGCTACCCTTACCTATAGAGGCGGATAAAAACAACTGCCACCAGCCTGTAGCCAGTCTATCTTGTAATCACTCTCCTCCTCAACCAAACAATACAATGTGTAGTCTCTCACTGTTGGAGGAATTAAACTGTTTGTGTAAGACCAGCTATGTCCCTGCAGGATCACCAGCCCCTCCAAATAATATTAATTTATTAACTACAAATGAGAGAATGCTGGAACCTTTCCCTATATTTTTCAAAACAAATATGCAATGTCGAGTATTCGGCCGGGCCACACCTAACAAAAGTAAGGAGGACGGGGCTAAATACAACGAGATCCAATCGAAAGTACAATTAATACAATTTGAATCCCCAACCTTGAGTCCAACCCCCATCATTCTTCCCCAAATCGGAGAGGTGGCAGATAAATTAGACGACCTTGCTCCCTCCTCCCAGAGTGCCCTATTGTCAATGATCGAACAACTGATCAAATCCACCATAGACCCCCTAATCGATAAAATAAACATCCTGGGGGATAGATTGGCAGGGATTGAGGAAAAAATAAACTCTAATCTGTTAACCTCTAGCCATGCTTCTATACCCCCCCATCCTTTGACAACTGTTACCTTAAATAAGCCCATACCTGCCATTGAAAATAAAGCTACCCAAAATAAAGTTGCCCAAATTCGAGTATCAGTTCCCAATAATCTTCCCCTAAACATCTCTAAAGCCTCTCTTAATTCCACTACACCGAACAATTCTGCCCCCAGGGTAGAACGAAACAGGGTTCTCAGAATGCATCTACCCCCAGAGGAAAGAACCTTCGCGACCATTTGGTCCGAGCGGCACTACCTCGTCATGAGAGCCCCACCATAACATCTTTGTGGGGTTTAAACAAAACTGTGGGACACTACAAGTGGGGCGGCTGCCTCATGTGTGTGTCTTGTGTAAACACCAAACAATTTGTACATGGCAATATTAAGCATGACTTACGCAGTTTTTCAAACTGCAATACGTCGAATGTCATATATGCAATTTGTGCCCGTGTGACTGGATATATATTGGCCAAACGACGCAAAAAGTTAAACTACGTCTTGGCCAACATAAAAGCCGTATCCGC
This sequence comes from Lissotriton helveticus, assembly GCF_964261635.1. Taxonomy (NCBI): domain Eukaryota; kingdom Metazoa; phylum Chordata; class Amphibia; order Caudata; family Salamandridae; genus Lissotriton; species Lissotriton helveticus. The sequence goes on along the minus strand of NC_136071.1, from coordinate 1,087,944,931 downwards.
TGTCAAACAGAAAATGCTCCACTAGTGGCCCATTATGTGCAGTTCAATCACGCACCTGACGATATGTGCTGGCAGGTCATTGAAGTAATTAAAATCCCTGATCGAGGTAGAAGCATCTCAGCGATATTAAACTGTATGGAATGTCATTGGATGCTGAGGTGTGACAGTATTAATTCAGGTTTGAATTCAATGGAGGAGTGTCATTCCATTATTACTTGTTAAGTACTGTATACTATTTTGATCTGTTCCCCTCTCTGGATCCGGGTTTCCGGATACAATTGTCTGGTTGACCAATAAATGATATTGTATTTTTGAGATGTTGTTGGGAACTGTTCTACTCAATGTAATTGTTTCATATGTGGATTACACTTGGATGTATATTTTTTTAACTATTTTCTGATATTTACCAATTGGTTCCCTCTGATGTTATGATAATTTTTGTGTTTTTTGTAACTAGACCTTTTTAAAGGAAAAAACTAATTTCTTGATCTATTTTCTTATTTCTTTTCTGTGTCTATCTTAAGATACTGGGGTACCCCTATAAAGATCCAACTAGTTCTTAATATAAATATCACGTCTTGTATGCAGTTCCACATTATGACTACGTCTTTTTATTTATTAATATATGTCATGTGTGCTAATAAGACAGGCATTTTACATTTCTCTTTTCGATGTATAGAGAATATGCACACAATTATTTTTCAAGTTCATTGGTTATTTTTTCGGCTTAACTGAGAGCGCTTTTGGTTTTTGTGGGTGACATTCTTTGTCCAATAATATGAAACACCATGACTGAACACTTTTAGGTCATATAGTTCGAAATATATTAAATCATATTGGATCGATTATCTTTGTGCCTTTTAAATTAGTGATAGCAATGTTAGCGCTGATGGTGCCTTTTTCTGCTTCCTTTACTGTTCCAAGATGTCCCCCGACTTTGAGAGGTTTTTTTTTTGCTTTTTTTTTCCTCTTTCTATTTCTATAAACGCATGCCGGCTCAATCGCGAGCAATGTGTGCCGAGTGTAGCAGTGCTGTGAATTATCTCGCTTGACCCACGGACTAAGTAAGTACTTGCACGCTGTTTGAATATACTTTATTCTGTGGTGTAGCAGTGCTGCGAATTGTCCCGTTTCACCCACGGACTTAGTAAACACTTGTATGTTGTTCTAGCGTACTTTGCTCGGTGGCCGTGTCACTTATTAAATACGCATACAGCTTTTTGTTATACATTTTACCATATAATTATATCTTTTGATTTTAGTACTCCAGGTTCTAGTTTTCGAGTACACTTTTGATTCTGTATGGCTTTTTTTTTAAATCGAGGGCCATCTTAATTGTTTTCCGGTAGACTCTTTGGTTCAATAAAGTCGAGTTTTACTATCTGTGGTTTTTTGTACTATTAAATCAGTGTTGTGCTTCATGGCACGTCGCCTCATTCTTGGCACGTTGCCTGACTAATAAGCGGGCGTATAAGTTGAGGTAGCCTTGGAGGAAGCAAATAATTTAGTAGTTATTATACGTGTTGAGTTCTGGTGGACGATTAATACAGACTGATATTTTCTGTTTTTATTTCTGTATATCTTTATGGCTTGTTGTCTGAATTATTACTGGGACTAGAACCCCAGGTAGTCCTGGGTGAAGTTAAAAATCTTGTGGCTACTTTGTATGACAAGGCTTGGCACACGAGTAGTACAGTTTGTCATTTTCTGTTTACTTTTCCTTTATATTTCTAGTGCTGATTGATTGGCCAAACGCTGGGCCATAATTAAATGCTCCCCATGGACTTTTTTTTCTTGCTGAAGATACACTCGCATGCAAGCGTTCTTATCAGTCCTCGACTTGTGTTATGAGGACTTGTGATTTGTTCAATAAGTGAGTATTCGTTTGGCCTATGTGTTCTAGGTATTGCCCTTTTGCCACTTAGTATGGCTAGTTAAGTGGATTTATGTACCACTATGATCAAACAATTAAAAAAAAAATGTTGTGAATTGCAGATTTTAATGTACTGCACCTGCAGTTCAAATCTTGAATGGTCTGCTTTTAATGCTGGTGATTACCAATTTATTATTCTTGGGAAGATAGTATCACTTTTGGTGTGGTGTTAGTTTTCTGCTGATTTTTTCTTCCTTTTCACAAATGGTGTCTTTCCCTTTTTACTTTTTTACTTCTTTTTCCATTTTTTCCTCTAAAGAAGCCTACCCTTTCGAATGTAATTATTTATTGCAATTTCCTTTTTAAACAGTTACTGAAAACGCTCAAACCACTGTTTGTCCTGATGATGACCGCATAGTTAACCAGCGGTCGAAACGCCGTCGACGCATTCTGTGGCCAAAAATTGTGAAGGACACATTATATTTGTTTTTGTTGTTCTTTCTGTACATGTAATGTTTGTATGTTAGCCACGTGTTTGGTAATATGAATTGGTTGTCCTAGTTTTGCCAACACTTTTCTGTGAGCGTTCATTTGACTTGTAATGTGTTTTACTTGAAATTATATGTCTAATAAATTATGAGTATTTTTTGTAATTGGTTTTGAAATATAGGCTTCTTTCTTTCCTTCCTTCTTTACCTGAATGAATTTTCTAGTATGAATTTGTAGTTGCTATTGAATCTGTGTACCTGAACCTCTTGTTAGGTGTTACTATTAACTGTCCCTGGTTTAGGGGTATTGGACAGCCTCTGTCATTGTTAGTGTATTATTGATTAAAAGCGGTTGCCATGTTGGAGTCAGGTTACCCGCTCTGGAGAAGTTTCTTTCAGTGGGACGCGCTGGGGTAGAGGAGATCTTCGTGCTGCCCTTTATGGAGCAGAGATATGGAGCCTGAAACATGCAAGGTGCCTGGAGAAAGTGCAGAATTACTTTATGAGATCAGTCCTTGCACTATCTCATAATACCCTACTAACCCCAATGTCTTTAGATCTGGAATTGAATAACAAAGTGCATGTGGCAGCCTTTACACTATTGTCATACTGTCTGAGGGTTTGGACCAGTAACTCACCACTTTCCTTAAGGCAGTCTTTTAATGAAGTGACAACAGTTGACACAAGGGGGAGAATACCCTGGTTTAAACATATCAAAACTTGGTTACTTGGGCCAGGGATGAGTGAATACTGGGTCAATCTTGAACAAATTAAAAAAGAACACTCTGAAATGATTAAAAAAGAGGTTTTGGAACTGTATCAATGAAAAATGGTTGCCTAACAACAATGCTGGGGTGTTCACAGTAAGGTTTCTAAATTATAAGGATATCATGCTGTTTGAAGCATTTTTGAACCGAATAGAAGCTAAAACTTTCCATCGAAAGTTTACGTATGGTATTTTACATGTAAAATATTTTTGTAGCAGGTGGAATGGTTGTTATATCTGACCAACTTCCACTTTCTGTTCGGCTAGTATAGAAACAGAGGAGTACTTTCTTTTATTCTGCCCTGTCCATGTTGCATTCAGGAAGACGTGGATAATTCTGATCTGTTGGACTTTATCTATGAGTAATTTGAAGGGCACAATCAGGATTTTTACAAGTGATAGTAATATGGTTTGTTTTTTGCACTTTCTAGATACCTATTGTATGCTTGGCGACCGGGATGCAAATCAATGGAATATGATATAAGACCATAACACATATTTGAATATGTGTATTTTGTAATTGTATTTAATTAATTTTAACTGACTATGAGGAGTAAATATTTTTAAGAAATGTTTCTAATGTTATGTTATGTTATGTTATGTTATGTTATGTTATGTTAAGTGCAACTTATATAGCGCGCTAACACCAAAGGCTTCCTGCCGCTTGAAAACAGAGTGAATGAGGATAAGGCAGAAGTGACGGGGTTTTAACCAAGGGGGGAAAGAGGTGAGTTTTGAGTGATTTTCTGAAATTCAGGAGGGAGGTACTGGATTTGATGGAAAGAGGGAGGAGATTCAAAAACCCAGGAGCCAGGTGGGAGAAGCGACGACCACCGAATTTCTTGGTTTTAGTTTTGGGGGTGACTAGCAAGTGAAGGTAGGCTGATCGCAGGTTGCGCGTTGGTCGGTGTGGAGTGATTAGAGATTTAGGAAACGCGGGACCAGTGCAGTGGAGCGCTTTGAATGTAAGGCAGCCCATCTTGAAGGCTGCCCTTTGGCCTATTGGTAACCAGTGCAGTCTGTGAAGTAGAGGTTTTGCCGATTGCCATTTGGGAGTTTTATGGATGAGGCCGCCTGGTTCTGGACAACCTGAAGGCGGTGCAGCAGTGATTGTGGAAGACCGTAATAGAGGGAGTTGGAAAAGTCCAGACGGGAGAGTACCAGCGAGATGACAACTTGGGTAAGTGCAGCGGGCGGCAGAAGATGGCTGACTTTGCGGATCTTCCGGAGCTGGTGCATGCAAGATGAAACAACAGCGTCCACTTGAGCTTTGAGGGATAGTTCGGTGTCGATAATCACACCCAGACTTTTTACTGATTTGACCGGGACTGGGGGGGGACCTAGCTCAGAGGGCCAGAACTGCGGACCCCAGTGAGCATGGCTGAGTCCAGGGAGGAGGAGCTCGGTTTTCCCCGGATTGAGCTTCAGTTGATTCAGACTCATCCAGTGTTGGATGTGGATCATGACAGTATGACACGTATTGATGGCATGAGGTGAATTGAGAGGGAAGACAATCTGCAGGTCATCGGCATAGTTGTATACAATAATGTCCCATTTCTGAAGTGAGTGAATCAAGGGCCGGAGTTATAGGTTGAACAGAAGTGGTGAGAGGGAGGAGCCTTGAGGGACTCCACAGGTCGTGGGAGTTTTTGTTGCGGTATGAGGGCCCAGACGGACAGCCTGTGTTCTTCCAGTCAGGAAGGACTCGACCCACTTAAGAGCGGTACCCTGGATGCCTGCCTGTCCGACACGGTGGAGAAGGATGTTATGGTCCACCCTGTCGAACGCGGCCGACAGGTCCAGGAGTACGAGGGCTTGGGGAATCCCCGTATCGCATTACTCCTCAGTGTGTCCAGGACTGCGAGAATGACGGCCTCAGTAGAGTGGGCAGTTCTGAAGCCGGCTTGGTTGGGCTCAAGGTGGCAAGAAGTTTCAATAAAATTTGACAGACATCGGGTAACGTGTGCCTCCATTAATTTGGAGAAATAAGGGAGGAGGGAGATGGGACGATAATTGGATGGTTCCGCGGGGTCGGCACCAGGTTTCTTGAGGAGGGGCACTAGGATGGCCTCCTTAAAAGATCTAGGAACAATGCCGCTGCTGAGTGAACCATTCAGCAGGGGTAAGATACAGTCAGATAGATTAAGGCAGACATTCCGCAGAACAAATGGCAGACAGCAGTCATTTGGGGAGCCTGAATTGACACGAGTAGCGAGTTCCGCTAATAAAGTGGGGTTCAGAGCAGGGAAGGTAGTGAGGGTCGAGGGGTTATTGGAGGAGGTGTCCGGTGAGTGTGGCTGGGGTGGGGGAGGGATAGAGTTTTTGATTTTTATGATCTTTTCGACAAAGAAGAGGTTGAGAGTGTTGCATGTCTCTTGTGTGGGGGTCTGGGCTGGGGGGGTTCTGTCGTCTGAGGTAAGTTCATTCATGACTTTGAACACCTCCTTTGATTTATTGACCGCAGACGAGATCCTATTGGAGAAATGTTCAGATTTAGCTAGGGTGATGGCAGATTTATATTCTCTACGCGCCGCCGTGTAAGATAGTCTGGCTGAGTTGGAATAGTCGCGTCTCCAAATTCGTTCCAACTGGCGGGTTTTCAAATTGTGTTGCTTAAGGTCATCAGAGAACCACCTGTGGGAGATGTAGTGCCTAGTGCGGGGAAATTTAGTTAGGGGGTGAACTGGTCACTGGCCGACCTCAGCCAGGAACCGATGTCACTTTCTATTGTGTCGATGTTATCTGTGGGGTAAAAGACTGGGCGGGTATCAGCCAGGGTCGTGAAAAAGCCCTGGGGGTCATATGTGCTCCATTTACGTGAGGAGCCACCGGCCATCAAAGGGGCAAGAATCCGGCCAGCGACAGTGATGGAGGTGTCAACTAAATAGTGGTCTGACGCAAGGGGATATAGCTGGCTGGGTGAGAGCCAGATTACAGGTCCAGATCTGGTCCAGGATATGGCCCTTGATGTGAGTGAGTCGGGGGACCTGTTGGGTAAGATTCAAGCTATTGAGAGTCTCGAAGAGCTCAACAGCATGGGGACCGGCGTTGGTGTCATTGAACCAATAGTTCAGGTCGCCGAAAAGGGCGAAGCAAGAGTGCTGCGTTAATAGGTTGGACAGCTGTTCGCTCAAGATGGTAGAAAAGGATGGCATGGTATGTGGGGGCCGGTATAAGAGGAGGAGTGTAAGTGCGCCGGCGTCAGTTTCCAAGCTGATGAGCAAATTATCCACCTCATGAAGGGGGAGGGAATAAGAAGAAATGGAGTTCAGGCACTTAGATATGATGGCTGCCCCCTCCCCCCCCAGGCCGGTCACCGGGGCGATCGGCATGGAGAATATAATAGTCTGGGGGGAGGGCCGCCAGAATATCTGGGAGAGACTCAGATGTTAGCCATGTTTCCGTGAGCAGGAGTATGTCAGGGTTATTATTAGACAGCATGATGTAAATGTCCTCATAGTGTTTTACTAGAGAGCGGGTGTTCAGATATGATGGAAGTGGCTTCCCTGGTCGGTTTGACTGAAGGTGTGCGTCCGCATGGAGAGTGAAGAGAAGGGCGCATAAGGCCGGCTGAGTGTATACGGCTGTTAGTATTAGGAGACAGCGGGGAGGCAAGATGCTGAAACTCTCTGAGAGATTGTGCCGAGTATGAGATGGAATGGCCAGCATCGTTGACCCTAGGGCCCGGCCTGGCGCGCCTCCTGCGCTCGTCCGCTGCGCTTCCGGGGGGAGGGATACATTTTATAGTGGTGGTCAGGGGGGGAGGGCCGAGCAAGTCTTTAATACTTAGAAACACCTGGGCTGGTTAGTATCTTGAAGCAAGCACGCACTTTTTTGTATGCCCAACTTTCATAATAATAGGTTAAGATCTACTATGAACATGATTCATGGCTTTCATCTCTAAAACCATCCTGTTACTTACAAATATAACTGTGTTAACATTGTCACGCACAAGCACTTTTAGCCATTGTTTTTAGGTTCTTATTAATATTAAACATGAGTCTGCGGATGCATAGTTATTTTAGGGTCTACGGGCCTTTTTAAGAGTCTGGCGGTCTTGTAAGCCTGGGTGTAAAACTCTGCTCCGTTCATGGAGTTTGTGGAATTCAGCAACTCCACGTTACGTGGAGAATGCGGAGTTACCATTAAACTCCAGACTTCGCAATGTAGCACAGTTTTATATTGGTCCGTGGGCTCGAAATGTAATTGGGCGAGCGCACGGAGAGACTTGCTCCTGTGAGATTTTGCGTTAGCCAACACGTCATTCTGGCATGCCAGTGACTTCCGATGGATGTTTTATGCCTTCCATGAGACTAAAAGTGCAGGATCTACCATGGCTGCAATCTGGGGCAAATTCTCTCCTCGAGCAGCATCAAAATCTTCCCGAACTGACCCTGGAGTTAAAAACCTCTTCTAATTGACATTTGGCAGTGGTTTATTTTTGTGCAGGGTGTCTTTTTTTGTTTTGTTACTTTTTTTTTCAAAAGGGCGGACGATCCGCAGAGTTCCAAACTTCCTGTCATCTCTGGTCACTTTTCATTTGGATTTGGAGCTGGAAGGATCTCTCTTTGTGGCTGCTGCTGATTATCCCATTGGATTTAATGACTTTGAATTTGAGATTTCACAAGTAAGTTGAAAAACGGGTGTTGTTTGGCTGATTGAACCCATGCACCTGGATTTATTTGTACTTTTAATCAATTTCTAAAATATATTGTGGTGGAAGGCCTGTTGTATCAGTAGGGGTCTAGTGATTTATTTGCATTTAATTGTACTTCTTTTGTAAAGGAGAAATGTTTCACAGTTTACTACATTTTCTACAGGTTTTTTAATACCTTTGAAATTTTGATTGAATTCACTTTGTGGCCTAGGCTGCCAATTGGCCTTCTAGCCAGCAGGCCCGTGCTACTCATGGGTTCATGAATCAACAGTTCCTGTGGTGTTTACAGCACTTAGGCCATAGATGAATTTGGATTGCAATACAAAATGTGCTTTTTTGTGATATTTCATGTTTTTTTCATGCAAACAGTGTTTATGAGTCAAGACTAGGTGGAGTAATGCTTTTAAAGGATGTGTCTTGTTGTAAACCTTTATTTTTAGGCCGATAATTTTCATTTTTGGCATTGCTGAATTAATGATGTTTTCTCTGTTTTACCATGCCTCCTTTGTCTGGCCAGTGTGTGTGTTTGTGTGTTTGTCATAGGCCAACATTTGCCTTTGTTCCAGATGCCATGTGGCCACTTGCCAAGGGCCATTTTGTATAGTCAGTGGACTGTCCTGGCCTAGGGCTGCATGTGCTATTTGATTATTTTGGCCTCTATCTTGTTTGTGTGGCTTGTGGGTGACCATGTGGCTGGAGGCCATTTTCTATAGGCAGCCAGTGTACTTTTGTCAGGGGCCTGCATGCATTCTTTGTTGTAGGCCTCCAGCTTCTCGTTGTTGTGACCATGTGGCTGGTGGCCATTTAGTGTAGGCAGCCAGCGTGCTTTTGACATAGGACTGCATGGGTGCTTTGTTCTAGGCCTCCAGCATCTTGTTGTGACCATGTGGCTAACTACCATTTTGTGTCGGCAGCCAGTGTGCATTTGCCATGGGCCTGCATGAAATCTTTGTTCGAGGCCTCCAGCTTCTTGTTGTCACCATGTGGCTGGTGGCCATTTTGTGTAGGCAGGCAGTGTGCTTTTGCCATAGGCATGCATTTGTCCTTTCTTTGTTCTAGGCCTCCAGCTTCTTGTTGTAAGCATGTGGCGGGAGGCCATTTTGTGTAGACAGCCAGCATCCTTTTGCAATAGGCCTACATGCGTTCATTTTTCTAGGTGTCCAGCTTCTTGTTGTGACCATGTGGCTGGCGGCCCTTTTATCTAAGCAGCCAGTGCGCTTTTGTCATAGGCCTGCATGCATTCTTTGCTCTTGGCCTTCAGCTCCTTGTTTGTGCCAAAACTGATCATGTGGCTAGGGGCCATTCTGTGCATCCAGCCAGAGTGCTTTCCCTATAGGCTTGCATGTCTTCTTGACTCTTCTCCTTGTTCCTAATGACTGCCTTCCTGTTCAGTGTTGTTGTTCATGACAATGAGGCACTCGTTGGCAGCCCCTTTGTGTGTCCAAACAAATGCAACCCTTTTTGCCATAGGCTGCATAGATAGTTGAGCAATGAGATAGCAGTTTAATAATAACTTATTAAAAATATATTTGAGGATAACTTCCCTTATGTTTAAATATTTAGATTTTGAATTTTTTTTAAAGTAACTAGCTGGTAAATTATTTGTTCCATTGTTTTTTGTAGAATTGAAACAAAATTGTATTTGTTCATTTGACATCTCCTACTACATCTTGTACATCTTGCTTCAATCAAATCAACCCCATGTCTGCCATAGGTGCACAACAGCATTCATTGTCTAGGGATTATTCTTCCATTGTCATTTTTCAGGTGCATCTCCCTCAGAGTCAGTACCACTTCACACGTCGTGACTGATGTGACGTCCCATGGTGCACACAAAGTAAACAGTTTCATCTGTATGTTGTTGTTGGTTTTCCTCTTGCTTATTCTTCCTGAGTGGTCAGTCACCATGAAAGTAAATGTTGGTGTGGTTTATATGTTTTGTTTGTGCTACTAATCGAACTACAACAATGCCACGTTTCACTGATGTCCTTCTTGCTTCTGTCCTTTTAGGTGCACGACAATAAGACAACAAAAGAGACAACAACACATGACTCACACTACTACCAGAAAGAAGGCCTGTGCACGGCATGATGTGAGTGAACCACACATCAGACATCTCTTCAACTTGTGAAGCTAAGTCCCACTGCTAACTACCAGCTTCAAGATGTCCCTAAAGAAAGGTGCCACTGCTAAGCCCAAAACTACTACCATGAAAGTTGCTGGTAAGAAGAAGGAGCTTACCACCACTTGTCACCCCGGATGTTTTAGGAAAACAAAAAACTGTGCCTGCTGCACCGGCCTCTGGGGAGCAATCTGGAAGAATCAGCACCCCCAAATCAGTGGACCCATCCCAATCTAGACCCAAGCCTCTGTCTATCACAGAGGCAGCCAATCTAATCATGACAACACTGACTAGCAACCACCTCACTGCCAGGAGTGACCTACATCTACAACGACCTCAGTAGAAGTAGGTACTGCAGAGCCAGAGGGTCAAACGTCAAAATGTCCACCTACCACCAGTTCATCTGACATTGGGAGTGGCACCAGCATTAGAAAGTTGAGCTCCCCAGTTTGGGATTACTTTCCTGTTAGCTAGAAGGAGGTGAGCATTGCCATATGAGCTTGGTAGAAATTATGGTGCAAGGGGTCAAACAAGCAATTTGAGAAAGCACCACACGATCGGTTGGGAGGCACACCATAGCTGCCAAAAAACTGCAAGTGTTGTTGGAGAAAGGGGTGAAAGCTGGCTGAGCAGGTAATCCAAATCTGATTTTGTGGAGAAGAAGAGTGAGACATCTTCATTTCGCAAAGCAGCCCTCTTCTCAGCAGTGCAGTAATATCACCCACATCAGCAACATAGCACTGGCACAAGACTCAGGTCAAGACACCACAGCAACAGAGGACAGTGACTGCCCTGCTGAAAAGCATATTGAGCGAACAGCGCCTGGTCTCAGGAAGTCACCTGCATCATTAGCTTCAGGAAAGAAAAAAGTTCAGGCTACTATTTCTGCCAGAGGGCAGTATGAACACAACCACGCAACGCCACGTCCTTACAACACGAAGCTGGCTAAAATGTACACATTAGACCTCCTTCCTTTTTCTTTTGTTGAATGGATGGGTTTTCTTGAATTTGTGGCAGTCATCTGCCCCAAAGGGAAGGTTCCTAGCCTGTCCTATTTTGCCAGAGTTGCTGTTCCAGTGCTAGATCCCAATGTGCTTGAATTTCTTGGACAAGCTTTGCAGCACAGTGCTGTCTACACTGTCTACCTGAAAACAGACATGTAGACTAGTTGCCAGGCGACTGATTACATGTGCATCACTGCACACTGGATCGCTTTTGTGGGGGCTAGAGAAAAAATATCTGCAGGTGTTGTCACTGCTGAGATTTTTAATGCTTCTTGGAAGCATGCTTTAGTAGCGATGTTCGCAATGGAGAAATCCTATACAGCTGCAAACATTTGGAAGACTTTAACATCAAGGTCTTTGACTGCAACCAAGAGGGCTTAAGATTGGATTTGTTGCCACGGACAAAGTGATATAGTTAAGGCCATGGCCGATGGTAGGTATTTCAGGGTACTGTGTTTGGCACAGTATATCAACATCATTGTATAGGACATTCTCAAAAAAAGAAAACCAGGTAAGTAACTTATTGTCCACCTGCAGATGAATCTGCATTCATTTTAGCCATTCATTTAAAGCCTGGAAACAGCTGAGGATCATTCAACGTGATAATAGAATGCTTGTTAAACCACTCATACAAGAGGTGCCAACATGCTGGAACTTTACTTATTGCATGCTTGAACTCCTGTTTGAGTAGTATCAATGAATATGCAACTGTAAAAGAGATGCTGCTTCCTTTTGAGGTGTTCATGCGGGAAGTCAGTCAAAGAGGACAGTATCATGAGCCAAGATATCCCATTGTTGCACATGCTACAGGAACGGCTAAAGGAGGTGTCTGCAATGTATGCAGGTGTGGAGGAAAAAAAAGATGCATATGACTTTGGTGGAAAGCTTAATCCTTCGCTTATCCACTAAAACAAGGGTGTAAAGAGACATTGAGTCCTCATTACATCTGTGCCACAATTCTTGAACCACCATGCAAACCATTACTGTCCACTTTCATTCCTTTTTCTGGCGGGGATGTTAGAAAATACAAAACATGGATAGCTGAGCATGACAATGAACTAGAAAAAGAATGAAAGGCAATTAGAGGCCCTCTGGTCCAGAGCACAAGTCCTGTGTGGCAGCCATCAAGTTCAGAGCCTGAAGAAGTGCTTCTGGCTCATGGCACCCAAAACCAACAACAAGCACACCATCAACAACACCAAGACCAAGAGCATCAGCACCCAAATCTGCAACTGAATGGTTTTTACTGGCAGGGCTTAAGACCAGCACAGAGGAGAAGGCAAAAGAGGTCGAGCAAAGTGGAGCATCGGAAATGAACATCGAGAAAATGGTCTAGGCCTATCTGGATGATGCAACAGAGGTCTACCTTGATCAAAACTCATTGGTGTATTGGTATGGAAAGAGAAGCCAATAGGCAGTGCTCAGCAGACTAGCAAAAAATTATCTGGCTTGCCCTGTAGGCAGTGTCTCCGCTGTGCGTGTTTTCAGTGCTGCTTTATACCACCGGATTACACCATATGTGAAGTACCACAGGAGAAAGATGATGGAGACTCAGGTCATGGAAGTAGTATGTTAGATGACCTACCTCTGGGCAAACCACCAGAGCTTGAGGATGAGCTCTACCTCACTGACTACTAGGCTTTCTTTCTTTGACGTTCAAAAACAAAACAAAAATATAGCTAGGGATTATTATTTACTTTATTATTTGTGTGTGTCTGACTGTCTGGTTGACCAATTCATCCCCACCGACTTACTCTGAGACACTTTTTTATTGCAGGATTGGAGTTGCAACTATCCGTGAAGAAGTCTGACTCCTGACTCACCCTGCAAAGCCATTTCCCTCAAGCCAGACATTGGGCAGAGAATACAAACAAATGTGTGCCTGCCTCCAACCCTGGGCCATGACTATCTATGCTTTCCTTTCCTAGAGGGACTGCCTCACCCATATGTGACTTTATAATTCGATGTTCCCTATCAATTCTCAGCTCTGTGAACAAATGGAAGATCTGCATTTTGCAATGTACCACCAATCAAGTAAAATGAGCACACTGGAAAAACAAGAAAATGCTGGCATGCATTGCAAGCTGAGTGATTGTTATTTGTTGTGATGTCTAAGCTTGCTGTGATATGACATCATCAATGGTTAGAGAATAGATTGAGAAGAGATGAGATGATTCATGTGCTAGCGGGCAGTGTGAGACTCAGTGTTTGTTTGTTATGCCTAATGTGTAAGTGATGAGTTTGATATTCCCAAAATGTTGGTGGCCTGGCCTACCGGTGGCTGATCAATCATTTAAAATTTTCTCCTGAAGGTTATTTTTTTTCCTTCCCCTTTAAAAGATAGGATAGTGAGATTCCTTCATCAGGAATCTCATTTCACTTCACACATTCCACACTCCACACTGCTTCTTTTTTATTGCGTTATGCTTTATATTTATACTACTCAAAGACTCAGACCCGACCAGTCCCTTAGATAATGCAAAGTTTGTAAACACAACTCTAGTTGACACAAAAAAGTGACTCAAGCTTTCCCTTCTTGTTGTTCAATAACAAAATTGTACTACTACAGGCCGATTTATTGCATTTTGAGTCAGACTAAGTCGGGACACTGTTGGTATGGAGTTAGAAACAATACTCAGGGTTAGGCTCAGGAGGATCAGACATGATTGAATGACTCGGGGCGTGGACTTGGGCGTGACTACTGGAGAACTGCCACCAGAAGAAGATGAAGGTTTTCAAATTCACTAAAACCAACCGATTTTGATGATGAAGACTTTGAAGTGGCCTAGAGGTAAACAATGATATACCAGATCTACACAAGTCTGTGTAGTGGTGATGGTAAGTTGTGCAACTGACAGCGGTGCATTGATTTTTCTAATTGATTGGGAAAATGCTATGTTGCTGTCTGTGTGCTCACTTCTCAGTGCTGTCTGGCTCCAATTTGTCATTTAATTCGAAGCTTAGTGGTGGTTGTGTGGGGGGGCCTGTTGTTGAGGTAACTGCCGATAACAATCATTTAGCTATGCTGCCTCTGAAACTTCTATTCTTGTTGCACACTTGTACTTATGCAGTTTACCTTTTCTCCTTGACTCTTAAATATCATTTTTGCTTTTCAATCTACAGGTCCTGGCCATTACCCTGCACCATACTGTAAAAACAATGTAACATACTCATACTTAGCTTACTGTACCGCATCCACTAGGCACTCAACATTGATGGACAGTCCAAGAGGAATGCAGATGCAACTTCCAATTTGGCAATATAGTATATTTTTTCTCTCTAATCATCATTACAATTTATATTTTGTTTATGTTTGTTACTTGACTCCTACAGATATTTAAATTTTATTGGATATCTCTTAAAGCTTGGTACAACAGTTACAGAAAATAATGTAACTTGGTTTTCTCTTGGGGCAGATGGAATGGCCAATTTGTTTTGGTTTACCTGTACTAGTATTCATCATCATGCATTCATTTCTTTTTCCTCCCATAACAGATTTATAATGGTCGACTGCCAAGATGAATAGGTTGTCCTTGTGTAGTGGTTGTCTTTGTCAAACCTTTCCCACAAATCCCCCTTCCCATCTATTCATCAAACCTCTAACTCTCTTCCCGTGGGCTGTGTGCTTTATCAAGGTGTGACTAAATTAAATGTATACCATTAATTGATCACACACTTGGTGGGGTGGATGTGGTGAAAGCAACACCAAGTCAAGGCAGGGCAAGGGATCATCTGCTGCTCTTAGTATAGCCCACATGCCAATATTATATATATTAGATTGCCCACCCATGCACAGTATTCATTATTTTCCTGTTTAGGGACATAATTATTAATTGCCAGCATCATCATCCTTCCAACAATAAAGGTCACACTTGTCCACTTCATAGATCAAGCCAACTTCAGTTTGTAACTTTTATGAGCTCACCATTCTGATTATTAATTTTTACTTTCAGATTGCTTATCATGTTTTCAGTTTTCATTTTGTGTACTACTACTAGCTGTACTCTAGTCTCCCTCTAGTGACTGTCTCAATTTTTGTGTGCAAAGCTTGCATATTAAACATCATTAACTCAGTTTGTTTATTTTAATGTAATTAGTTGCCTGCTAAGAATATTCCACATCCTACTGTTTGAGTTCAGCTAGGATGGAGTGGAACCTCGCTTCTTGATCTGGTGCTTTCACTAGCATTCAACGACTAGTTGGCAAGCATGCTGCTACTATCTACTACTACCACCATGGAACCTTTGGAAATCAGGCCCCCATGGCTTAGCCTAATTACAGGTAAGGGAATAACTCTGTAGGATTGTTGAGCTACACTAATCTAAACACCCCATCCGAGTCCTCAAGGGTTAATATAGTTGCAGACTGCAGCCACTAGGAGGAGAGAGTAGTAGTAACGTGAGGGTACAGCATAACTATCTGTTGGTGTGTTACACTATCAACAGATTTTAAAAACTGGCTGCGGGCATGGGTGGCAAAAGGAAACAGTGCAATGTAAAAGAGTAACCCCCTAAACATTATTAAATCATATGTACAGCCATAAAACATGTATTTCACCAACAAATAAACTAAAGCCCACAACACCTGGCCTACCCCTCACCCTAACCCCAACCAATGTCCAAAGTAGCGAAAGTCTAAATTGTCCAAACAAATGTCTGTAAAAAAATGCCAAAAACCCCAGGATTTCCCTAACTCCCACATTCCCACCCTTTTCCCAAGTTCCACCCACCAAACAAAATATTAAAAAAGGGGCAAGAGTGACCTAGCAGTGGGCTAGGAGCTTCCTCTTCAACTGGTCAAACTGCTCCTCTTTCCAGGCTTCCATTTGCACCATCCTCAGGAGCATGCAGCACTGAAAGGCTCTATAGAGTCTATAGGGGGGAGCAACAGAGGTTGATGAATGGTGGTGGGCTGCTGCCTGACCACGGCTCTGAACAACTGGAGGCAATGGGGCCTGGCTGGGGCCAGGGGCATTTGAGGCTGCAGCTGCTGCTGCCTCCTCCTCCTTCAGGACCACCAACCAGAATTAGCTATATCAAGATAGAAAGAAGACAAATTGTGACCAATACTCTTAGAAAAACAGTAACACATAAGATTATATAGTGGCACAGTAGAACTAGCAGTACATAACATTTGCTGGTATTCTCGATTCCTCAGCTCATTTGATTTTGATGTGATTAGAGTTCCAGGCATTAGGCACCATGGAGTATACAAGTATTCTTCTTCCCGCTCGTTTAGCTAAATTAATGTTGCCATGCCAGCTCAGTCTGTGCCCTAGACAGACATACTCATGTCACATTATAATTTGCTGCTGTCTGCAGGTTGGGCAGCTGTACCACACAATTATCTCTTTTCCTATCATGGCCTTTCTCTGTTAAATGAAGTGCTCACTTTCACTTTCACCCTGACTACAACAAGGCAGATGAAAAGTTACTAATATATGAATGATATGCTGCACAGCATGAGGTACTACTCTTGTAACCGTGCAGCCGAGAGGCCACCCATGGCTGACACTGGATGAATAACATGGGTAGGGAGTGGGCCTCGGAGGGAGGCGATTGATGATGGTGGATGGGTAAGGGTATATAAGATATGTTGTGCTTGAAAACTACTGTGGGTCCGGGTAGTAGTCTGAAATACAACCTTGCTCAAACCTTTGAATCAAAAACCTTGATAAAAAAACATTCATGGTTTACTCTTCTTCCCAGGAACTTTTCAATGTATTACTGCATTTTTCTTGTAGCATTATTTTTATTTTTCACCCTTGGCTTTGCTACTCAGTCACAGTTTGTGTTTTACATTCTCTTCATCCAGTCTTCACTATGAATGCTAGTACCAGCCATCCATCCAAACATGGCTATCGTTCTCAACAAACCTTTCACCAACATACATTTGTCATTTTAACCACCTATACATCCTTGAGTTGACCCATCAAACTACCCGGAGGATTCCTTTCACCCATGCACTTTTACCCATGCAGGCAGGCATAATTTCATTTACCTTTGACCCATCTTTCACCCACCTTCCTTTGCATGCATCTTATCAGCCACCTATGCATCCTTTCACCCACACATACCCCTCTGCCAGTCATATTACATTTCACCCATTCTAAATACTTCTATCCTTCTTTCCGATCAAGGTCTGACTCTTCTTCAGGAAACCCTCAGCTGAGTTGAAGATAGAAGAGGCCAACATTAGTTACTCAACTCCCACTGTATGTATTATGGCTAAGTAAAGAGGGGTGTCTTCAACTGTTCACAAATTATTTATTTATTTATTTATTTATTTAAAGTTTTCTATAGCGCGAACAAGACCCTTAGGTATCAGAGCGCTTTACATTACATGAGGTAGATACAGACAAGAGTTAGTAAATTCGTTCAATGTAAAAAGGTAGGTACATTTAAAAGCAATAGATAGACATTATACATTAGACGTTATACAGGAGTATATACATGGTATTCCGGTGTTTACATTAATACTTATATATGTAATATATATAGATATTATATATGTTTGAATATGGCTAAAAATGAATGGTCTAGAATCATTGATTCCCAAATGCTTATAGTTTGTGAAGCTTTTGTTTTCACTCCTTTATCGAATGTTCTTTTGACCTCGGTCCGACCTATGGAAGTACCTTATTTATTAGGAAGCTTTTCATTTCCCTCTTGAAGGATGTAGTGTCTGTAACTTTTCTTATGCTTGACGGAAGTGAATTCCAGATCCTTGGTGCTGCTCCTGAGAATGCTCTGTCGTACGATTTCTTCTTCTTGAAGATGGCTGGTCTCAGTAGCATCTCCTTTGCACTCCTGGCCGGTCTGCTTCCTCCGGAGATTTTAATTTTCTGAGCCAGGTACTTAGGTGTGTTGTGGTGTAGCGCTTTGTGGGTTATGCATGCCATTTTCAGCTGGATTCTGGCTTCGTAAGGTAGCCAGTTTAATGCTTTCAGGTGTGGTGATATGTGGTCAAATTTTCTCGATCCAGTTATCAGTCTTGCAGCTGCATTGAGACATGCCTTTAGTGGTGCTGTTGAAATTTTTGGGAGCCCTGCTATCGTTGTACATCCATATTCAATTCTTGAAATGACTAGTGATTGTACTGCCATTTTAAGATCCGTCGTGGATATGAAAGGTTTCATTTTTCTGATGTAGTTCAGGTGATATCGTGCGCTTTTTGCCATAGCTTTGATGTGGTCTTTCATGTTTAGGTTCTCATCAAGTGTGATTCCTAATGACTTTGCAGATTTAACTAGTGTAGGGGTGCAGTTTAACGCTGTGATCATATTGCACCATTCTTTCCCTTCTGTGTGTTTATTTGGTGGTGTGATTAATAGAAATTCTGTTTTTTGTGCATTTAGCTTCAAATGATTATCTGCTAGCCATTGTAACGATATTTTTAAGGCTTCGTTCATTCTCTTATTTATTTATTTATTATTTATTTAATGGTTTTGTTAAGCGCGTAGTAACTCGAAAGAGCATCCCAGCACTGACCTGCTTCTTCCGGGGTTTCTGCCGTCTGGTGTGATTATGTTTGGGGAAAAAGGGAGGTCTTAAGGGTTTTTCTGAACTGGAGATAGTTCGGTTCTGTCCTGAGTCTTCGTGGGAGAAGGTTCCAATATTTAGCAGTGTGGACCGAAAACCGACGGCCGCCAGTCTTGGCTTTTTTGACTCTGGGAGCCGAGATGAAATTTTCTGTACTGGATCGAAGGTCTCTTTTCGTTTTATAGGGATTTAAGATTTCTTTGAGAAGAGGGGGGCCGTTGTTGTTGAGGGTCTTATGGGCCAAGCAGAGAGCCTTAAAGATGACCCTCTCTCTCACTGGGAGCCAGTGGAGGGATTTAAGAGCCGGTTTGGCGGATGATCTTCCTGGTGTTCCTGTGAGTAGGCGGGCGGCGGTATTTTGGACTTTTTGCAGTGTGTTCATGGTGGCTTCAGGAGCTCCCAAGTAGATGGCGTTGCAGTAATCTAGTCTTGCCAGGATTAGACCCTGAGTGAGAAGCCTTCTTGCGGTGTCGGGGAGCAAGGGGAAGATCTTCCTGCAGGCTCTAAGTAACCCGAAACAAATTCCTGCTGTCTTTTTAGCCTGGGTTCTGAAACTCATATCTTTCTCGATCCATACCCCGAGGCTCTTAACCTCTTCCTTGGGAGCAGGGGGGTCACCTAGGCAGCTGGGCCAGAGGTGAGATGGCAAAGATGGTTCCTTGTGGCCCATCAGGAGTATCTCGGTCTTAGAACCGTTTAGTTTCAGCGAGGATAGATTCATCCATTGGTGGACTTCAGACAAGCAGCTGTGGAGGTCAGAAGGGGCGTGGTGGGGGTGTGAGAGGGTTACGATCAACTGAGTGTCGTCGGCGTAGTTGATAATTGACACGCCAAACGAGCTGACCCTCTTCTCCAGTGGGGCCATGTATACGTTGAACAACGTAGGGCTCAAGGATGAGCCCTGCGGTACTCCACACCGGAGGGGGATGGTAGGTGAGTGGCTGTCATTTTCCCGCACCTGGAAGGAACGTCCTGATAAGAATGATTCGAGCCACTTCAGGGCCGAACCTTTTATTCCGACTTCTCCCAGTCGGTGAATAAGGGTCTTGACGTCCTCCATGGATGTTATCTTGATGTAAATCTGCGTATCATCCGCATACATGTGATGGGATATCTTTGAATTTCGAAGTATTTCTGTGAGAGGTTCAATGTATAGGTTAAATAGTGATGGAGATAGCGTAGAGCCTTGCGGGACTCCAATTGAATTAGGGCTTGATGTTGAGAGTGACTGATTGACCAGGAATCTTTGTGTTCTATTCTGAAGGAAAGATTCAAACCATTTTAGCACATTTCCTGCCAATCCCATCCTGTTATGAAGCCTGTTCAATATTTTTTCATGATTTACCGTATCAGATGCTGATGATAGGTCTAGGAGGATAAGAAGACATGTCTGATTAAGGTCTAACGCCTGTAGTGCATCATCGACAATATGTAGGATCGCTGTCTCTGTGCTATGTCCTGTTCTGAATCCTGACTGACAATCGTCTAGTAGTGAGAAGTTTGTGATGTGTTGGCTTAATTGGTTTTGAACACATTTTTCAATTAGTTTGGCAAGAATAGGGATGTTGGTCACAGGGCGAAAGTTATTTGGGTCTGCTGTGTCCGCTGTGGGTTTTTTGATGATGGGAACGACTTGACCCGTTTTTAGGCAATCTGGCAGTGTTCCTTGGGATAGGGAGGCGTTTATTATTTTCGTCCATATGGGAATCTCAACAGTACAATATGCATCCTTGCAGTGAGTATATAAATTGTCAATAAGCAAGCAATATGACTTACAACCTCCTTCGCCTACTGCTGGCTCACCCTCTGCAGCTGCCACATCTGCTCCCTGGATGGCTCCAATGTCCATGCTGGCCACGGCACTGGTGGTTGGTGCGGCTAGAAAAAACATAAAACAATTTTTAGATGCCATATGCACCTCCCCCATTTATTGTTTTCCATAGCAAAATTGAAAATACATGCACCACACACATCACAAGCAATTCGGGTACAGTCACATTATGTCCTATCAAAAATGATAAAATATCCGTTTGGCATTTTGTTTTTGTTGGTGGCAATTTTTTAAAAGCCTTAGTCTCAAGAAGACAACCTGTAAAGGACTGTACTGAGTGGCTGTCACTAATAATGTACCTGAATTTTTTAGAAGAAATAAGAGTCGCCAACTGGCCAAACAATTGTACATAAAGTCTTCTGTGTTGGCAAATGTAATGGTGACGCCCTCCTCCTCATACTTCCTTCCAGCCATGATACATGGTAATCAGTTCACCATCAACTGCTGCTAAAAATAAAAGGCCTAGATAAGAAGACACAGCTTTGGGGTGTCCAACGTTATCATGGCCACTCATTTGACGGATTTAGCATGAGAAAGTAAAACAAAGCCTTCTCATCTCAATACACATTCATAGAATACCTTACTTGGGCATGCATTCTGCACAGCAGAGTAGTGTATTAGTAGTAGTAGTACTAGTAGAGTAGTAAGAAATGATGGGTTCTCTGAGTCTTACAGTACCACCACTAGGAAGTCCACAAAATATATATGGGGAGAGGGAAAGTTGACTGAAAAACCAGAAGAAAGGAAGTTAAGGACAGAGGCAGTTTGAGGTGAAATACAGATACTAGAAATATAAAATACCTTAATAACTAATAAGATAATGCAGGGATAACAAGATTTTTAAACGGAGGATTAAAGAGGATTTGGGAAAAATTTCAACGAGGAATCAGGTAGTAAATTGTTTAAATTAAGGAGCAGTCGAATTTAGGGAAATATATATTAATATTAACAACAAGAGGACATACTAGGGCCAACAAAACAATCAGCTGAGGAGTATTCTTCCTGATTGGAGGCATCTCCAGCTCCTTCACCCGACTCCGATGGCCTCTTGCCCCTGGATGATAATGCATGTAAAACATAATTAAAGATACAATAAATAAATGCTAAGTGTAAAAAGGGCCAAATAACCCCCATTGAAAGCTTTGGCAGCATACAAGGTAAGAACCATCAGGGAGATTTTATCTCCTATTGCTAGATCTATTGCACCATTCAACTTGTGTGTTAGGTCATGTAATTGTCTCCTGCTAATGAAACCCTTTTGATCAGTATATATTGAATTATCTACATTCTTCTCCAGTAGTTTAGCTAATATCTGACTACAGATCTTATAATCACAAATTAAAAGGGATATCGGTCTATACAATTCACAAAACTTTGAGTTCTTGTTTGGTTTTAAGATTATACTGATCGGGGCTTCCTCTCAGGATTGTGGGAGTTCTTTTCCTTCAAAGAAGACCGCATTTATCATTTCCCTATACTTCACGGTGCCAGTTCTTCATTTAAAACCTTATACACTTCATTAGGAGTGCTGTCTAGGCTGCTTGCCTTGCCTTTTTTCAGTTTATCCATCCCCCATTTTACTTCCTTCAGACTTATCTCTGAACAGTGGAGCTCCTTCTCAATTGGGGTCAGTCTAACCATATTGAAACCCTCAAAGTACTTTTCCAGTTGTTCCCCGATTCCTACTGTATCCTCCTTATACAGATTTTTTTAAAACATTTAAAGGCCTTTTCCATTTCTTTCTCTTAGGTGCACCTTTTACCAGTGTCCGGTCTCAGATTTCTAAAATATTATATCTAGAGGAATCTATTTTGATTTTCCAAGCCAACAGTTTCCCTCAGACTTCCCCGTATTCATTCATAATGATATATCTTACTAACCTCCCATTTTCACCTAATTCCATCTTCTATGAAGCTGGACAAACAATTTTGTACTTCCTGCAGTTTGGCTAATGCGCCTGGCAATTTAGGAGCTCTCTGATTCTCTTAAAAACCTAGCTATGTTGGATTCCAGGTTTTCTATCTTAGTTCTCTGCTCCGTATTCAAGGCAATAGAGATATTAATTAATCTTCCACTTATGAACATTTCATAGGTGTCCCAGACAACATTTGATGGGATAGACGTCTTAATAATCTAGAAAAATTAAATTGTTTCTTTATTTAGAATCTCCACTAGTTCAGGCTCAAGTAACAGGTCCCGATTTAGGGTCCATCTTTTCTGTGTTGGAGATTGAGTCAGCCTTAATTCTAAACATACAGCTGATTGATCTGATAAGTGTTCTGTTCTATGATCCACTTTTGTAACATTGTTTCTAATCCTACTTACCAAAAAACCCTACTCTCAAGGAATGTCCATATTTTTTATTTTTAAAGGTAAATCTAGTACACATGCTGCCTTTCTCCTTCCAGATATCCGTTAGAATTAAATCCACCATCATCTGTTTAATAGAGGCTCTCATCTTAGGGGTATTTACAGTATTTTTGGATGAGGATTTATCTTGCACTGGATCAATTAAAATATTAAAGTCACTCCCTGGTATGATAGGTATATTTATGTCCAGGTGTAGATTACATAATCCCTGGAGGGACGTCAGATCATGCATGTTAGGCCATAATATCCTACAACCGCTAACCAATTTCCATATAACTTAATCTTCACTACACTCCATCTACCCCTTCTATCAACAATACATTCTCAAAAAGTTGCTTCTGTGGATCTTTTAAATAGGATAGCTACCCATATAGTACAATATTCCTGATTTGTACATACGTCGTGTTCAACCCACTTTTGGCCTTTTAAAATACTCCCCTATTCTTCCTTTATTAAATGGATTGCCTGTATTATTATTATTTTACTACTTAGTAATAGCCAATATTCCGAGATTTTCCTTCGTCTGCTAGCAACTCGAAGACCATTGCCATTACAAGATAATATTGTAGGGAACTTTTCCTTTGGTGGAACCATCACCCTTCTATCTTAAGGAGTCTAAGAAAGGGGACTACTAACCAAACCCCTATTAACTATGCAATTCTTCTCTTCATCAAAGAGCACTCTATTATTTTATTTTTTCCACATGCTCCCCCACCCTGTGCTAAGAAACAAACTTTCCATTGTGAATTGGTAACTTGCTCCCCTTCCCACCCTAGGGAACCCTCCCACGTATCATTGGATAATCTACTTGGAGGCTACCCTATCAAGCTCTCTGTCCCCTCTGATGTCTATTAAACTTGTGTTTTTTTGGTGAGCTTTAAGTTGCTCAATAATGTTTTCTACTTCCTTTGGATCTTTGATATTTTGCATCCTGTTATACTACATTACCTTCAAAGTGGCAGGGGTACACAGTTAAGCTATCTTAATTCGTAAATGTGTTTCCCCAACAGCCATTTCCTATACTGTGTGGCCCTGGATATGTCTGACCACTCCTCCCTTGTGAAGGAACCTGCTTTAATGGCTTCCGCACCAAACATTTCTTTGATGGCATATGTCTTAAAATTAAATTAAAAGGGTCACAATGAATATGTTGTACATCTTCCACTAGCACCCTACCCTCTAGCTCTGGAAAAAAATTCCTTAATAATTCTGTCTTGGCCTTTTTTATATTGTCCCCTTCTACACTTTCTGGAACATTTAGCACCCTTATATTGTTTCTTCACGCATTGTGGCCAATTGCCAAAGTGGGTTGGAGCTCTCCCTTACCCTCTCTGATGGTGTAGCGGCAGTGTAGGAGAGGTATGCACATATTTGGAGCTTGACGTGAAAGGAACTGATGTCCTCTTTCATTGAAGGAATGGCTCATCGTTGCAGGGCAGTTGCTGGAAGTGCCAACCTTGCAGAGTGTTTCGCTCCGACAAGGTGCAGGAAATGTGGGCAGAGGCAGCAGCACAGCCCTCCTGCGACTGGCGAGTCTCAGCAAACGCCTGCCTCCCGGGGAAATCTGGCATCATAATCCAGGCAGGCGGGAGGTAAGGAGCAGCAAGATAGAGCGGCAGAAGCCCAGCAGTCTGTCTGCCCATTTTAAAATTAATTTCTTTGTACGATGGGAAGTCACGCATGACTCCCATAAAAAGGAAAAGGTGGAAGAAAACACATTGGCATTGGATTAAAAACACAGCTATAGAGAAAAAACCAAGCAACCACGGAGGTAAGGAGGTTGGAGGAGGCCTCAGGGGGCTCACTAAATAGATACACTTTGAGAAACAAACAGACCTTAGAAACTTTGCCAGTCTCTGAGAAAGTTTCCCCAGTACTATCAGACTAGGTCACTCCTGTTTTAATTCTGCCAGAGGCCAGATAGAGTAACTCTTTAGGAGAAAAGAAAATACTGAAGGCGGGAGGGTGGAAAGGAAAAATAACAGTTGACCATATCAAAGTTACTCCCTCTCCGAGGTCATACTTTAAAGTGTAGTCCCTCGGCTATGCCCACCTCAGTCCCCAACTACCTCCAACCCAGTCAGAGCACAAAAATAGTGGGGCACTAGTTATAGCAGACCAGAACCAGAAAGGAATGTCAGGAAATGTGGGAGTAGACGCATATACAGACCTGGAGTCCCCCAATAGATTTCAGGTGTTAGCAGAAGGAGATTTAGAGGTACAAGCACAGGATAAGGGCCAGAAGGTGTCCCAGAATTTAACTCAAAAGGAAAAAGAAGTGCACTTGTAGGTGGAAGAAATTATAACCTCTATGCTCAGTGAAATTAAGGCAAGGTGTGATACTTTGGAGAAGAATCAAGAGAAGATTCCTGAGGTGTGTGGGAACTTGGAAATAAAAATAAACTCCTTGGTAGAAAGATTGGAGGAGATAGAAGGAGCAGTGGAAAAGCTGAACAAAGATGTCAAAATTACCCAGAAAGAAATGATCTTCCTTAAACAGGGTGGAAAAGACCTGCGAGAGAAGATTGAGATTTTGGAGAATTGTAATATATTTTAATGTAATGTTTTTTTGTTACATTATTTGTTATTTGATTACCTACTTTACAAAATAATTATGATAATTATAATTGTGTAATTGTTTTTTCTTTATTTCAAAACTATATATATATATATATAACTATGTATATAGATCCAGAACTCTGTTAGTCTAAAAAAACAGACAGCGCAGTGCACTTAAGGTAATGGTCAACGGTATTATTGCTAGGGAGGGATTACACCCAGCACTTTTTGGCACAAAGCTTGGTCACGGATGATCAACAAAGTAACATCACATCACAGGACTACGATCATCGTGGGCCAATGAGTAACAGCTGCAGTGCTTCCCTATGATTAAGACTATTGGTTGAAATGCATCAGAGAATGAAGAGATGTTGCCACCCAGTGACAAATAAAGCAAGTTGAATTTCTAGCTCTGCTTCAGCAGTTCTCTTTTTGTGATGGCAAGTTGGCAGGATGCTCCATTCCTGCTGCAGCGAAAGCTTCCATGTAGGGTCAGGGGCTCCCATTACGAAGGTGTTTGTGTTCATTGACACTGAGAGCATGACCCGCTCTCTCTGAAGAATCTTACCTGGAAATTAATTGAAAAACAGGAGTAAAAGTAAGGTAAGAGGGGCACTGAGATCACCTCTTATGTACTAGAAATGAAGATGCATATTGTACTTTTAATGATTACAGCAACAATGAGCACACAATTATATAATTTCACAAAAGTGCATAAAAATGAAAAACATAAAATTATCACAGTACCGCTGGTTGTCGGTTGTCGGTACCTCAGACAATCTGCTGAGGCCTCCCCCAGCCTCAGCAGATTGTCTGAGGTACCGACGGAGAGGGCGGTGCCTCCCTGTACCTAAGTCTGAGCCAGGTGAGGTGAGTCTGATACCTCACACCGGATAGGTTTGAATAACCATCTGACCTGTGTAGAGGTATTGTATAAGAGCACAACCAGCGGTACTGTGATAATTTTATGTGTTTCATTTTTATGCACTTTTGTCTCCTTGTTGTCAAATTGCACTGAATGCAGTAGCTTCTATTTAAAGGTCCTGAAGAAAGCCGGGGTCCTGTGACCCAGTACGGCTGAAACTAGTAGACCACTAGACCCGGCAGATTTGTTCAATGCCGACATACTGTTTTTAGCAAGCACAACAGCAGTCATTAATAAAGGTGTTTGGATTGCTGTTGAAACTTTTTTAACATCACTTTCACTTATTCTTTATTTGTGCACTGCATTAATGGATTGATTTGGTCAATTGTTTGTTTTATTGGTCTTTCCTTACGCCCAGTCCACCAGTTTTTGGCTTGCTGCCAGAAGAGCTGAGGTGACAGGGGCACTCTGGGAGTTCCAAATGATGACACTGGCCATGAAGGGCAGTTGATGGAAATCCTTATTGTTTTTTCCCCCTCCTCAGGGTTTCTTCTGTCATAGAGTTGTACATGTGTCAGCAAGTGTAGTGATCACGGTCTTTAGTTCTAACGAGTGATCTGTTTTGACTTTCTTTCTCTTAGCCTCTGTAGTGTTTTATCCTTCATTAGACCACCAGAGTTTTCTATGTGTTGAATATGTTAGGATTTGGGGATTGAATCTGGTTAGGTCTCTAAACATTTCCCTGTGACCCTTGCTCCCCTTCGGGAATGTTGTGTTGTAATGTAAGAAGTAGTTGCCAATTATTTTTCTGAATATTTTGTATGGCTCTGGAATGATCTCCAAAAGCTGTAATGAATCTAGGTGTGTCTTCTAATGTGTTCTGCTCTCTAGAGGGGAATACCAATTCATACTGGTTCTTCAAAGCTTCTTTAACTTTTTCCTCATCAACTACTCATGATAGGCACTGCACAGTCTGATATCTCTTAACCATCAATGTCTGCTCATAATCAAAATCCTCAAATACACTGCAGTTCTGCTTACTACACAAAAAATGTCCATATAGAATGCTCCATTTAAGTGTATCTGGATAGCTACTTTCAGCATGTAAAATGCCATTCCTTGCGGTTTTCTGGTGGAACAATTAAGTGATGAGAGTTTCTCCTTTGGCATTGGCTGTTTCATATAAAAAATGGACACATTTATCACAAAAGTTAAAAGTAAATTTCAGATTCCAATTATTGGTGTTCCACAACCTCACAATTTCTCTTGATAAAGCTTTTCACCTTCCCATATGATAAAAAGATTATCTATAAACCTAATCCAAGTCATTATATGGGATTTGTATTCCTCCTTATCGAGTTCCCAGACAACCTGCCCCTCCCACCAGCTCATCACCAAATGTGTGCAACCGGTGGCAAAGTAGGTGCCCATTGCAGTGTACTGCTTTTGCAAAAATATTTTGCCACCAAAGAGAATATATTTTGTTATGCAAGCAAAATGAAATAATATTTAGCAACATCTCAGTATCGAGGATATATGCCATAGGCCTGGCACATACAAAATGTTTCATGCCTGTACCCACATCTTGTGATCAATACTAGTGTATAGGGCACACCCATCCATCCATCCTAATCAATAAGTAGGTCTCCTACTATCTGCACTAGAAAAACATGAGTATCTTTAATATCTACAGGTAAGGCTTCTACAAAGGGACGTAAGCAGGAGTCAACATATTTATACGTGTTCTGCATAAAACTGCCTCAGGAAGAAAGGATGGGTCTGCCCAGTGGGTTGATGTTATCCTAAACTTTTGGTAAGTTGCGTTATCAAGGCCTCACCGAGTACAAGGAGTATGGATTCCTTAAATGTGATCACCTTACAATACCCATCCTTTATCTATTACCAAATATTCACAAGGATAACATCAGCCCACTGGGCAGACCCATCATTTCTTCACAAGGCAGTTTCTTGGATAACACATCTAAATATCAGAGTCTCTGGGACAGAAAAGGATCCATGTATCTTGAACCTGCCCCTGGACCCAGCCTGAGTGAGGCCTAACCCCCATAAGGTGCCTCTTCAGTCTTGGACCTTTGGTGGTGTTACAGGTGCCCTGATAGCCAAAATCCAAAACTTGGGACTTTTAAAATGTTTAAATAAAAATACTTTGGCTAAAAACTACTCTGAGAACCAGCAAGAGACTGGGACCAACCTGATCGTCTATCCACCTAAGGGTAATCACCAGTCGGCCTTACATTTCACGGCTGCTACCATTACAATCGTCTCTGCTGCAGCAAATTCTTTTCAGCTGTCCTTCACCAATGGGGTATCGGGCTTCATGCAACACTCATTGGCTACATCCTCCAGCGTCATCACACTGGAGATTTTAGACTTCCTAAAAACAGTCTCAATCCAAATATAGAAATCTTTACGCAACTTTGTCCAGTGACGCCTCCTCTTCAGATGCCGGCTTAATTCGTGCCCTACCGAACTTTACTTTCTCAGGCAACTTTTGCTGATATTTCTTCTAAGTCCAAAGGTGAGCACTGACTGGGCCAATCCTTTCTTGTGTCCCACTTGTGCTCCATATCAGTGGGCCACATGTTATTACTTTGAACCTGCCTCCCACAGCTAGATGTCTGAAGTTGGTGCTTTGATCATTTCAACACTACCTTTAACTTTTAAAATTCATAACACCAGTTGTACTGATTGGGTTTTTTGTCATATTGATGTTAAATACCTTGTTAAAAAAATATTCACTTTTCTAAATTGATGAGGGTTTTTTCTTGTGTTGTGTTTCCACGTTATTACTGTTTGTCGGTTGCATAAATACTTTACAAATTGCATCTAAGTTAATCCTGACTGCATTTGCGGCAAGCTATGTGATAGTTAAGCACAGGTACATTTAGGGAGATTTGTGGTTGACTATGACAGGGATTGTGGCTGTTGCTTGAGCAGGGGTAACACTCCACCCAACAACACAATTTTTCACTGAAAAAGGCTCTGAAGGTGTCTGGCAAGATGGCGGCCGTGTGAGTTGTGCGGAGTTTGCTCCCTGACCAGGTCACTTACAGAATGGAGTCTGAAGGCTGAGCTGCTTCATCCACCCATCCGAGCATGACAGAGGCAAAATTTGAGCAGTTACGGAGATCAACGGTGCCAAACTTCCGAGCCGAGCGGATGATCTTTTCTTTTTGTTTGTGCCGGCTCTACCTAACGGAACTCCGCCTGCGAGCTTCGCGGAGCAGAGCCGAGCGGTTGCCGGTGCGAGGGTCGGATCTCTGGTGGGTGTTGACTGCCGCACCGCCTCATGAGAAGCACGTCTGCAGGAACGGGATGGCGCCTCCTCGAGTCGCTCCCAAGTATGGGGGTGCAAGCATTAAAGACATTACAACTCTAAAAAAACAGGAAATGGCAACAAGCCTGGATATATCCACTGCTTTCAGGCAGGGGGGGAGAGATGCTGTGGAGATGGGTGTAGAGTGTGGTGGAAACTCTGGCATGGAGCAAGCCCTACTGGATGCTGGTGCAAAGAAAAAGACCCTGATGGTCCCTGGTGTGTTCACTGGATAGCCGGTAATTGGCAAACCGAGCTACCAGTCTAAGTCCAACTCGGAGCGAGCACCCATTCAGTTAAGGAGCAAAAATGGTTTCCACTACTCCTACTCCAGCTATATCAGACATTGCTATCACTACAACTATTGCCGCTATTACAGGTACTACAGCCACTCCCAGTACTCCCAGTATTTTCACCAATAATACTCTGGCTGTGACTAGTCTAGGCAAAACAATAGCCAGGACAGACAATGTGGTAGTAGGATCGGAAGCTGTAGGTGTCCAAGCCGCAGAGGGGTGTCTCCACTAAATTTTCCAGAACCACCCATTGAGACTCAGCCAGAGAGGCAAGTAGAGGAGAGCTTAGGCCCAGACCCTGACTGTTATTCCCTCCCCGAGGGGTCGCAAGAAGGAGGGGATGTAATACCCAGTACTCATGATGGGGAAAAAATGTTCTCGATGGCTGAAAACTCGGACTCTATAGGGGGCAGTGGCCTGGAGATCTCAAAGGTAGATGGATCGGCAGATGACAGCGACACATATAGTGCTCCCACAACAGCGGATATGCTCAGACAAGCCTCCAGCCGTGCTAAGGGGAAAAAACATCCTGGCTCCCGGCGTCAGAGCACCCACTCTGACTCTAACATGCATCTTCAGTGGGACTTTTCTAACCCAGAAGGCGAAGGGGCTGAGGGAAGGATAGGATTCCAAGAGAACCCCCATGCTTCAGGATCCAAGGGCGATCCAGCTCCTTCAATGTCTTTGATCTATGCGACTCTCAAAGCTATGCAAACTGAGGCCCGCCAGGAGCATAAACGGGCTCAATTGGCTACAAAAAAATACAGGGTGCAATCAGGAAGACCACAAAAGCCTGTACTGAAGTTATGGTGCGCACAACGGCATTGGAGGAGCGGGTTGTTGGACTCGAGGCTTGATTGGAGAGAACGGAGCAAAAGACATCTACCAATGATGCTAGAATGATGGACATTCTATGGAAGCTTGAGGAGTCGGAGAATCGACAGCGACAAAATAATCTGTGCCTGTTGGGTATAGAAGATAAAGTTGAAGGAGGGGACATATGCAGTTTTGTGATCAAGCTCTTCAAGTCTGCTTTCCCAGAACTCTCACACTGGAACTGGGAAGCTGAGATTCAGCGTGTCCACCGATTCCCCTTAATGGCAAAGAATAACCCTGGGCAGGACCAAAGACCACGAGCGATCCTGATATTTTTCGGGAATTTCCTATTGCGGCAAGCAATATTCGAGAAAACCCGGCCGGATGCCAAGAAAGTAGCGGAAGGGCAGACTTTCTTCATGCAACCCGATTTCTGCCACACAACTGTGGAGAGAGGATGGCGTCTGAAGCAGATGATCTCTCCTTTTCAGAAACCGGGCTGGGAAGTTTACTTGATGAACCCTGCTCGGTTGAAAGTTATACAACAGGGGCGGGTCAGGGTATTTGTTACCGAGATCCAGGCAGGGAATTATCTCGAAGAGATATCTGGTGATTAGATACGTTTGTAGTCTAATGGGGTAGTTAAAAAAAATAGTAATGGGCTAGCTTGCCGGTTCCCTCCTCTTTTTTCTTCATATTTCTTTTTTTGGGGTATTTGTCTTCTGTTATTGCAGTGTTCGCAGGGACTGTTTTTGTGGGACAGCGGGCAAGGGGAAGGGCGGAAGGGGCTGGCTAGGTTAAAATCTGGATTGTGGCGTAAACATTATCGGCGCCATCTTGTCCCTTTCAGATCCATACGTGCGCGTAAGCAGCAACCATTTTGATTGCCATGCTCTCTCTCTGCCCACTCCCGATAGCCAGCGTCTCTCTCTCTCCCTCACTCCCCAGCCTCGCAAGCATCCCCGACAACCCCCGGTCTCTCCTGCTTGGGTCATAAACGCACCTCCAGCGCGACCCTGCCTCCGAGCCACATCCCGTGCTGAACCCCCTCACTCTTTCATCTCATTCATAGAACAGACCCTTTTTGATAACCTCTTCCTCCCTGCCCGATTGTCCGGCCTGACCCCAGGCCATCACTTAGCTCAGCAGATGCAGTTTATTGCCCCCTACAGTAGGACCTCGCCCCACATCAAAGGAGCGGGGATTAATCAATGCCTTCACCCCCCTAGATCCGACCGATCGCCCACATCCCTGTTCCCAGCGGAATGTCCAGCTGCGCGATAGCCATCATGCTGTGATTTGGGTGGGGACCTCTAGCACAGATGTCATAAATGTAAGAAAGCCGTAAACCTGTGTATAAGAGGCCAGGCCTCAGAGATGCGGTTAGAGCACCTTGAGAATATACCCTGTTGTCTGATTTGACGTGTTCTGCTCCGTCGGAATAAAACTTCTGTTTCCTGCCTTCCAGTCTCCAGCGCCTGCCTCTTTATTTGGTAACCGAGAGTTGGGTGAGAGGCGGCTAACGCCGGGCAAACCTTGAGAAGGGGTAATCAACCTGATCTGCCTGACCCTTTTTCCTCAATTGGCGTCCCAAACGTGGGGCCCATCAGCGACACGTGGATCCAGTGGGAGAGGTCCTGACGACGGAGTGAACGACTGCAACGATCGGGAAGTGCACCTGCCCGATAGACCCTCGTCTGGCAGCCGATCATCCGAACTTCACTAGTTCCGAACAGACCTCTCTCGAGTGATCTACGGTCCTGACTGGGAACCATCAGGAGTGCCACGACAGAAGATAGAGGACGATCGGGCGCTGGAATCGGAAGACAGGAAACTGTCCATACGGTCCGGGTAAGGTCGTGTAACACGACAAACTGTGAAATATTTGATTGATCGATTGGAAAATACTAGTATTACTCTCCGAATTGTTGGTTCTCTTGGAGATTTTCTGTCTGCAAACGGAGAGAAATAGAAAGTATTCTCTCTTCCTTTGCAGGTAGTGAAGGGTAGGTAACGCAGGCTTTTGCCCCCGTTGTAATCCGTCGTGCCTATTTTTCTCCCCCACTGATTGACTGTTTGCCCGAACATTGTTTGTTCGAGGATTGTTTTCTCGAGAATTCTCTGTCTACAAACGGGGAAGGATAAAAGTATTCTGTCCTCCTTTGCAGATAGTGAAGAATAGGTAACGCAGGCCTTTGCCCCCGTTGTAACCCGTCGTGCCTATTTCTTTCTCGCCACTGATTGTTTGATTGAACGGACATTAATTGTTCGACATTTAGTTCTTTGGAGGTATTTTCTGCTGACAAATAACGTGGAATAGAGATATTCCGTCTAGTCTTTGTAAGCAGTGAAAGGATAGGTAGTGCAGACTTTTGTCCCCATTGTAACCCGTCATGCCTATCTTCTCCCCATTGTCCAGTAGTTGGTTCAGCCCGGACCGCTTATTAAAGGTGGATCATCCAGCTCCTCTGGAAGGCACCCCTAATACGGATATGTTTTTAAAGTATGGACTAGTCGCCGTAGCTTATAGTAAGTTATGGCATAAATATACTAAAAAGGATCAGGAAAGTCAGTGGCCACTGATAGGATCCTTCGATGACGCAAAAATAAGCGTGCTGGAAACAGCCCTTTGTAACAATAAAACAACGCCCACTATGCTTGATAGTTTCACCATGTGGCGCAAGGAGACGGAACAACGAAAGAAAAGAAACGAAGTCAGACTAGAGTAAGAATTGCGAAAAGCGGCTCATTTAGCTGCGAGCAAGTTGAAAGAAGAGATAAAGGAAAGAGAGGGAGCTAGACTGAAGCAAGAATCCGAGACATCGAGCCAATGTCCCGTTAGAACACCCTCTACGCTTTACCCTGAGCTACCTTCGAAGCAGCGAACGGACGATGATCTACTGCTACGTCCCCCGATCATCTACATGCCCCCTCCATACGCCCCTTCCCAACCTCTAGTGCAACGCACGCAACCCCCTAGCACAGATGAGAGCAGTGCCAGAGCCTCGGTCCTCACGGCCTCCGCGCCGGCCGAGCCCCTTGTACTCAGCGCAGCGCAAGCAGCAACATTAGATGAGCCCGAAACTAAGAAGAAAGACTCTGCTAGGCTCCATCGATTGAATAAGGATGAACGAGCAGGGATTGATAAGATCGCAAAGACGCTAGTAAAACGGAAGGAAAGCGAAGATTACGTGACAGATATATGCAATACATATGCTGATAACCACAAACGACACTTTGTTGCACGTTTCTGTTACCACACCCTTAACGCCTATGAAGACTGGTATCGTAACAAAGGTCCTGAAAGCCTAACGACTCTGTATAGAAAAGTCGACATTGGAGAACAGGGCGAGGGTGATGTGACGGACCTCTTCTCGCGCACGCTTGAAGTCTTCTGCCACCTCACTGAGCAGAGATTAGAGGCCGACACCACGACCCCAGAAGCAACTGGGCCTCAGACTGAGAGAACTGACACCATGATGCCAATAAGAGAAGCGGCACCTTATTGGGTCCCCTCACGAGGACAGGGAACACACGACGATATTAACCACCAAGATGCAAAAGGGAGGGTAGTGTACAACTGGGTCTACCAACCCTGGGATCGGCAAGACATCCTGACTTTCCGAAAGTCCTTGCCCGATCTACGAAAGAACCCCACTGCCTTCTACACAGAATTAGATACCGCCTTGGGTTCGACGATTATGACCCTAGCGGACATCGACTTGTCTGCCAGCTGATGTGTGGAAGCAAATCCGGAAAGTCGACCACCTTGAGCTGTTCGGACATACCTGGTCACAACTCGATGGCATAGACAAACAGCGAGAGCCCGGACAGAAACCCTTGAAATCGATTCTAGACCTACCAGACAAAATAGTACTAAAACTGAAAACCATAGTACCAGAAAAGAAGGTGGACTGGTCGGTAGTAACGGCCTGCTGCCAGAAACCACAGGAAGATGCCTCAGAATATTTCTCCCGGTTCAAAACGGTGTTCTCCGATTACAGCGGCCAGGACATGACCTCTGCGACCGGACATCACTTGTTCGTCCAGAACTTTGTAAAAGGCCTGACACCAGAAGTCTCGCAAAAACTGCAGACCAGTGAAAGTAGTTGGGCTGCCTCCAAACCCGCGGCTATCCTTCAGATGGCTCAATACTACGAACGGCAAAAGAACGAGAACGATAGGGCGACTGAGAAAAAGAAAAAGGATTTGAAAGAACGAGTGATGATTGCTCAATTGCAAGGAGTGACGACAGGAAGGGAACAGTATAGAGGAAACTACCAGTCGAACGCTCATAGAAATCCACCCCCCAGAGACCGCACACCCGCACCCGGCGCTCCACGAACAGACCTCGATGAGAACCAGTGTGCGTTTTGCAAAGGATATGGGCATTGGAAGTCCCATTGCCCGGTCCTGCTAGAAATGTACAAAAATAGGGACGCAAAAGACGTAGCGGGTGGGCCGAAAAATAAAGGACAGGGACAAGGGCACACAAACGACGCCAGAAATGACAGATCAGGCAGACCGAACACTTTTGACCACCCCCGACAGAACCAATGCCAGCAGACTGACTGTGACGATGCCTGCGACTTCGCATAGGACTGCCTAGGGCAAGGGAGGGATCCAGTCGAGCTCTATGTTGACCAGCAAGGTCCTTACGTCACCGCTAAGGTCCTAGGTACGAAGTCTCCATTTCTGGTAGACACTGGCGCGACACGTAGTGCGTTATCTAAACGACTGATTCCAAGGGCACCCTTGTCTGGCTCACGCATAACATCAATAGGCTTTGATGGAACGCCCTCCACTAACCCCTTATCCGCACCGGTCTCCTTCGACCTGGACAGTAACCCCACTGACACGACGTTTCTGCTTTC
This sequence comes from Lissotriton helveticus, assembly GCF_964261635.1. NCBI lineage: Eukaryota > Metazoa > Chordata > Amphibia > Caudata > Salamandridae > Lissotriton > Lissotriton helveticus. The sequence goes on along the minus strand of NC_136071.1, from coordinate 1,087,909,532 downwards.
CTCCAACACCCCCGATGCCATTATGGGACTTGACTTACTGAAGCATTTCCGAGCTACCATCAGGTGTTCACAGGACGGAGTTCGAGTCATTCTGTACGACAACCCGACTTTGCTCAGACCTCATCCCGCACGACACATGTTCTCCATCTCTGACGCTGACGCATCATTTCTTGACTCTCTGCCTCTGTTTCTGTGGGCTAAAACTGACGCTGATGTAGGACGAATGATGATCGACCCCGTGCACATAACTGTTCGCCAAGATGCGATACTCCCAAAACTTCCACAGTATCGGATATCACCCGAAGGTGAGAAGGCATTGGTAATGATAATCGAGAGCCTTGCCTGCCTGCCTTCGAGCCGTAGCTGACGCCGCTGTCTCTATCCGACAAAGTGAGGGGATCGTACTGTCGAATTCCCTCACGGTATTAGTGCCCCATGCTGTTGACACCCTCCTGAATCAGACTAAGACGCAACACCTGACTAGCGCCCGACTGACTGGATACGAACTGACTCTGCTTGCACCCCACATCACGCTGAAAAGATGCACCACACTGAACCCAGCCACCTTGCTGCCTCTGCCCGACAACGACCCAAATGTCCCCACCATACATGACTGTGTGACCCTCACAGACGAACAGACTAGGAGTAGAGTTGACCTCCGAGACACCGCTTTCACAGACCCTGACGGAGAGCTATGGGTAGACGGCTCTTGCATCAAACTCTCCGACAGCACCACCTCAGCTGCCTATGCAGTAACGACAGCCCGATCAGTAATTGAGACAGCCCGCATCACACAACGATCCGCACAAGCGGCAGAACTGATTGCCCTCACACGAGCATGTATTATAGCGACAGGGACCACGGCAAACATTTACACGGACAGTCAGTACGCCTTCGGAGTGGTTCACCATTTTGGACTCTTGTGGAGAGAAAGGGGATTCCTGACGTCCCACGGCACACCCATCCTCCACGGAGATCTAGTCTCCGCCCTGATTGAAGCAGTTCTCCTCCCCAAACAATTAGCCGTAATCAAATGCCAAGCACACAGAAAGGTGACGGACATCATAGGACAGGGAAACGCACTAGCCGACATCACTGCCCGAACCACAGCTGAGAATAGGACGACGACACGCATGTATGTGACCAGGTCACAAGCAGAAAAATGGACTGACACTAGGGAAACGATTAGAGACATCCAGATGGCCAGCTCACCACACGAATTGACCGAATGGGCACGGGTGGGATTGAAAGACGATGAAGGCTGCTGGCGGACAAAAGACACAAACAAATGGTTGCTGCCTGACTCGTACCTGATCCCCATACTGACTATGGCACACTCCCCCGCACACATAGGATCTGCCCCCATGATCGAACTCATCTCCAGGGTCTGGCACAACGACAGAATTCCCGACTCAGTCAGGCGCCTGGTCCAGCAATGCCTTATCTGCCTGCAACACAACCCTGGGAAAGGAACTGTGGTACCCCGGGGAGGGTTTGGGGTCCCCGACCATCCCTTTGAGGTCCTCCAGATGGACTACATCCAACTAAAAAGATGCCAAAGCCTGAAGTATGTATTAGTCATTGTGTGTGCCTTCAGCAAATGGGTAGAAGCCTATCCTACCCGTGATAACACTGCCATGACCACTGCCAAGGTACTACTGAAGGAGTTTTTCCCTCGCTACGGCCTTTGTCGAATTCTATGGAGTGACAACGGCCCCCACTTCATAGCTGAAGTTATCCAACTAATCTTGAAAGGGTTGGGTGTAAAACAAAGGTTTCATGCAGTCTTTCACCCCCAATCTGCTGGCTTAGTTGAGCGACACAACGCCACACTGAAACTAAAACTGTCGAAGATAGTGGCCACCACAGGACTTAAATGTCCCGATGCCCTCCCACTGGCATTACTATTGATGCGCTCCACTCCCACTAAGCACCATTTGACCCCCTACGAGGTTGTATTTGGGCGACCGATGAACCTCTGGACTGCCCCTAAACCGACCTCCATTCACGACGTCCCGGATGTCCTACTGTCTGATTACTTGTGCAAATTGACTAAAACGTTGTCTGTCATTCATCAGCAGGTGCTGCAGGCCATCCCCGATGCTTCCAGGGGTCCGGGTCACGATATCCAACCGGGGCATTATGTGCTGATCCGAAATTTCCAACGGGCAAAGAGTCTGGAACCTCGGTGGACGGGCCCCTGGCAAGTACTGATCACCACCCGGACGGCTCTTCGAGTGGAGGGGAAACAACACTGGCTGCACGCACACCACTGTAAGAAGGTCTCCTCGACCCTGGCCACGACAGAAATCGTCAGCACCCAAGAAGAGCTCCTGAACAAAGACCGGCCATCACTGAACTGTTATCCTGATACCGAGGCACTCGAACTTGCAAAATTCTCAGATCCCACTGTGCCATCCAGGGAAGGGTATTTCCTGCGTCGAAAGGAGGGAGCTTCGGCTAAGTAGACCACAGACTAAGTTGAATCTCTGAACGGTAGCCTAAACACAACCCAGGGTTACCCGGAGAGAAGCTAAACGAAGTCTGCGGTTCTGCCCACTACCGAGCACCTCGAAGATGATGGAAGCGCCAGATAAGAAGATGATGGAAGCGCCAGATAAGAAATTGACGGGAACAACCGGAAATACCCACTATAGGAACCCAAAGACTGACAGTATGCACAAATCAAAGACAATTGCCCTTTTCATTTTCCTCCTCTTTTGCCTCCTCCTCATGACTTCCTTCTGGATCGTGGAAGAGAGTGCACCCGCTCATCAGATATTGCTGACCACTGCACAGCCAACCACTATGAAAGAGCATCACCTGATCTCCCTTTCGCCTCAGCTCCGAGAAAGGCGTAAGGAGTTCTGGAACAATTCCTTCGTGCAACTGTTGCACCAGCACAACCTTGCCGCCAACGCCACAAACTGCTGGATCTGCGGGTTACTTCCGCATGCCACCGGACACTCCATCCCTTTCATCCCCTCCCCTTTCTCAGTTCATGGCTCCTACCTTGCCTGGTTGATCCTCTTGCAAGAGAGCTACAAGGACAACGCCACTTCTGGTCAAACAGTGTCACACTTCTACCATGGGTTCTGGCTGAACAAAACCGGGAGGACATCTGCTCCCTTTTGTCCTTTGACCTCTGGTTCCTCCTTCCATATGGACATCCCTGCCAAGGAACGAGTTGAAATGCAGGTGTTCCATAATCCAGCCAGACCCACCTTCTCCTACCTACGGAAACGAACTGCTGCCACTCTGACTGTGGCTCTGTCTGTTATCAATGTCACGGGCCTCGTGTGCCTCGAAGGCCTGGGAAGGCAGCAGGTGGGTCGCAGTTCCTGCCACATCACCAGAACATTGGACTCAATTGATCCCCCTCCTTTGTTGCTTCTCCGAATATGTACTTTGTTTGTGGCACCAAAGCTTACACTTGGCTTCCAAAAAGTTGGGGGGGTACTTGCTACATCGCCTTCGTTCTCCCTCCAACGTACGTGGCCCCAGCAAACCATCACCGGCAGAAGCGCACAAGAGACATTGAACAAGCCGACTCCACTGGAGCACAGTTCCTGGATGCAGTGAAGGGACTTGTTCCTCTGTGGGGCCCAATGGCAAACAGCCGCGCCATCCGACACCTGACCCAGGCAGTAGAAACGACCATGAACATCACGGCTGGCATCCTCACTAACAATACGGCCGAGCTTCAGGCAGTCCGCCTGGTGGCTCTTCAGAACCGCCTTGTTCTAGATGTGGTTCTAGCTGACCGTGGAGGAGCCTGCCGCATCATCGGATCCAGATGTTGCACCTACGTGCCAGATAACTCGCCCTCAGTTTACAAAGCAATCGAGCACCTCCACAGACTTTCCTCAGAGGTTCACCAGGAGCAAGAAGGATGGTCGCTTGGGAGCTGGTTTTGGGGTACTTTGAAGGACTGGGGATGGAGGTTGTTTACATTTATATTGATACCGGTCGTGGTACTGTGTGGGTGTTGCCTAGGTATTCAATGCTTGCCACCTTTGTGCTCACTCATCGCTAACTGCATGTGCCCTAAGACTCCGAATTTCGACACTGAACGTATGAACGCTTTATATTATATCGAAATACGTAATCTAATGGGGATAGACATAAATTGACAAGCTGGCTAGATATGTTGAAAAGGGAGGACTGTTAAAATCTGGATTGTGGCGTAAACATTATCGGCGCCATCTTGTCCCTTTCAGATCCATACGTGCGCGTAAGCAGCAACCATTTTGATTGCCATGCTCTCTCTCAGCCCACTCCCGATAGCCAGCGTCTCTCTCTCTCCCTCACTCCCCAGCCTCGCAAGCATCCCCGACAACCCCCGGTCTCTCCTGCTTGGGTCATAAACGCACCTCCAGAGCGACCCTGCCTCCGAGCCACATCCCGTGCTGAACCCCCTCACTCTTTCATCTCATTCATAGAACAGACCCTTTTTGATAACCTCTTCCTCCCTGCCCGATTGTCCGGCCTGACCCCAGGCCATCACTTAGCTCAGCAGATGCAGTTTATTGCCCCCTACAGTAGGACCTCGCCCCACATCAAAGGAGCGGGGATTAATCAATGCCTTCACCCCCCTAGATCCGACCGATCGCCCACATCCCTGTTCCCAGCGGAATGTCCAGCTGCGCGATAGCCATCATGCTGTGATTTGGGTGGGGACCTCTACTGTAGATATGTGTGAGAACGGGCCTGAACCGGGGATTCCAAAGATGCCTTTGTGAACTTCAAAGCAATACCACAGATGTCATAAATGTAATAAAGCCATAAACCTGTGTATAAGAGGCCAGGCCTCAGAGATGCGGTTAGAGCACCTCGAGAAGATACCCTGTTGTCTGATTTGACGTGTTCTGCTCCGTCGGAATAAAACTTCTGTTCCTGCCTTCCAGTCTCCAGCGCCTGCCTCTTTATTTGGTAACCGAGAGTTGGGTGAGAGGCGGCTAACGCCGGGCAAACCTTGAGAAGGGGTAATCGACCTGATCTGCCTGACCCTTTTTCCTCAGCTCAACTGGGGTTTCTCTAGATAGGTCAGGGAGCAACAGGGGCGCACTAACGTGGGAGGCATTACAAGGGTCTGGAGACCCTTTTTGCCTTAGTGAAGGGTGTGGGGGGTGGGTTACAGGGGAAGCTTGGATATGTGTTTTTCTTTTTCTTTTTCTCTCCTTTCCAAGGTATGGTTACATTTCTGGTCTGTCATACATATTCAATGGAGGGTGTTAGGATAGCCACTATTAACATCTGTGGATTAAATGACCCAGCGAAGCGGGGTAGGATGAAAGAAGATGTTTGAATCCTAAAGGCAGACATACTCTGTCTCCAGGAGATTCACATTGAAGCCAGTAGAAGCAAGATCATGGAGTTAGACGGGTTTCAGCTGATCGTATGGTCCAAGCAGGAGGTAAAGACCAGGGCGGTGGCTATATTTGCCCACCGGGGTCTGGCAAATTTCTCGCGCTCCATCTCAGATAAGTATGGTAGATGGGCAATAACTCAGTGCTCAATAGATAATAGCTTGTTCATGTTGTGCTCAGTATATGGCCTGGTGCTAGATGACTCTGATCTGTATGACTGGCTGAGCATTGAATTGGTGGGATGGCCGGTGTCAGTTATAATGTGTGGAGACTTTAATATAAATATGGGCTGCGCAATATCGAATCAGCCAGAACTGACATACCAAGCCAAAAGTCTTCAGATCTCTTTTCCAATTAAAGGAGCTCCATGGGCTAGTGGAGGTCTGGGCCTCTACAAGAAGTAATGAGTTTGGGTTTACATATTATTCAGCCCCACACCAATCACACTCAAGATTGGACTATTTCTTTATTTCCCAAAGCTTGGTGCAGGGCTGTAAAATTGAAAAATGCCCTAAGGTCATGTCTGACCACAACCCCTTGGTTCTGGAAGTGAGCATTAAGTGTCAAAAAATGCCTCTACCTGGACTTTTAATAGGGCTTTGTTGAGCAATAACCTTTATATAGAACATATGGGGGTGTGGCTCACCAGATTTTTGAACCAGAACCGGGGTAGAACCAGCTTACAGAATGTTTGGGATATGTTAAAAGCAGGGGTTAGGGGGGAGACCACGCAGTTTGGGTGGAGGGTTCAGAAGCAAGAGAGAAGTAAGCTAAACGATCTGTACGGGGAGTTGACTAATGCGGAGCTAAATTTGGTCAAGGTTATATCTGAGAGAGGGGATATTGATGCAGCTCAGACTAAGATTCTAATTGCCAGAGCTGCTATAGTTGAGATTTCTTCAGCTAAAACTGCAGCAAGATATCTTACCTGGCGCACCAAACTTTATGAGAGTAATGAAAAAGTGGGACATATGTTAGCTGGGCGAATAAGGGAAAAAGAAGCACAATCTCGGATTATGGGAGTGAACGACCCAGACATTGGTTTTGTGAACGACCCGGATGCAATTCTTGCTGCCTTTGATCATTTTTATCAGAGGCCATATTCGGAAGACAGGAGAGATGTTCTAGGGCTACAGAATGAAATTACTGGATACCTTGACAAGGTAAAAATAGAATCTTTGACTCTGGCTGACAGGGAAATGCTGGATGCCCCGATTACTTTTGGTGAGGTTATTAACGCATTAGACTCTGTTCCATCCGGTAAAGCGGCTGGGCAGGATTTTTATCCGGGAGAATTCTTTAAAAAATTTCAAACACAGTTGGCATGCTGGAGATGTTCGGCCGGATTCAGGGGAGGGGAATCTCCACCTGCTTCGTGGAGGTATGGTCAAATTGTCATATTTTTAAAGAAAGGGAAATTGGCCACTGATTTAAGGTCTTATCGGCCAATCACATTGATCAATAATAATGTAAAAATATGTTCGCAGATTTTGGCACATAGATTGGCGTCTCTAATTAAAAAAATTGTGTCTCATCAGCAACATGGTTTCGTCCAGAGGCGGGAAACAATAGACCATATTCGCAGAGTAATAACCTTATTTGACTATACCAAGGTGACAGGAGACCCCATGGCCCTAATTTTAATGGATGCCGAAAAGGCATGTGATAGGGTCTCCTAGCCCTTTTTATGGGCGGCTATGAAATATTATGGAATTGGGGAAGGTTTTATAAGGGCCGTCCAAAGCATGTATAAGGATCCAATCGCCAAGATGGTACTGATGAGAACACAGTCAGAGGAGATCAATATAAGGTGCGGCACTAGACAAGGGTGTCCTTGCTCTCCCTTGCTATTTGCAATTTATATTGATCCGTTAATAAGACAGATACAGGAGAACCAGTCAATACTCCCAGACTCTGCTTATGGGGGAGATGTAAAACTTTTAGGGTATTCGGATGACCTATCTATTAACACGGCAGCACCGCAGCAGGCGTTGGAGGAAATAAGTACGCTAACATCATGATTCAGCAGAGTCTCCGGCTATCATGTAATGAAATAAAGCACAGGTGCACCATACATTTGCAAATGTGTAGAATCAATCATATTACTGTTGTAGCACAAAACAATGATGTCCAAAAAGGTCTTATTTGTTTCAATCCTTTATTTTTCAACTGTAGAAAAACGAACAGCCGACGCGTTTCGTCCCTGACGGGACTTCTTCAGGGCTGTGTTCACAAAAGACATATAAAACAAACTGTTAAAATCATGCACCATTGTAAATCCCTAACAAAGGGCAACAATGACAACAAGTTAAAAACTGGTAACTTAAGTAAATTAGTCATCTTAAAAGTTACAAGAGAGAGCACAAGTCTATTTGTTGCATTTCCCAAAACATGAATAGAGCCTAATATACTGTTATTCGCACTATTAATAAACAGCCTAGAGGCGACATATTATTACAAAAAAGAGAGAAAATGACCACATATATTACATTCATTACAAAAGCAATCTTCCTAGAGGCAAAGTCTAGTTCAGAACAAGCTACATACATAGAGTTCATTCCGACAAAGATGTCTGAATTTATATCTTTGCATTAGAGAACAATATTTACAGCAGTAGTGATTACTAAGCATAACATGCGAAAAAAAGGGTTTTTTTTTAGAATGAAAAAGTATAAACCTACCAATGATAGGTGATCAAAACTTGGCATAAATGGATGTGCACGAGGGATCCAGATAACGACGTCTGTTTCGCAGAGAAAAATAAGAGCTGGCTATAAACAAAAAAGGTGAAAGAAAAAAATAAAAAAGTGTAAGAAAGTGTAAAGGTACATGTCTGACAATTTCTAATCTCCTGGAAGGCCATCCCATTCTATAATCAATAGGACAAAATAGAAGGACACTCACGCTCAAGGTTGAAAAGTCATTAAATGACTGAATGATGTTCGTATCCTCCAAAAAATGACGAATATGATATGCACAACTGGGCTTGTTAATTAACTGTGAGAGAAAAAGGAAAAAATGAACACTTCAAATCTGATGTGTTCCATTCTTTTGTCTTTAACAGATTACATAAATTTTGAATCTATTTAAGAAATTCTGCTCTCCAAGTATAGACTCAGTTCTATTTTGCCACTACTTGTTTTTTTGATTTTTTTCAACCGAACCATGTCATTGCCCAAAAAAAAAAAAAAAAAAGGGGGGGGGAAGTCTTACCTATAGTTATTGATGCAATAGAGAAAAATATATAATCAAAATTTAAAGCTATAGGTGCACCATCCATAGGTTGTGCACTTAATCTGAAATGAAAACGAAAAGACAAATAACTACAATGAAAATAATCATATGAAACAAGAGCTGAGGTTAGAACGATGGAGAACAGGACTAATTACCTGAATTTATATAGGAGAGGACCTTAAAAACAGATGAAGGCTTATGATTCCAACGAATCCTCTTACTCCTCGAATAAATCTCTAAACATAAGAGAAAATGTATAAGAACGGAATAATGTTCATTCAAGGTATATATATGAAGAAATTTTGTTGTGCATAAATTGGGTCATGACATTCACTCACAAAAGTAAAATGAGAGATGGAAGACTTAAAGACATACAAGGGGCACATAACAGAAAACCAATACAACCACCTAACCTTAAGTTGAGAAAGAGTATTGACATAAGGCGGAGATCTATAAATCAAAAGAGTCATATCCAGGTTGCCCACTACATCATAAGTCACCAGTAGCGTAAAATATATATGATGACACATTTAAATTCTAGCGACAAAACCTGCAAAAATATTTTAGGCGTGCAAGGTTAAAAAACAGTGAAAAAAAGAAAATCTATGCATAAACTCTACCGCATAAGAAATGCATATCAAAGATGCTTTTTAAGATAGACATGAAAAGACATCAGGTAAGTGTCAATGACCCTCAAGTAATGCTCGTAATCATTAATAGAAAATGCAGAGAGAAGCATTGAATTATTGTAAAAGAGCCAAATCAAAAACATTACCGCTGTGAATTTAATCACATAATGCTTCTTAAAGCAAGCATAACGAAGCAAAAGGCAAATAAATCTGGCCCTCAGTAAGTATTTGTATACAATAATAAAAATTACGAAGAAATAATTTTAACTTATTTATGAAGAGCCGGATCAGAAACGTTGCCTGTTAAATGGATGAGAGAGGAAGTGGCAAGAAGGAAAGAGTGGTTTTAAAGTAACTTACCACGAGGAGTGTCGCATCCCGACATCCAGAGCCCAGCCGTCGTAGACCCTCAGTCCGTATAGCACCTGTGGGTGACTGACCCAAGGGTGGACCGTATTTATAGCCGGACTGATTGTTTAAGCCGGTGCACCTGAACGATATTAGCAACATAAATGGCCATATGATGTCAGTATTCGATGGCGGCCATATTTAAAGGGTATAAATAAAGTCTAAAAACAGGAAGTGTAAATAATATGGGGAATAAAGCGTGGTTGCAGAAAGATATATTTCGCGTCCAGAAACAAGAATATAAATAGAAGAGATCCCTATAAGTGGGACTAAGCTATTATATCGAAATATGTAAAAGATATAAGAAAAAAAGGACAAAAATAAAATAAAACGCGGCCATATTATAATGAGAAAGTTGAACCATGCGGACAAAAAACGGAGAGAAAAGGAAAGTATCGAGCGCGGCCATATTGGAACGATCAAAATAAAAAAAACTAATACATATGCAGCAAATAAAATATAACTCTAGGATAGACCGTATTTGTGACCGGATTGATTGTGTAAGCCGGTGCACCTGAATGATATTAGTAACGTGAATGGCCATATGGTGTAAATATTCGATGATGGCCATATTTTTGGAGGATGTATATAGAATCTAAAATAAGGAAGTGTGAATAGTACAGGGAATACAGCGTGGTTAAAATAATGTGAGAAAAGAGGACTCAAATAAAACGCGGCCATGTTGTAATGGGAGAATTGAGCCATACGGAAGAAAAGAAAGGAAAAGTATTGAGCGCAGTATTGAGCGCAGCCATGTTGGAACGGTCCAAATAGAACTACTAATACATATGCAACAATTGAAATATGAAGTCGTAGATAGAAAACGGCCATATTAAGCCGATATGTATCATATGAATGAAAGCAAAAGGCAAATAATTATTAATGATAAAGTAGACCTTGTGGACCAACATATTGTAGCAAATGCTAGGTGTTTAGGTGTTGAGATAAGTTTCAACCCTACTGCTATTGTAGATCTAAATCTCGCTCCATTATTATGTAATATGAAATTAGATACTAAGAATGAATGAATGAATGAAAGAGCATTTATAAAGCATGTGGTTACCCAGGGGCATCCCAGCGCTACAACACCCGGTGTTCAAAGAGACAATTACTGGAAGAGGAAAGTTTTCACAAGTTTTCGAAACTTAAGATGGTCTGATTCGGAACGTATGTGCAATGGAATAGTGTTACAAAGTCTCGGTTCATTATATGAGAACAGTCGCCCTCCACTTCACGGAGGATGAGTAATCTCCATCTGACGCTTATTGGCAGATGTAATGTTATTGAAATTCTATTTTTTGCTCAAGATATTATATTATTTTAGAGCCATTCCTTTGGAATTTAACAGGACATGGTTCCGGAAATTTGACCAGGTAGTGTTGTGGTTTTTATGGGCTGGGCAGCGCCCAAGACGGGCATTAATGTTCATGACTTTACCCAGAGATCGGGGAGGCTGGTCTGTCCCTAATTTCCAAACTTATTATTGGGCTATCACATTGAAGTACTTAGGAGAGTTGGTCAATGGGGGTAATCCGGATAGCCCAGAAATCTCTATCTTTCAACTTATTTGCGGGGTAGAAGCAAGGGGCCTTCTATTGAGGCAGATCGATTTCGCATATTACAAGTCTGGACCGCAGTCAGGAAAAGGTTTGGGATTGGACGGCTCCATAGGTACTCACCTTTAGCCAAGAATAATGCTTTACATCCGGAAATCCTCTATGATGCATACTATAGAAGATGGCGTGATAGAGGGATTCACTATATAGGGGATCTTCTAAGTGGTGTCAACCTACTCTCCTTTGATGCTCTTAAAGACATATTTGGCATAGAGAACAAGGATTTTTTAAAAAATATTTACAATTTCTGGATTTATTTGAGAAAAAATGTCCGAATCTGAATCAAATTCCGCTATTTGATCTGCTTAAGTGTAATCATCTGATAACTGCTGCCATTTATAAATTAATCACGGATAGAATGGGGGATGACATTACAAGGCACTTTGATAGTTGGCAAACAGTACTACAGGTGGGACAGGGGGAGTGTGAGGATTCTTTGTTCTTTAGCCAAACATCATGTATGTCAGCCAATTTGCAAGTGCAATGCTTTAAAACTTGGTGTGATCTGTATGTAACCCCTGCTCGTATATATCGATGGGGGGCACTACAGGGTTACATTGTCCACGCTGCGGGCTGTTGGCCGTGGATAGCACACATATGTATGCTACATGCCCATGTCTTTCCCAAGTATTACCTAAAATCGAACAGACTTGGGCCTATATTGGGCTACATGGTGTCATTGACCCTACAGTTTATAATGTTGGGAATATCTAATCAAGCCATGGAAGAAACTGACAGAAAAATTGTGTTTATCGCAATGGCGGCATTTCGTCTGTGTTTGGCTACAGTATGGCTTGATGCAGATCCCCCGACAGAATATGTTTGGTCTAGTAAATTGTTGTCTATATATATTTGGGAGATTGCGGTGTATAAAAGGAAGGGAAGGTGGGGAAGAGAGAAAGGGGAGAAACTGTGGTTGTCTTTAACCATCTGGCTTAATAAGGAGGTATGAATGACCTTTGTTTTTTGGTTTGTTTATTTATATTTTCATTACCATTTTTTCCATTTTTTGTAATTTTCTTTCTTAGGAGATGGATCCATCAGGGTGGGGGGCAAAAATGTGAAAAATACGGGGTATCAGTCACAGCCCTTCTTTTTTTGTTGTATAAGATACTATTGGCCAGATGCATCAAAGGGCTTTGCCCATTCTGTGTCTATGGGAAAATGTGTTGATGCATATGGCCCTATGTTTTCCTCTCTGTGTTCTGGCATCCCAATAAAACTTTTTTTAAAAATCCTAAAAAAGAAACTAACATATCAAATTGATATCTCATTCAATAAACTTGAAAAAGATATTCTGCATAATCAGTATAATTAGTCTAATAAAGGGATACATTATTTAGGACTCGCCCTGACAACTAACTTAGACAAGTTGTATATCTTAAATATGACAAACCTACTCATTATATTGTAGGAAAAATACAAGTTTGGGGAAAATGGAGATAACTTGGATGAATAGAAAACAATGTATTTACAACAGAGGCTGCCTATTTGTTTTTTGTACTACCTCCAATTTCTTTCTGGATTAACTGCTCAAGTCAATACAGAAAAAACTACAAGACTTCATATAAGCAGATACAACTCCCAGAATCACTAAATCAGTCCTTTAGAGATCACCCTGAAAAGGGGCATGAGTGTTGCACAGATAGAGAGATATGTACTGGAAATTCATCTAAGCCCTCAATGGATTAGCTTGGTGAACTCCTTGATAAAACCTCCTAATGATAGAACATGAACATTTACAGCTATGTCTGTGCAAATTATGATGTATACCAACTAAATTCCATAATGTTTGCAGGTACACCTTTAGAATACTTAAAGGTTACTTTGATGCATTGATTTAAAGCAGTAAGGATTTGATGTGCCACAACGTTTCCTGTTCCTCTGCCCCTGATTGTTTGTAAGCTAGAGTAACAGAGAGGAGTTTGGGATCAATTCTTTCGAAAGGAGCTGGTGGTAAACCCAACTGCTGGAGAACATTTATATTTTCTAATCAAAAAGAGGGAGGTGGAAAAACGGATCCATTCAGTTTCCTGAGTAAATATACTAATCAAATGGAGAAGGATCACTTGTCCTGCACAACCTTTGGTACGCAGGAAGGGTGTGGGGTGTCCCAAATAAAAGACCCTCATGCACGTGATGGGTATGGTGGTATGTTAAGCGGTATATCTTGATTCTCCGCTTTTTTCACGTGTGTGCATAATCATCAGGTCGTTCAGATTATGCAGCCTCCACCAGGAGGTTCTTACCCAAGGTTGGTACAGTAGTGAGCCAGTGATGGGGGTTTATTTAAAAAAAGTCCCGGACAGCCAGATGGAAATTTTATTGGTTCTGGATTCGGGTCTAATGACCTCTGAATAAGTGCATTTTGAGAACCTTGTTATGAGTAATAGATGCACTCAGAGTGGTGGGATCATAAATAGTGAGTTAAAAGATGGTCGACATGTTTCTCCCTCAACGGCCTTGATTAGGACTTACGGGCATTCATCAGGACCCTTAGGTGTTTTAGCGTGAAAAAATGAAGTAGAAATAAAGTGCTCTTGAAAAGTGATAAGAAAACGGGATAATTAAACTGTTTCTTTGTTTTGGAGATCACAATGTACCTGTAAGACAGTAAAAAACAATTGCGTATCGACAAACAAAGGGTGGGGTAGATAGGGACACACACTGAGCAGAAATCTGCTTTTTGTGTCTATTCAGTGATAGACTTTATAACAGCTAAAAAATGGCAATACTTCATGAATCGACAAATATATGGCAATGTCAACTCTCTCATTATCATTCCAGACTCGTACGCGGGATTCTCCCATGCTGAGGATTGAATTGCGTGCATATCTTGTTACTAATGTCTCTAGGAATAATTATACAGATTACAGTGAGCGTGCCTCATTGCATGTGTGCGGTGTTATTCACCGACATTCATTCCACACAACGCATGACTATGATGGATTAAAATCACGTGTATTTGTGAAACGTGGTTAGGTCTTATGGTTAGGAAGAGGGATTTAGTTACCTCGCGCGCTTCCCTAACGTGCTCCAAATCGGGTGGCGGAGCTCCAGGCAGACTGGGGGAGGAGAGATTGGGAGTTAAGGTTTGGGGTTGTGAAATACTTGCGTTTTGAGTTTCAGATCTCTACTCGATAGGCACCTGTTGCGTCTTGCGCCGGCGGCCTCTGTGTGCTCTGCTCTCGCTGACCCGGAAACACACGTGTGAGCTTCCGGGTCAGGATAAAGAGGCAGTGATTGCGTCGAGAGAGCCCATTGGTCAGTCGTGGGGTTCCTATGGATACCGAAAGTTGCAAGTAATTCTCTTTATTGCTGTGAGCGGATAGAGTTGTTAGAAGATTAAATGATGGAGCGATCATTGTCGGTTTCTTGGATAAATTGTGAATCATCCACCAAACTGTAGATTGCAACTGTGTTATTTGACATTCTCTGGGGTTGGGTTTGTCACAGCTTAGTGTTGTTTGACATTCTCTGGGGTTGAGTTTGTCACAGCTTAGTGTTATTTGATCAACTCTTTGCCAGGCTCAGCCAGGGGATATTGTCATTCAAGCCCTCACTGTCTGTCTTGAGCCTGTGCACCCACCTCTGTTCCTTTTCAAAGAGGATTTTATCTGCATTTCTATCTTTATTGGTCAGTGTCTCGAGAATGACCCAATTCAGATCTTCTGTGGTATGGCCCATCTCTAGGTAGTGGTTCGCCATTTTTGTCGTGCTCTTTTTACACTTGACATTGCTACGATGTTCACACACTCTCTGTTTTATTTTTCTGCAAGTCATTCCGATGTATCTTAGGTGGCATGGGCAGGTAATCATGTAAACCACGTAGCTGGTGTTGCAATTCGTGTGACTCCTTAAGTATCATTTGAAGTCGGGTAGTAGTTGTAATTCTTTAGTTGGTTTCGTTAAGCTGCAAAATGAGCATGAACCACACGGATAATGTCCTGTTACTTGTGGATTTCCCCATAAATTCGTCATTTCCCTGTTTTTTTGGGGGGGAGGTCTGGTATGAACTAGGATATCCTTTAAATTCCGACTCCTCTTGTTTGCAAATCTTGGTTTCGACCAGGAGAGATTGCCAGATGTCAAAATTCGCCAGTTCTTGTTGATGATTTTCTTGACACCATTTGTCATTGGACTGTATGTCGTTACACATGTCAAGATTTCCTCTGCTGGTGCTTTTGGGATAGTCTCGAGCAGTGCCTCTCTATTTTGATTTCTTGCACGTTTTTTACATTTATTTATCGTTTTTCTTGGGTAATTTCGGGCTTCTAGTTTAGTGCAGAGATCATTCGCCTGTGATTTATATTCAGTAGTCTTACTGCAATTCCGCCGCAATCTGAGGAACTGACTGTATGGTAAATTTTCCCTCAGAGGGCGGGGATGGAAGCTGTGATAGGAGAGAAGGCTGTTCTTGGCAGTTGGTTTAAAGAATGTCCGGGTTTGGAGTGTGCCTGCATCGGCATAGATAGTTACATCTAGAAAGTCAATGCTTCTTTCATCTGCAGAGTAAGTGAATTTCAGGCAATCATCTTTCTGGTTCATCCAGGTATGGAATTCAAGTAAGCTGTTCTTATCTCCTTGCCAGATTACGAAAATGTCGTCGATATACCGTTTCCAGAACAGTATATGACGATGGTAGGGATTATTGTCCTCATTCAGAATGTGTTGATCCTCAAAGGTGCTGACATATAGCCCTGCCACGCTCGGGGCAAATGTACTGCCCATCGAGGTCCCGTGGCATTGTAGATAGAGGGTGTCCTTGTATTGGAAAAAAAATTCCATGAGTGCCATCCGGCAGCATTCCAGTACAAAATGTCTGGGGGTTTTGTGGGTCCACACAGAGTTGAATAGTATATTCTCAAGAGTGTCCATGGTTTTTCTTTGTGGAAGGCTAGTATATAAACTTTCCACATCGAATCCTACTAGGAGCATTGTGATGGGGGAGTATTCGATGTTCTGCAGTTTGTTAAGTAAATCTCTAGTATCCTTTAGATATGTTGAGGTTTTCTGAACTAAAGGTCTGAGATATTGGTCGGCAAACTGAGAGAGTGGCTCCAAGATCGAGCCAATGCCTGAGACGATTGGTCGTCCAGGGGGCGGTACTCGGCCTTTGTGCGTATTCGGTAGGGAATAAGAGTAGGGGGTCCTCGGTGTTGATGTTACTAGATACTCCCCTTCTTTTTTTGAAATCCAGTTATTTGTTTCTCCCTCTTCAATCATCATGCTGATTGTTCTTTGCAATCTAGGTGTGGGATCTGTAGTCAGCACTTTATAGAATTTGTCATCCGAAAGTAGATCCATACATTGTTGATTGTATCCCTCCGTCGTTAAATAAACCCCCATCACTGGCTCACTACTGTACCAACCTTGGGTAAGAATCTCCTGGTGGAGGCTGCATAATCTTAACGACCTGATGATTATGCACACACGTGAAAAAAGCGGAGAATCAAGATATACCGCTTAACATACCACCATACCCATCACGTGCATGAGGGTCTTTTATTTGGGAAACCCCACACCCTTCCTGCGTACCAAAGGTTGTGCAGGACAAGTTATCCTTCTCCATTTGATTAGTATAGGAGAACATTTATAGCCAGGGTGAACTAAAGTACCAGATTTACTATGAGTTTACATTGTTGTTGTGTCACTTTTGTTGAATAGGACCAATGCAAAATCATTTTTGAAATGTACTTTACATTGCATGGCTTTGTGTGGGTTAGTAAGAGCAAAGTAACATAACACAGTGCATAGAACTGACTTTCATTACTTTGCATCTGGTAGGCATTACATGGATGGACAAGGGTGTTTTCATGCATCCACATATCTATTTTGATGCCCAGTTTTACAAAGACTCATAAACCTGGGCTTGTACCAAAATTCTGCACCTAGCTGACAGTGGTATAAGCAAGAGAAATATCTTTATTTCTCTTCGTTACTTCCTCTATCTATGTGTGCTGCAGAATGCAGCACACATAGAAAGTGGAATATGCTGCAAAGGATTGCTTTTGTGTAGAAAGATAGGCCTTCCTGCACTAAAACAATTCTCCTCGCAATGCAGGCACCCTTGCACCATTGTGCAAGGGTGTCAGCATTGGCGCAAGGCAGTCTCAAATTTGCGAGGGCAGGGAGTGAACTGAAAAGTGCCTTAGCTTAGTAGGTTTGGCAATCTTCAGCTCTCTCCTGTTCACACAATATATCACAGCAACTTAGCTTCCATCGCTGTGTTCCATGAACGTATAATAAATATGCCCCTAAATGTTAAGATCTTTTTTTTTACAGATCTTCAACTGGAAGGAGGTCACATGTTTAGACTGATAACATTGTTACATGAAAAGAAATGCTGCCAAAAGTTAATGAGGATCTTACTAAACTAGAATATTTGTTTACTCTCAAAGCACAGACCAATGAAACATATGATTTATTTAGGAGTAGATAAAAGTAATACCTTGGTTGAAGAAAATATTTTATGATGAAGAGGAATTGGATATTGAAATTACTGATGATTTTCAGGCTAATATTAAACTGCAAACAGCAGAACCATTGATAGGTACTGAATATAAAAAGTGCATTCAGGTTGATTTAATGTTGATAACTGACACTGATTAGATACACTGATTAGATACAAAACAATCTTTTGGGGTGGCAATACTTTCTGAAGGGATGTGATGATGTTGAAATATATTATCACATGGTGTGGAAATGTAGTTGAGTTTAATTTTGTGGCAAGAAATCATATCTCACATAAGGGATTTTACATCCATTCAACTTCCAAATGACACATTAACTTTACCACTGGAAATGTAGATAATAAGAACCTATTTACAATTTATTTCCTCATGACCTGGTTAATTTCACATATTCTTTACTATTAGGACTATGACAAAATGGTAACCAATTCACCAATTTGCAGTCTCAACATGTTGCCCAAAATATTTATGCCCGATTAAGTATTTGACACCCTAAAATAAGTACAGAGCACCAACATTAGAAAAGATTGGCAACCATTTTTGACTTATGTCAAATGATCTGTAAAAATATTATTGTCTCACCTTTCAGTATGCTACCCTGGATCAGAAATTTAAGATGTAAGTATTTTGGATTTGAGGTCCATTTCGATAATATTTTACTTCTTCCTACCTAGAAAATGTTACACCAATGTTTATGCTGATAAATAGTTCAGTGGATACTCCACACCTCCAAAAAATAGCCTAAAGAAAGAATGACTCAAGGGTACACAACCACAACACTCATTGCTTGAAGTTCCTTTTTGTTAGATAAAAAATTGAGAGAGAGAAGAACAACAAGGCAGTTTAGGTTTAGAAGCTGCGGTGGGTGTAACGTAGCATATTAGTCAACAGGTTGCGATTTGGAGCATGGTTTTTGAAATCATAACAATCTATCAGCCTTACCAGATGACTATATTTATTTGTCACAGATCTTTATTGACTCACAATTGGCCAGTCAGGGATCTCAACTGATTATATAATACCTTAATGGCCCTGCTCCATTCCTTCTCACTCAGAGTATGGAGGCCAGTTAAAAGAATACATTTCATTGTTATTTCTCTAACTCTTTAAAATGTACAACTTAAAGATGGAGAAGATTCTAATACACTTCCACCACTTGAAAAATTGAACCATACAATATCACGATTGACACTGTACTATGAATGATTAACTTGGGCTGTTAAACCATCAAATCTAATGACGCTGGCTGAATAATGAATGAATAATGCAAAATACAGGGATGTTAGTTGAGAGACCTAAATGACGTGACAGGATAATGCATAATAAGTTACTCTCGCATGCACCACGTCTCCAGTTCAAAACTAACCACTGTTAGTAAACCAAATTGAGCTGTTTCGATATTGTGACTCACTCAGGATAGTCTACTATTATCTGCTTTTATTTGCAGTATGCATGTTAGTGGTCTGACAAGTGAATTGGTAGAATACTGGGGTCATTTAGACTGTGGCATGTGACCAGCCAAACAGGTCTGCCATGTTGTACCATGGCAGAAGACCAACCTACATATTTCGAATCCCAGCCCTCCTGGAGGGGATCGTACTGTCGTTAAAATAACCACCAGTGCAGGGCAGGAGGGTGCACCATGTTGTGTTGATCCAGTTCATCAAAGTATTTGTTTTAATAAACACATTCTTAAAGTAGGACTAGGATTTTGAAAAACAAAGGAACTATGGCCCAGATGCATGGGGGAGCTTTTTCCCTGCCCCTCAGGGTTTTGATTGATTTCTCTTCAGAATTTCATATAGCTCGAACATGACCCTGCAGGGTGTCAGGGCACTGTACATGCAGCAATCAGGTCATACATAGAAGAGAAAATGGAGGGACAGAGCAGGGAGCAAAAACACAAATAAATAAAGTTATATTATATCCAAAACTGTTTGGAGGATCCAATATCCCTAGGAGTCTACATGTAAAAGATTAGGCTGAAGGATTGAAGATGATTAGTGAAGGAATCTCATAATCTAAATCATTTTTAGTTCCATTTTTAAGAAAGTAGAGGAGGGGTTTGTCCTGATTTCTGGCAGTGGTGAGTTCCACATTCTAAGAGCTAGATAAGAGAAGGAGCAGTTGTATAGCTTCTTCTTTTTGCACTTCTGTGGCTCCAACAGTAGGGAGTTAGAACTTCTTGAGGAGTGACTACCTCTGGAAAGTTCATGTTTTGTGGCTAGGTAGACAGGTGTGTGTGCTTAAGGGCCTTGTGTGTCATGCAAGCTTTGGTCACCATGATTCTTGCTTCAAACCAGTGGTATTTTAGATGGGTGAGGTCAGGTGTGATGTGGACGAATCTTCTGGGTCAAGTGGTGTGCCTGGCAGTGGAGTTCAATCTAGCTGTTAGTGAAGACAGCTGTACTTTGGGTAAATCAGCAAGAGTGGAGCTCCCATAATCCAAACAGGCGATAACCAGAGATTGGACTGTTAACTGAAAGTCATTCGGGGGCAAGAATGGTTTCATTTGACATAATATATTTATATGGTAGCTGCCTCCCCTGATTATGACACTGATATGATCTTGCATATTCAGGTATTTGTCCAACATTATACCTAGTGATCTAAGGGAATCTGTCAAGTGTAGAACATAGTTGAGAGCAATGAGTTTCTTGAGCCATGCTTCTAAAGAGGAAGAGTAATTGCTGGTCAGCCATTGTTGGGTTTTCTGTAGAGTGCAAATGAGCTGTGTGATGTCTTTGACGGAGGATATTTTCAAAGGCAATTGTGTGTTATCATCATACATGTGGTAGTGAATGTTAGAGAGATTCAAATGAACAATAAGAGGTTCAAAGAATGCATTGAATAAGGTGGATGAGAATGTGGATCCTTAGGGAACTCCAATTGTGACTGGAGTAGTGTCAGGTAGGGTTTGATTGACTTTGATTCTTTGTGCTCCTCTATGAAGGAAATAGGCAAATCATTTTAAGATGGGACCAGATATCCCCACCCCCTTCTCAAGAAGGTCAATCATACTATCATGTCTGACCGTATTGAAAACTGAGGAGAGATCAAGTAGAATAAGCATACTGGGTTCATTCTAGTTGATGAGTTTGGCAGGCAGGGGATAATTGAAGTGGTTGAAGGATTTTATCGTTGTTAATAGTGTGAGCAAAGCATCTTTATCTGGGATGTTGAAATTCACTCCAATTAGCATTGTTTTTACTAGTATAGTCAAATGGAGGGTGTAGTAAACTGGGCTGCTTGCAGATGCCCCCGACACTTTTTGCCCCATTTTGAACTGCAGATTGCTATGGTAATTGATCTATATATGTGCTGGGTCCTCCTTACCAGGCTCAGCACTAGTGCGCTTTCCCGCAAACATGAATTGATACACCCAACTGACAAGTACTTTTACACCCCTGTAAGGCCCTAGTATATGGCAGGCACCATTGATACCTAATGGCAGGAATGCAAAAGGGGTACCGGGGCTGCAGCACTTGAGTCACCTTGATGGACCCAGTCTGCAGGCCTGCCATGTCAGCCTTGCCCAAGCAGCTTGCCTGCTAGAGTTTGACCCTGTGCACACCATGTGTGATAGGATCCTCTCACTCCATTTATTAATTATCAGTCACTCCTATGGTAGGCCTCTTATAGCCCAGGAGGCAAGGTGCATTATATTATATGTGTGGAAGTATATGTGCAAGCATATATTGCCCTGTGGTAGTATTCTAAATGTAATTCTACCATAAGTGGGCAGTGGTCCATAAGATAACATGGACTGGCATGTAGGCATTACCTGTATGTTCAGCTTGATGATGGTCCGGTTGATTTCTTTCATATTTGGTGTCAAACACTCTACTTTTTAACCCCTAACCCAATAGTGGTGTCAAGGTTTAACTAATATGTACCTAGGTGGCACTTTAGACAGTGTCCACCAAGTTAACTTAGTGTTCTTGTGCCTTGGCTGGCTTTTTCAAAGGTTTGCCACCAAGACTGAAGTCTGACCTTATGCTGGGGAGTGTGTGCCACTCCCAGAGGTCAGAGACATAGACCTGTGTGAGCAAGAGATTAAACCTCTGCCCACACAGGATGGCAGTAATTAGACCAGTGTGGCAGTGAGCCTAAAAGTCTTCACTGGCCCCACTGAACAACAGAACATGTTCCCCCACTCCAGGACAACGCCTCCCCTTGACCCAGGCACTGTTTTTAGAAGGCAGGTGGGAAATTAGTTATGCAGGAGGCATCCAACTCCACAAGGATGACCACACCTTTAGGGTGTTTCAGTTGAGGTGTACAGTTGAGGATAGTTTTGCACATCTGGAATTTAGGCTAGAAATCAGGTTCTGACTAGTGTTAGTGCCGTACACCCACAGGATGTCGTCATTACTAGGGTGGATTAGGTGCAGGACTAGATGCCTCTGGTTACTAGTCCTCACACCCACTAACACCCCCCTAAATCCAGGAGTTAAGGTGCACTCCAGACACCAGAACCTTAGATTCGACTTGATAACAAAAAGAGGCGAGTTTCCACGACAAGGCAGGACTCCACGAAGATAGGCGCTAAGCTCTGCACCTGTGACAAACACCCTGCACCTGCTGGATTGTGACTCAACCAAGGCAAGAGACAGGTTTTAAAAGGAAGACAAACCCCTCTACAAACTCCAGACTTCACAAGAACTTCCTTGGGCTAGAGGAACCATTCCACTTCAGTCTGCAGGCACAAACTGCAGATTCCATGACCTTGAAGTCCTGTTCCTTAAACTGTCCGACATGGCCACTCAAATTCCTTGGGCAGGTGGCTTCTGGGAATGGCAGTTCCAATCCTCAGTGAGGCTCAGCTTTCCACAACGTTCCCTTTATCCTATAGATAAAGATGTCCTCAACTTGAGTGCTTGCAGGTACCAAGGCTTGTAGGTGGTGGGTCAGACTACAACCTGCTTTACGTGATGCTTCAAGAAAAGATGTTTACCTGCATGAATGACCAGCCACCCCTATGTCGATTACTGATTTTAAATAGTTTTTGGGTCTGTTTTTGGCATGGTATAATTGCTTCCTGAAGTATTACACCTTGATTCATTGGACGTGTATGCTTTAAACTCTTCTTGTTAACCACAGGTGCTTGAGGTGTGCGATGGAGGTAGAGCTTCTCCATGTTCTCTCAGCGAGCGTTAATTTGCGTCTTTCTTCACTAGGGCTGCTATTGAACCAGGTTTCAGTGTGTCTCATCTGTGTTCTTTTTAACCTATAATATCAAGTATGTCTGACTTGGATTGTATGTAATGTTCAGTGAGATCATTCACATTTGTCATGTTTGTGGGAGGATGTAGGATGTTGTTGCTAGTAGAGGTTAAATTGTAAAGATTAATATTTATCAAGTCTATGGACCAATTTTTGGGTTTAAGTGGTTGGCCCCTTTTAGTCATCACCTTCTCTAGGATGAGGAAGGATATTAGGTAGTTGACTGACAAATCACAGAGGGGAATGGATTCTAATTAGACAGTTTTGAGTTTTGAGATGATTAGATCAAGGGTCAAGCCTCTATTGTGAATAGATCCTTTACAGGACTGGGCAAACTTAAGGTCTGTGAGGAAGGCCTTGCAGGTCTTCAGTAAGGGGTCATTAGAATCATTACAATGTGTGTTGAAGTCCCCAAGGAAGATATGGTTGGTGTGTTGATCTGAGTTAGCGGAGTTGGTCTTCATTATTTGTCCAAGGAAAAGCAGATATTTTACCCGAGGTGTTAAATCATGTAGATTTTGCCTACTATCTTAACATTGCTCCATATTTTGATACCTAGGTATTCACAGGAGGTCATTGGAATGGTTTTGAATGTTTCAGAGTTATCATGGAGAGGTAGGTGCATGCAAAGCCCACACAACTCTTCCAGTTCATCAAGTCTGAGGTCTCATTCAGCCAGGATTCAGTTAGTATTATCAGGTCAAGGCCTTGTGTGAGAAAGAGATCCACAATGTCAGCTGTGTATTTTACCGCCAATCTGCAACTGAAAAGCAAACATCTGAGATTACATATGGTTTCTGAAACTTCAGGGTATGTTAGTGGGTCGTGTAATAGGTTTTGTTTATTGAGTGTTCTGTAGTTGAGGCTAGGTTCTTTAAGAGGGTTAGATGGAATAGTCTGGATAGTGACTGGCACAGATAACAAAACCCCATTAGTAGGGGTATAACAAAGCAGAAGCAATGGAATGTCAGCATCAGATAGGTGGTCTGGAGATGGGGTTGAGTTTTCCAGTTCAAGTTAGAAGAGCTTTCGATTTACGAAGTTCCATGCCAGGAATAGTTCGGCAATCAGAGTGGGGGTGAGTTATGTTGTTTGGTGGGGGGTTGTATGAGTCCAAGGGGTCAGTTGAGCTTCAAGATCTTCCCCAGCTTCGAGGTGTAATACATAAGGTCCAGAAGATTGGTTTTGACTAACCGAAGATCTTGACTAATATCAGCAAGTTTGTTCTCCTGTGATTAGTGTCTATGTGAGTGCCGGGTGGGCTAGGGACAAAGGACCAAATATCTCCATCCCTGGAGAAGAAGTAATAAATAGCTCAGCCGGAACAGGAGAGGTGAGGAGTGAGATGGGTGGCATAATAGGAGGTTGAGGGTTAAGAGAGAGTTTACATGTGCAGGTGATAGGAAGGGAGTGGGCAGAGCACCAGCACCAAGGAGCGCATGGCATCAAATGGAAATAAAGCCAAATTGGAGTCCTGCATGAATGCATAGGTCACCTCCTGGGAAGCAGATGAGGTGAGTGAGGTCATACCACTGACCGAGGAAAGCAACAATTATTTGGGAATATTTCCTAGGATAGGATGTTGGCTGATATGGCTTTACTGGTATCATTTCTTCTATGTGCAAAAGATTGGGACAGGACAGATGGGTTGGATAAAGGGGAAGAGCAAGAGTCTCCCCTTGGCTTGGGTGATCTGAACAAACACAGAGAAAGAGCTCAGAGATAAGCTCTGGATAAACCAGCAGATAACGAAGCACACCTAGAAGGCTCTTGGCTTCCTGCGTGGGAACCCAATAAAGAAGCATGTCACCAACTAGGTTGGTGTTAGGGTTCTTCTATAAACCAAATGGGTTCCCTGCAAGGACATCTTTTCCAATGACCCGTATGATTGGGTAATCTAGAGCTTAGCTCTGAGCTCATTCTCTGTGTTTGTTTAATTCAAGATTAGGGGAGATGAACGAGCGTTTTTGCTCCCTCCTCTCTCACTTCTGTTTATTGGGTGATCTGAAGCCATCAGTGGTGGTTCTACTTATTGGATTGTGATATTGCTCCCGGGAAGTTGTAGGTGATGTAGTAGAACTGGGTCAGGAGAAAGTCTGTGTTTCTGTCGATGATAAGGAGGGCAGATGTAATTTATTGGAGGTTGAAGGAACATCGCTCAACATCCTATTTCTGATCCTCATGAATATTTTGTCAAACATCTCTAGGTAATGGTCAGAAGTTGAATGAGAATGTTTCCATTGTTGTAAAGGAAGATGGTAGCTTCAGCCATGAAGATCGGTGAGGGTGTTATGGAGGTTTGTAGGCCATGTGGTGTTTTCCTAGATGTGTTAATTTCCAGCATTGCGGCAATAGTTTTACTCAATTGTGCTCTTTTCTTGGTGAAAAAAATTAAATCATTAACCAAAGCTCCATTTTTGCCACAAAATTAAATATCAGAGATGAGTTTTCAGGATTCCTTTTCAGTAGTTTATGTTTCAATTTTTGGTTGCATTTTTAGAAAGGTTAGGTGGGTATTTAATCTTGAGCACATTATAGCCTACCTGTAATGTCAAGCTATCAACTTCATTTGTGACAACAGTTATCTTAGTTTAAGGGTTAAAAATGACCTCCTGAGAAGCGCATCAGGCTAAAACCTTGTGTGGAAGCAAAGGAGCATTCTCATCTGAGGGAGTGTAGTCAGAGGGGGTATACTGGAATCTGAGGGAGTGTAAACAGAGCAGGTATAGTGGCAGTGGATGAGGAGCAAGTAACTCAAGCCATTAATTCTTCTAATGAGGTAGAGACAAGGTAGTCAATGGGAGAAACACTTAGACAGAGTAGGAACATGAGTGGGGGAGATAAATGATCCCAATTTTATTTTATCCTGTCTGCCATGTAGGTATTCCGTCATTCACTTTAATTGAGTGACAATTAAATTTCCAATGTAGTCTAGAAGTTTTTCTGAGCAGAGGAGCTAGGCAGTCAAAGGTAGTAATAGGAGCTTTAAGTGGTTCAGAACTAAAACCATATGCAGCAATAACGGCCAGAGAAGTGTAGGCAGGGTAACAATTTCAAACAACAGTGTCGACACTGAATCATCAAAATAATGAGCATTATAAAAAACCTAATAAGCATTCCAAGCTATTGAAATGAGGGAAGGGGCAAGCATTATCAAATAATGATTGCAGAAACTAAAAGGACTAGCCAGAAGAGAAATATTAGCAGTTAGTGTGTGCCAACCTCCAAAATCATTATAATATGGCTGCACCTTTAAGGCTCAAGAATAGATACCTGGTTGAAGACTAGAGATTGTAGTCCTTCTTTGATTTCAGTGTGCTTGTGTAAGGCAAGCACTATGGCCATAGCGATTTTAGGAATTGATGATCTTGGAAGTCCTTCTTTGCTTTTATTGAAACTGTGAAAAACAAGTCCTATGTCTATTTTAGCAGGGCTCAGATCACCATCTTCGGGAGAGTCCGGCATGTAAGGAAGAGGAGGGACTGTCCCCAAAATGGAAGGCCTACCACAGCCCTGCGAGACTCCAACCGGGACCCAACGGAGAGAAAAGTGAGCTCAACAGGAGCAGCTAGAGCTCGCCCGTAGGAGTCGGGGACCCACAGTACATCCCTAATCATCAGTAGTCCCAGAAGCGTGCATATCCATCGGCGCCAGAACCTGGGCAGGCAAGCACATGCAGAATTCAGTTGAGGAATTCAGCATGCTAGGGCAGCCATGAATACCGCCATCAGAAAGGGCAAAGCAGCAGTCCAGCGACTGAACACTCGTGCCATCACCATCATCGTTGGATCCAGAGCATGCAAGTGACTGCAACATTCTGCCAGAGACATCAGCATCCAGACAGATCTCCAGCAGGAGGGATAAAATGTGCAGGCTAGCGGGGAAACATTGGATCATTCTTGCATTGAAGGCAGCAGGCAGCTCCTGTCGTCATCAGGGATGCGGCACATCTTACCGGAAGGAGAAAAGGTCAAGCAGTACAAGGACTGGGCAAATGAATGGGTCATTATGAATGGAGCAGCTGTAGATCGAGCCCCTGGGAGTTAGCAGAAGCAAGAAGGGACCACTTTGAATCTTACGATCAAGCGCTTAAGTATAATCTGTCTCGTGAGTATAAATCATCTCATTTAGTGTATTCCAATTAAATTCTTGTAGTGATGATAGATAGCATAGTGGTGGATGGCAGGATATTATCAAATATATTTAGGGCCAAAAGAAACCTGGGAGGTTCCCTATAGAGGTCCAACTCGGCGGCCAACTTGTTTGCTTGCCCTTCCTAGAGATGCCCTGCCTCACATGTCCTCATGGTGGTCCAAGGCAGAAAAACAAAGTGACAGTCTCTTGACCCTAAGTAAGGGTGGATAATTATGACTTCAATCTGGAGTCTCAGTGTTGGACAGGCTGTCAGTTCCAAGGTTTTCACCAATGAAGCCAGCTAAGGCACCACCGATTTAAACATGGCTCTCTCATTTCTTAATCAAACTCAAGTTTCACGTGGTAGGCTTATTACCAGTTAATGGTGGTTCACCTGCTCCACCAAACTCTAAATGAAAGAATTAAAGCAAAAGGTTTTCCTAGGGCGTAAGTAGTACTTAGTTTTTGCTTTTGTCATATCAAACATTGTACAGTGTCAGAAAAAAAACTATTTTTTGCTATATTACTAATTAATTGTAATAGGCAGTCCAACTAGATCCTTTTATAAGCTGTATTGACATAATTGATATATCTTGTCTATTAACATGTTCGAAAGTACCATCTTGTGTGTGATGTACCCCCATATTTTTGCCTTCATTGTTTTAGATGGCTGTAGAACTCTGTGCACTTTTCTCCTGCTAACCAGTGGTAAAGTGCCTGTGAACCTCATTTGAACATGATGAAATTGGCATATCCCTGATTGGTATATGTAACTTACCTATGAGGCCCCAGTATATGGAATATAGTCCCCAGGTCCAGTAAGTTTAATGCCAATAGTGAACTGCAGCAGCTGTTGTGCCACTCATTGCAGGGACACGGTAAACATGACTTTAGGCCTACAACTTGTAGCCTGTCTGTGTACTTTTAAACAGCAAAATGTGACATGTACACATAACCCTTTATGACATGCCCTTGTAAATATTAACTCATCCCTCCATAGGTTGTATTGCCTATATGGGAGGGTGCAAGGTATTTCAATTAGAAGATTAAAAAGTGTAGTGTTACATATGTTCTTACAGTGAATAGTCCCAAAATCTATTTTCACTGTAGTCAGGCTGATAATCCATGGGAAAACACTGGGCTATAATATTACATTTACATATACAGGTATACATTTGGCATTCCAGCAGCCTCATCAGAACACTTTCTGAACCTGTAGAAGAACAGAAAAGGACTGGACCTGCTGTCTGTTCCCAAGGGTCAGAAGGCTGACCCCCTATTCAGGCAACAGGAACACAGTAAGCTGTAAGAGGTTGCTGCCCAGTTTACCAGTTCCAAATAGACCTTTGCAGGAGTTGGTTTTGAGCCATCTCTGGTGCCAAAGTGTACTCCTCCGATTATCTCCTGAAACCTCAGACTCAGAAACTTTTTGGCTTTAAGAGCCTCTGGAAGACTTGGATCAACCTGCCAAACAATTTTACGAAGCAGCGTTTGCGATGGACCAAGGATGGAGGTTAATCCCATAAAAAGCATTCCTGAAACAGAAAATCCAATTCAGAGGGACCTCTCAAAAAAGGTACCTGAACTCGTGAAACCCTCTGCGGCTACAGCTTCTAGCTTTACCTACAGGAAGAATCTAAGCTCCAAAAAGTGACTACTTTTGAAGGTAGAAATCTTAACCGGGCAAAGACGAAAAAGGTATATGGCCAGCGAGTGACTTTCTTTAGGTGCCAAATTCATCCATCCTACGGCTTTACCAGTTTCTCATCCAGTGGCCATTCAATGTTGGGGAGCCCTCTTCTGCTACAGACTTCTGCCTTTCCCTCCTGACAATTTTTGACTTTCATTTCAGAGACTAAGTCAGAAGGTAAAACTTCTAACCGAGTTGTACCTAGTTTCTTCATGTGACCCGCGCTCCATCGTGGTCAACCTTGATGTACACCTAGGGGAATGTATGACGTTACAACGCATACATTTAAAATGCATGCCTTTACAACGCAGTTTTTACATTGCAACATCCTTTACAGCTCATTCTTTTACATAGCATGCCATTGCATCGCATTTTCAGAAACTACTTTTACAACGCATTCCATTACATCACATTATACCTTAACAACGCATACCATTACAATGCATACCATTACTTTGCATTTAAGATAAGTGTTAGATAGTATGGGGT
This sequence comes from Lissotriton helveticus, assembly GCF_964261635.1. NCBI lineage: Eukaryota > Metazoa > Chordata > Amphibia > Caudata > Salamandridae > Lissotriton > Lissotriton helveticus. Next base: position 1,087,880,264 of record NC_136071.1, on the reverse strand, counting down.
AAAAATTACAATTCTATCTCCAGTGAGTGCAACAGTAGGGTAAGTGTCGGATAGTGTAAGGGTACTATGCATTGTAATTGTATGCATTGTAATGACTTGCGATGTAATGCCTTCATTGTAGTGACGTGCATTGTAATGACATGTGTTGTAGTGACATGCAATGCAATGGCTGCGTTGTAATGACATGCGATGTAAAGGATGTTGCGATGTAATGACTGCTATGTAAAGGTAGTGCGATGTAATGACTGCCTTGTAAAGGTTGTTTCCCCACCCAGGGACTTGCTGAGTACAAACAGAAGATTGCCTGTGGCTCCAATCATTTTCCAGCACTATTTTCACATTTAAACTGTAAAAATTCATAATTCTAGTTTCTGCTACACGATTTTTGTCATTTTGGTGTCATTTATTTATTCAAGTTTACCCTATTTTCAAAAGTTGGTTTGGGATTTTCCTAGTTTTGTGTTTTGACTTTATCGCGTTTTTAGTTTGGCATACATACTTCAAAATTGCCTTTAATTTAAGCCTGTGTGCTCTGTGCCAAAGCTACCAGGCGTTGAGCTCAGGTTTATTAAGTGACTTTAGAGTTCTATCCTGACAAGGGTTGTGGTTATTAAATCAGGTGGGTTCTCACTCTCACGCCATAATTAAAACCCCAATTTGTTACATACCTCTCAATGAACCAAACAAACTATAAACCTCTGCTATGTGATGCAAATTAAGTAATATCATATATGTTGCTCAGCATCACTACTGTTTTTCTTTCCAAATTATTATGTACAAAATAAGTTTACATTTTCACCAGATTGATAATCATTCAAGGGAAAGATGTGATCCCTTTAATAGGTTTCTAAACTTGGTGCAAGATTTTTTTTAAACAGACTTTTATTATTTTTCAATAAAATTAATGTCCATCACTAGAAAGATCAATACATGTGCAATTCAATGTCAACAAGTAGGTGGTATGGACTAACCTCCAGAGGTTCCCCATTCTCCCTGTTCCCCAGTAATAAGACTACAGATAGCTCAATAGTCAAGCTACTAAATGTATGGCTTTGCACAGTAATTGTATCCTTTTTCTATGTGTTTCAGGTCTTAATTCCCCCTCCCTACTCTCCCTTCCCCCCTTAAACTTGGTGCAAGATGAGGTTAATCTCAATCACTGCTTTGACAATTTACCAATGCTGGTGTGATGCTTAGTAAATGTTATTGTCTCCCTGTACCCCGAAATGTAATTATTTATTTTAGAGTTGATGGCACTGTACATTATCACCTAATGGCACCACAGAGTGCCTAAACTTAGGCTGATATGTACAACGATGTAGCGGAGCAAGGCATTAGCCTCCTTGGCTTAACGCTGCGCTCTGCCACGTCGGAAATGCAGGGTTGCACCATACTTACAGCAATATGGTGCAGCCCTGAATTTCCCCCTGTGCTGTTGATGAGTGTGTGGTGGGAGACTGTGCCGAATGCTGCTGATAGGTTCAGTAGGATGAAGGCTGCTGAGTGGCCTTAGTCCAGGAGGGTGTGGATGTCAGCTGTGGCGGTGAGAAGGGTGATCTCTGTGCTGTGGTTGCTTCGGAATCCGGATTGGGACTAGCCGAGGATGGTGTTCTCCTCGATGAATAGTGTCAATCCCCAGTTGACCGTTTTCTCTGCCATTTTGTCTGTGAAGGGGAGGAGCAAGTGGGGAAACACCAAGACACCTGAAAACCACACCACCTACAAGAATGCCGTGATGGATTACCACAACCAAATCAGAACCACCTAGAGGACCTTCATCCAAAATCCTCGCCAACTCCACGAACTCCAAGGAACCATTCACCGTTATCAAGGAATTCACCAACCCTTGCAGCAAATCCACAGAAAACACCCCGTCCCAAGACCTCTGCGACAAACTTGGAACCTACTGGCACCTCAAGATCAAAAACCTCTATGATAACTTCGTCAACCGCCCACCGGACGCCACAGAGGGCCCGACCACCAGACACACCAGCTAACCCACCATCACGACCTGGATGCCGATCACAACTGAAGACACCACCTTAACCATGAAAGACATCCACTCAGGGGACCCCACAAACCCCTGCCCCCCACACACCTATCACAGAGCCACCACCGCCATCACACCCGAACTACAACGCACCATCAACACTACATTCGAAACAGTCACCTTTCCAGATGACTGGAAATGCACAGAAGTCAGGCCCCTGCTCAAGAAGCCCACAGCTGACCCCACTGACCTCAAGAACTACCGGCCCTTGTTCTTCCTTAGGCGTCTGCAGGTGCGTCTGGCTTCTTGGAGATCGGTGGTGAACCAAGAGGCTTCCCGGGTCGTTGTTTGTCGGGGTTGCGTAGAGGGGCAAGCTCGTCCGCACAGTTGGAAATCCAGGTGTGGAGTTCTCTGGCTGCGGTGTTGGCAGTGGATGCCAAAGTGGTGTTGTTTCGGGTGAGGACGGAGTTGAGTTGGTTGTCGGTAACCGTGCTCTAGTTCCTTCGTTGTGGGCGTGAGGCAGGTTTGGGTGCCCTGGGTTTGTTGACGGTGAGGTGTATGCAGTAGTGGTTGGTCCATGGGGGTAGCATTGTGGGGCTGAAGTCGATGTTGATCCCTGCTGTGAAAATGGGGTCGAGGTTGAGTCCTGCTCTGTGGGTCAGTGTGGAGACAAGGTGTTTGAGTCAGATGTTGGCGAGGTTGACACGAAGGGTGGTGGAGTTGGGGTCGGTGGCGTTGTCGATATGGAAGTTCAGGTCTCAGGTGAGTATGTAGTTCATTGTGGCGATAGGGTGGGGTGCAATGAGGTCAGTGATGTTGGAGGCAAAGGAAGCCCGGGGGCCGGGATGTGTGTAGACGAGGGTTCCCCAGAGCATGGAGTTGGGGCTGGTCTGGATCTGGAAGTGCAGGTGTTTGGCGGAGGGGAAGGTTTCACTGAGGTGGTGAGCCGGAGGGTGTTCTTGTGGGCGAGGGCTCCCCTGCTGGTTGGGGCAGCCCTTCCTCTGGATCTTGTATCCATCCGGGATGGCGGTGTTGATGTCAGGGGCGGAGGAGGCGTTAGTCCAGGTCTCTGTGAGGAAGGCGTTGTCGGGCGAGAGATAGTCGAGCAGATTCCAGATCTCCACTGCGTGTTTGTGCACAGAGCGCACGTTGAGGAGGATGTATCTTAGGGCGCTGCCGGTGTTGGTTTCTGCGATGTTGGAGGCCGGGGTGGTGGTGAAGGTCTGGCAGCAGTGGTGGCAGGAGAACGGGCCATGGTTTCTGTTCAATGTGGTCTGTTGGCAGTCTCTGAGTCTTCCAAGGTTGAGTGCGTGGAGGGTGGCTGTGCTGTAGTGGTGGGTGTGACAAGATGCAGGGTCCCTGGTGCATGGTCGGGTCACGGACAGGTGCAGATGGGCTTGCCTTAGCGGTGCAGCCACTGTGCGAGACCGCACAGCGACCGCCATAGTAGGGGAGGAGAGGGAGGAGCAGCTGGGAGGCAGGAACACAGGCGTGAACATGGTGAGGGGCCACAGGGGCAAACACTTAACATATATGAAATATAACTCTATCAATTTATAACAAATATAAACCTCTTAATATGAACTTTATTCGTTAATATGCAAATAAAACACATTAACATGATTAGTAAACAAATTAATAATTAGCAGTTTTAAAAAATGGTCATGTATTTATTACTTAAATAACTTACCGCACTATAACCGCACCAAACTACCATCCCAAAGTTATAAATAAATAGAGAATTATAGCACAATTGATACTCAATTAAATATTAATTAAACATTTTATATTTACCTATGGATTAATTAATTTATAATTAACTTCCCACCTTAAACCCCTACAAACCCAGCAGCCCACAATATGGCTTAAAAATATAATAAGTACATAATTTACATAATTATTATTCAATAAAATAATTATAAATACATTGTTAATTCAATGTTAATAATAATAATTTAATTATCTCCCCACCCTACACCCCTACAAACCCAACAGCCCACTCCTACTACATAACTTAAAAAATATAATTAAAACAAAATGTAAATAATAATTATTTAATTAAATCATTATTGATAAAATGGTAATTCATTGTTAAGTATCTATTACTTAATTACCTTTCCACCCTATACCCCTACAAACCCAGTAGTCCACACCTAATATACAACTTAAAAAATATAATTATTATACAATTTGCATATTTATTGATCAATTAAATAATCAAGAATAAATGAATAATTAATTATAAATAATTAATATATCACCCTACACACCTACAAACCTGGCAACGCACTCCAACATTATAAATCACTATTAGCAAGCAAATTAAAAATGTATGTATCACTTAAAATTACAAACCACATTTCAAAATATTATTAACAATTACACAAACAATAGTAACTCATAAAGTTAATATTTGAAATAATTCAAAGAAAGATAAAACAAAAACGATATTTTTTACAACCATAATATTGAAAACGATAATAACAACAATGACATTATTGAAAACGATATTACTTACCTGAAAATCGATATTCTTGACAGCAATATCTGTGCAACATATTTTTGTAGCACACTATTTTTGAACCGATATTTCTGAAACTCTATATTTTTGAGCCAATATTTTTTTCCAAACATCATTTTGATAGAGAGGTTAGAGAACTATTTTTGCTAGGAGGGCCCAAGTTTATTACTTTCAACCAGTGTCCCCTTGTTGAGATTTTTTGGTTGAAGGCGATTGAGAACAGTTCAATATCTGAATCAAAAGCATTTTAGCTTTACCCTCAGGCATGGAAATATTATGCTCCAAAATCTAGGGCCCTGGGCTCTCATAATCTTCTTGCATTTTTTAGCTATTTGCAGGCATGTTGGTTAATGAAGTTTATCATTATCAAATGCAATTTCTGTCGCAGGTATGTTTGGGTGTCTGCTTTTTCAGGTATACCAAACTTCACTAACTGTGTTTGCTCGTTTCCAACTGTGGAAACACTTCATTAAGTGAGAAAGGTGTCTCAGACAGGCAGAGCTGTTATTTAGATTCATATTCTTGTTTTTGAACTGAAAGTACATTTTGGCATTGGTGCCATTTGCTTATAGGTTCATCTGATACTTCTTACGAAATTGTGCTAGATGGTGTGCATAGACAACCAAAACAGGCAGGATAGGTGTTTGGTATGTCATAGCATGTGGTGATGATTTACCTCATCTATTATCAAAATATGCAGAAAGATCAAGGCTCACAGGAGTCCTTTATACCTCAACCTGTATGTAGGAGTATGAGATAATAATATAGGTGCAAAACATGTTTCTCTTGTGATTTTAGGAGATGTAAGTTTATAGCATACAATTTCTAACTGTGGTGTAAGAAAGGGTACAAACGTTCACCTTTCTATTGGCACAGACCCAATAAACAAGAAAGAGATGACATTTTCAATTAATTTTCAATGGAAAATGGGAAAATCAAACAGTTCAGAAAGTGGAAACCAGTGACTGGGGCCTAAACAGAAAAACTGATATAAATCTCAGAAATCAGAGAATGGAATTGTCTCTGTTATATTCAGATATGGCTACCAAAACAGACAGGATAAATATATTCTTAGCTTGTAACTAATATGCCTTGTGATTGTCCTTAGCTGAAAGAAAAACTTAATGGAAAAACCATAACGTTTTCGCATCAGATCAGAAAAAATACCAATGATGCAGACCCAGAAATTAAATTGAATAGTATTGCCAAAAATGTACGCCATAGCTTTATAATAGGGCTGTGCACAACTTGTGCAATTTCCTTTCATGCAATTATGTTTAATTTCAGAAACATTGTCAAAATAACATAGAATACAAATTTTGCATTTAGTGCTATATGTTAGCACAATTGAATCCTTGTGTCAATTTTGGACACAAATACATGTTTTGTACAAATTGAACACATAGAAAACACATGTGTTGTGAACAACAACCACTCCCATTCAGATCATTTGTGTTGTTCCTATGCTTCCATGACAGGATTTAAATGAGGGATTTAAATGCAAACAGACTTGTATATTCATATTGCAAAATGGAATAATATTAGGAACTTCAACAAGCATAATGCAAAATGCTGGAAATAAACAAGATTATGCCCAAATAGCAAAATGTCACCCGCCCTATTCTAAAAGACTAAGGGGTATATTCACTAGAATGTGTGCTAAACATCTCCAAAAAATGTTAACGCAACTTTACACATCGCAGCCTATCACGGGAAAAAAAAACCCTGTCAACATGGAATTCACAACACGGCGGTACCATGCGATAGTCCGCCGTAAACGCGTCCTATGTCTGCAATACAACCAGCGCGATGGAGATAAAAACACAAACCCCAACGCGTAAAAAGACGCGATGTGCCCAAACTCGATAAGAAAACAGTGACAACCAGTGAGAGGCCAGCAATATCCATGTGTAATGTCGGAAAAAGAACAAGAACAGCATACGGAAAATGCCACAAAAAACTACATCAACTGCGGAGTACCACAGATGCACCCTGACCAACTGCAGAGGACAACATGAACCCCACAATCCCCAGGGAGGAACACCCATGAATACAGGGCCTGTGGAAGGCCAATGAGATGAGGAAGAGGAAGACTGGATACCGTCGCCAGGAAAACCCGATTATCGCCAAGGATGAGCCAGCACACCACCACCAACTGTACATCACCTCTAACGTGTCATTGGCAACAAAGAGGCAAAGATGCCACACCACCTCGGACCATGTGACTGCCATCGCATGGCAGAGGGGGACAATGGAAGAGCACAAGAGGCCCTGAATTGATGTGAATGGCAAAACCAAGCATAAACTCGTTGGCAACACGAAAGCAGCAATGCACCCCGGAGGAGGGGGGGCCAGCAGAATACCAGAAGCTGAATGATATGGAGAAGATGGTGGCCCCAGTCACCAGTCGGGAGACGTTGACATGAGTTGGGGATCCGGACACTGTCCAACATAACCCGACATCACATCAACAAGGTGCGCACCGACCAGGGAGTGGGTGGACGGGGGAGATGGGCACAATGGCATGCATGCACAATTAAGCAGAGCACACTGCACACCCACAATGACTCAGGATCATGTCCCTGATCCCACGGGAGCACTTCAGCACACACACAAACACCAAGTAGTCCTACGTACACCACGTGCCCAAAGGGGCATCCACACAACACATCAACAAGCACACAACCAACACATGCACATGTGCGAAATACAGCAAACATGCACATACGTCAGCCACACTGACAATGCAAGAGACACCACATGACAAGTAGCATGGCTGCAGTCCAATCACCATGACAATGTACATGGCACAACACTGAGGTGGCTGAGTGCGGACCACAACCGGAAAGGAGCAGGTCACACTTGGACACAACCACCTGCACAAACAACCCCTGACATCAACGACACATCGATGGACAAACCATGCCCAAGAGTCACAACTCGACAAAGAGTTAGAGTTACCCAAGTCTGCAACATCTCAGCACCATGGAAGCATAGAACAGACAGGCACACCGCATCGAAGGGACCAGTGGTAGACAAATCAGAGCCGCAGTAGTGAATCACCCACCGTGCAGAATATGCACATAGGTATAAGGGCATCTCGACATTGACAACATCCCGGTACAAACAGCAACACCTCCACAAGTGAACACAGGACAAAATGGGTGCCGCAAATGTGCACAACATGGCAAATCACATCTGGCACAGCAGGAAACTGTGACATGATAATGTACATGTACAACCTGTAACCTGCAAGTATGTTTTATTCACACATGTGCTTTTGAACATTTTTTACTGTCCCATGATTGCCAGGGATGGCTGCAATGTCACATGCTCATGAGAAGTAATTGTCAATGATGGCGTTCCTACAGGCCATTCCTGCCGCAGCTGCAGTGGGATGTGGGCCACCTGCCCCATCGTCCCCATCCTCGTCCGGTACTTCTGGAACTGGGATCCATGGGGCATTGGTGCATACACAGATGTTGTGCAACACACAACATGCAACGATCATCTTGCACACGATGTCCGGGCTGTACAGGAGCTTTCCACCTTTGCCATCCAGGCACCTGAAACGAGACTTCAACACACCAAATGTGCTTTCAAGATGCCCCTGGTGCGTATGTGGGCCACATTGTACTGCCTCTGGGCGGGTGTGTTTGGGTCTCGGAGAGGTGTCATCATCCAAGGGCAGAGTGCATATCCGTGATCACCTGTGACAGTGCAGGGGGAAAAAAGAGTCGATACTTGGTTCGGCAGGATGTGATGGCAGGCCCACTAATCCTATGACGCCTGTGCTGGCTATGTGTGGGGTGAGTGTAAGCCAGCCCTCAGGGAGTAGCTGGTGCTGGCAACAACTCCAACAGTCATCAGCCACTCAGAAATGCAATGTCAGAACAACAAGGGGGATGACTTGAGTCGCACAGGGTTAGTGGCCCCGGATGCACAGCGGCCGACAAGGGCCCACCGCCACATGATGCTGGCCTGCGGGAGACTGGGGCAGGGTCATGAGGGCACAGCAGGGTCTCGTATGTGTCATAGGTGCCTTCTGCGGAGTGTCTCGGGGGAGAATGAGAGGTCTACCACAGGGCATTATGCAGAGGGCACATGCCAGCGGTGTCCAGCAACATGGTGGATATGAATGCCACAGACTCGTGCCAGACACCAAGTCTGTACCTGCCCGTTGCTGATGACAACCCGCAGGCCACAGGCTCAGACACCAACGATGTTCCAAAGGGGGCTGAAGGTCACTCACGGCGGACAGGGTTTGTGGCACCACGTGTCACCAGCTTACATTGAACCGGGTTAGTGGCACCACGTGTTGTAGGCTTGCATTGAACAGGGAAAGTGGCACCACATGTCGCAGGCTTGCGTTGAACAGGGTTAGTGGCACCACGTGTCGCTGGCTTGCCTTGAACAGGGTTAGTGACACCACGTGTCGCAGGCTTGCATTGAACAGAGTTAGTGGCACCACGTGTCGTAGGCTTGCGTCGAACAGGGTTAGTGGCACCACGTGTCGTAGACCTGCGACATGGAATTATACCTCACTGATCGAAGGAAGTCTGGTGCTGTGGCCACTGCCACGGACTTGGAGTCACTGCCATTCAGGACTCAGGACACAGTTCCACATGTGGGACCTACCGGGACAAAGAGGACGCCGGTGGAGCATGTCAATAAGAAAGGTGTAATGCGGGCCAGCGTTGTGGGGGGCAGCAATGGTCTGCGAAGGCTGAAGAGGTCGCGGAATTGGGGCTTGAAGCTTGCACTGGCACGTGGTGGGCCCTCTTTGACACATGACGGTGTCGGCAGGTGAGCAGTGCGGCCTTGGGGTGCTGGGGTGGGCAGGCCTGGTCTGGGTATCAGCGTCCTGGGGTGCAGCAGGCGCACAGGGTCTCAGGCCCCGCTGCTCACGGCATGGGTCTCGTGGCGGTCTGCAAGGCGCGGCTCTGTCAGCGAAGTTGGCCTTTCCGGGAGAGAACCACGCTCTGCGCCACAGGCTTTTTGTCCACACCCCTGCGGAGCCCTGGTGTACTCAGGCCCAACTCACTTTGCTCACGCACACAGGGAGGGATGCAGCGAGCGACATTTCCGCTATCTGAGCCACAGCCTGGGGTGACATGGTTGCGTCCACTGTTTACTACTCTCCTGTCACCAGCAGATGTCGTCTGCATGGACATATCTGTGGTTTGCATACCCATGTCTGTCCTGCACATCCACGCCTCATTGTCAATGTGTACATTCCCATTCACGGGTCACTTGCACCCTTCGCACATGGCTGCATTCCTCATCCACAAAAGTTCAGCTGTTGTGTGGCTGTGATGCCATGATATAGCTGTATTGTTTGCAGGGGTAGCCCAGGATCACCATGGAGTAGTGTTGTAGTGCCTGGTAGGTGGGCATGTTGATTGACATGTTGTATGTGGTTTGGTCATGTGTGCATTCCCACACTTGTGCGTTGTGTGATGGTGGCTTTGAGGTGTGTGGTGTTTTGATTTGGCGCTTACCAACGAGCAGTCCAGTTAAATATGTGCCATCCTCGAAGCACTGGTTGAGGATGGACTGTCGAAAGATGTAGGAATCGTGCACACTGCTGGGGTAGTTTGTGGCGACATTGGTGAACATTCCCCGGAGATCCACTATTGCCTGCACATTAATGGAATGCGTGTGCTTTCTATTGCGGTAATGGTGTGCAGTATCCGCAGGGGGCACAAGTGGGACATGTGTGCAGTCTATTGCCCCAACACAGCCGGGAATCCAGCTATGGCGTAGAAGCCTTGCTTGGCCTCCTGCTGTTCCTGCACAGTGTGGAGGAAGTGAAGGTACTGGGGTATGAAGCTGAGGATGGCATCCAGGACAGGTGTGATGAACTTTGATAGGGCTGGCTGTGAGACCCCTCTGACTCTGACAGTTGTTGATTGGAAGGTACCAGAGGCCAACAGGTGCTGGGTCCTGGGGGTTGTGGCGGTCCTGGAGGTGGTGGTGGTAGTTGTTGTGGCCCTGTTGGGTCTCCGAGCTGCATGCGTTGTTTGTTCTTTGGGTGTGGCTGTGTGCGGGGCTCCATTGCCTACTGCAGGTAGTCGTCCGGCTTTACACCTGCAGGAGGCAGGTGTTAAATACCTGCTGCTACCGCGGCTTATCGCGTTGTTTTGACTCGCATCTGGCAGTTCATTGTGAAAGTGGTGTTGTGGTTTTTTTGTGTGTTTTTGCATGGGAACGCCTACTCTGCATATCATTAGGGTTAGTTGGTGGTGTCCACCGTGCAGATACATTTTGGGGCAGTTATCGCAGGAATACTGGCGATGTCTGCAGTTTGCACCAGCTTGTGAATGGGGTGTTAAATCTATCTCCACTGTTGATGTGTTTAGGTGGGGATAAATCGGAGATAAGTCCTTGTGAATATCCCCCTAAGGAATAGTTTTCAAGAAGTGACTATTGAATCAGCAACTTACCCTACAGTGTAATATTTGGGCAGGGTTTTCCCTTAAATGGTAAGTAAACTGGGAGAAGATTACCAACCATTGTTGACTGCTTAAGTAGTATTCACTAAAGTACAAAACCACTATGCAAGCCAAAGGAGATATCCCTTTTTGTAGATTTCAATATGAGCAGATTACTATTTTCTTTGAAAATGCATAGCATGTGGGTAATCCAAGATCTCTCTAATACATTTCTGTAGTTAGAAAGAAAGTGCATGTAGGCAATGTAATTACAAGCAAAACTTTGAATTTGATTGGGACAAGCAAATAAAAGATGCTCAAACCGTTTTGAAACTTATAGAAAGTTGGTATATACTTAATTAAATATGACTCCTCTGCATTAGAACACTTGCAATAATGTACAAATGGAAATAACATATTGTGTGGCTGCTGACAATCTAAATGTGTCACAATGTTTCTCAAGGAATACGTATAATTACCCATTTTAGAGATTGTGCTTTGAGGTGATCGGCAAATAATCAGTAACACTAGTAAGGAAAGTGCAACAATTCTTCAGAAGATCTTAAACATTTATTGAAATTGAATTAAATAAAAGCAAGACAAGAGTATCCAAAAGCTAAACTATGATGAATTGTGAAGATTGAAGCTATCCTTGCGTAAAGCAAAAATCGGTAGTGTTCAAAATCTCGCAGTAGGAAAAGGATCGGGAATAGGAAGATACCACTTGGCTACTCTTTGCATAAAGACAATAACGCAAGGAAAATTAATACATTTATAATATCTAGCTTTGAAAGAGATTCAGAAACAATTTATATATAGAACAAGATATAATCTGTCATAGTAAAGTGTGGATTAATAGTGGGATGCGAACCCTGAATGATCAGGCATGGAGGTAAGCTTGAATTTGCTGCTTCTCTATATTGGACTAGATGGTTTTAGTATAGCAAATGAAATATACATGTGGGAAGGCGGATGTTAGATATAATGAAAAATTTCGCTGGGTATAACAAATGTTCAGAAACAACAAGGAATGTTTTAATGAAAATAATGTAATTTCACGCCTAAAACTGTAGGCTATTTAACTTAAGCATACTAGAACTCAGAAATATTAGTGCAACATTGCTGAAAATTGCCCGAAAAACAAGCTTGAATAGAGAATACTGAATACGTATAAAAAGAGTAACTTCTGACCTCTCCATAAGCAAAAAAAGTTTGATAATTAAAATATTTCTAATATAGTCTAAAGTATTTCTGTAGAATGTTTCTATGTGCACAAAGACTACAGTTACAACATGATTATTATTATCATTTTATATAGTAATGAGGAGGTAATGAATTGAATTGCTGAAGACTAAAATGTGAGCTTGATTTTTCAACCTACTTGTTTTTCCCCTTAAGGATGAAATGTTTTCTTTTCATTAAATATAGAAGTTTGGACTTTTACATAGTTATTGTTTAGAAACTGATTCAGAAAGCATAGAACATTGCACATATGAGGGAAAGTAAGCCTGAAGGAAATGGACTCCATGTGAAAGCATAGTTGATATACATTTTTAGAAAATATAACATTGCAGTCCATGGACTACTGTTTTCAAATAAAAAAAGTGATCCTGTTTCAAGGAGAACGCAGACATCATTGGCTGATGGGGACGAGAAGAGATACTTGTAACCAGTAGCAGCTCCTCCAGGGAGTGCGGTGGTGTGGTGGGGTGGGGCAGGGGAGGGGAAGGGTGGGGGGATAGTAAACTACGGCATACGGCCGAACTGAGGTGAGTAAATAAATAAATAAATGAAACTAGTTACATTGCGCACGCTGCATCGCCATTACGTTCGGCCGTATGCCGTAGTTTACTACCCCCACCCTGCCCCTCCACCTCCCAGCAGCATTCCCTCAAGGAGCCGCTACTGCTTGTAACAAAGCTGTGAAATGTGCAGTCTATAATAGCGTGTGTTCCGGGAGTAGGTTAACACTCCAGACTAGACCATAGCCACATTTTCACCACCTTTCCATTTTGTTCTATCCAGACCCTAACTTTATGTAATTTGTTCTGAGACTCTACTGAGTTTGTGAACTGCTCTTTATGGGAACTTCTGCTTTGATATTTCTCTCAACTTCACTTCAATTCATGGGTTCCCACTTGCTCAATTTTCAACTGAATTAATAGAATAGGGATTTATTCCTTTATGGAACGTGCTTAATGCATTTATTATATGATTGAAAAAACAATATTGATTTTATATTTTGTCATTTATTTAATACTGATATTATTATTAATTTAATTTGTGATTTACAATAAAGATGACCTACTAAAATAAGATTTGATAAATAAAACTCTTTAAACCATTACAAACTCTTATTAGTAACTAATAATTTGAATAGGTATTGAGATTATTATTAGGTGCATTACTTGAAGCTTCTTCTTCTCTAAAATAATGTAAGCACTGATGCTGGTAAACCATTTATTTAATTCCTGTCTCCACTTTAACACATGTTGAACAGCTCAATAGATGAAAGCTCTCAAATGTCCAAAGTAGACATTCTCAAAGTAGACATTCTAAAGTCACAAAAGTTAATAATATACATCAACTTTGTGCAGTGATGATTTCCTATGGAAAAAGTTGTCATATACACATCACTTCACATGGCAATAAATAGGCTAACTAATGGAATGATATTTACAACAAGGGGTGGTGAGGGACAGAGTCTCTGAATTAAGCAGAATACTCTCACCCAGTCAAAAGATCAGGGCTACATCCAACACCGTTTTTTAGCTCATTGCACCATCCCAGTTTCAGAACCTGGCTGTATGCAAATTAGTCTGTTCCTGTCCCAGTGCATGATGGGAACAGGGCAAACCAAACTACAAAAGCCAATTCTTACACTGGGAAGGAAACAAGCTTCCGGGGACCGGTTTCTGGCATTACAGCCGTCTTCGGCCCGGCTTGCTTGAATCCTGATGGTGCAATGAGCAAGGGACTCATGTCTGAGTATACCCTTCCACGCTTAGGGTGGACAAAAATATTTACAACAAGGGGTGGTGAGGGACAGAGTCTCTGAATTAAGCAGAATACTCTCACCCAGTCAAAAGATCAGGGCTAGATCCAACACCGTTTTTTAGCTCATTGCACCATCCCAGTTTCAGAACCTGGCTGTATGCAAATTAGTCTGTTCCTGTCCCAGTGGACAAAAATGTTTACAACAAGGGGTGGTGAGGGACAGAGTCCCCTTGTTGTAAATATTTTTGTCCACCCTAAGCGTTGAAGGGTATACTCAAATGTGAGTCCCTTGCTCATTGCACCATCAGGATTCAAGCAAGCCGGGCCGAAGACGGCTGAAATGCCAGAAACCGGTCCCCGGAAGCTTGTTTCCTTCCCAGTGTAAGAATTGGCTTTTGTAGTCTGGTCTGCCCTGTTCCCATGATGCACTGGGCCAGGGACAGACTAATTTGCATACAGCCAGGTTCTGAAACTGGGATGGTGCAATGAGCTAAAAAACGGTGTTGGATCTAGCCCTGATCTCTTGACTGGGTGAGAGTATTCTGCTTAATTCAGAGACTCTGTCCATCACCACCCCTTGTTGTAAATAACTAATGGAATGAAGCAATGGCATTTTTTGTGTATACTCCATCAGCTCATAAGTTACTGACAAACCTGGCATGTTTTAATATGCTGCGGCTAAAATAATACGGCTTTAGGTGAAACCCCAAAAGTATGTGGCTCATTATCTGTGCTTAGGCCAAATTGGACACTTTGAAGGGTGTTAATCCATTTGATTTCTGTAATCCTCACTTTATAGCCTATGTTTACTCCTCTCCAGGTCTGTAGTATGTATGATTACAATGAATAGACGTGGTAAATCACGCACAAGATAGCTATAGTTATTTATAAGTGCCTATATATTTTGTACTCAACATTGTCCTCCGAGCTGAGTTTCAAAAAGAGTACTCAATCTGTTCTGCTCCTTGCCTTGAATGTCGTCTTTGTGAGCAGTGGTGAAAATGGACACAGAGATTTTAAAAACTCATGTGCTGGAGAGGGGAGTGGAGGTTGTGGGAGGAAGCAGGAGGCAAAGTTAATGAGGCAGATTTAGAGGGGGAAAGTTGATGGTGTGAGACAGATGGGCTGGGTATGGAAGGGAGATGAAAGTTGACAGGGCAGAGCCAGCAGCAAACGCCAAAAACAAATGGCCTTTTAGCAATCTACAGTTGCCGGACACTGGCAGAAACAAAAAAAGCGAAATACCAAATAAAGCATGGTGGGCAACGGACAGGGAATGAGGGAGAAAATTGATGAGTACCCAGGAATTGCAAAATTTTAAAAATAGCCCCTCTGAAAACAACTCATTAAATCAAAACACTGTGAGACAGAAATGTTCCTTGGGAGGGATGAACACAAGCATAGGGAGTGAAATATTTCAATAAGGAGCAAAGAACTAAGACAGATAATAAAGCCATCTAATCATGAACAACAGGCTGACCCAAAGCCTACTCTACGTATATTGTGTGGATGGACAATAGGGCTATGACAACAGTTAAGACTGCAAGTAGGTCTACACTTAAACACAAGCCGTTAATAATATTAATATACGGTAACTACCCTGCAGCGAATGGGCAAATATAGTGCCATGTTATTTAGTTCTCTGTTTTAGGAAGAAATGCCGTATAAACAAATGCATGTATTAAAACAAAATACAGCAATGTATTTAGGTGTTAAATATAATACCTGCTCTAATGTGTTATTCATAAGTTGCACTTCTTACCTATATTACATATCTTATGTAATCGCAGTTTAATTAATTAATCATGTATTTTTGCACCTGACGACTCTGCACCACGTACTATTTAGCTGCGAACCTTGCTTATGGCGTGTGGCTGCATTTCTATTGTACCTATTAATTAAAACTAGCAAAGTAAAAATACAGCCTTTGATTCCAAATCTCACCTCCTTCTCATTAATTAAAGGGTGTTCTCAAGCACCGCCGAGCATACAATCAATGTAAACATACATGCATGCTACTGTAATGAGTTCATTTTCCATTGCACTCTGACATTAGCTTTCTCTGCAGCAGAGCAAAGCCGTGCAAGCTTCAATACGGGGGCAGTTTTTAGCTTCTCAGTTCCCAATGCTAATTTGGTGCTTTGGCATTTTAAAAAGTGCCACATTTGGGACACTCGTGTATCACACATATCAGGGCACTTATGACGTGCTAGACAAAGCGTCCTCTATTGATAGCAATTATATACGGGAGGTTTGACGTGTTTAATGTAACAGAAAACGCTCAGTTTGACCGGTTGACACAGTTTTACAAACGCGAGTTCTTAACACTCTTTAACAAATGACTTTCCTCCTCTTCATTAGGGCCCTTTGTTGCCATGCAATCTTGATTTTCGAAATTAAAGCTAACAACCAGATTGAGGGAATCAGGAGCAAGGCAGCATGGGGTGCAGTCTCAAAGCCACAACTCACAGCGGGGGGCAAAGCGACGCCACTGCTTCTGCAGCTCTGCGAGGGAGGAAAAAAACATTCTCTGGAAAACTCAATTATAGCCAGGCTCGGCTATAGAAAAGCACTTGCGAATGTTGACACTAAAGCTTTCTTGCTTAATGTTTTAATTAAATACCTAGAAGCCAGCTATTTCCCCTCCGCCACTGCTTCTCGGCGGATAAATGTTTACAGCAATCGCTCTGCTGAGGGTTTCAGCAAACATTCTCTGAGCAGGCTTTTTGGCTGATGCTCTTGAGATGAAGGCAGCTCCAGTGATTGGAAACTAGCACTACAATAACAGAAGGCCTTAATACACCCCAAATGTCACTCTCTGGTTTACACACTGGCAGACACTTCTTCATCTGCAGGCAAAAGGGCACTGGCTAGTCATTTGTTTAATTCTCTGGCTGCTGTGTGTCATCTGGATGTTGAAGGGAAATCCCTTGATTCGCTCTGCCATTTCTGACAGCGTCCCTCGTGACCGCATTAATAAGCCCTTTAGTGCACTGAATGCAAAATAAGCTGCAGTTAGCCTACGCTCAATATGGAGACAGAAGGGACGCCGGGAATGTCCGCTGTTTTCAGGAGCAGAGACACGGCGACCTTGCGTGGACGTAAAAGAATATGTACATAAGGTAGTATTGTTTTTTTAAAGCATCGCAGCGCAATGCCTGGCCCTGCCGGTGGTGCGGTTCATTGTCAGTAACAAGATGGGTTTCAGAATAAGATGCTTTGCCTCAAGGGGATTTGACAGATTTGGAGTTACATCCTTGAAATATACAAACATTCAGAAGGCAGATAACACTTGTCTGCCTCTGCGAAGTACCTGGGGAATTTCCTACTGAAAGCAAACATGCCACTCTTTAATACCGACCGAGTTTTCATTAGAATATCACAAATAAGATGAGCTGCTCACCACCTTGCTATCTCTGCTCTCCTCTGATCTGCATGCGTTTCCAAAGCCAGTGTATTCCAAAGTAATTAAATGATATATGAGACTTTCTTTTTTCCCCTGTCTTTCAGCTTTAAGTCTGGTCTGAAAGCAGCTTTAGGTTTCTTGCCAATCTCATGTTTAAAAAAAATAGAAATATACACATATAGAGGGCCTTTTAACCCACACTCTTTATCAATTGTGCTGTTTTTCAATGTGTGCCTCCTCCTGACGCTGCACACCTAGTAGAACAAGGTACCATGCCTTCATTTTGAGTAATTGCATTTTGTCTATGCACGTGTCTATCAACTTAAAAACGAATCCCCTCAAAGTTAGAAACTTAAAGGTCCTTGTATTTACCAGTGACTGCTGGATCTCATTTATAGCAGGTTGTTCTCTGCCATATTGACTAAACATCATAGACCACATTTGACATATTTAGTTATCCTCTGAAAACGGGCAAAAACCATTCCGATATCTATATGCAAATGCTTATGTTCAATCAATCAATCAATGGCTTGTAAAGCGTGACTACTCACTCATAAGGTTCTTAAAGCACTCGGGAGAGAGCTGTCATTCCGTCGAGGCGCTGTGGTTGAGTTGAAGAGCCAAGTCTTGAGGT
This sequence comes from Lissotriton helveticus, assembly GCF_964261635.1. Classification (NCBI taxonomy): domain Eukaryota; kingdom Metazoa; phylum Chordata; class Amphibia; order Caudata; family Salamandridae; genus Lissotriton; species Lissotriton helveticus. The sequence continues at coordinate 1,087,862,282 of NC_136071.1, read as the reverse complement.
ACTCCTGAATTGAGGCACCGACGGTGATTGCTTGTGGGGAAGTGGCAGAGTGTTCCAGGTATTCGCTGAGAGGTAGGAGAAGGATCTGCCTCCGGGTGCGGTCTTGCGGATCCATGGGACGGTAGCCAGGGCCAGTTGGGCAGAGCAGGGGTCTCTGGTGGGTACGTGGAATGGGAGGCAGTGGTTGAGGTACGCAGGCCCCGCATTATGTAAGGCTTTGTAGGCGTGTGTTGGGAGCCAGTGGAATTCTATTAGGTGGCTGGTGAGGTGGTTGCAGTAAGGGATGTTGAAGATGAGTCTGGCAGAGGTGTTCGGGATGTTCTGCAGTTTTTTGAGGAGTTTCTGGGTGAAGCCAGCATAGAGTGTGTTGCCGTAGTCGATTCTGCTGTTGACGAGTGCGTGGCCAACCGTCTTTCTGGACTCAGTAGGGATCCATTTCAAGATCTTTTGCAGCAGGCATAGCGTATGGAAGCAGGATGATCTGGCAACTCATGGTTAGCATTGATTCCAGGATGACGATGAGGTCCTGCACGTGGTCTGTGGGTGTGGAAGTGATTACAAGTGTTGTCGGCACACAGGAGTCATCCTCGGCCCAGGGGGTGGAGCCCAGGGTCTGAGTTGAGCTTAAGGCAGTTGTTCTTCATCAAGGTGGTGACAGCCTTCATTCCGTCCTGAAAGTTGTTCTTGACATCTGTTGATTCATTGGCGAGGAAGAGAATCATCTGGCTGTCATCGGCGCAGGAGATGATGTTGAGTATGTGATTCCGGATGATAGCTGTGAGGGGGCCATGTAGATGTTGAGAAAACTAAAGCTCAGGAAGGAGCACTGAGGAACTCCACAACTGATAGCTGTGAGTTCCGAGAGGAACAGAGGTAGTCTTACTCTCTGTGTTTGGCTGGTGAGGTAGGAGAGGGTCCATTCCAGGACTTTGTCATGGATGCCAGAGTGTTGTGCATAGGGTCTGGTGAGAGACTGTATCGAAGGCTGCTGAGAGGTTCAGGAGGATGAGGGCTGCACTTTCACCTTGGTCAAGGAGAGCAGAGAGTTTGTTGGTGGGGGCAAGGAGGGCGGTCTCAGTGCTGTGGTTGCTTCGGAATCTGGATTGGGAGTGGTCCAGGATGTGGTCGCTATGATGAACTCAGAAAGTTGGGCGTTGATGGCCTTCTTGATGATCTTGGCTTGGAAGGGGAGAACTTTCTAAAATCAAGTATAGCTACTTGACAACTGTGTACTGTTGCCACTTACAACTGTATTGTACTCTTAAACTTGATTAACCTCACATTAATCACTTTTTAACTTAGACATTCATTTTATGTTTCTTAATTTGATGAACACATAAATCATAAACCAAATACATGAAAATGGTTCAACATATCATAACTTCAGATGAGTTATAATACAAATATCAACATTTTATATCTTGTAGTAATAATCAATTAATCCAATTTTCTTATATGTCCGCCCAACAGTGCACAGTGGTCAAGTACCTATACTTGATTGCAGAAGGTACAGAACTGGCATGGTTTAGGCAGCAGGCACACTACTGTAGCACACCAGTAAATTAAGAGATTTGATTACAGTTTAGGATCAGGAGTGCTTCCCCCTTCCCAAATACAGTCTGGGAAGGGGAGAAGCAAGATCGGTCTGAAGTTCTTGAGGTCCATTGGGTTGGCAGAGGGTTTCTTCAGCAAGGGGTTGATCTCTGTGTGTTTCCAGTCTTCTGGGAATGTGGCGGCATTGATGGAGCCGTTGATGGTATGGCAGAGTTTGGGGGCGATAGTGATGTCTGCTCTGTCGAAGATAGGATGCGGGCAGGGGTCTAAGAGTGCTACATAGTGGATGCTCGTTATAACCTTGAGGGTGCTGTCCTCTGTGAGGGGGTTCCAGCTGAGTGGGGTCTGTTGGGGTGAGGCATCATAAGGTGTGGTGGTTGCTGGTGGGGTGGTAGGGTGTTAGGTATCAAGGCTGTCAAAGATGCCCTATATCTCCCTGATCTTGAGGTGAAAGTAAGTGCAAAGGTTGTTGCAGAGGTCTTGGAAGGGGAGATGTCTGCTGTCTCTGTGCTGGCTCTGGTAAATTTAGAGATCACTGTGAAACGTTCCTTGCTGTTGACTGCGTTGATGTTGACCCTTTCTTATAGGGATGCTTTCTTTGTTTTTCTGAGGATGTGGTGGTGTGCAGAGACAGCTGTCTTGAAGGTTGAGTGGTCTTCCAGGGTCTTCCTGCTCTGCCATCTCTTCTCAAGCTGTCTACAAGTGCATCTGGACTAATGGAGGGCTGGAGGGAACCAGCTAACTTCTTGGAGTGTCACTTGTTTGGGGCTTTCTTCAGGGTAGCCAAAGTGTCAGCGCAGTAAGTGATCAATTTATGGGGGTTGTGTGCTGTGGTGTTGGTGTCTGTAAATGTCAAAGGAGGGGTTTCACTGAGGGCAGTGGTGAGCTGTTCTTCAGTGACCTTGATTCAGCTTCTACGAAGGTAGCGGTGGGCATGGTGGTGTACGGTGGGTTTGATGAAGGTGAAGTTGATGCAACGGTGGTTGTTCCACTGGAGCTCAGTGGTGTGGCTGAATGTGATGTTGTCACTGGCGGAGGAGATTGGGTCAAGTCTGTGTCCTGCTGAGTGAGTTGGGGAGGTGACTATTTTTAGTTTGATGGTGGTGAGGTTCTCCAGCACGGACAAGGTGTTTTTGTTCTTGGAGTTGTCCAGGTGAAAGTTGAAGTCACAGAGGAGGATGTGGTCTGTGGAGGCAAGTGCGTGGAGTGCAATGAAGGTGATGATGGAATCGTTGAATGGTAGGCGGGGTACTGGTGGTCTGTAGATGAGGGTGCCATGGAGAGTGGTGTTCGGGTTGGTATGGAACTGGAAGTGGAGGTGCTCTATGTTGGCTGGGAGGGGGACACAGACTGCTGACCTGGCCTTCTACCTCTTTTTGGGAAAAAAATGAATTATTGCTTTCTGAGTTTGTATTTGAATAAAGTGAAAGGACATGCTTGCTGAAAATGGGATAAAATGAATGTACAAACCTTATTAGGCTGGGTACATTGTGAAAAAGTGCCCTCTTTCTGCATGGTTGCGCCCAGTGTTTGCTAAATTGCTGATGTGCTTTGACTGAGTGTACCCTGGGCTCCTGCTAATCAGGTACCCAGGGCCTATGTTCTTTCCATAAAAACAGTATTGAAGCCTAAACTCAGTTGGCATCTCTGGCCACATGTCAGCCCCTGGTAAATGGTACCACAGGTACCCAGGGCACTGTGACGAGATGAGGCCTCTAAGGGCTGCAGCACTTATTGTGCCACCCTTAGAGGTCCTGTACCTTCACACTCACACACTGCCTTTGCAGGCTGCATGTTTTGGTGCAGAACAACATGAAGAGTCGACATGGCAGACCTCTCCGTGTGCCATGCATACAACCCACTACTCTGGCATGGATCAGTCACCCCTCTAGATGGGTTCACTATACAAGTGGTGAGGGTACAGGTGCATGAGCCCTGTACCCCAACAGTGTCGATGTCCATTCTTAGACATTGTAAGTGCAGTGCTGCCATTAAGAGTATATGGTGATGGGAGATTGTCATTATGAACTCCACAGCACCATAATGGCTACACTGAAAACTGAGAAGTTTGTTATCAAACTGCTCAGCACATTAAACCCACACTGATGCAAGTGTGGGATTTACTGAAAAATGCACACAGAGGGCATCTAGAGATGCCCCCTGAAAACTAACCTACCACTAGTGCCCAGGCTCAATGGCTGCTTCAGCTGCCACCACCATACATGTTTCTGGACCTCTGGGTCTAGAGCCTGCTGCTCTTTGGGGCCTGAAACAATGAACATCCTGGGACGAGCTGCCAAGCCTCCTCCCCCAGGATGGACAGGGTTCGCGAAGGGGAAGCTTCAAAGGATTGCTGCCTTGGTGAGCTTCCCCAGGCCACTTGCTGCTCTCAGCAACTAGTCCCCACTGATTCTGACCCCCTCTTTGGGTGGGAGTTCCAGCGGGAAAAACAAGTGAGGAAGAGAGGTGTGCCCCCCTCAGCCAACTCCACCCCTCAGGTGGTGCAAGCGAGGTGAAGCACAACTCTCACTCCCCGCCATTTTGCAGATGGGGGGACTCAGCCAACCAGGGATAGGCTCATGCCTCCCTCCCACTGGAGGGTGGCATAATAGGGGGTGTACCGATCCCAGGGAAGGGACCCATTGGTCCCTACCTTTTACCTACCTGTAACACTTCTTAATCTAGTATTCAGAGGCACCCTTGAACCTTGCTTCCTCAGACAAGAAAAAACTACAAGAGGAAGCAGAAGAAGGACCAAACAACGGTGCAGCAGCTAACAAGAGGAAGATGCCCACAGACTTGGCCCCAGCACTACCGGCCTGTCTCCCCCTTGCACCTGCTCCTGCAAAATCCCGATGTGTTCAGCAGCCAGCAACCTCGAAAATGCTGTAGGTCCTGCCTGCCTTCAACCCCAAAGACTGTGTCTCCCATGAGCACCGGATTTGTTCATCTGCAACCTCTGGCCCCAGCTGGAAACCGCGAATCCGCACCACTCTGCAACAGCCGTCCACAGCCGGAGCTCGAGTAGGCAAACACAAAGAGCTGGTCCCCCCGGCGATCCTGACCCAAGATCTGGAGACTCCTGACCTGCGTCAAGCCTCCCACCGGTGCCTGCAGCCTAAATCCAGAAGGTCCCCTCAACTGCGACCAGAAGCTGGTGAGACGATCGGACCCCAAAAGGCCCCCCTGCACCCGATGCCCCACGGCTTTGTGTGCCCAAACCGACAGTGCCTGACCAACCCCTAACTTCCCAACTTACCTCTCGAAGTGGTGGTCGCACCCAAAAGACCTTCGTTCCCGAGCCTGCAGTGCTTTTGCAAACCAGAGACTTCCCATTGAAAGCTACAGGGCTTCCAATGCCAAAACAGCACTCTGCACCCGGCCAAACCAGTGCCACTGAGAGTACACCTTTTGTGCTGGCCTAAACCCCCATTTGCCCTGAGCATAAGTCCAGGAGCTTTACTTCCACAACCAGTGGCCTGATCGTCAGCAGTCACCAACCGGAGGCCCCCTATTCCCCATTGGATAACACTGGGAGTCAGCACTCCCTAGTGCCGCTGAGGGTGTAACAAGAGTGCACCCTTGACCCTGGGGGACCCCGTATGTACAAACACCCAGGGCAAAGGGAGAAATGCATAAGAGAGAAAATGTGAAAATACACTAGACACTACAACAGGCCATGAAACATTCACTGCCAATGTTGTGCTCTATTCTGTACATAGAGTAGACTGCACAAAAAAAGAAGCGAGAAAACATTTTCTCTGCACTTTGCTCCCAGTCAATCACATACACTATGATTTGCTTACACTCTATGGGCCTCATTTATGAGGCGTGCATCACTTTTACGCCGCCGGTGCGTCACTTTTTGTGACGCACCAGCAACGTAAAAAATGTGCCTTGTTGCACCATATTTACAAAGTGACACATCTAGGTAGATGCGTCACTTGCGTCACTTTGTAAACCCCTGCGCTACATTATACCTACGCCAGGTACAATGTATGCAGGGGGGCGTTCTGACGCAAGACAGGGTCATAAAAAGTGAAGCAGTGAAATCTACAAGATTTCACTGCGCCCCTTCTAGGACACAAATGCGTCAATTTCTTATGCCTGCCTTAAGACTAACGCAGGTCCTTTCACATGGGGTTTTCCCCATGTGAAAGGACACATTGCTGGAGTTGCGTCACTTTTGTGACACACTCCAGCAATGCTTCACTTTTGCGCCATACAGATACGTCAGAAATACTGACATATCTGTAACTCCTTGCGACATGATGCGTCATACTGTAAATATGATGCATCATTGGTATCGCAAGGAAGGCGCAGTGAAAAGTGACGCATCGCTGTTTTTACGCAGAGAAGCGTCACTTTTCATAAATGAGGCCCTATATCTTTAAGCTAATGTATTTTCTTGATTTGTATTTAGGCATTTATTCATCACAATTTCTTTGTTTGCTGTGCTGAGGTATCTATTATTCAAGTAATTATGCACCGCTTTACTTGTTAATTATATAATTTTTACTGCATTTCAATTATGTTCTCTCATTAACCTCATTGTTTTCTCTTTGATGACTACTCAGCCTAAATTGTTTCTTTAGGTTATCAATGACCTTATTTTACATCACCAAGATTTTCAAATTGTTAGCCCATTGATTGTTTTGTTTAGTAGCAAAAGATAATATTCCTTACTGTTTTTTCTTAGTTTGAACATAACAATAAGTCTGAAAATGCTCACATGTCCTTGCAACAGAACTGTGCTCTTTGCACTGCTGCATAATCTTGTGACTAATGTGCTTAGTTTGTATTAACATGTTTTTTCTATTCTTTTCAGTTTGCACTAGTGGCTACACCATGCAATAAAAATTAAACAGAAGATAGACAGGACTCTAGAATTTGAAACAGTAAGTTCACGGAGAACTAGGGACAGACAACCATATCTGGCATATTCTTTCTAGCTAAGCAACGCAACAGAGAATGGGCGTGGTTTAATTAGCAGGGACGTCAAAATTGCTATAGAGATTCCCCTGATAACCAGGATATCGTACCTTTTGAAAGATCAAAAACACTGAGATACTAGCTAACCAACAGCAATCACAGTGAGCCTGGTTTGTCCATAGGCCTCCCCACTAACACTTATCTCCAAGCTGCCTTGTCACAAGAGCTCAAGCGATGGAGCCTTATCTGGAATGGGGACACTGGATTAGACAGAACACCTTCTGTGTGATGGTGATATTGTTGTGTAAGGCAGTTGAAGCAGTAATGGACCACTTAGTTCACAAAGGAGCTGTTGCACAACAGGACCCTAACACCATGAAGGAATGGGAGGGACAAAGGAATCCCCACATCAGAAAGGAAGGACCATGACAATTAGACACGCTTCTAGGCATGAGATCTCTCTCCAACAATTGCTCACGTAGGGCCAGGTCCACAGTGGATAGGAGGGCCTTCTTGCAGTCAGTAGTTCTTCTACTTTTTGTCCTTGTGACAAGTCACAGAAAGCCAGCCACTTGACCTAGAGAAAGAAGAAACAGTTCCATTCTTTAAGTGCCAGAAGCTGTCAATAGCTGTTGGGCCTCTTTTAAGCAAGCTTTTAGGCAGAGTACTCGGGCTTCAGTTGTCTTCCCAGGTTCAGTAATAGTCCGATGAGGTGGTGGGCAGGTGCCAGTTTCACCCTGTGCACTAGCTCACTGTGATTACTTTCTCGCCTAAAACATGTCATTTTTTGGCTTACGAGAAACCATCCCAGAATGCCTCAAACAAGATGACTGTACCATTCTGTCAGCTTCTGAAGCCCTATCTCTCCTTCTAGTCGCTCTCCTAGGGAGCTGAGATGCCCTTCTAAGGCTGTTTGCAGCTGCCCCCTCACGTTGTCCCTCCCTTTGTGACTGATACTGGTATTTTGCTAATCAGTCCCAGTGCCAGTACTCTGTTTAAAAGGTATATGGTATTTAGGTATAATTACAATTGGGATGAAAACCTACCAGTGAGTATATGGTAGGGCATGCAGGATTTAGAGGCCCGGTAGATTTAGTACCCTGCTGTGGTGCCTGCTGTCATTTTAAAAGCCAAATTTGACTTCGGAATTAAAGGTACTTCTAAAGTCTTAAACAACCTTATTTCTACCTAGAAGTCCTCCCTAAAGTCTACCCTAGGCACCCCAATGGTAGGGTGCCATGTTAAAATAAATAGGGACTTAATAAAATATGTTTTATAAGCCCTGGTGAGTGAAAAACTGACAATTTAATTTTTCCTTATTGTAGTACATGAGCTCCACAGGTTAACCTGGCAAGACTATATTTTACATTAATAAAGTCTACTTGCTTACAGGAGTGAGCTAAAATACTAATTCCAGGGGGCAAAATAACAGTTATAATGAATCCAGCAACGTGTCAAGGTTAGATTTATTATAACTATGACAGAAAAGAAGTTATAGAGCTTGCTTTTCAGATGTGCCTGAATCAAGCTCTGGTGCAGCCTCTTTTGATTGGCCAGCCTTTGACAGGCTGAGCCAAGCACTCTTGATTAGGGGCTAGATGTAGGTAAATCTATTTTACCACTTCTTAAATACCGAATTTTACCGATTCGGATTAAAAGAAGTGGTAAAATAGAGGGGGGGAGATGTAGGTAATTCCAGATGTGGAATTACCGAATCGGTAATATTCGGTAATACCGAATCGGTATTTCCTATTGATTCCTATGGTCTGTGAAGCCCATAGGAATCAATGGGAAATACCGATTCGGTAATTACCGAATCGGTAAATACCGAATTCAGCAAGGGTGCAGGGGGTGTCACTTTGACACCCTCTGGCACCCCAGAAATTGACATGTGCGCCATGTGGCACACAGACATGCCGTAAGGGCATGTCTGTCTGTCACATGGCATAGGTGTGCATGCACACATGTGCATGCACACCTGAATTCGGTATTTTAACACCCAATTGGATTGGGTGGTGAAATACCGAATTTGTAGGGCCTTTGGGACTCTGAAGAGTCCCACCTACATCTGAGATTTACCGAAACGGTAAAAATACCGATTCGGTATTTTACAGAATCTGTAAATTTACCGAATCGGTAAATTTACCGATTCTGTAAAAAAGTGCCCCTACATACCGAAAACCCATTTACCGGTCGGTAAATGGCTCCTACATCTGGCCCTTAGTGTGAAGTGGCCAAGACTGAGACAAAGGAAACATCTGGTGGTAGGAGATCTACTACCCGCAAACAAAGGGGGCTGGGTAGCCAAACTTGTCTTCAAAAGGAGAAAGACAGTGAGGACATGAACCAGGCCCACCCCCACTTCCTGCACCCACAGCCAGATGGGAGCCCCTGTAATTAAATGAGGAGAGAGGCTAGGAGGGGAGTTAGGGAAAAAGTTGCAAAACCTATGGTTGGGCTTTGCCAGACATGAAGCTCTAGGATTGATTTTCTCCATTCTGATTTTTGTGGAACAGTGCTGTTTGGGACAAGAACATACCACACTTCAGGGGAAGTGGTCATCGCAGAGGGTGGCACCCTACATCCCATTGGTCAGTGGTACCCCTCTGACTGCCAGCCCAGAAACCTAGCTAAATATGGAATTAGGACTGCCCTGCTGGACCCCTTGCCTGTTCCGCAAGAGGATTGTGCTCATAAGGAGTGAACCTGCTGCACATTTTGGGCTTTACAAAAGAGAACTTTTGCTGGCTTCAAAAGGAGTAAGGAGTGGGTTCCCTGAAACCAACAGGTACAATAGAGCTTCAGGAAGTCACCTGCATCAACTCCATCAATATAAACCCTGCTGACAAACTTCATCTGGACTTTAAAGGATTTGACCAGGTGCATGGTGGTTATTGTAGTTTCAAACCTCCAAGAGGTAAGTCCGAGCCTCTGGACTCTTGGCTGGTGTTGTGGACCCTTAAAGACCCTAGAGAAACATCTGTAGAAAAAGGACTGCCACCATCAGTAAAATACATTTGTATAAATATATTCACAAATAAATACAAGAGGAAACATTACCTATCGATTCGATTCGATTCGATTCGATTCAAAATCTTTATTCGGATTGCAAAAAATCCATAAAAGCACAGTTTAAAATACAATTCAACATATTTACAATTACAGTTACAGTAGATGCAATAGATGTTATAAAGTGCATATCAGTACAGTTACAAAGTCACATATTTCCATTGTCTAAAGTGCAAAGGAGGTCAATAATCATGAGGAGTACAAATAAATCAAGGGCATTCCATACTTCTACGTACATTAAAAATAACTTTTAGGAAAGTGCTTGTGCGGAATATAAGTTCATCGTCCTCTAATTTTAGGAGCATGAAATAGGACTGGTCCAAGGAAAGAGGTCTATGTTTTTTAAAATATGGGGCTAGAAACCATTTAATATATTTCATATAAAACTTACACATAAAAAAGAAATGTAAATCATTTTGTTTACTGGTTCCGTCACAAGGACACAGAATATTTCCATCTGGGCTGTGTCCCAAAGGAAAACAAAGTGAAAACTTTATCGTTCCTGCTCTCATTCTGAAGAGTAAGGATCTTTCCCAATTACACATTGGTAGTATCAAATACAATGGGAGTTGTTGGATTGATGAGTCATTGTTAATATAGGACACAACAGTTTGTTTTCGCATCTCTTCTGACAGTCTTTTTCCATTATAGGTGGCATATAGTTCAAGTTGGACTTCCTTTTTATCGGTCCTCTTAATGTGAGATGGATTATCAAAGAGGTCACCTCTATCTATGCTAGACAAACCTTCTTGTATACCTCGAAGCCATGGGATCTTATTCCGTTTGTCACAGGCTAAGCATTCCCTTAGGATGTCCTGTGTTAGGCTAGCATAGTCATTTGCCCAAATAGCCAACCAAAATAGTACTGGCCTGGCAGCAATAAAATCACTAATATAAGGTATATTCAGCTCTGAGTGGCAAATGTACCCTGATGATGAAATGGGAACCCCCAGTAGTTTCCTACAGAGCCGATTCTCTTCTCTTTGTAGTGTGGGGGTTTTTACTGAACCCCAAATTTCGGCACCGTAGGTTGCCACTGGTGTACATTGAAGCCTATATATCTTTAAGATGGCTTTAGTTGCTCCAATTTTCCTCGGTCTGGGAAGGGATAAAATTGAGTTTATAGCCTTTGAGAACTTGCCTGTGGCGTGGGCAATATGCCCACTCCACAGGCCGTTCGCAGCAAAGACTATACTTAAGTATGGGAAAGTTTTAGTTGAGAGCAACTTATCAGCTCCTATCGTAATAGAGTTTAGTTGCCTAGCACCCGGCCCACAAGACATAATGAATGATTTTTTTAAATTTACTTTAAGATCCAAATTCCCCATATAAAATGAAAAATCCCTGACTAGTGCACGTAGGGCATTAGGTGTTAATCCCATGAGCACGGCGTCATCCGCATACAAAAGACAAGGTAGTGGGCCTCCTTTAATTTTGGGAACATCTGAGGTAGCCTTCTTGAGAGAGTTGCTCAGGCCATTTATATAGATAATGAATAACAGGGGTGCTAAAACGCACCCCTGTCTCACACCTCTTTCTACATTAATTGGCCCAGAAGCTGTACCCTCCATGTCAATCCGTACTTGCGCCTTTGTATCTTTGTGCAGGTAGGCGAGGAAATGTACCAGGGGAGATCCAGGCCGTACGACAAAAGTATCGACCACAATTTTGACCTATTTACCAGGTCAAATGCGGACGATAAATCCATGAATGCAAGGTAAATGGGTGATGCCTTAGCTATATTATATTTACTGATTATCAGATTTAGATTTAGGCATTGTTCAATGGTCCCAACCTTGCATCTAAAACCCATTTGACAACGGTCTAGTACCCCCATTTCCTCAGCCCAGTCATTGACTCTGTTGTACAGTACCCTGTCCAAGATCTTCAATGTATTGTCCAGGAGCGAAATAGGCCTGTAATTTACAGGATCAGATCTTTCGCCCTTTTTATAAATGGGCACTATTATGCTCGTGGACCAGGTTGCGGGTATTGGGACAAACGGTAGACTATTAAAAAGGTTTACAAAAATTTTCCCCCAGAGTTCCGGCTTATACTTGATTATGTCTATTGGGAAGCCATCGGGCCCAGGTGCCTTGTTACCAAGGCTCTGATTGATGGCAACGGTGACTTCCCCCACGGTGATTTCTAAGGATTCCAATATTCCTGGGGCATAGTCTTCTATAACAACTCCAGGGCTAGCATATATTTTGGAAAAATGCAGTTCCCATTGCTCACTTGCTATGGTACAGCTAGTTGGAGTTAGTTGCTTACCCATATCCCGCATCTTTTTAACGGCAGGCCAGAAAGTCGTACTGCTCCCTAACGCAGCAGCAGTTGTTAGTGCCTCCCATTGCTCAGCTAGTAAAGCAGCCTTCCTTGAGCCTATGGCTGTTTTATAATTTTGTCTAGCGGCCCTCACATCCCTTATGCTTCTGGGTTTGCAGTTTAAAGCTCTACGAAGAGCTTTATTTTCTGCTGAGCAATAGCAATCGAACCACCTTGGCTCAGGGGCAGTCAATTTAATAGGGACACTTAGGAGGGATTTTATGGTATTGCAGAGTTTAGAGAAATCTTTTACTATTCTGTGATTGTTCCCATCATCCAAAGAGCAGGATTCGATTAACAGACCATGGTTATTTATGATTGTGTTTGTTACTTGGCTACTGTCTACCCCTCGCCATTTTAATCTTAAATTATTAGTTGAGACCGTGATATCCCTAGCTCCCAAGATGCGAGCAAAGGCATTAGGGGGACCTAAGCCAATGTTAACCTCCAGGGCATTGTGGTCCCCGAAGGCAGTTTCAAGGACACCAGCCTTCTTGACTCTATCTATTAGGTCAGAAGACATAAAGATATAGTCCACTGTGCTAGAGAATTCTCGTCCTCTAAAGGTTGGGATGTAGGTAGGTGGCTCGTTTTTATTAACATCCATTATGTCTGTTAGGATGTGTTCATTAAGGAAGCATTCTAATTCTTCGCCCCGTTTGTAAGCCCTATCTATTTGTATATTATCCGTTTTAGATGTTGTAAACTTTGCATTACAATCTCCTGCTAGGATTGTCCTAGTGCTCACCTGATTATGGGATTTTTCCGCTATTTTAGATAATTCTCCGAAAAGTTCTATGTAATTCTTATTCGGAGTTGAGCTAAAATCATTATTATAAAAATTAATTAGGTAGTATGGAAGCCTACGAGTATACTCAATTATCTGAATATTTGGATTTTTAGAGGGGATCAATTTTATGGACCCCCCTATATTTATCTTAAACCCTATTAATAAACCTCCAATCAGGCCGCCAAAAACAGGCTTTTCGGCCTTAATACAATAGCAATGAAAGCCCTCTATGTGTACCGCTGTTATCTCCCAGGTTTCCTGCAATAATATTATGTCCTTATCTGAAATAACCTTTAGCCATTCCAGATCAGAGACCCTTTGCTGGACTCCTGCAACATTCCAGCTTATAATCTTAAGTTCCTTATTTTGCACCCTTAAGTATTCACTACCTCTATTTGACTTAGTGTCCCGAGTGCTAATATAGCAACCCGGGTCTTGAATCCTCTGTTCCACCAACTCATAGGGGGTGGCATGTTCTTCCTTTTCTTGGGACACCATTTGACCCGGTGCACTAACTAAGCCTTGAGCTGGTGTAAGGTGTGCCTCATCTGTTTGTATACTTCCCACCTCAACCTCATTGATGATTTTTCCCCTAACACTGACATCTATTATAGTATTTTGTGATTCAGTTAGTGATGGGAGTCAGTCAACCATATCCAAACTATTAAATCTGTTAGATGTGGGGAACCCCCAAATAGCATCCCTTACCGGAGGACATCTCTGATAATTCCTATAATTATTATGCCTATGGTTGTTTCTCCCCCATTCTCCCCAGTTGTTTCCTAGGTCCCTCTGTCCCACCTGAGTCCACCCTTCATCCAATCCATAGTCATAACTTTCTTGTCTAACATTCCCTCTTGGTGGATAGAAGTATGAAAGGTGCCTTGTCTCGATACCCTCATTATATCCCTCACTGACCCAGGAACAGATGTAGTCCACTGTGCGAGGGTCATCGAAATTAATAATCACACAATCGCCTTGAACTCTCTTTTTCTCATGGCCTACCCAGGGTACTCTCCGTACTGTCCGGATTTTACTTGCACAGTGTGGTGGTAAAGGCCTATTATTGCTCAACCAGTGTGTGACTTTATTTAGTAAGGACCAAGATGGCTCATCTATGTTGTCTGGGGTCTCAGGGACTCCCGTCATCACTACAACATAGGGACTTGAGCCTGGGGGGAGATTAGCGGCGAATCGTCCTTTCTTCCCTTTATGCCACTCCTTTTCCTTATTTCCCTCATTGACTTTATCTTTCCCATTAATGGCATTATCCCCTGAGATGTTTTGGTTGTTATCTTGTAGTTTTACAGTTGGGGTCGGTACTGTTGGTTTTAATGCCAAATCCTTAGCCGTTGGAGCTGCCTTAGATTTGGTCGTAGTGGTAGGTGGTGGCATGGTTTTTAATGTTGGCTGGGCAATTTTTTGCGAAGGGGGAGGAGGACAATATTTGGATTTTACAGGGGGGCCTTTAATTATAGTACTTAATTCAGTTAGTTGTTTTTCTATCAACCCCAGTCGTGCATCTATGGTAGCTAGATGAGCACTCACAAGTTCCCCAACCTTCATTATTAGTTGACTGTTGGAGGTACAATCTTTACATATCAGACCCAGACTAGACATTTCCCCTAAACATGCAGAATCTGTGGTCCCTTTCTTACTCCCTTTTTTTAGACTATTTGCTGGGCCCTTCCCCTGCTTTTTCTGAACCTGGGGATTCCCCCTAGGGCTAGTTGTAGTTGTAACTGAACTTTGTAATGGTCGTTTCTGTATAGCCCCCTCCCTTAAACCTCTCAAATTCCTTGAAGTGGTAGTTGAGTCATCCAAAGTATTACTGGTGACAATGAGTGTATCAGGGATGGGGTTTACAACCAATAGGTCCAGGTTTATAGTCGGAGTATCACTAACAATAGGGTTATTTACAATTTCAATATTAGGGGTAACTTGAGGTGCCTCTATCATAATAGAGTCTAAGACAATTACAGGACTTGCTGTTGGAATGGACTCAGTCACCATACCCAGTTGTGTGTTAAAATCATCTGTCAGATCTAAATTTGGTGATTTTTCCAAACTCAACTGTAATTCTGACAATGACTGGGTTGCGGATAAATCTACGGTATTTGGCATACCAATAAGGATATTCCATTTTCTATTGCCTCATTTGCTTTTGTAATCAAGTTGTCAATGGGACCAGTAACCTTGGCTCCTCCAGCTGCAGTTTTACTCCGGCTACCCCTTGTAGACATGGTAGCCGTTATTATTCAAGCAGGAGGTATATGTTACAATGTAATAAGGGATATATGATTGGTACTTATCCTCGAATAGGGATCACAGGTCACGAAATCCAGATGTAAGGGGGGTGGCCCGTCCCGTCCCCGGTCGTCCCCGGACGGCCACAGACGGTCCCGCCCTTGTCCTGGGCTTCTCCCGCGCGCTCCCGCGCCGCAGGGGTAGATCGATTGATTTGTAGGGTCTAGAACTGGTGCGGGCGTAGCCTGCAGGGAGAGCTGCCCAAGTGGATTGAATGAGGGCGGGCGGGCGGGCGCTCCTGGGACAGGTAGTCCTGCGCCTCCGCCTGCTCGCAGCCGTGCACGGATGATTCCCAGTTAACCCCTCCGGTTCCAAAGTGCTTTTGTGGTTGCTTCCACGAAGCGGGACCCGTGCAGCGGGTACCGCGAGTTGTTGCAGAAAAGCGAGGGAGGTATGGGACAGTTCTGCTTCTACCAGCGAGCTGTTCTCTGATGAGTAAGTCACAAGAAATCCCGCCGATGGTCTGTTGCAGCTGCCTTTACATCACAGCCAGTGGGGGCGTAGCCTGCAGGGAGAGCTGCCAAGGTGGATTGAATGAGGGCGGGCGGGCGGGCGGGCGCTCCTGGGACAGGTAGTCCTGTGCCTCCGCCTGCTCGCAGCCCTGCACGGATGATTCCCAGTTAACCCCTCCGGTTCCAAAGTGCTTTTGTGGTTGCTTCCACGAAGCGGGACCCGCGCAGCGGGTACCGCGAGTTGTTGCAGAAAAGCGAGGGAGGTATGGGACAGTTCTGCTTCTATCAGCGAGCTGTTCTCTGATGAGTAAGTCACAAGAAATCCCGCCGATGGTCTGTTGCAGCTGCCTTTACATCACAGCCAGTGGGGGCTTAGCCTGCAGGGAGAGCTGCCCAGGTGGATTGAATGTGGGCGGGCGGGCGGGCGCTCCTGGGACAGGTAGTCCTGCGCCTCCGCCTGCTCGCAGCCCTGCACGGATGATTCCCAGTTAACCCTTCCGGTTCCAAAGTGCTTTTGTGGTTGCTTCCACGAAGCGGGACCCACGCAGCGGGTACCGCGAGTTGTTGCAGAAAAGCGAGGGAGGTATGGGACAGTTCTGCTTCTATCAGCGAGCTGTTCTCTGATGAGTAAGTCACAAGAAATTACCTATCATAAATAGGATAAGAAAGGGAATAACATTTTTTTACCAACATTTCATTATATGACGTATAAAATGCCATCATTAGGCTGTATTCGATACTCCAGAGGCGTGGCTTGTCTCGCCTAAATATCGGCTTTCCAGTAATTGATGGGAGCCCAGATAAGATTCCCTAGTTTTCTAGTTCTTAATTCTTTCCTCTCATATATACCCTTTTCAAGATTATAAAAAGCTGAAAGCTGTGAGAGCCACTGTTGGAATGCGGGGGGGGGGCAGGGTCCAACCAGGCCGATGAGATGCAGATTCTTACTACAACCATGGCTAAGAAGATAAACTCACATTGTGCCAGTGATACTCCTTCCTTTGTAACCCCTAGTAAAATCAAATCAGTTGTAAGTCTTGTTTGAATCCTCAAAGATTGTGTTAAAAATTCATCAGAGGCTCTAAAACCGGGCAAGAAGAAAGCATGTGAATAATATCGGTATTGGCTCTATGACATCAGGGACAGAGGATCCTTTCTGTGCCACCCCTTTGGGTGATCTTAGCTGGAGTATGGTATAATGAAAAGATCCTTTTATAATGTTGCGCTTGCAGGCCAGCCGAACTCAATACAGTGGCCCAGCTTAAGTGAGTCTATAAACTCGACCTCTTCAATACTTAGCTTATGCTGCCATTTCTTGCGATGTTTATCTAAGTCATCAGCCAACAATTGTCTCATCCCACCATAAATCTGGGTGATAATACAGCCCTCTGGATCTCCTATTGCCTCCATAATTGGTTCTTTAGAGAGAGATTTTCCCCCCTTTCGTTATTGCGATGCAGCTTAGAACCTGAAGGTATTTGAAAAATTCTTTGCGATCAATATTGAAGAGCAACTGAACCTTCTCATATGGTATTATGCCAATCGAATCAATTTCTCACCCCAAGTGCATCCCATTGTGACATAACCCCGTCCTGGAATACCTCTGGGAATGACGGGTTACCAAAAAAGGGAGTGTAAAGATCATCCTACCTAACCCTAGCTTTTTCCTAACAGTGGTCCAGAAAGTAACTGCTGCCCCTTTGGATCTTAAATGTAACTTTTTTTTATAATAACTAGGTTCGCTGTATCTCAATAGCCAATTGGGGGCCTCTCTCTCTAGCTGCAATTCATATACATCCGGGGGAGCATCCCTTCTCCACCTGTCCACAACCTTTCCTGCGAGTTATCCCCGGATATATTGAATCACTGTAGTCCAGTAGTACATTTTTAGTTCCGGGACATCCCACCCCCCCTCCCCCTTTCCAGGGGAGGGACATGAACCTGAGGGCTCTTCTGGTCTTTCCATGTGCCCATACAAATTTGTTGACCATTTTTTCCATCTCCTTGAACCAGTGACTCTCAAACACTAGGGGTATTTTTCTGAAAAGATACAAAATCTTAGGAAGAAGTATAATTTTAATTATGTTACTGCGTCCAACAATAGAAAGATACAGATTGTAGAACCCATCTAAATCTTTCTTACCCTTTTAGATAACAGGGACCAGGTTTTTTTCCACTATTTTGCCCAGTTCCGAGGTTATGGTGACCCCTAACAAAACTGCACATTCAGTCACCCCTGGATCCGGCCAGCAGATCTTACTGTTGATGACTATTTGCATTTTCTTCCATTTGAGCACATAGCCAGAGATCACCCCAAAGCGTTTGGCCTTGATCTCCATCTCCTAAAGGCTTCGAGTGGGTTTGCTGCCATTATCGCCAGATCAGTCAGATAGGCAGGATTCCTATATTAGCCTACATTTTCCAAATTAGGTGGTCTATATAGAGTCCAAATATAAAGGGAGAACAAGGATAACTCTGTCTAGTCCCCCACATGATAAGGATAGGGTCGCTCTGTCCACCCATTAAGCGAGGCGGCCCGGGGGGCTATATATATTGATTGTATGGCCTCAATTAACCTCTTTCCAATCCACACCTTCTCAAGAACAGCTCAGTGGTACTCCCTAGAGACCCTTTCAAACGCCTTCTCTGCGTCGAGTAATATAAGAGTGTCATAGGTTCTCCGATAACTGCATTGTCGTCAAATAGGGTTATAACTTTGCGAAAATACCTCTGCCGAAAATAAACCCATGCTGCCATGGGGATGTCACATTCCCTATAATGGCACTTAGCCGATTGGCCAATATTTTTTAAAAGATCTTGGTGTCACTATTCCCAAGACTGATGGGTCTATAAGATCCCATCTCATTAGGGGGCTTCACTTTGTTTGGAAAAATGACTATGTTGGCTTCCGCCCATGACTCTGGGGGTGCTACTTCTTTCTGTACCTTGCACAATACGTAAATTAGGTCGACCCCCAGCACAGGAACAAAACTTTATAAAACTCTAGTGGGATTTGATAGGGCCCCATGGCCTTAATGGTAAGGAGTTCTTTTAGAGCACTTTGTATTTCTTCCCCAGTGAATATACCTTTAAGGGACTCTGCATCGACCTGCTGCTCCATACTGAGCGTAACTAAATACTCTTTTATTCACCTTGCCTCCCTGTCTCCCTCCTCTCCATATAGTTTTCCATAATATCTTTGGAATACCTCACGTATTTCCCTGACCCCAGAGATTAGTTCGCCCTTTTGGTTTTTGACCTCCAGGATCTCTCCCTCAGCAATTTCCTATCTTGTCCTGATGGGTAGCAAATGCCAAACTTGCTCGCTATATTCATGGCAACTTTGCGGCCACGCCAGGTATTTTTCTGCCACTCTCTCCAGCGGTTGCCTTTACTAGAACAAGTTTCTATGGAATCCCCTCTATACTTGAGCCATTAGCTATAGCCCTAAACAGCTCTTCTTCTGTGTCTAACATTTTACAATAGACCATGTTTAGGTGCTGTCTTGCTTCCTTGTTCCGGTTCAGAGAATAGCTCATAGCTTCCCCTCCAACCCCGGCCTTCAGAGCATCCAACACCATCCCGCACCTAGCACTACCCCTATTGACCTCTAGAAATTCTCCCAGCCATTTGTTCATATGTCAAACATACTCAGAATCTCAAAGCAGACCCCTCTTATATGTCCAAGTGCGTCCCGGTGCATCTCCCCCTGTGTTTGTAACTTCTAAGACCAAGGGTTTATGGTCAGACATATCTCTGTGAAACTTCTTGATGGTCCAAGTGGTAAGCAGCTGATGCGAGACCAAAGGGTAGCCCAACCTCACTACTGCTCTATGTGGGGCTGTAAAATATGTGCTACTCCACTCTTATGGTTTTAAGTGTGCCCGGACGTCAGTAAGGCCGTTGTCTCAATGCACATTATTTTTCAGGGCCGGTATAATTACCAGAATTCCCCCCAAGCCATTGATATTTAAGTCACCACATAGTATAAATTAGCAAAGGCCATTTGGCAAGCTCAAAATTAAGAAATTCTAAGAAGTTGGGATCAACGCCCGTGGAGCCATAGATTTTGCAAAGCGTAAATTTAAACTTCATAGATTGACACTCTACAATTGCCCACTGACCTAATGTGTCAGCTGAGTGTTTTTTGAATAGTATGTCCCCCTTCCGGGCCAAGATAGCCACCCCTAGGGTCCTGGCCCCCTGCGTAGTACATGCTATCAATTGGTACACTGCTGCTCTAAAAGATCTTTCCTGGTTTCCCTCAATATGCATCTCTGCATACATACTATATCGGCATGCAGCATCTGTAATTCTTCTTTGACTTTTCACCGCTTTGATGAGTTATCCAACCCACATATATTTATCGTCTCTACCCGCATACTAAATATACTTTTCTAACCTGTTCCAACACTATCTGCCTTTCTCGCCCTTCCTCCTTAGTTTTCTCATGTAGTGGTGTATTTTGTTTTTTAACCCCCCAACCACCCCTCAAAGTTTACACATTGCCTCTGATGATAAGCCTGCCTGAATGCACCAAGCTACTAGAGGGCGAGCACAGGTTATCAATGGGGTGTATCTCACTTGACCTGACTAGAGTGGTGGGTTTTGCCTGGCTTAGGTGCATGCCCTAGCCAATCAGAAACCCCATTCCTAACACCTCGCCAGATGTTTTCTGAAGACATGCACTTGTGTCCTATATGTGGATAGTGGATGAACATGCTTCAGCTCACATATGACATTCACCATCCACACAGCTGGTGAAATTACTATGAAAAACTCACAGTGACCTTATTAGGAAGTTAAATAACCTAGGAGGGTGAAGCAGTTTACAGTACAGTTTCAGAGGAAGCACAATGTGGACTGAATTGCAGGGACATAGATGACAGTCACAAACACGAGGAAAAAGAGGGTTAATAAAATGGTTAAAAAAATCCAGGGTGAACAAACAGAAAAGGCAGATTCCCTGCAAAGAATCTCCGAGGGAGTAATTCGGACATTTATGCCAACAATTATCAAGTCAATAGGTTTGGAAATAGCTCTGAAAATAAATGACAAAGAAGATACTTCGGCAAAAAGGTGCCAGGTGCCTAAGTAAAGAAAAAGGAAAAAGCTGTGCTGCAATAATGCCTCAGTACAAAACGAAAGTTTCAAGCCAGTGGAAAAATCCTCCCAAGGTATCACATTATAAGCCAATACGAGTACTTTCCATTTCCAGATCGTTTTTAAGGTTCACCTCATCTATTCTAATTTAGAGCTGGATGGTAATGGAAAACTGTGAAGCAGAGAGTGCTGAAGTGCTGATGAGTAACCACTGAAGACGTTTTCTCCATCATAGGAATAGAATGGTGGAGAAATCAACCTGTGGAATCATACATAGATCTAACATCTCATTCAGAAATCCAACAATTACCATCCATCTTCAATTCCTGTCCTTAATCCCATGTAAAGATTCCCAGAAGGGATCCTTGTGGCCACCAATGGTCACGCTTTTTGTGTTGCACTGGCATGCTCCCAGTCCTCGTTTTACACGTTTTGACAGACATACCTCACCACCAATGTTCTCATTCTGTCTTGTTCCTAAATGTAACAGTGGCATTAATTCACCCAGACTCATCAATACAGCAGGTAGCAACAATTAAGGATGCAGGAATACTATGGTATTTTGAGATAGAAATTCGACCTAGAATCGGTATTACATGTTCTGGAATTAGAATTCAAAGTCCTGAGCAACAGAATCAATCTTGTGATAAGTCCAAGTAATAGTCTTCTCAAGCAGTTTTAATGAAGTTTTATTCCTTTTTTTTAAATCCGTAAAAAGTGTGCTTCAATCCTTCAACATAACAGGTAGCCACAGGTTGAGCCAACATGTGTTTCGTCTATAGGCAATAACCTTAGACTTCATCAGGGCTACAGCAAACAAATACACCAATGACTATTCCAATACAAAGAATAATACAATAAGAAGACCACCACCAGGTCAATCCAAAGAGAAAAACACCTCGTGAACATCCACCGTTAATCCAATGAAGTTAAAGAAGCAGGTTATAGAATAGCTAAAGTATTGGTGAAGGGACGGGATAGACAGAAAATGTGATCACCCAAGCTTGTGAAACTACAGCAATAAGTGGCATATCACCACCAAAATTGGACACTATGAAAAGAGAGAAATTATATCCACGACTTCAAAATACCCAGGAGTGTATATATAAATTTTCGTTATTCCTTGACCCTTTAGGAGCAGTAACTCGAGACTAAGCGGATTGTGATCGCTCTCAGGTCGTTGAATTATGGACATATCACAGACGGAGGACCAGAGTTCAAGATTCACCATTATATAATCTATTCTGCTTGAACTCACGCCATTATTAAATGTTGGATCACCCTGCTTGTCCCCTGGTGTTCTCCCATTGACTGCTCGTAGCCCAAATTCAAGGGTAAAGGACTTAAGTTGAAGTGCTGCTTATGTCCACCTTTTTATTGGCGGTAGATTTAATGGGGGAATTTGCAAACAAGTACCTTCCTCCTCCGAAAGCTCTAGGTCGCTATGATCCAGAGGCTCGAAGGAGCAATTAAAATCACCGCATATAAGTAGGTTGGCACCTCCTTTCCAGGTTCTGACATACTGTCCCAATGCCTCGACTACCTCTGACGTCTTCCCCCCTGGTTTCCCCCTAGCATAAACGTTAAAAACTATGAGTTCACCAAAAAAAGGGGATTTCAACTTAACCACCAATATATCCCTGGAGTTGGTTTCAAGTTGAGTAATTGAATATCTATCATCCTGCTTGACCCAGATGGTCAAGCCCCCCACTGGTCTTCCTTTGTTTGGGTGTGTTGCCGCTATCGCGAAATGGAGATACCCGGGTCTATATTGTGGTTCAGTGGCCCATGTTTCCTGCATGGCTATTATCATGTAGTTGTCTATAAAAGTGGCCCAATCCCTGGACGCCAGCTTGCTCTTTAGACCTGCCACGTTCCAGGATGCCACATATTGACCTCCCTTGTATGACTGTGTTAGGTTTTGAACCCAATTGTCGCACATGCAATCTTCCCCAAGAGGAACAGTGTACCCCAGCTCAATCTGGCTTCTAAGCTGCGCTCCTTCAATCGGTAATTCTCTTTCCTCAGTCACACTACCAGTAGATTTAACATTATCTGTGCAAGTGTTATGTGGAGCAAACCATGTTACCCTATTGCTAACAACATTATTGGGTAAATCAAGCAATTTATTCTCAAATAGGCAGTTTGATTGATGGACATTTCCAATGTAATAATTGGGAGGTGCATTCGCTAACTCCTCCACTCTGATAATGTCATTATTCGGACCCTGGATTCCGGAATCACACCGGGGATAGTAGGCTGGGTTTAACATTTCTACTGCTGAGCTAGTTGCAATATTTAGAATATCTACCTTGGGGGCTCCCAGTCCATCGACCTGCACTAGGGATATTTGCACCTCCTCCCCCCTCCCCTCTTTTCCATAATCTTCAATCGCAATCTTCCAATCCACTAAATATGTCATACCTGTTAGATAACTCCAGTGGTGTAAGTGGTAATAGGTAATTCAACCTACTGTGTGCTGATTGATTAAACCTGGGGGGTATGGTGTCCCACCCAGGTGTGATGGGAGCTGGAGTAGGATAGTACATGGTGGGTGCATTGCTGGTATACTCCATATTTAAATATTGATTACTGGAGATGGCATTGCTATGTAAAATTTGTGGTGGGAAAACTGCAGATCTTGGATAAAAATATGTTAATGGGCGGGGGATGATATTGTTATTAGCATTACCCTGTCGCCAGTTTAAGATATAGCGAACTGCATTCTGGTCCCTGAAGTTGACCACAACCACATCTCCCCCAATATCTTTGGGTCTTCCTCCTAACCACTGAAGGCGGCGTACATGAACTATGTCACCATTAATGTGACTAGCAATTGGCCTATATAGTGTCAACCAATGCATTACCTTATTCTTCAGTTGGAAGAAACCTTCCCGCTTGTTCTTAGACAACTCAGGTACCCCAGTGAGAACCACCACAAAAGGTGCAGCTTCCGGCGGAAGTTCTGTTGGTGGTCTCCTACCTTCTGCCCCCCTAGGATACCCACAGCTTCCCTCGTCCATTCCTGATTTTCCAATCATTGTTATACCCAAATCCCTTGTTGGTTTATTGGCGGGAATGGTTGGGATACAATTAGATTTCATTATTGATTTGGTAGGGGGTACTTTAGGCTGATTTTTGTGTGATATATGGGGGTTGTTGGGTACGGGTGTAGTACTGGTAGACAAGTGGTTGGGTGCGGGTGGCAAAGCCAGTAACACAATGATGGACGGAGTAGTAGAAGAGGATATATTTTTGTTAGGTACAATTAGGGGATTTGGGGCAGATGTTATACGTTGAGATGGTGTTGGTACGGTAGCTGACTCTTTATTTTCACTTATCCTAGAAGGATTTGCCTTTCTACCCAAAACAGACTCTATTATCCCTAATCTATCCTCCATGCTTTTGAGCCTTTCTACAATTGCTAGAGTATAGCTTCTCATTATTAATTCAATGCTATGCAGTAGATCGGTATTTGGGGTTGGTTGTGACCCGTCAGCCACTTGAACAAGATCTATATTAACCTCTCTATCTGGATGCAAGGATGGTGACAGTGATGGAGGAACGGCCGCAATTTAAACTATGTCCATAGCAGCAGTTGTACCCGTGACATTAGAGGTAGTAGACTTTAAGTTCTTCCCAAATTCAGAATGACACAGCTTCTGTTTAATTGAGTCCACTTTTTTACGTCTTTTTTTGGTAGGCGGTGGACCATGAATTTTATATTGCACAGTTCTCTTAATCTTGCTCTTACCTCTAGCTAGCTTAGGGGGCGTGGGTATAGGTGCAGTCATCGCCTTAGATAGAATAGGTGTGCTATTAGAATTTGGAGCTATAATGCTGGCACAGGTTTGAGTAGGACAAATAGAGGGTGCTAAACATTCTCCGAGCAATATGGGCACGCTGTCCATAGATAACATTCCATTAATAGGATCTGAACAAAGCATGATACTAGAGTCTGAAGCTTGGGTTGGCTCAGACATAGTCCTAATCTTGAGATTGCCAATCGAACGGCGGCGCTCGGCTCGCCGCTCTGCTAGAAATTGTTCTTTAGAGCTTTCTGCAGGAGTTTTGATTATGTAATTGTCCAAAGTTCCATTAGTCATGCCCCCAGTTTTTTTATTCACAATGATTTCCGGGCTCAGCACAATGGTAGACATTAGTGTAAAAGTATAAAAAACGATGCAGAGCAAAGGAATAACAAATAAGTATGGGACAGCTTACTCCAAGTCACCGAGAATAGGAGACACTCGACCAGGGGGTACGGCCCAGTCCAGTCTCCTCAGGCCTCTGAGGGCCTAAGAGGGCCCGCCCTTTGCCCGGGCTTTGCCTTGCGTCCCGCTTGCGTCCCGCAAGACGGTCCTTCACCTGATTTTGTAGATGGAAGGGCGGCTGTGGGCGGGGCACGCAGGGGGCGCTGACCGGATGTTGGTTGGTCACGCAGGGACTACTGGAAGAGCGAGTCCCTGCCGCGCGACTCCCCTGCAGCCTCTCAGCGCCTCAGGTGAGCAGCAAGCACGGAGCAAACAGGCAGCGTTGGTGGGCAGTCCTCCCACGTAGCGGCTCCTGCGAAGTGGGAGCGGCAAGAAGTGGCGTCAGTGCAGGTACGGGGCAAATCAGGCAAGATGTCCTCACAGCGTCCAGAGGTTGTAACGAGGGTCACGCAGGTGGGCTGCTCTGGGGTCCTTTTCACCTGTTTGCCGGCTGCGGGCGGGGCACGCAGGGGGCGCTGACCGGATGTTGGTTGGTCATGCAGGGACTCCTGGAAGAGCGAGTCCCTGCCGCGCGACTCCCCTGCAGCCTCTCAGCGCCTCAGGTGAGCAGCAAGCACGGAGCAAACAGGCAGCGTTGGTGGGCAGTCCTCCCACGTAGCGGCTTCCGCGAAGCGGGAGCGGCAAGAAGTGGCGCCGGTGCAGGTACGGGGCAAATCAGGCAAGATGTCCTCACAGCGTCCAGAGGTTGTAACGAGGGTCACGCAGGTGGGCTGCTCTGGGGTCCTTTTCACCTGTTTGCCGGCTGAGGGCGGGGCACGCAGGGGGCGCTGACCGGATGTTGGTTGGTCACGCAGGGACTCCTGGAAGAGCGAGTCCCTGCCGCGCGACTCCCCTGCAGCCTCTCAGCGCCTCAGGTGAGCAGCAAGCACGGAGCAAACAGGCAGCTTTGGTGGGCAGTCCTCCCACGTAGCGGCTCCCGCGAAGCGGGAGCGGAAAGAAGTGGCGCCGGTGCAGGTACGGGGCAAATCAGGCAAGATGTCCTCACAGCGTCCAGAGGTTGTAACGAGGGTCACTAAGAAACACTTCTTTCCCCCCACTCCAACATCTGTGTGTATAAGGTAATTCCAGGATGTCTTGATGTATTCTTTACCCAACCTTTCATATAGGCCTGCTGGTATACGTTTTAAGCAATACTTAAAATGGAAAATTGTAACAGGCAGAGTGATTGTACTTTGTATTATCCATTCAATGGCTGGTTTTTCAGCGACTGTAAACAGCAATCTTTCCAGTTTTTCAATGCTCAGCACCGTATAGTCTGCTCCCCTCTGTACCAATTTGATGTGTTTATCTGTGAGATTAATTTCAGAAAATAATGACGTTGTGTTGATTAAACGCCAAGGCACATAGCCTGAACGAAGGTTTTGTAACGTCCAGCCTAATAGTATGATAGAACATAATTGCGACTGACCATGTTGCAACATGACCAAGTCCTGTTTCATTATGTCTATGGCAGAGGATACTATGCTGTCCAAAGAATATATCCTGGATGACAGAGTCGTTAACCCGTTGTCAACTACAGAGAAAGATTTCTCTAAATTAATACGATCAATTTCTCGTATTCGTTCTGCAGTCTCTGATTGCATAATCTTTCATGCTTCATTATACATCGCATAGATACCAGTATATTTAAAATGTATATGACGCCGTTGTTTAGGCCCTTGTAAGAAGTCTCTCAGGTCAGCGCCATCTTTAAGTAAAGATAAGTGTTGTTTTACTTCCTTCAGTGTAGACTTATGTAGACACTCAAGGCACAGTTTCCCTACACTGTATGATGTTACTGTCCCTGGATGCTGTCTTTGGACATATCCTGGACCTGGCCTAGTCAATGGGAACCCTTGTGTCTTGTTCAGGATTCTATCTTGACAGGTGTTTGTGTCTGTGGGCCAAATTAACCATTTTTTCCAATCAGGATCTGTTCTGTTGTGAAGCAAAATAGTATTTATTTATTTATTTATTTTTTGCATTTGTAATGCGCACAGATACCCACAAAGGGTTTCCCGGCGCCAGGGCTCAGAGATCAAACACAAAAGGCAAACAGCTGTCAATGACCACAATTATTTATTAAACAGCCATGTCTTGACATTTTTCTTAAAACTGGCGAAATTGTCGTCTTTGCGAAGGGCTAAAGGGAGGGAGTTCCAAAGAACTGGTCCCATATAGGAGAAAGATTTCCCCCCCATTCGGGCCAATTTAAATCTAGGGACCACGAAAGTAGCTCCACTAAGAGAACGGAGATTTCGTACAGGGACATGGGGCCTGACCAATTTTTGCAGGTATTTAGGGGCAGTTCCTGCCCTGATCTTAAACATATAGGTCAAGGCTTTAAACCTGATCCTATTCTCCACCTTCAGCCAATGAAGATCTCTGAGGTGCTTCGAGATCCTCGCTGTCCTTGGGATCTTACATAACAGCCTGGCTGCGGAGTTCTGGACCAGCTGTAGCCGTCTAATTACTGCCAAATCGGAACCCAGGTATAAGATGTTACCGTAGTCAAGCCTAGATGTAATTAGTGCATTGACTACGGTCTTCTGGGTATCCACGGGCAGCATCCAGATAATCTTCCGCAACCATTTGAGGATCGTGAAGCAGATCCCAGCCACTTTATTAGCCTGCTGCTTCATCGATAAAGAATCATCGATGCACACCCCAAGGTTTCTAACCTGGGTTGCTGGTATAGGGAAAGTGCCTAGAGAGGGCGGCCAATGAAAGTCCTGCCACAGATCACGATTTTTTCCTAGGAGAAGAATCTCCGTCTTCTCCCCGTTTAGCTTCAGCTGGTTAGCTGACATCCAGCTGAAGACTTCCTGAAGACCTAATTTCAGTACAGACGGGGATGAAGACTCTGAGTTGGTAAGGGAAAAAATGATCTGTGAATCGTCCGCATAGGTCATGAGTTCAAGACCTACCCGTTCTGCTAAATCAGCAAGGGGGCGGAGATAAAGATTAAAAAACAGCGGACTTAAAATTGAGCCCTGGGGCACGCCATGGGGTGACAGAAAGACATCCGACTGGGCCTGTGAGGACGAGATTTGAAACGTCCTGCTGCTCAAATATGATCTAATGTATGTACGTCGACCACCCCCTCTGAAGTGTTATTATTATCAGGTGTAGGTGTATGTATTAAGCGTGGGCGTAAAATCCGTTCCGCTCGCGGATTTTGCGGATTTTTGGCGAATTCGCAATCCGCGAACTCTTGCGAATGTGCCGAAAATTCACAAATTCGCGCGAAACGGATTTTTTTGCTTGGTCGCACTTGCCAAATAGAATACTATACAATTTTGCGGCGCACAGCGTTCACTTACCGTCATTCAGCATTTGAAGAGTTGTTTTTCTCCATGTTTGCGTATGCTGCGCCATTTTGGATCTTGCTGCGGGATCCCGGGGGAGTTTGTCGACCGCGATTACGTCATCGCGGCTTGCCACCTTGCACAGCGAGAGTTTGGCAACGCGAGTACGTCATAAAGGCCCGTGATCACGCATTCCGGGAGTAAACACTTGCGAACACGTAGATGCGGCGGGCAGCGACAATCTCACAATTGCGAGATTGCAAAATTTGCAATTTCGCACAAGAAATCCACCAGCAGGCAGCATAAACGTTGAAAATTATTTTCTCAGAATAACTCCTCAGGTTGACATTTGCCTGCACTTTTTTTTGCAAGGAGTCCATTTGGGGGGAGGGGAGGAAGGAAGTGCCCCACAGTCTCCAACTTCCTGTTCCTGTCCAGCAGGCTCCTCTAGGTGCTTTCTTCATGTGCTGGTCACTTTGATTTGGATCTTGACCTGGAAGGATTACTTTTTGTGGATGCTGCTGGATATTTGGATTTGAGGCCTTTTTGACTTTCTTTGGATCACTTTTGGATTAGAAATTTCACAAGTAAGTTTGGTTGGGGCATTACAGTTGCTGCAACTACAATTTTGGAACTTTTTCAGAACATTAAATAAAATATATTGTGGGTAGCCACAGTATCCAGTAGGACCAGGGTTAGTTATGGGTGCATGATGCAACTGTTTTGTTGAATTTCAACATCATTTAGGGCATGGATGGCATTGGATTGTGGTGATTTTTGTGTGTTTTTCGATTTTTTGGGGTTTGTTGGGTCCTTTTGCCCAGGGGTACTCACTCAGTGGTGCATGGGCCTAGTCTTTCTGTGTGGTCCCTTTAACGTAAACATCATGGAGGGCATGGATGGCATTGGATTGCGGTGATTTTTGTGTGTTTTTCGATTTTTTGGGGTGTTGATGGGGCATGGCCATGTGGGTGGGGGCCATTTTGAGGACTGGTACAGGCAGGGGTCAAGGGGCCATTTTGAATCCAGACAGTGTGCTTTGTGCCATAGGCCTGCATCCAATGTGCCTTGCTTTAATCCATTATGCCCAGGGGTACTCAGTGGTGCATGGGCCTAGTCTTTTTGTGGGGTGTCTTGAATGTATACATCATTAAGGGCATGGATGGCATTGGATTGTGGTGTTTTGTATGTGTTTTTCGATTTTTGGACTGTTGTTGGGGCCTTTTGCCCAGGGGTACTCAGTGGTGCATGGGCATAGTCTTTCTGTGGGGTGTCATGAATGTAAAGATCATGGAGGGCATGGATGGCATTGGATTGTGGTGATTTATGTGTGTTTCTCGATTTTTTGGCTGTTGTTGGGGCCTTTTGCCCAGGGGTACTCAGTGATGCATGGGCCTAGTCTTTCTGTGGGGTGTCTTGAATGTAAAGATCATGGAGGGCATGGATGGCATGGGATTATGGTGATTTTAGTGTGATTTTTAATTTTTTGGGGTGTTCATGGGGCATGGCCATGTAGGTGGGGGTCATTTTGAGGCCTGGTCCAGGGCCATGTGGTGGGGGTGAAGGGGCAATTTTAAATCCAGGCAGTGTGCTTTGTGCCATAGGCCTGCATCCTATGTGCCTTGCTTTCATCCATTATGCCCAGGGGTAACCAGTGGTGTATGGGCCTAGTCTTTCTGTGGGGTCTCTTTAATGTAAACATCATGGAGGGCATGGATGGCATTGGATTGAGGTGATTTCTGTGTTTTTTTCGATTTTTTGGCTGTTGTTGGGGCCTTTTGCCCAGGGGTACTCAGTGGTGCATGGGCCTAGTCTTTCTGTGGGGTGTCTTGAATGTAAAGATCATGGAGGGCATGGATGGCATTGGATTGTGATGATTTTTGTGTGTTTTTCGATTTTTTTGGGGTGTTGATGGGGCATGGCCATGTGGGTGGGGGCCATTTTGAGGCCTGGTCCAGGCAGGGCCTGGCCATGTGGGTGGGGGTCTAGATGCAATTTTGAAGCCAGGCAGTGTGCTTTGTTGTGTCATAGGCCTGCACCCAGTCTGCCATGCTTTCATCCATTATGCCCAGGGGTACTCTGTCAGTGGTGCATTTTATTGGTCTTTCCATTTTGGGGGGTGGGTATAATAAAAATGCTTACTTGCAAACTATTAATTGAAGTGCTACATATGCAACATTTATTTAACTGATGTTCCTCTGGCTTCGTTTGCTTTTAGGTGCAGAAAGACGAATCATCAGCCTCATCGTTCCTCATCAGTGCCAGGAAGAAGTCCTGCTGCGGTGTGTGCAGCACAACGTCACTTGTGGCCACAGACAACTCTGCAACTTGTGCAACTGCGGCCTGCTGTTCTGACATCTGAAGAAGATGGCCCCAAAAAAAGTTGCCCGTAGCTCCTCTAGCAAGAAAGTTGCCAGTAAGGAGCAGAAGAAGCAAGTGGCGCACTTACCAAGGAGACTGGTGTGCCGACCGCCGCATTTTTTGGGGAAAAAAAAGTACGCCTGCAGCAGCAGCGGGGTCTGCTGGGGACCAAGCTGGGAGCAGCACCTCCGCTCCATTGGGCTCAGTGCCATCATCACCACGCCAACGTAGGTCCAAGCCCTTGAGTGCTGCAGAGGCAGCCAGTATAGTTGTTCAATCACCATCGACCAGTGATGTTGGCTCATCGCAAGAAAGTAGCAGCATCCCTCAATCATCACAGGTTGTTGTAACTCATCTGACGAGTGTTCAACAACCACAGCCGCAACAACAACCACACGTGCAAGTACAAGCCCAAGTACATGTGGAAGGAGAGGCGGCGCAAGGAGAGGAGCAAGCAGAAGGGCACATCAGGAAATCGACATTCAAGCCGAGGTATCACATGAGGAAGCCACTCCTCCTGATGATTCATTGTCTTCCAGATCCCCAGCAAGGAAAAGATCAACGATGGTGTCAACTTCTTCTTCAAGCCCTCTTCCTTCTGATGATATGGATGAAACTTGGGAACCACCACGGCCGTCTGAGAGTGAGGCACACCATGATCTGACAAAGGTAGCTAAGCGTAAAAGGAAGGTCCCCGAAAGTCTCAGAGTTATGGAGTGTGATGATGACGCTGAACAAGAAGTGGCGTATACTACTCCTGCTGATGAAGACTCTTACGACGACGACACAGTCATCATAGACGTCACTCCAGCCTCAGCGGGCATGCAGCACACAGACATTTTAACCCTAGCCCGAAATGCTGCTGAGCGTGATGATGATGATGGCGACGTGGGAATGGGACCACCACGAATGCAGTTAACTAGTACACCATCACCTACAGCTTCCATATTTTCTCGCCAGAAGGGACCTCCATCCACCTCGACCTCCATTTCCTCAATTAGTGGTGCTGTAAGTGCACAACGTACTAAATTTCGGCAACACACATCCTCCAGTTCATCTGGCATTAGCAGCATTCCCAGTATGGCCTCCTCCGCCCCCCCACAGACATTTGAAGTCCGCAGTTTGGGACTTCTTTAGTGTTAGCCCAACAAGGGAAAACATAGCCATTTGTACCATTTGTAAGGTTCGAGTTAGTTGTGGTAAGCTTGGTACCAACAATGGTACCGGAGGCCAGAGAGGTCATCTTGAGAGACAGAACACTGTCAATTGGCATGCGCACCTAAGGGAGATCAAGGACGCCCGAATTGCAAGTCAACAAATTGTATCCATTGATGTTTCATCTGCTGATGACGAGGAGGAAGAAGCGTCAAACATTTCTTCAGTTACACCCAGTACCCCTGTCAGCAGCACACCCCCTGCAAGATATATGAGCCACACTAAGAGTGTGGGAGAGAGTGAGACACCAATGCGAAAAAGTTCATCATCACTGAGCGTAACTGGGTCGCAGAAGTCATCATCATCCCGTAAAATGGTCCAGCCCACCATTAGAAGCATGTTGTTTTCAGAAGCGCCATATGAACGCAACCACCCAATGGCACGTCTGTATAACACTAAGCTGGCTAAAATGCTAGCGCTGGACCTTCTCCCTTTTTCTTTTGTGGAAGGGGTGTGTTTTCTTGAAATGGTGGCAACGCTCTGCCCTAAATGGAAGGTTCCTTGCCGGTTCTATTTTGCCAGAGTTGCGGTTCCAGCACTACATGAAGATGTGCTGGAGGTGATTGGGGCAGCTTTGCAGAAGAGTGCTGTTCACACTATACATCTGACAACAGACATGTGGACCAGTTGCGCAGCCACTGATTACATGTGCATCACTGCACACTGGGTCTCTTTTTCAGGGGTTAAAGCAAAGATAAACGCAGGTGTTGACTCGGACAAAGTTTATAAGGCTGCTCGGAAACATGCAACAATAGCCATGTTTGCCATGGAGAAAAGTCATACAGGAGAAAACATTTTGCATGAGTTTAACACAAAGGTCTTTGAATGGCTGTCCCCAAGAAAACGCATGATTGGTTATGTTTCCACGGATAATGGTGCCAATGTAGTTAAGGACATGGATATGGGTAACTATTTCAGAGTGCCGTGTCTGGCGCATTGTATAAACCTGGTTGTTAGACAATTCTTGAGTGAAGAAAGTCCAGTCTCCGAGTTACTGACCACCTGCCGAAGTATGTGCACACATTTCAACCATTCTTTTAAGGCACGGAAGCAGCTGAGGTGCCTGCAACATTAACGTAAATTGCCAGTGAAAGCACTCATCCAGGAGGTGGCAACACGTTGGAACTCAACCTTCTACATGCTTGAGCGTCTGTATGAGCAGTATGCGGTAGTCGATCAGTATTTCTTTAAACTGGGTACATCTATGATAGACATGAGGATACAGTTGGAGCAATGGGACCTAGTTAAAAGCCTGACAGTATGCTTCATCCTTTTGAGGTCTTCACGCGTGCAGTCAGCAGGGAGGACTGTAATTTGGGAAAAGCTATCCCATTGTTGAGCATGCTAGAGCACCGACTGAAGGCGGTGTATTCTAAGTTTGAAAAAGATGGAAAGGAAGAAGCATTTGAGTTGGCGGAGAAGTTATTACACCGCCTACTTGGCGATGATCGTCTTGAAATGATCAACACAGAACAGCATCACATTTGTGCTACTATTCTGGATCCACGGTACAAAAAGGCAGTGGCAGGCAGAGTATTCTTTCCTTTTAATGACGCAGATGTTACAAAGTACAAAGATTGGCTAGCTGTGTCAGCCACTCGGTTTGAAAGAGAACGGCAGAAAATTGAAGGAAAAGGCAGTACATCAGCATCAGCAGGCCGTCCGCAGTCAAAAAAATCCACATCTGCATTTGTGGCTGTGGCAGAAGTGAGTGATTTTCCCTCTCAGCCGTTAACGACACCAGCAACCGTATCATCTGCACCAGACACAACAGTAATATTGTGTGAAGAAGAGGATTGGCTAACTCAGCTTGGGTTTGCTTCTGAAATGGTCCCAGAAAAAAGTAAGCAAAGTGGAGGAACCCTGGAGAACCTTGAGTCGATGGTGCAGGCCTATCTGAATGACTCAACAGAGGTCCATCTTTCTCATGACCCATTGGCGTATTGGCATGGGAAAACAGATGTGTGGCCAGAGATCACCAACCTGGCTATAAATTACTTGTCTTTCCCACTCACAAGTGTGTCTTCTGAACGTGTTTTCAGTGCTGCTGGTGGCATTGTAACTTCCAAAAGGACCCGCCTCTCGCCCAAAAATGTGGAGAGGTTAACAATGATCAAGATGAATCAGCACTTCATACCACCAGATTACAAATTATGAGAATGCACGCCGGAAGAAGACGAGGAGGACACCAACTTAGATGAGGGAAGTTCTTCCCTATTAACTGACCTACTCCCGTCTGAATTAGCAGAGTTTGAGGACGAGCTCTTCTTCCCTGACACCGAGCCCTGAAAATGAGTCAATGAATCACTAACTTTCTTTTTCGTCCTTATTCACTTTTATTCCTGTGTGTCTGTCTTTCTTTGTTTTGCAAAATCTATATAAAAAAAACTTTAATCACCTAATCACAAAAACAAGCCCATCAGCAGAACTGTCTTCACTTATTTGCTTATTGATTTGAAGGTGCCGCAGTCTGCATTCCTCAGGTTCACAAGTTCACAAGAACATGCTCCTCTATCCTCCTCCTCCTCCAGACTCCTATTTCCCTCAAAGCAGATGGCTGGATTACGCCCAATGAAGAAAGACTCTGCAATTGTGGGGGTGTTCTACTTCTTTGCGGGTGAGTTGACGGGTCTGGGGCCATTGCTGGGAAGGTCTAATACCGGATAAAAGTGGTTTGGACAAAATCGGAGCAGAAAAAGATTTTGCGCTTTTGATCACTAGCCTGTCTTTGGGGTGCTGTTTGGCGGGCTTTTAGGTTGTTGTGGGTGGGTTTTGGGGTCTGGGAGCATTGCTGGCACAGTCTAATGTTGATTGCATTTGTTTTTCAGGAAATCCATGGTGGAAAAGGGGAGTTAGGGCCTAGCTGCAGAGCGCATTTGGACTGAATTGAAGGTAGGAGGCCCATTTTTGCTTTTTGGCTGTTTGGGGGTGTTCTGCTTTTTTGAGGGTGGCTGCAGGGGTCTGGGGCCATTGCTGGGAAGGTCTAATACCGGATAAAAGTGGTTTGGACAAAATGGGAGCAGAAAAAGATTTTGCCCTTTTGATCACTTGCCTGTCTTTGGGGTGCTGTTTGGGGGGTTCCGGGTGTTTGTGGGTGGGTTTTGGGGTCTGGGAGCACTGCTGGGTATGGATAGTTTTGATTGCAAGAGGTTTGAAGCAAATCCATTGGGGCAAAGGGGAGTTAGGGCCTAGCTGCAGAGCGCGCCTGGAGTGATTTTGGAAATTTGCCTGAAAATGTCTAAGTCCTCAATTTTGAAGTTTTGCTTTTTGGCTGTTTGGGGGTCTTCTGCTTCTTTCCGCCTGGATTGACGGGTCTGGGGCCATTGCTGGGAAGGTTTAATACCGGATAAAAGTGGTTTGGACAAAATTGGAGCAGAAAAAGATTTTGTGCTTTTGATCACTTGCCTGTCTTTGGGGTGCTGTTTGGCGGGCTTTTAGGTTGTTGTGGGTGGGTTTTGGGGTCTGG
The DNA here is from genome assembly GCF_964261635.1 of Lissotriton helveticus. Taxonomy (NCBI): domain Eukaryota; kingdom Metazoa; phylum Chordata; class Amphibia; order Caudata; family Salamandridae; genus Lissotriton; species Lissotriton helveticus. The sequence goes on along the minus strand of NC_136071.1, from coordinate 1,087,827,144 downwards.
GAGCACTGCTGGCACAGTCTAATGTTGATTGCATTTGTTTTTCAGGAAATCCATTGTGGAAAAGGGGAGTTAGGGCCTAGCTGCAGAGCGCATTTGGACTGAATTCCAGGTAGGCCCAAAGTTTGTTAAGTGTGGCTTATCCCGGGTTTTTCCTTTTGGCTTGTTGGGGGGGTTAAACTTGTTTTCGCCCAGGTTGACAGTTCTGGGGCCATTGCACTTTCAAAAATATTATACTGTCTATTAGGAAACTCAAAGTGTGACTTTTTGCACTACACAGCGTACATACCTTATATTTATTTGTCAGTGGTGTTCTAATATCACTTCCTGTTTTGCCATCAATAATTACAGGCCGGGTTTCAGCCTGTGCAATGGGAAAAAAAGGATGAAGTCAGGCTTCACATTAGCGAGCCGCAATTCAGCATCCGCCAGGCAGGCAGTGGACAGGGTGTCTTCTGGTCACCAACATTGATGGACGGAGCGTCAGATGGAATGGAGGAGTCCCGCTAATAAGAGGAATGGTTGGATGCATGCAACTTACCAAATTCAACAGGACAACTACAAAAACATACAGATACAGTATCCGTTCTTTTCTAATTATCTTTTAAGTAATGTTATTGCTGTGAACTTCTATGAGTGTGACTCTGCATTTCTTTGATATCTGCTTCTCAATTCATCCCTACAGCCATTCTATAGGTTTTACTTGTGCTATTTTTTAAACCTAATTTAATGTAAGAAGTGTTTCTCTGAGTGAAGAGATAGGCAAGTGAAAACGCATAATTATTACTGCAGCCCTGTACTGTCGCATTCTTCCATTCACGGTTGTCGAAAGTACTACTTACTTTTCAGTAACCATGCATGCAGTAGTGCATGCACTTCCTTTATGTCACTTACAAGATTTATGGATAGCTTTGTACCCAAAGATTTGGTTATCTTCAATTATTGTTTGTCCATGCTGTGCTTTTTTTTCTTCTCTCAACAAAACTTTCCCAAAATCACCCATTCCCATCCATTTTCCAAACCCTAACCCTCTTCCCCCGGGCTGTGTGGTTTTGATTGATGTGTGACTAAATGACAGCAATAATTCCACACACCTGCTGGGGAGGATAAGGTCATAGCAACAGGCTGGTGAAGGAATCCGAGGATATATTCTTACTCAGCTTGACACTGAGTCACTATTGGCAAATGAAAGCAGATTTTCATGTGCCCCATCAACTTGATTGGTCATCAAGAACATCCTCCTCCTAGACGTGGCAAATTATTACGCTGCTGTGTCCTTCACCTTCAGTACTATTTCTTGTAGTAGTAGCCAATGTCAAGGAAATTCAATGCAAGTACTTGTTATACTTTCAATACTTTACCATTTGTTCGGCTACATTGTGGCACTGTTCTAGTGTACTGTCACCTGCTATATTCTCTATCGTACCGTTCTAATGCTAAGGTAAGGACAAACAAGGTTTCATTTTCTTTTTTTTCAGATGCTGCAACTGCCACTGTGTAACACCACAAGTACCACCGCAATGATGACATTTCATCCGCCCAGGATTGCCAACCTTAATCGCCATTTCCCGTGCAGCCAGCCCTGTGTCTAGCCCTATTTCCAAACACAAATTACAGGTAAGATAAGCGTTTGGGGGGAGGTAGTATAATGGAGTATTAGGAGAGACGAGAAACTGATGGTCCTAGGACTATTGAATTCACTTACTCTGTGACAGGCACTTAGTTTTGAAAACATTTGGGCAATTACTAGTACTTACACAACTTGAATCAAGATGCCACTTAAGTTTCAGGAAAACAAACTTAATGTTAAACCCCCACCCACCAGCCTCAAAAGCAGTAAAAAACATGCATGCTAAGATAAAGTTTAAAGTATATTTATATATCCCTAACATAAATAATCTCCCGCAAGACCCAACCCACCCCCACTCCCAAACCCCAACGAATGTCCGTGAAAACTAAGTCCAAAAAAGTAGAAAACCCAACTCCCAATTCCCACCCCCCAGAAGTCTTTAAAAAAGGGGCAAGGGACAGTCTCCTCCCACTGCTGGCTGCTGTTGACTTTTCGGGCCAGGTTGGCATGCTCCTTGCAGAGGGTCTCAAGCAGGGTTTTGGTGTTGAGGAGCTCCTGCTCGAGGTAGGACACCCTCAGTGAAAGGCGGTGCACGCGTGCCTTGCACCTGCTGTGGGGGGCAGCTGATTTCTTTGCTGCTCGGCGGTGGCGGGTGGCTGCGGTACCCCGGCTCCGTACCTCTGGAGACCTGCTGCGCTGACTGGCTGACCCAGGGAGCGCGGAGAAGGATGCAGGTGTCGCCGTGGATGTTGTCGACGTACTCTGCGTGTCCCCCTCCTCCTGGGCCACCAGCCGCCGATATTCGGCGGCAGTGGCCTCCAGCCTCCGTTGCCGGGCCCTTTTAGCCAGCTCCTTCCGTGTTGGTTTGGAAGGAGCATCTATATGAAGAAAGAAAGACATTGTCTGTAACCAATGCTCTTTAAGATTAACACAAAATGATTCAGCAGAAAGTTGTGTCACAGTAGAACTAGCAACTTGCAAGCGCAGTACATAACTATTGTGGCCAGGATCTATCTAACCTCCCACTTCTTCATCCTTGCCCTAACATTAGTGGGAGTTTAAGGAATCAATTCTACGAGCACTATGGACTCACTCCATTAGAGTCGACTATGACAGTACACCAGTCTTCTTCTTCTTCTTCTCTCTTGTTTAGCAAAATTGGTACGTTAACTTTTGCAAGCCGGCATAATGCCAGTGCAGTCAACTTGCACCCGAGAAAAACAGACGCCCGCCATGATGAGTGAGACAGACTTGCGTTTCTGTACCAGTCCAGTACATGCAGGTGGTGATGCTCTTACTTTTCTATTACGGGTGGCACTGAGAATACTCTGTTACAAGGGCTACTGCTTGATTAATTTAACTTTCACCCTACAGTGCCAATGAATACTAGAAAAGGAAAATGAAGAACATAAATAATCTGATTATCTATCACTGGACATGGTATGTATTTGCTTACATATGGGATGACTTTAGGTGCTTTGCTTTTTACTGAGTGAACAGTGATACATCCACACATGAATGACCGAGTTCTACTTAACTTATTAACAGAGGTAGTGAGTGGCCATTGTAATAGCCGGATATATGCTGTGCTTGCAATACAAACTACTGCTACTATTCATGGTAGTATTCGGACAAAATTACAACTTCTTTTCCTTGCCTTTCCTACACTGGGACGGACGTGCGGGTGCGGTGTTACATGCTCTTCAAAGTAACACTTAGTTCATCCAGTGACCGTCTACTCTCTCTAGATACACATATGCTATCTAAGAGTCAGATAGTACCATGATCCAGGCATCCATCCATTCAAACTATATGTCAATCATTCTTCTTCATGTCTCTCATCTGGACAAACCTTACGTTTTCTCACGGGAAAACAACCTTTTTCATTTTATTTTGGAAACCGCAAGCCATACATCCGTGCTTGACTTGCATTTCAATTTCAACCAAAGCATATATTGCGCACACATACAGTTTCTGTTTCACCCACCCAGGCTGTTCTCCTTCCACCCATCCTTGCTTCATCCTTCACCCAGCCATGCATCATATTCCTTCCCAGCCACCTCGGGCACCAATCAAACACGTATCATTCTTCTTTGTCAGTCATCATTACTTTTAACTTGCTCGTCCTTCCACACTTACTTACACCCTTCTTTCGCTTTTCGTTCATCCCATCCATCAAGTTCATCTCAGATCTGATTTGGATTCTCGAAAAAAAATTCACCGCTGAGTTGCAGTAAATTTAGAGGAGGCTACTACCTGGTTGATAAAAACTTTGTTCTAAATTTGAAAGTCTGCTTAACAGTATAGTAACTTAACTGTAGAACATATATACTACACCCGTGCAGAGAGCACACTATGCAGTCTGTAATCTCAATAAGTAAGGAATATAAGAGCTTACCACTGCCCACCACTAACGTGGCAACCCGCATAGCAGTTTTGTCCGGCACTTGCACCGCCTCCTTCCCAGAAGTGTCCTCCTCCACCTCCGCGCTGGGCCTAGCACCAGATGTTCCACCTACAAAGTACATTTAAGAATGTTAAATGTCATAGACATACACCACTCACTAGTATTTTGTCTAGGAATGAAGAAATGTGAATACAGAAAACAATCTAATAATTTGTGACTGTCTACTCTAAAGTAAAAATGTCCCTTTTTCCAGGGAAGGGTGTTGTCTTGCAGCACTTTTTGGCACAACTGATGAATGCTTCACACGCACCATTTTTCTCATAACAGACAGAAGCTTCACTTCTAAGAACAAATCATCATCACTAGGACGGAGTGACCAACGATTCAGCACCAAAAAGAAAAATTTAAGTTCAAACCAGGTGAGGGCTCGGCTCGCCCACAATAAATGTGTGAAATAAATGACTAAGCACTTTCCCATTTTTAATCAACCGTTTATGTTTTATGACAAGCTTGATTTTAATAAATATTTTTACTTTTAATAAAGCTTTAAAACTTAAATAGACTCTGTGGTTTTTGGTCAAGAGTGAATGAGCAAAAGGTTTTGCAATTTCCAAGCATGAGTCCGTGCCTCTGACACTTCTGGACTCTTACTCCGTACTCTTGTCCTGCGTTGGATAATCGTCATTGGGGATCAATCATCGATGAATTCGGGAGCTAAATGACTCTGCCACACTATCTAGTCAGTAAGGAGATTGGGGGTTCTTCAAAGTCTGATATCACTGAGGTATGTGGAAAGTCTACCTGCGCCTATTATAATTGATAAACAATGCACTATTTAGTGTCCATAGTTCTGTTTGTGCAGATTTGTCCCTGCAACAGTAGTAGTATAAATTGTCCTCCTATCCAAACCATAAGTAAAGTAGTATCTTATTCTTTCTTGGTGGTCATTCACCTTTTTATTGTTGGTAATTGTCAAAGCATAAACATTTAGAAGACTTGAAAAGACATTATGGACAATCCCAGAGGACTGCACTCAGTGCATAGAGCTATTGCTGACTAGAAAGGGAGTTTCGTTTAACACCGTTTGCCAAATGTGCAATCTTAGTTAGCTACACAGACAGACTAAGAAGAATAATCTATTAATACCACAGGGAGTCACAGTAGAGGCAGGATAAGAATTTAGATACAGTATACAAGAAGATCAAAGACGATTTAGAAAAAAATCGAATGAGGAACGCTAGGAAAAAATAGGTACTCTATATTAAAATTAAAATTAAAACTTACCGGGGCCAGCAAAGGAGCCCTCGCCTGACCGATCCTGGCCTTGAACAGCAGCAGCAGCTGAAAACCCTTCCTCCTCTGTCCTCTTGCCCCTGGGGGGAGCTGATGTACAACATAAAAGAAAGAAAGACCCGAAAACATGGATGATTGTTGTCAACCAAATCAAACATTTCAAACGAACAATAACAAAATATTTTGGCGAAATAGCAAATAGACAACTATTCCACGAGATATATTGACCTATCTCATGTAGTCTACTACGATATTAGTATTGCTTGATTTGCGGACCGTCGACTTGGAAAGTTATGTTACTCAATAAACAAAGTACTAAAAAGGTTCACCTAGGACTGGCAGGCAGCAGTCCGCAGCACGCGAAGTGACAGACAAACTCCATTGTGATTGCAGATCAGCGACACAACACTAAAAAGTTTCCTACTACATTAACCAGTCACTAAAATACTCAAACTATCAATCCACAACCACTATTTCTTCTTATTGCCAGGTGTACAAAGGAAGGACTGGACTTGAGTCTGTAGGGGCAGATTTACAAGCCCCTTGCGGCTCTTTTGCTCCATTGTTGAGTGACTTTTGTGACGCAGCGGCAGAACAAAAGAGGCGCCATGGTGCGGCGTATATTAACAACGTGACGCATATGGGAGATGCATCACGTTGTGAAGCCCTGCGCCATCAGGGGGCGTTCCGGCGCAAGGGAGGGCGTTCCTGCGCAGGAACGCATCCTAAAAGTGGCTGAGGGAAATCTACAAGATTTCAATCAGTCACTTTTAGGACAATGATGCGTCACTCAAACCCTGCGCCTGCTTGAAGCAGACGTTCAGCTTCACGCAGCATTGGGGAGATAGGGCACCCCAGAGCATTGCTGGAGCTGCGCCATCGTTGCGACGCAACTCCAGCAATGCGCCGCCTTTACGGCACAGATGCGTAACGCTTCGGTGACGTTTTGGGCCCATGGTGCGCCGCATTGTAAATACGGCGCACCATGGGTTGTGGTGGCGTGGCGCACAATTACTGGCGCATCCCTGCTACTTTGCAGGGATGCGCCGGTAATTGAAAATCTGACCCTTAGTGTCTAGTATTACGCAGTTCTTTAAACCACACTCATACATAATTTCTCAGGCCAATGAAATGAAAACAAATAAGAATAGTAGCAACGCTACTGAGAAGGAGAGCAGTGCACCTGAAATGCACGGAAGATTTTGAAATATAATTTACCTATAATGTAATCGGCAGCATTATTGCTCTTGGTAAAAAACAAAAATGTGCAATATAATAACACACGCAGCAGGAGAAAACAGAGTAGTGATGAAATAGCTAGCTACTACTACTCACCAAGCCCGGGGATCTCGATGCCGAGCAGGTCGAGCAAGTTGCGTTCCCGGTCCAGGAGATCCATCCAATGGTGGGTGGCCTGGTTGTAGGTGCGCCGGACCCGAGAGTGTTGAAACATGGCCCGGCACACCTTCTCCCACCGCTTCCGGCGCTCCCGGAGCCCGTAGCCGCTAGCGATCTTGCCGCCTGCTATTTGGTGCTGGGGAGGCGGCGCTGGACATAAAACACTAGTGCGGCCACGTCCTCCGTGCGGAAGATCTCTCGTGGCATCACTAGCTCCCCCCTCAAACGCCCGCACGGGAGCCGGGCACGGGGTGCGGGACCCTTCCCCTTCTCGGGCTGCTTCCCGGCTCCCTTTACCATGGTCTGGGCAGAAATGAAGGTAAATAAGAAATAAGAAATAGAATAGGGAAGAAGAAAAGAAAAGAGTTTAAAAAAGTAGTTTAAAATTAACCAAAAGTAGCAGAAAACACAAAAATATAGAGCTAGAAAAATAGAGGGATAGATAATAAGTAAAATAGATTAAAAAAAACTTCAAACAAGCAAAGGATGGCAGAGATTGACAGAGGATACAGAAAGCATGCCCAGAACCATAGCAATAAATGAAAAACAAGATGGCCGCGCCCGTTCACGACCGCGTGGGTAAGTTCGTGCGAGATTTCCCCTGCGATCACACGCAAACTTGTACTAGCGAGCCGCACACTTTGCGAGATTACACATAGCGCCCGGAAACGGAAATAAATCACGCAAACAAGATGGCCACGCCCATGTACGACCGCTAGGGTAACTTCGCAACGTTGCGCTACAAGCGGCTTGCAAAAACGCAAAAAATCACGCGAACTAACACGCCGCAAAAAAAACAAATCGTATATTCGCACGAATTCGCGGCTTCCGAAATCAATCTCGCTCGAATTCGCGCCCCGCGAATCGCGCGTAATTGCAGAAAAACGATTTTTCCGAAACTGAAAGCACTCAGCAGGTGCAAAAGTTCAATCTTATCATTAGTAACCATTCCCTCTAGTGCTTCCTGAGGGGCCCCTCCAGAGTTCAGTTGCCTACTTGCAACTATTCTATGACCCTGCTCTGACCCTCACAGCAGGCTCAGAGAATAGCTACAAGTATGCCACAAAGGTCCTGTTAAAAGAAATTACACTGCAAAAGAAAGCAATTACAGATAAGGAAGCAGGTGCCAGACTGGAAGTTCAAATTCAGTGACACATTATTCAATCAGCCCCTAATTCATTCATGTCAGTTGAGGCAGGGCAGGTGTGCTTTCCCCCCATAATCTACAGTGATGAAACAGAGGGTGGCATGGGTGAGCCAGAGGGTGGCAGTGGTGAAACAGAGGGTGGCAGTGGTGAAAAAGAGGGTGCTGTGATGAACCAGACGTAGAAACAACATGGTCGTGACCGTTGCTACCCGACAAGTAAGTTTGCGTTTGCGAACTGGTAAAAAACCCTCGCGAAACGGCAGAAACACTTGCGAACACAAAAATGAAATCCGCAAAATTCGTGAGAGTTCGCGAATTTTGCGCATTGCGAATCCATAAATACGCAATTTCGCGGATTGCGTATCCGCAAAATTCGCCCATACTTAGTATGTATGGACGGTTTGTTTAAATCTTTTATCTTGGCTAACCCAAGACAAGACGTCTGCTGAACAGTGTCATTCAAAAACATTATTTGCTCTGGGATGATGCAGGCTCTAAATAAAGCTTCTAATTCCTGCACTTGCCAGTCTTTTGTGCCCCAGACAGTTTTTGTCTCAATGGTGTCTTTCCAAAAGTCAAAACCTAAAGTGGACAGCTGAGCATAAAGGGCCACAGAATAAATTTGATTTGTATTTGTCAACATACTTTTCATTCCTGTCCTATTAACATTTTTTAAATAAAATGATTCTGGATTTGAAACATTATACCCTGAAAAGTTTGGAAATTTGCCATAAAATGTTTTTAAGCTACCCTTTGGTGGCGTGGGACAATGTTCTCATTGGTTATAAGGTAATATATTCCTAGGATTTGCAGATTTATGCAATAAATGATGACCATAGTGATTAAAACAATACATTTGTTCATAATTTGATGAACCTTCTAAGTCTTCGACATTTCTAAGGCTGACATCATATTATTAACAGTCTTGAAGTCCCAATCATCAGAAAAGGTACTAGATGAAACAAAGTCACTCAAGGAATTGATGTGGAATCTTCAACAGCTCCGCCGGACCAAGAATGTCATATTCAGTTCTGTCCCAAGCTATACCACCTGGTATAGGAACGGCTGTGATGTTTACTGATGACAAGTCTCTTTGTTCATGATGAGATGATTTGTGTGGCTTGAGGAGTAAGTTGATGTTCTTACTTGCTGTGTCCTTTTTACCATATCTTCAATTTTTCAACATACCCAAAGTAAATACAAGAGACAACCAAAGTAGAAGAAAAAGTACACTCAACACAATCCAAAGTTCAATCCATGGTGAAACCAGATAAGTATTTTCCAATTGATGAAAAACGTCTGTCGCTAGGTCTTTGAAAGTTCTTTTTACTGGTGTCATTTCAGGTTCGATGGGATCCTCGGAAAACATATCAAAGTTGATGAAATATCCAGAGGCAGTTCTGTCAATTGTAGAGATTGCATCAGGATTTGGTGAAATAGCTGGAACCACTTGATTAGTTGTTACATTTGTATAGTCAGTTGCTATTTCATTGTAGACAGGCATTTCTTGACAAACTGTTATTTGGGTCTCAAGCGGTACAAGTTCCATGACTTTGTTGCATAGTCCTTCTTTTCGCACTGTAGATTCTTCAAAGGTGATGAGTCTTTCAGTTTGAACCTCTTGGATAGTAGCCAGATTCGGGCGTCTGCTACATCTTTGGCATCCACTTGGCCTACTACTTATGATCGGCCACATGATGTGGTTTGACCAGGTCGATGGACACAAACCTATTCTCTTTTTTACCAGCAAGGGGCGGCAGTAATACTGTTCTTGATCCGTGGATGGCTAGGACAGGTACTGGTTGATGTAAGAAGGCCCAAATTCCTTCTTGTCCTCGATCTTTTCTCTTACTAGATACCCAATCTTTGGAATCCAGACAGGTCTTGCTGGGATGGATGGTTTCTCTTCAGTGGTTATTGGCTTCAGGAGTACGTTACTTTGTCTGGATCTTATTTCATTTAAGTCCTGCAAAACAGCCAAACGATCTTTGATATCAAAGAGTTTTTGTTCCACCACTGAAGTGTGACAATCGAGGTCCTGCACAATCATTCTAGTTCCAAAAAGGATTTCATATGGAGTGATACCCCCTAGAAAACTACTTGGCAGATTGTTAAGACTATGTTGGACACTTAATAGACGTTTTACCCACCCGTCACCCGAGCCTAGTACCCTAGCTGTTATAGATTGCTTTATGTCCCGTTTTTTTCTCTCCACTACCGAATTTCCCTCAGGATGGAATGGACTAGAATACCGCAATGCAATGCCCATGTTGGCCATGGCCTCCTTGTAAGCTCGAGAACTAAACGCAGGACCCTGGTCAGAATGTAGCGTGCCGACTGCGTATGTGCTGATAAAGACTCGCAAATCTTTTATAACAGTTCGAGCGTCTTCCGAGCGCTGAGGCCACATCCAAATGAATCTTGAGCACGAATCCACTGTGTCCATGATATATTTATAGTTACCATCCCTCTGTAAGGGACCGCAGTGATCAAGGTAAACGCAAGCTAATGGTTTGTCTGAAATCAACAGGGGCATCTGTGCAGGACGTTTCACTGTAGACACTTTCATCTTTTGGCAGGTTTCACAATCCAAAACATAGTTTCTGGTTTGCTTCCTCATGTGCAGCCACCAGTATCTCTGTTTTAATAATGACACTGTGGAGGAAACACCTGCGTGTGCAGAGGCGAGCCCCTCTTGTGCTGCTCAGATTAGTCCTAATCTATATTCCATGTTTGGAATTACTCTATCCCCCACTCCAGGGAGTCAAGCAAACGGAACATTATTTGCATCACTTATGTATGAGTATTTGAGTGGAAAGCCTTTTGGTAATGTTTTACCATTCTCCTTGCTTGAAGCATTGACAGCTAGCATCATTTTGCCGTCTATTTTTGTTTTTGAATGAGTGATTGCAGCTATGGAAGCCGTTTTCATAGCTGCCTTCATGGCTTCATCAGCCAATGAATTCCTTTCAACGTGAACGCCATCACGTTGATGACTCAGTGTATGGATCACATGAGCTTTTTGTAGTTCTTGTCGTAACTGAACTACTTGTTCCCAAAGCATCATTTTCTTGATTGTGCCACCTTTTGCATCTTTGTAACCGTTTTCAATCCAGTTCTGCAAGTATTCATTGTAAAATTTAACGCAATATTACAAATCGCACACTATAAGTGTGGGGAATTCGCGATCAGTATTTTCAAGCGCCATCTTGAATGCTTGTAGTTCAGCTCGCTGAGTTGTACAATTTCCTAGAGATTGAGTCTTAGTGACCATAGGTCGGAATTTGCAATCTCGCCAGCGACCTTTAACGATCGCACACACAGCACTATAAGCTTGTTTACCCCCAATAGCGGGCTGTGCTGATCCGTCAGTATAAATGATACATTCATACTGTTCTAAAGGCAGAATTTCAGTAGGAAGAGGACATTCTTGTTCATATTGTAGAAATTCTTGTGTTTTCAAATAGGGGTCAAAAACGTATTTAACGTCTGTTGCAGCAAGAGCATTAACTCTTTGTATCCATCTCGGATGTAAATATAATAGTATTATAAAATAATACTGTAAAAGCATTGTATGGTTTCTAAGCCATATAAAAACACATACATAAATAACATTGACTAAAATACTCAACTGGTGCTTCTAAATACGCCTACCCCAATGCACCTAACCTAAGTCTAATAAAAGTAAGTATTGTGTAGCATAGGTTTTAGTTGTTTTTGCACAGGAATCTACCAAAGGTTTCTCTAGGTTCTAATCAGCTCCATACCTTGGTTTAGAATTTCCCAACACCCCGCAAGGGGAGCTTGGAAATACTGGAGCTCGATTCTCGGCGAGAGAGAAGCAGCCCCTTGATCAGTGCGTCAGCTGGAGGGTCGGCTTCCTTCGGCACTTGCTGTAGCGAGCTGCGTCGGGCAAGTAGATAGTCGCACTGCTCCGAACCACCATAGCAAGTGAAGGTATATTTATATCTTGAAGGTGTTTAGGAATGCCATAGATTGACCTAAATTTGGGCATAATAACATCAGGAAAGAACCCCTAGGGAATAGTTGTTCTTTGTAAAGTACATGAGTTCTTGGACAAATCAATATTTAAGCAAGGGGAAGTTCCCTAACTGCTTAAGTCAATTTTCCAAGAAATCGTTGTGACGTTTTGGTACGGGTGGAAGTAGCCATGCCTGTATTTGGTTTGCATGGGCTATGCCTAAATAAGGGATTGATTTCTATGTCTCTATAAAGGCAATGTGAATTTTACCTATATAAGAGCATGAATCAGGAAAATTCACTTGGAGCTCTAAATGCCACACAACAATACTGGCGCACTGAATTCTAATTGGTTATCTAGTATTTATTTGTTTATGTCAAACCATAGGGTATGTTGTCGACCCTGGCTCTGCAACATTTGGAATAATGGCAGGAAACTGCATTTGAAAAAAAAAATACTATGGATACCAGTCATTTGTGGTGAGCTCTTTGCTAGACTTTGGACATATCAGACGATATTGTTATGACCAACGATACAAGGAGACTAAGATGGGCTGAGTGCTTGGGTGATCTAAATTCCATTAATGAAATGGAGGTTCTGGTTAAAGCAGCAACTGCTGAAATACAGGGACAGTCATCCCATGCAGATTACGACATCAGGGTAGTTCAGATTCACTCAACCCTTTTTTTTAAATTAGGTAAATTTTTTAGCATTCAAATGAAGAAACATTCTGGTAAAGGAAGACGGAAACCCGAGTCATGGTATGACAAAAATTGTAGGGTAGCGTATAAATCTTTAGCCTTAGCAGTACGCTCAACTGATAGAGAGACCATACAAGGAGCCAGGAAACATTACAAAAGGACGCAACTCGAAGCAAAGAAAGCATGGGATAACAATTATTGGGAAGAACTACTAGAAGCTAGTAAATCGAAAGATATGACAGGTTTCTGGCAGCTGGTGAGGTGGGGTAAGGGGAACCAAAAACCATTGCCCGAAAACCATGTCTCTCCTGAATGCTGGACAAAGTATTTCAGGACCCAGTTTGCCAATGATAATTGCTTCCCATCAACCGCTTTGGATCCTATTATTCGTCCATTATCCAATAGTATACTTCTGTTTACTAGGAAAGAAGTTGACTACGCCCTCAATTTAATCCCCAAAGGTAGAGCCCCGGGCCTAGACAAAATTCCAGCTGATCTCATCTTACACAATAGAGAAGTCTGGGTCCCGTACATTGAACTGTTGGCAAATGCCATCGCAAGAGGCACTGCCTTGCTGGATACATGGCGGGGAGCAGAAATCATACCCATTTATAAAAAGGGGGACCGCACCGATCCAGTCAATTATAGGCCGATAAGTCTAATAGCTTGTATCCAAAAAGTTGCGGCCAGAATGTTACTTCTCAGGATCCAGAACAGGATGGAGGAATCGGGGGTCATGTCCAAGCTCCAGGCTGGCTTCTGTCCCTCCACCAGTACAGTGGATCAAGTTTTTAGGTTTTCCACAATTTATTGGAAATGGGTGATTCTGGGGGGCGGTACACTCTATGCAGCCTTTGTTGATCTGAAGGCTGCATTTGACCTCGTCCCTCGAGATAGGCTGTGGCGTGCGCTTTATGATCAAGGCATGCCACCTGAAATGCTCACAGTCTTGATCAAATTGCACGATGATAATTATGCGCAGGTGAGATGGGGTACCCAGAGTCAGGTGACCGACAGATTCCCAACGGCAAGAGGTGTCCGACAAGGTTGTGTTTTGGCACCCACATTGTTCACTTTATACATAAACCGGGTCATAGAATATTATAGGGACTCCCATACAGATGTTCCTAAACAGAATGGTATTACGGTTCCCTTATTAATGTTTGCCGATGATACTCTTTTAGTATCCAAGACCCAGGAAGGGCTTCAGAAATCAATCGGCTGTTTCGAAAAATTCTGAACTGACCATGGGTTATCCGTAAATGTATCTAAGACCAAATTCATGGTCATGCATAAGAGTAAGAACATTAGGGGCAGAGTTTTTATGAATGGGGAACTACTAGAACAGACGAACAGTTTCAGCTATCTGGGCATAATACTAGGTTCTAGGCTTCAGTGGAAGCCACACATGTCATATTTAACCTCTAAGCATGCTCAGTTGACTGGTGTTCTAACAAGAGAATTTAAGTCCTCAGCCACCAAACCACTGGCCCCAGTACTTAAAATCTACGATACAAAAGTCAGATCATCCATGCTATATGGAGCAGAACTCTAGGGGGTCTCAGACATCACGAGCTTGCAAATGTCACACAATAAATTTCTTCGCTGTATAACAGGGCTCCCACATTCTACACCCCTTGTACCATTACGTTTGGATTTGGGGAGTAATAGCATACAGGACATTTGCAGTTTCAGACCACTCGCATATTGGAGGAGATTGTGGGTGACACCTGAACTTTCACACTATGCGTCAGCTTTGCTGGAAACGCGAAATATGGACACAGGGGGTAAACTCTTATGGTTTAGGAAGGTCAAATCTCTACTCAAGGCCATAGGTATGAGTGAGCTATGGGATAACCCCCAGGAGAGTATATTCCCTTCAAAAACCAAGTTAAGAGAAGCGTATTGGGCGATGGTATCACAAGAGGCATTTCAGTCACACACTGATCCCACGCTCACCAGGGCTTTTTTGGAGCTGAAACACTTTCCCTCGTATGAGAGATACTGGGATTTAATTACATCGCCATTTGACAGGAAACTGTTTCATCAATTCAGGGTTGGGACCCTCCCTCTCAACCAAGTCACCTGCAAATGGTCAACAAGCAAAAATGATCACTCGTGCCCTTTCTGTATATCACATACAGAAAGCATAGCTCATGTCCTGTTTGAATGCCCAGAGTATAAAGCTCCTCTCCATAAATGGATTAGGTCAATCTGTATCCAAAAGGGGATTCAGACTGGACCAGCAGCATTGAGGATATTTCAGACAGATTGTTCTGACGCTCTTGTGATCGCGCTTGCAAAATTCCTAAAGTGGATGTGGTCAATCCATAGTAGCAAATTGAAAGTACTGTAGCTCTTATAAACCTATCATGGTATAAAATGTGGAATATTTTTTAACCAATTTTTAATGTTTTTAATCTAAACACATTATTTATGTTTTTATTGGTCAAGATGAACTACCCTGTATGTGGAAATTATAATCTGTAGACTCCAATGATGTACTTCCCTGTAAATATTAATGTAATGAAATGTATTTTTTAAATGTTTGTGTCTTTTGTGACTCAAAAGTCGAAATAAAGACTAATTTGAATTGAATTGTTTCTTAGTGGCAATAATTGTGAAAACGCACTAAGCGGTTATCTCCTATGTCAGGCTATAAATTTACATGGGGCCTGCGATGGTTCCTCTAACAATTTGTCCTGCCACCTGCAAGGTTCACCAGCTGCAGTGATTGATCCAATTTTTAGGCAGCTTTCTAATGGAAGTTACATTATGTTGAATGATCACAGCTGCTGTGGCATGTTGCCTGGTTTAGCCTCTCTCGTAACTGTGTCAGCCAGGGTCACTTGCTGTATTCAAGTATTGTTTGCAAAAACCAAGACAGACTGGGAGTCGCCGTTATGGCCTTCACTGAACATCTCTTCAATACGAATCGATACTTTGAGCAGAATGAAAGCCATTCTTTTACAAAAAACTGTGCCATTGACCTCGGCCAAAGAAACCTAGGATCTGCTAGTTGCAAAGACTTCTGCAGAGATACACACCCTATTAACTACAAACTGCCCTGTACATTTCTCAGAAATGTTAGGTTGTATCTTAAACGTGTCTAATAAGAGTGGTATTGAACATGTATTTAAGACAATTTTTTCGGGACTGTTAGTACCTTTTAAAGCAGTCATAGGAATATTTCCAAACTTCGTGCACTCTGTGTTTGGCGGACTGCCTCCTGTTTTGGGGCTCGCAGCAGGGATACTATTTTTTACTCCTTTTGCTCCGATATGGCAAGCCAAATCACCAGCGATACCCAGTTCACCATGGAGAACACTCTTCTGGCGATGAAGTGTCGTGAGCGCTTTGTCCAAATTTTGGGATGAACTCGTTTAAGAGAATTAAAAACCACATAGTTTATGTCATTCAGACCAATCTGGCAAGATTGCATCTTACCTGTTCTACGATGCCTGCTATGTGGAGAAGAATACGTGTTAGACATCTTATTTATTTATTTATTTATTTATTTATTTAGAGTTTTGTATAGCGCGAACAAGACCCGTGGGTATCAGAGCGCTTAACATCGAGGCAGGTTATACATTTCCAATTCGGTATCGATATACAACAGATAAATAAGAGATAACAGAGACTATGGCTATATAGAGTGTCTAACTATATATCTTCCACACACATGTGCAAATGGTAAAAAGAAGTGATAGAGACAATGATCAGTCGATAAGTTGAGGTAGAGGTTATATAGATTATATAGTTTGGTGGATACCGCCGAGGCTTGTGTGTGGCGTCAGTCTCATGTCAGCGATAGTGTTCATGTGGATGCCACCCTTCCGTTAATGAAATAGTTCATACCAGCGATCAATCGGCTTCCCTATGCAAGGTATTTACTCATCATTAGGCTTTTCATTTCACGTTTAAATTGTACAATATTTTGAATCTTCCTAATGCTAGGGGGGAGTGAGTTCCAGACTCTGGGGGCAGCTCCAGAGAATGCTCGGTCATAAGTCTTTTTCTTTCGGAAGAAGGCTGGTCTCAGCAGCAGCTCCTTGGCGCTTCTCCCTGGTCTGTTTCCTCCCGATAGCTT
This sequence comes from Lissotriton helveticus, assembly GCF_964261635.1. Lineage (NCBI taxonomy): Eukaryota > Metazoa > Chordata > Amphibia > Caudata > Salamandridae > Lissotriton > Lissotriton helveticus. The sequence goes on along the minus strand of NC_136071.1, from coordinate 1,087,810,559 downwards.
AATTTTCTTGGCTAGGTATCCTGGGGTGTTATGGTGCACCGCTTTGTGAGTAATACAAGCTATCTTCATTTGAACTCTAGCCTCAAAAGGTAGCCAGTTTAGTGCTTTCAGGTGAGGCGATATATGATCAAATTTCCTAGATCCAGTGATGAGTCTTGCCGCAGCGTTGAGACAGGCTTTTAGAGGTGCTGTGGAAGTTTTGGGTAGGCCAGTTAAGGTAGAGCATCCATATTCTATCCTGGATATTACTAGGGATTGTACAGCTAGTTTTAGATCTGCTTCTGAGATGAAAGGTTTTAGTTTTCTTAGGTAGTTCAAATGGAAGCGGGCACTTTTTGCCATTGAATTAATGTGGGCTTTCATGTCGAGTTTCTCATCTAATGTGATTCCTAGTGATTTGGCAGAGTTGACTATGGTAGGTGTGCAGTTTAGCGCAGTCACCAATTTGGTCCATTCCTTTATTTCTGGGTGGATCCTTGGAGGTGAGATTAGCAAGAATTCGGTTTTCTGGGCATTTAATTTCAGATGATTGGAAGTTAACCATTGTACCGTCATCCTTAGTGTTTCATTGAGTAGATCTATGTCTTCAAGGGAGGCGATCTTTAGGTATATTTGCGTGTCATCTGCATACATGTGGTAGGATATCTTTGAATTCCGAAGAATGTCTGTGAGGGGTTCGACATATAGGTTGAATAGATCTGGGGATAGTGTTGAGCCTTGCGGGACCCCAATTGCGTTGGGACATGGGGCAGAGATTGCTTGGTTAACCATGAATCGTTGAGATCTGTTACTTAGGAAGGAGTTGAACCAGCTCAGGACGTTTCCGGATAATCCCATCCTGTCCTGTAGCCTGATCAGAAGTGCCTCATGATTTACCGTGTCGAACGCAGAAGACAGGTCAAGGAGAATCAATAGGCAAGCTTGATTTTTGTCTAGGGCTTGTAGTGCGTCATCAGCAATGTGCAGGATCGCTGTTTCTGTGCTGTGTCCTGTTCTGAATCCTGATTGGCATTCGTCTAGTAGGGAGAACTTAGTGATGTGTTGCTTCAATTGGTTCTGCAGGCATTTCTCAATTAGTTTGGCCAGTAGAGGGATGTTAGTTACTGGTCTATAGTTATTGGGATCTGATGGATTCGCTGTCGGTTTTTTGATTATTGGAACTACTTGTCCTGTTTTTAGGCAATCAGGGAGGATCCCTTGTGTAAGTGAAGCGTTTATTATTTTGGTCCAGATTGGAACCACAATTTGACTTATTTCTCTTACACATTTTGCAGGCAAAGGGTCATGATAGTGGTTATTCGGTCTGATTTCGGACAGCGTTTTGGCGATCTTGTCGTGTTCATATAGTTCAAATGTGTCCCAGTTTGCTCTATTTTTTGACTCACTTTTTGCCTTACTCTCTGTTATCATGCCGGTCTCGCTCGTCAGTTGAGGTTGGGTCGGGAGGATATTTGCGGCCATTGCGAGCTCTACCTCTAGCGCTTTGGACTTCTCTAAGAAAAATGTAGAGAATTCCTCGCAGCTTAGTGGAGATTTTGCGTTTTCTTGAGTCGATTTGGCTTGTTTATCGGATTGCTGCTTTAGGATCTCGAAAAGTTTTCTTGGCCTGTTTTTGGCATTGTCAAGTTCTGCTCTTATAAATTCTTTTTTGGAATTGATTACCTTTTTGTTATAATCCTTTCTGATTTTTCTGAGGGCTTTCAGCTCTGGTGATGAAGGGTGTTGTCTCCATTTTCTTTCGGCAGTTCTCAACTTGCGCCTGTCTTCATTCAGAGACCCACTGAACCACGGATTCTTTGGCTTATCTGTAGTCCTTTTCAATTTTAGTGGCATAGTTTCATTGACTATATTTCCAATTGAGGTTAAGTAGTGATCAGTCAGTTCATTTACATTTTGCAAGTCACTGGGTGGCTTGAGGCCTCTCTCGCATCTTTCAGCCAATATCTCAATGTTCGCTTCTCTTGTATCTCGGATCAATTTTTTGGTCCTGTGGGGTTGCACAGACCTACCCTTTTTCACTGAGGGAATCACGAAAGTTATGGCGTGGTGGTCCGACCAATCACAAGGGTCTATAGCACGGATTGATGACTCTTTGTTTCTTGAAATAATCCAATCTAAGGTCGCTCCTTGCACGTGGGTAGGTTGGGTACATGCTTGTGTGAGGTTTAGTTCGGAGAGGAACTCTTTAACCAAATTGACCAGTTTGTCCTTGCCGTCATCCCAGTGTAAATTAAAATCTCCTAGGAATATGTTGTTGACTTCTGGATTGGAATTGGCCGTTATGATCTCTATTAGTTCCTCTGTGAACTTGGCGTTCTCTCCTGGTGGGTGGTAAAATGCATGCAAGTTGCATTTTTGATTGTTTGAAGATTTTATATTCAGACCCAGATATTCACATGATTCTAAGGGGTCGGCTTGTATCAAGTTGACGTCTATCTCTGATCGGTGAATGCATGCTATACCTCCTCCTATTTTTCTTATCCTATCTAATCTCACAATGTTATAATGAGGTGGTACTAGGAGATCAATAGCAGGAGCGGATGATTCCTTTAGCCATGTTTCCGTAAGTATTGCCAGGTCGATTTCCTTACTGATGATGAGGGCTGCTATATCTGATGCATGTTTAGTTGCTGAGCGACAGTTGAGTAGAAGGCATTTCAGTGGTTTATCCGAGTTAAGGAGGTTCCCAGCTTCGGGTTCAGTTGCTGTTAACTGGATATGTTGTAGATTGAGGTGGATTGCTTTCCTGTCATTCTTTCTGGAAGTTCTATTGGAATCAATTGGTACGATTTTAATTCTCTCCTCCCTTTCCCTGGCTGGTCGATCATAGGATCGGAGTAAGGCCAATGTTTCTTCATTTGATGAGGGGTTTATCCTGTCTGGTCTGTTGAGCCTATTTTTATGTGACAAAGCCATCTCGTCATTCTTTTTTTGTGCGGAGAGTACTAGATCCTGGATATGCGAAACCTTAGAGTGCGTGCTTACCGTCAGCTCCCACATCATTTCGATTGCATGTGAGATTTTCCTCGAGCCTTGTGCCAAGTTGCCTACTATTTTCTGAAGCTCCTTAATTTCTTTCTGATTTCGGGATGATTTCTTGGTGTGGATAGATCTGCCAGTTCGGGTAGTGTATTTTGTTCTTCTCAGAGACTGATCAGTTCTCATTCTCACAGTTCCATCATTAGTATCTTCGGTATGGTTGTTGTTCTCGCTTCTATTTGAGGTGTCCTGCGAGTTATCTATGTTGAGTGGTCTAAGTAATAACTTTGTGGGTGGGGATAAATTCGGCTCTGATATCGGATTTGAGCGGGGTAACGAGTCCTGTAGTGACTCGCTCGGAGCTGAGGTGTCTTCATCAGGCAGATTTACACCACCTGGTGGCGTCATCATCTCTTCTCTTTGGACCTGGCCCTGCTCTTCGTTTGTCCGCTTGGAAGGCCTCTGTGTTCTTTCTGTATTATTCTCGTGGGTTGCATTTACACTTTCAGTTATATCTCTAAAGCTGGAAGTTTGAGTATTGTGGTCCCCGGGTCGGTTGACGTCTCTAGTTGAATTATCACTATTGTCACATGTGACTTCACGTGGGGTCAAGGGTAGTTGGTATCTTGGTTTCTCCAGCGTTACTTTTATTGTTAGGAAAATCTTTTCGAATTCCTCAAGGTCCCTATTGGCAGCTTGTATCAGCACTATTCCCGTTTTGTATAAAGTGATGCATAGATCAGCATTGCAGCTTCTTGATTGAGTGGTCATTATTTTTGTGCCATGTGGGATGTTTTTCATACTTCTTATGATCAGCATTTCTGTAATGGCATTACGCCATTTCGCTGTTTTATTTGTGTGGAAAATCAAGTCATTCGTTATGGTGCCTTTGACTATATCGAAGTATGGGTCAGCGAACAGTGTGTCCGGGTTTTTTCTCAATGTGTTGTGTTTAAACTTTTTGGCAGCATTTTTGGATAGGGTAGAAGGATATTTTATGCTCTGCGCTTTAGGGCCAGTCGTCCCTTGGTCCCTTTCATCCATTTTCACTTCCTGTTGTCGGTCTTATGATGATTTGATCTGAGTTGGCCCTTGTCGGTGTACAGTGCTGGACACTGTCTTGGCTTCAGTAATTGGAGAATATATCCGAGAATATGTCAGGTACCAGTATTTCGTGGTAAGTGTTATTTCATCTGATAAACACCAATTAAATCTTAATATATCAGATTCCGTGCCATAGGTATTAAGTTAACTCTCCAATTAATGAGTTAGGAGAAGTCTGGGGTGAAGCTAGCCATTCCAAGATGTCCGCCGTTTCTGTTTCTATAGTTAGTTCCCATTTGCTTTCTTATATAAAAGGTCCTCTTTCAGTGTCTATGCCCTGTGTTAATGCTATTGGTGGTTTTGAGTCTGCAGTCCCTTTACAATGTCTATGGCCCAGTTCTTTGCTGGTGATGTGGTGCTTAGATCATTTCCTTGGCCTTCACTTTCTCCGCTCTTATAAGAGGACTGCTCATCATATCCTCCGTATGTTCTCACTCCCTTCGCTGTTCTCTCTTGTTGGTTGCAAATTGTGGGCATTGCCGGGGAGATCGTCTGTCTCACACTCCCATCAGCCATGCCACGGATGTTGATGCTTTGCTGGACCTGGCAACGGTCCATTCGCAGCATTGTCCCCAGCGGCTACCAATTCTGATGACGGCATTCATTGAGATCTCACAGACGCAAAATGCTGACGGTGAGGTACGAGAGGAAAGCGGCACACAGGTACCATCCAATTCGAACATTGCTAATGCAACCAACGCTGATGGTGATGCTTCGCATCTTTGTGCAATTATTCTTCTTAAAGAGGTAATCCAACTTTCACCTACAATGGTAGGCGAATTCTTTTCAGACTTAGAGGACTTGATGTTTTCTCCAAACAATAACACTGACTTTTGAATTGGCATACAGTGTTCTTGGAGACTCTGAATGCTACCTTCATTTTTCAAAACAAGATTCTAACTTTGGGACTCCTTTTTTTCTATGATCATGCTTTGTTTTTCCAAATTTGTATTTTTCTTTTTTGGCACAAAGTAATCTGCTCATAGTAGAACTATTCATAGAGAACTAGAATTCTTTGAAAAATTTCCCAGAGACAATATTTGACCTTGTCCACATTCAAACCGTTTATGTAATCTGCCATGGAATGGTCTCGACTTTTTCTTCTGTACTTAAGAGCCATTTCATAAATGTATTTTCATGATTCATTCGGATAGCATTTTCAAAATGTCATCTATATGCTTTGAATGAAACATTGCTTTAAATGTGTACAGCACAAATGCTTTTCGTGTACAACCAGTACCAATGTATTTTTATGTATTTTGGGTGTGTTTTAACACATCATGTTCAGATATGTTTTAATGTGTTTAAACTTAGTAATGTCGTACATAATAAAGTGGAGTGGGTGTTGTGTGGCATTTGGAGCTCTGAGTGAATTTTCCCGATTCAGGCCCTTATATAGGTACAATTCACATTGCCTTTATATAGGCATAGAAATCAATCCCTTATTTAGGCATAGCCCATGCAGACCAAATACAGGCATGGCTACTTCCACCCGTACCAAAACGTCACAACGATTTCTTGGAAAATCTGCTTAAGCAGTTAGGGAACTTCCCCTTGCGTGAATATTGATTTGTCCAAGAATTCATATACTTTGCAAAGAACAACTATTCCCTAGGGGTTCTTTTCTGATGTTATTATCCCCGACTGTACGTCAATCTATGGCATTCCTAAACACCTTCAAGGTATAAATATACCTTTACTTGCTATGGCAAACTATGGTGGTTCAGAGCAGTTCGACTATCTTCTTGCCCGATGCAGCTCGTTACAGCAAATGCTGAAGGAATCCGACCCTCCAGCTGACGCATTGATCAAAAGGCTGCCTCTCGCTCGCTGAGAATCCAGCTCCAGGGTTACGTAGCTCCCCTTATGGGGTGTTGGGAAATCGAGTCCTGAGGCAGAGATACCAGACCTCCTTCATTCTAAACCAAGGTATGAAGCTCATTAGAATCTAGAGAAACCTTTGGTATATTCTTGGAAAAACAACTAAAACCTATGCTACACAATACTTACTTCTTACTGCGTACTAGACTAAGGTTATGTACATTGGGGTAAGCGTATTTAGAAGCAGCAGTTGAGTATTTTAGTCAATGTTATTTATGTATGTATTTTTATATGGATTAGAAACCATACAGTGCTTTTACAGTATTATTTTATAATACTACTCCTCGCTGTACGCATTATAATTGAAGTCTGCTTAACAATTGTAGCCATTCACTTCTCTTGAATGAGAAAGAAGACTGTTCAATAAACCTTTTTATTGAAAACGCCCGTCTCTCTATTTCTCTGCAAACTCTGTTGAACCGAAGCATGCACGATTGACTAAGTGAAATACTTATCTATTGTTTCTGCGACTCTAGAGATATATTTCTTATTCTTGGGAAACAAAGTTGTCATGTTTATGCGGTTGTCAAAAACTAATCCCTTCTTGTGAAGTCGAGAAAGTTTTTAGTGACCTCTGAGCTAGCTGGCACTCACTGTTAAGTTTAGTATATTCGATAGAGACCTAGTCGACCTCAGTCCTACGTCTAATCTATGTAAATGTGGGATACTTGTAAAGCGCACTGTTACTCTAACAGAGTGTCCTGGCGCTGGAGACCTCTGGGGAACCTGTCCTGGTTTTCCCTGTGAGATGGTCCCTTTCTGGGTATCTCCAGGGTGAAACCAGACATCCCCGGCGTCTGGGGGCCGTTGTAGAGATGAGCCAAGCTTAATGCCCAGAGTTGACGAGTGTGTTTTCTGGTTAGAGTAGGCACTGAGGCGAGAATTATCAAGTCAGTTGACCCTGGTCCAAGATCCTGCCGCGTCGGGAATTGAACCCTGGTCCCGGGCCGTTCTCTGCTTACAGGTCTGCCGCCTCTAACCAGTGAGCCACACCACTCCACTACAGGATATATTATTCCAATGCGCAGAGCCTATTGGGAATATAGGAACTACACTACAGTTTGATCACTTCTCTGACAGAGTCTCAAACTGTGAAAATAAAGCAACTAAGACTCACCGCTAAAGAGCAAGAAACCAACTACATCAATGTGACCTCCAAATGAAAAGATCCAATCTTCAAAACTCCAGTAAGTGATCTACAAAGAGAAAAAAAAAGTTATGGGAAGCTTGTATCACTGCACCAATCATTATAGTTTGATTCACATAGGTTGAGTCCAACCCAAGCATACTGTGTAAAAACACATAACTTAAAATCCCAATCTAATACAATATATATCTGACCAAACATTATTATAACCAAAAAACGTATTATCCCCGTGAATATAAAGCCGGAGCAGGAATAATTAAATGAAGAAATATACCTGAACTATAAGCGTATTACAAACGGAGTGTGCTCCGTTCCGCATCCAAGACCCGGCGCGTTGCATAAGCCCATCTTGGAGTGACTTTTTAAGCTGTACTGATGTGATAAACAGTGAAAACGTCCACTCTTGAATAAACTAGACAACAAGAGGATATTACCAACGCCGTCTAGGACTAGGACTAAATGTTATGATCATTATTGGCAGCTAAAAAACGATCGTTATGGTTTAAAAAATATATCCACCTAATTATCGCACATCAACCTTGTATATGGGAATTTGAAAAATAATTTCATGAAAATAGATAAAACTGAGTACACTGGCAAAACACAAAATCAGTATAAGTAATTTGCCAAACTCTATATTATAATATATATAACCTTTCTTGATTTAAAAAACAAACAAACAAATACTCCTCAAGGATTTAATCAAAATTAAGGGTAGACGCGGTGAGTAGAAGATGGTATCAAGATGGGGCAAGGGCCATAACTTGCCCATTTGTTGTTATTATCACTCTATATTTATCAAACAAATACCCAGAACAGCTCATCTTTATACTACATCCCCCATAAAGATATATGGTAGTGAGTTTTAAACAGACCATGTCATAATAGCCCTATTACCCTTTCTTTGGTATATCCTGGAATTAGTATAGCCATTAATAAATCCTTGAGCCTGGCTGTTTTCCAACCAGTGGCAGTATAAAACACCGGAATGTAGGATTACCACATTTATTGGACTCGTGGTTGAGCTGGTGACTCCTGTTTCTTGCAAAAATTGGATTCCCACCAAATGGAGGTCTAGAACTGTTCTTCAATATGTTTCCAACTCATCTACATTTCTTGATATGCTTGAATTTATTTGCAACTAGAAACAGCCAGGTTGTGCACTATGCACAATATACAGACAGCAATCAAACATTATTTTAGACCCTTGGTTACTTGAACAATTAATGTCCATCTGTGATGCTGTATGGGCTGTCAAATCCATCCAAAATACTTCAGAGAGGATGACGATTTTGTTACGGTATACCATATGGTGCTGGTGAAAAAATGTAAAACAAATTTGAAGGAGCAAGAGAAAAAGAAGCTATCAGTGCCAAACTCCATGGGGCATATTCACAAGGAGCTATTGCCGAATTAATGGCACTTTAACGCAGCCAAAGTCATGATACATTTACCTCCCCATGCACAAGCTTGTGTTAACAGCCTACAGCACCGGTTTAACCACAATAGCAGCCACAAAAAAGATCGCCACAGAGGACCCCCGCAATTATTGCTAATGAGATGCAGAGTAGGCGTTTCTGTACAAAAAGCCGTGACAACACGACAACTCAACATTCTCAATGACCTGTCAGATCAGCGATAAGACCACAAAACACACAATAAGATACGTTAACAGCAGGAAATTAACACCTGCTCTGACCAGGTGTAAAGTCGGACCACAGCCCGTACCACAAAAGGGAGCACAGCCCAGAGCCACACCTGAAGACAAACAGATGTCATGGAGCAACTGAACATGCAGCACGGACAACCCAAGAGGGCCACAACTCCCACCAACACCACACCCAGGACCACCCCTCCATGGCATCCCCCGAACCAAAGACATGCCACATCAGCTACACCTAAACATGTACAAAATAATCTGCCTGATGTCGCACAATCACAACTGGTGACATGCATGTGTCCTCACAGAAATGAGCATCACACATTCACTTTCGAAGCAACCAATGTAACTTTATTGAAATGAACACTGAAATGAAATGAAGACATATGGCGGTTCTCCTCGGGATGATTCGTAGGTCATAACCTGTAAGACAAAAAACATGATGAGAAGGTGTGTCCTGCGCACATCAAAGGACAGAGAGAGAGCTAAGGAGAGAGAGAGAAGAAGAGAGAGAGAAGAAGAGAGGGGAGAGAGAGAGAGAAGAAGAGAGGGGGTGAGAGAGACAGAGAGAGAGAAGAAGAGAGGGGAAGAGAGAGAGAGAGAAGAAGAGAGGGGGAGAGAGAGAGATAAGAAGAAGAGAGGGGGAGAGAGGAAGAGAGGGAGAGAGAGAGAGAGAGAGAGAGAGAGAGAGAGAGAGAAGAAGAGAGGGGGAGAGATAGAGAAGAAGAGAGGGAGAGAGAGAGAGAGAGAAGAAGAAGAGAGGGAGAGAGAGAGAGAAGAGAGGGAGAGACAGAGAAGAAGAGAAGGGGAGGGAGAGAGAAGAAGAGAGGGGGAGAGAGACAGAGAGTGCTGCCCCTGCGCACCCAGGCCACACTGCTCACCTGCTGCCACTGGTGTGTCTCCAACCCCTTGCCGGTAGGTATAGCAGTACACCAGGTCACACATCAGAGTCAGAGCTGTCATCTGAAACAGAGTCCAGATACATAACTGGCACAGTACACACTTGCACAAGACAACATCGCCCGTCGGCCCATGCACATCCAGGCAGAGGCACCCCAGCACCTCCCGCCGCCCATCCGAGCATGCCCATCCATGCACACCCGGGCCTCACTGCTCACATTCCGCCACCGGCGTGTAGACAGGAGGTCCCACCACGTGCCACTGCAAGCCAAAAGCCCGGGCCCACAGACATGGCACCCTCCACACCATGCAGCCACGCAGCGCAGGCCACCAGGTCTCACGTCTGGTGCTAGGTCTTGATTACTCCATGGCGTAGGACATACTAGGGCACCCAGCACCATCGCAGGCTACACACCAGCTCAGCCCAATGGGTGCCATTAACTCTGTGATCCCGGAAGTGAGGCCAAGTGGTGGTAGGCCCGCGCTGCCCACTGGCTTGGCCTACAATGCAGTCCAGCAGGGCACACAAATCCTGAGCAGTCTGGACCCCCGGGATGGGGCATCATCGCAGGCTGCACACCCACTCAGCAGCTCAAGGTGCCAATGACTCAGTGCACCTAAAGTCACCGTCCCGTGGTGGGAGTGGCTGTGACATGCTGCCAACTAGGCCAGAGACCTGCACACCACCAGCGAGTACACCTGCGACGGGTAGCAATGAGTCCCCCCCTCGGAGCATTACCGGAGTGGCCTGACCTGCTGTACGCCGTAACAGTGCAGGGCTTGCATAAATGACTTGTGGGCACTGGGCGTGCTTCAGTCAATGTCCGGACTAGGAAGTGGCAGATGCGTGTGTCCCTGTGGTGGTGTCCATAGGACCCGTTACACGAATTGCTATGTAGCACCCTCTTACTGGCATCCCACAGGATGAGCATCATTGACGCAAGGGAAATCACTGTCCCTACATTCATCCACACATACATACATTAATGATGAAAGACATGACAAAGCCGTGCGTCACTGGATGTTTATTTCGCATCCAGTGCAGTTCTACAGCTGGAGCGGTACGTGCCAATGCAGAGCATACTACTCAATATGGGCCCATGGAGGGCCATCCTGAGTCGATTGGGATAACAATTACTGCGGAAGAGGAAGGGTACAGTCCGCAGTTTGATCACCGTGACATTGGTTATCAAACAGGATGTGGCAGTCCATGTCGTTGTCCAAGTTGAGTGCTTCTGAGTGAATCGGGGGTCAGTGGAAGGTCATGAGGCCATGTGTGGGACCAAGCAGAAACAGGCCAGGTGGTGGAAATGAAGGCTACTGAGTCCTTCTGATCACGGGCACATCTACGTCCTCATTCCCAGATGAGAACTCTGCCCCACCTGTGGGTGTTGCTGGGGTAAATTGTCGGCCGCACTTTGTCCCACTGACACATCAGGTGCCAAAGTGGGGAGGCAAGCCGCACTGGGAGGCAGAGACACACCAGGGGGTGGAGATGTGGATGGTGTGGGGGCAGCAGCATTCATCATCGCCACGCCTTGTGGCAACAATGACATGATGAGGATCTGCAGGGCATGGTAGATCTCAGCTACATTCCCCTGATGTACAACTGTGGCTGCCATCCTTCCCGCCTCCATCCGCACCATGTCCTCCAGTTCCTGGCATGTGTGCCAGCTCACGGCTGATATCGCTGGAGCCACTCTGAGTGGACAGGTGTTCTTCTCTCCGCGTCATAACTCCAGCGATGTCAGTCAGGGCTCGTTGGGGACCATGGAGCGGGCCTACTCACCCATGGATGGCGTCAAGGTGGGTTGCCATGATGCCGAAACCCAACTGCACCTGCTCTGCCGACTCCCTCTGGCACTCCAGTGCACGGCGTTGGAAGGTGTTGTTCTTGGGGGCTTGGGGGAGTGCCGGGGCTGTGGGTGCCTCCTGCTGGGTTCTTTGGGTAGTGAGCGGGGTCTCCTCGATGTGGCTGTGCTGCCCTGATCCTGGAGGTGAGTAGCAGATGGTGTCAATGATGTCTTCGTTGTATTGGGTGTTGATGCAGGTGTTGTCCTCCTCGTCATCAGTGAAGAGTGGCTGGGACTGCTCTGCAGGAGGTGTTGATGGTGCCCCTACAATGTGAAGGGGAGATGGTGTATTACAATGTGTCCACATGTATGTAGACGCATGTTACATGTTGACATTCAGACAGCATGGCATTGTACATTGTGACAGTCTGTGGATCTGGGTGAGGACCCAGAGTCATTGTGGGTGTGCACTGTGCTCTGCTTGATGGTGCATGTGTGCCATTGTGCCCATCTCCACCCGTCCCTCCAGTACCTGGTGGTCACTTACCCTGTTGTGGTTGGGTTATGTCCTGTCGAGCAGTGTGCAATCCTCCGACTTTGGCCACAGTCTCTACACTGATGACTGTCGACACCAGCTCCACCATGTCATTCAGCTCAAGCTGTGGCGCTGGGCCCCCACCTCCAGTCTGCGTTGCTGCCTTCTGGTTGGCGGAGAGTTTCTCCTTGGTCCGCCGCTTGATGCCATTCCATCGCCTCTTGACCTCATCCATTGCCCTCTTGTGCTCTTCGACGGCACCACCTTGTCCACGTTTGGTGCCCAATGACACGTTGGAGGTGATGAACAGTTGTTGATGGTGTTCCATCACCTCCCTGACTATGATCCTGTTTGCCTGCGGACTGAACAACGTCTTCCTCTTCTTCTTGTCCTTTCCTGTCCCTGAGGTCTTGGGCTGGTCCTCCGGGGTGTTTATGGGGTTTCGCTTGTCCACTGCACCTGTTCCAGCTGCCTCCATGGTGCTTGGGTGTTGGTCAGTTTGTGTTTGGGTGTTTTTTCTACTTTTATGGTGATTTTTCCCGCCGCAAAAACACATATTTACAAAAGAGGGTCCTAGGGATAAATTATTTAATGACCCAATAGTCTCCGATCCCCAATTGATACTCAAACAACAAAAGAGGGGACTATCCGTCAAAGAAACCAGAGACAGAGAAGATTAGATGAGGATAACTTGAACCAGAGAGCAATTCGTATTCAGCCTCACTGAATTGAGATGAATCCCATCAGTCCACCTCACTGGCGGAGCATCGTCATCTGGGAGTGGACAGGGTTATACGAATAAGTGCAGTTCCCACCTCTCAAAGCGGACCCAAACTGCACTCAATCCGCAACCAGTGATCAGGCCAGCCAAGATAAAATCTCGAACAGTGGTGCTGATGATTTGCAGTGCAAGGAAAAGTGAGAAGTTAAAAATTACTACTTGGACACACAATTGAATTTAATGAAAGCTATCCTAGTGTCAGGATTAAAAACAAGCTAATAGTTTGAAAAAATAACTATCTATAGCAATAGGACAAGGGTCGACATGTTTCAGCTTTATAGGGAGTACTAACCTAGCTTTCGTCAGGACCAAGAGAAATTAACGCTACTGAAATAATTGTTACAAATTTAAGTGAGAAAACAAGAGAAAAAGGGGGCAGCGATTTTTACGCTACACTTTACCAGAACCTGTAAAATACAGAGACATATTAGTGTTCTGTTTTCACCGGAAATGTATTGTTCTTCCCAGCTTTACGTGGGAGTACGCCTCACCTCACCCGGCAACTGCTCGGTAAATGAGGCCTCGCTCTCTCTGTCGGTACCTCCAGCAGCAATCGAGCCGAAGGGGAGGTGTTGCAGGCCTGGCGCTGCTTATCACTGATATACTCATCGCGCTTTGGCCCATCGCATTTTTTTTGGTGTTGTGGTTTGTGTTTTTGTCTCCTTCGAGGTGGTTGTATCTCTGACATTGTCCACTGTTTCGGCAGACTATCGCATGCTACCGCCACGTTGTGAATTCCATGTTGACACTGGGTTATTTTCCCGCGATAGGCTGCGATGTTGAAAGTTGTGTTACGCTAATGTTGCAGTAGTTATCACACGTGCTTGTGAATATACCCCCAAGTTTTCTGCCGTGGCAAAGCATCTTGCAAGGTCAAGGGGTCAAAAGTTCTCCTGTTTGAAGTTGTGGGACGAGCCAAACTTCCAGAAGTTTGTTTAAAAACGTTGCTAACTTTTTGTGGACAAAGTTTTCGAAATACATGTATAATGGTACTTTTGTGAGAGCATTTCCTGCAACAAAAAGTATTGGCTCTAAACAACTCTTTTTGAAACTGTCTTTGCCGGAAGATGTGTTACCCATCTAGCGTTTCCAGGATTGCACAGCCTTGGCACCTTATCCTAGTACAAACATTGTGCATTTCTTCGGTTCTAGGAAACTGCAACTTTGCACAACCCATATTTAGTGTATAATTGTGCACGTTATAAATGTAGTTCAATCATTTCCTTTCTATTCATTTTATTTATTAATATATGTATTTATGTCTGAATGTATGCATGTCTGTATGGACGTATGTATGTATATATTTATTCATTTAGTTTAGGTGTTTTTAGGTAAGTGGTTTACAGAGAACATGTTCAGATGCAAATAACACAAAGCAATTGAAACAAGGGTTTGCGAAGGTGAAGGAGGGGGTTCGACTGATAGAATAAAGGGGCATTTCGGCTTCATGCACTTTAATGAATTAGCATATTACATGTTGATTCCTTGATATGAATGGCTTGATTACTCTTTGAAGATTAGAAATTCTTTCTATTTGATACTGAGGGGGGAGAGGCCAAAGAAATGTGCATGATGTTTGCGCGAAAAACAGCCCTCGTTGAAGAAAAAATACATACATTTGCGCCCAGGGTTCGACGCACTCGTTTGAATTTAGATGTACCATGTTTCAAAGTCCGCAAATGTGTAACTGCCGCAGTTTTCTAGGTATTTTAATGGACAATGTCTCTGAATTAATATTTCCTCGCTGACGGAATCATGGCCGCTCGCACCATTATTCACGGAGAATACCCTGTGTGAAATTCACAGGGACATATTTTTGCCCTGTGTAGATACCTTAACCTTATCCCATACTCCACCAAGAGTTTGGTGGTGTACCCTTTTGTTTCACACCTAAAAAGGGATTTAGTCCTGCCCTTATTCGAAATCAATTTCTAACTCTTTCTGTGGTCAGAATGTTCTGGAAAGAAGTTCACAAGTATCCGTAAACATCTGAGTTCGTGAGTGTTCACAGACGCAAAAAGCTTTCCATGCCTGGAACACCCGCTCCCCGTCACAAAGTCATATCTAATCGCACACAACTATTTGTGCGAGCAAATGCACTTAGGAGTGCAGAAGTGACTTTCGAGAATTTCAGAAATAGTTTCGTTTTTAAAAATCCCTTTTGCATGCATAAACCAGGCGTAGACACAATAATAGCTATGGAAAGCGAGCCCGGTGAGTTAAAGCCGTTCTGAAACCTTATCATAAAAACCCAAAGAGAGTGGGATGGGGAGTATGGGGAAGTTAAATAAAGCTACTAACAGAAAAGTTGATGGTATCTATAAAAAGATAAACTTGCTCTCAGTGCACCTACTTTCATTTGTTATACTATCTCATATATTCGTCCTTTTCAGGGCTTTTTTCCTATTTGAGTTAGACATTCTAAATGTTTTAATGAAATAAAACG
Organism: Lissotriton helveticus; assembly: GCF_964261635.1. NCBI lineage: Eukaryota > Metazoa > Chordata > Amphibia > Caudata > Salamandridae > Lissotriton > Lissotriton helveticus. The sequence goes on along the minus strand of NC_136071.1, from coordinate 1,087,795,333 downwards.
TTGAATTGTCAGCCCACTCTGAACAGTATTAAAGAATATTATAAAGTTAAAAAGAAATACATACTGTCAGCTTCAGAGTGATAGAACCACCGCAATGAAGCCTGGCGCGCTCTTGAACATTGATATGCCTATATTGCATGTCTCCCTTCACTTACAGGGCTACGCTGTGCCACGGACCATTGAAAGTAATAAAGTGAGATTGCCCATGCAATTCTGTTCAATTCATTGAGTCAATTGAAAGTCTTTTTTTATACCCTTAGAGAAATTAGAAAGATATGGATTTCATATAGCATCCTGAGACAATCAAGATGGCTCGCGGCACCTCCAGGAGACGAGATGAAAGCCTATCTGTGCGCCTGGGTTAACCTCTCGCGTTCAGCTTTGAGAGCAGAAATCCGGTAGTGAAACATATCCCATGGAGAATTTGTCTGAAGAGAATGGGCCGCAGTAATTGTGCCAGACAATCCCCGGCACCTATGCTAGTGGAAGCCCTTTCAATTTCGGACAATGAAAGCAATCAAGGAAGGACTTCCATTTCGGAAGTCCTAGGAAGCCACATTTTTCTCCTAGAACTGGGGTCAGGCTTTGAAGAAGACTTGATCCGATATTGACAAACATTGCAAAAACAAGTTTTAGGCTAGGTAAAGAATCAAGCAAAGCCAATCAAGTAGCACATGGAAAACTATTAAAAAAGAAATTACTGTAATAATAAATGTCAACTCGTTCTTACCAAGTGTGCAGATCAGAATCTCATTTCTTTTGTTAAAAAGTTCAGTGTTTTTTTTAATTCAGTTGCACATAAACTCATTCAGAATATTAGAAACATCCAAAATTACAAGGCAAAACATGACTATATTCTAAACACGTGTTTTAAGGACATATACAGGCTATTAGATTTGTTTTGAATGAAAAGTCTGCCTGTGCTGCATCGTTTTTTCAATGCTTCTTTTTTATTTTTGCACTTTTAATCTGGGAATTGTCAAGCAGAGCTTGTCTGGGTGCTGTCATCTTGTCAAGATCATGCAGTGAAAGTCAGCTACATTTTATATCACGAAATGAAATGCCATTGCATTTTCGCAAAGTCAGTGATAAACAGGCCTCTACAAAGTGAGAAAGACAAGTACTAAAATCTAGGGCCTGATTCCAGTTCCATAAACAAAACACTGATAAAAGCTCACTATATATATATGGAAAAGATTTGAAAATCTATCATTGCATTCCCTGTCTTTATCGAGTGTGGAGGTTACACAATGAGCTTCTCATCTGCAAATCAAGGCTTATTGTGATTTCTAGCGATGGGTGAAATTGTTTCTAATCTACAGTAAGTAGATGAGAAACTATAGGAAAAGTTGTAGTTTAAGCATCTGCCCCCCGATTGAAACAAGCATTGGCATAGCCAATAGGGCCTGCCTCTGGGACCTTGTAAGTGTTTAGCCAGAGCTATTGGCTTTGCCAGTGTTTTTAGCTATGCTGTAGGGCATTGTGGCTGTTGTGCAGCATGTTGAAAAGTTATATTAAAAAGTGTAATAAGCATTTTTATTGTCTTTTATATAATCAAAAAGACATTGTGTATACCTGAACGACCCAATTAAAAAAGAATAACTTTGAAAGATGTATTGTAGTTATTTTGTCCTTGCAATGCTGGAAACTTCTTCCTGTCTGTTCTAATGTTGAGTTGGTGCTAGTGATGCTGAGGTGGTGTTGAGTGTTTTTGTGATGGTTCTGAGTGATGCTGTGGTTGTGCTGAGTGATGCTGTGGTAGTGTTTAGGTGGTGCTAAGGTGGTGCGCTTTTCAGTTGGTGTTGTGTTGTGGTGACGCTTGTTTGATCCTGAGGGGATGTTGCACTGTAGGATATATTTTTTAAGAGATTGTATGAATTAGTCAATATATCATTTAAGCGCCGAAAGGCAAGCTCAAAAGAAAGCACCTTCTCCTCCTAAACCCTCTGTCTTGCAGAAAAACAGAAATGATTCTGAAAAACCTTAAAACGAATTTGCTTGCAAAACACCTATTTTTCGCTCAAGATCAACAACCCATAAAACATGCGATTTAAGCATGCTCGCTCAAAACAAACAGCATAACATTACAGGAAATAACGGGACAACTGTAGCTCTCTTCTTACTATGAAAGACTTCTATCCTATGCACCTATTCAACGCTCCCCTTCAAAAAATGTGTGGCGTTTTTCCCTTAGTTTTTCTGACAGTTTAGACAAGAACGTCATTTCTTTTAACCCCTTTGCCGCGGCCGCAATTTCGCGGCAGTGAGTCACTTCTGCAAAATGGGCGGGGCTGCGTCGGTCGTTGGCCGATGACAGCACTAGCAAGGTAGTGCTCCCATCGGCCAACAGCCGACGGCAGCACACAAGGGGTTAATATGGGTTTTTGTTGGCTGACCCATGCTACGCTCTGTGGTGTGGGGAAGGGGGTCATAAATGTGAATGAAACACTGCAGACCAATGAATGAAGAGACTGGGCAGAAAGACCCTATTACACTAATTAAAATCAAAAGGTTTGGTTAATGCCAGACCTAAAAACGAGGCAGGGAAGGTGGCTGTTGTCATTTCTAATTGCTTGCTCTATAGTTGTTAACATGAAAGAAAGACTACTCGAGGCAACCGTTAGTGCCATTGCTGCGTGCAATGAGGACCAACAAGTATCTCCTGTTGACAGATAGCAGAGCAACAGCTGCTTTAATGGCAAGGAAGGACCACCTTTAAACAAAATGGATGTTTCTGTATCCATTCACTGCAAGGGTAACACTCTTTTGGCAAAACACTTATATTTGATGTATACAGCTACTTCCTTCCAAAATGTTTCTTGAGAGATACACTTCAATGGTTTGCCCTACAAGGTGCTGAAGATCTAATATACAAAAGTGTTTATAAATAAAATAATCCTGAAAATGCATCCTCCTATTGATATCAGACTGGTTTATAAACTATGGATATCAAGAAAGGATCTTTTAGTTTATCCCTTCTACTTCTGAGGTCAGTATGACACACTCTTTACCACACAAACATTCAGATTGAACATGAAATCCAAGCTGCCTACTACACTCATATATCTTCCACTTAATGCCACAAGTAAGCTGTTGTTTGCTTATTATATCAAAATGTGGGAGTGTTACTTGTCAATCCAGGGGAAATTCTGAGGGACTTCAGCCAATGCACTATGGAATGCCATTTTTCAAACAATGGTAGTGTTAGATCTGGGGGTCTCTAGTTGGCAGAGGTGGGTACCAATGTCCAAATAGGGACCCTTGCTTATATTCAGGGTAAGGGGGATACACTCTTTAGATGACTCCTGCTTACCCCCTTGGTAGCTTGGCATGAGCAGACAGGCTTATCAAAAGCAATGTGTAAAGTATTTGTACCAACACTCACAGTAACACAGTGAAAACACCACAAATGGACTCAACACCAGTTTAGCAAAATATAGTTTCTTTATCTAAACTACACAAGACGAAATCGACAAAAATCCAACATACACTGTTCCAAAATAAGTCTTTGAAAAGAGTTCAAAGGTTGCACAAAAATAGTCCACAGTTGCGTCACTTTTTAGTCCAAAGTACCTGTAGATGCGCCAAAAGTTCCTAGCGGCAACTGCAGCGTCGAAAACAAGCGAGGCGTCACTCCTGAGACCCTGGGGAGGCGATGCAACAGCCCGCTGCACGCAGCGGGCGTGTTGCGATTAATCCGGTCTATATGGGGAGGGATGTGATACCTTGTATGGATTCCGAGGCGCAGGTTTCTCCGGTAGAAGCATCTCGCAAAGGCACGATGCGACGATCTTTGGGACGACAATGATCTTTGGTGAGGCGGCGATGCGCGGTGCAGCGTCGATCTTCTCTCTCGTGGCCCCTGGGTGCGTTGACTCTGCAATGAAGTTCGCAGCTACGGGATGCGGTCCGCAAGCAAACGGTGCACTGGTTTCTCACAGCGACGGCAGGCTCTGCGACGATACTCGCAGCAACAGGAATCTTACCGCACGGGGCGATGCGCTCCACAAGCGAACGGTGCGTCGGTTCTTGCAGCGGCAACAGGTGCTGCGACGATCTTTGTGGCAACGGGAAGTTTCTTGCACTGTTGACGATGCGCTCCGCAAGCGAGCGATGTGTGCAAATTGTAGATCTTCTTTTTTTCTTCTTGTCCAGCTCCCCAAACAGCAGGCAACAACTTCCAGAGGCCCCACAAATGGATCAAGCACTCTAGGAAGGGCAGAACTCATACAGCAGAGTTCAGGGGGAAGCTGGGGGTGAAGTCCTTTTGTTCCTGGTACTTCTTAACAGGAGGCCAGCTCTTCTCAGGCCCTTGGAGATCTATTCAATCAAGGGGACACAGCAATAGCAACCTCCTTCCCCTCTCCTTGGCAGCAAAGCAGCTGCAGGTCAGCCTCACACAGGTCAGTCCTTCTTCTTCAGTCTTCCAGCTTTCTCCTTGGCAGAGGTTCCTTCTTGATTCCAGGATGATCTAATTTTCTGAAGTCTGGGTAGTCCTTTTTATACCAGTTTTCCCTTTGTTCTCTGAGGGCAGAGAGCCCTTGGCGTAGTCAGAACCAATTTCTGTTCAGTCCTGGAGCACTTTGTTTACTTGACTTCTTTTTTCCTTTGAGAAGGAGAGGCAGGGTAGTCAGCCGCCCAGCAGGAGGTGGAGTCAGCATTGTGGAAGGCAGGCACATCCCTATTCAGGACCAGGTGCTATCCCCTCCCACCACTCAAGATACAGATGGAGCCATTCAGCCTAGGGATGACTCACTCTGCCTCTGGGAGCCACCCCAGCCCCTGTCTCTCACAAACCAGATAGTCAATTCACAAACAGGCCAAGGCACACAGACAAGAAAACAGTCACTTTCTAAAAGTGCTGTTTTCAAACACAGGATTTAAACAACATCCTTCCTAAAAGATGTGTTATTAAATTCTGAGTTCAGGGATACCAGACTTTAATTTTCCATCTTGGTCCTATGGGAAGATGTGCAGGTAAACATTATACACAGCATTCCTCATTATAGCCTATGGGCAAGATAGCCTTTCAATAGTGAAAAACGAAAATGGCCTTCCATAGGGGTGTCCAATGTGTACAGAAAGGGCAGGGTTAGGCCTGGCTAGTGTGGACACTGGTCAGGTCAGCATGGCAGTTAGCAGCTGCTCACAGGCACTTCAGTGGCAGGCCTGAAACAACATTTTAGGGTTACTCCTGTGGGTGGCACAATCAGTGCTGCAACTGGTTTGGACAGGGGTGAGTGCCCCTGAACACAAAGACTTCAACGACATTTAGGGGTATAACTATGAGAGCTGACGCCCCTGAATGTTGAAATGGATTAATCAAGACTGAAAAGGATTGAAACTACTTTGTGGTCAAGAGGAACCTCTGCCAAGGAAGAAACAGATGAAGAAACTGAAGGAAAGGACTGACCCTTGCTGTGTGCTCTGGGGCTGGCCTGCAGTTTGCTGCTGTAACCAAGGAGAGGCTAAAGGGACTTTGATGTGTGCTGTATCTCCCTGCTTGAAAGGACTTTGCTGTGTGCCGTGTCCTGAAGTAATTTATCCCCAAGGACCCGCGGAGAGCTGGCTCCCTGTTGTGGAAACTCAGGAACACAAAAGTTTCCAGGTGTGTCTGAGCGACATTGTGCGTGTGTGCTTTTTGCAGCCTGAGATCCTCGTTAGAATTGCTCTGTGATCATGGGCACCAGGAATCCAAGTGAGTCTCAGCGACACTGTGTGCGTGTGCTTTGTGCAGCCTGAGATCTTTGTGTGGATCATCCTTTGATCGCGCGCACCCGGAATCCAAGTGAGTCTCAGTGACGCTGTGTGCCCGTGCTTTGTGAAGCCTGAGACCTTCGTGAGGATTGCCCTGTGATTGTGTGCATCCGGAATGGTAAAACACCTTTACAACGCAACTCTAATTCCGTATACCTTGATTCCGCATACCATTACAACGAAAGTACCATTACTCCGCAATACTATTTTAACGCATGCCATTACATCTTATATGCTTTTACCACACATGCTTTTACAACGAAATTCGCTGTAAAAGCATGAATGGTAAAAGCATATGTTTTTAATATTTAGGTTTAAGGTAAGTATATGGTTTTAGTTTGGGGGTGTTCGGGTATATACTTTAGGGGTTCAGGAATATTTATGGGGTGGGTTTGGGTTATGGGATACAGGGGTATTTTTAGGGTTCAGGGATAGGTTTGGGTTTTTGGGTACAGGGGTATTTTAAGGGTTCAGGGATGGGTTTGGGTTTATGGGCACAGGGGTATTTTAAGGGTTCGGGGCTAGTTTTGGGATAAAGGGGTATTTTTAGAGTTAAGGGACAGATTTGGGTTTTGGGGAACAGGGGTATTTTTAGGGTTCAGGGCTAGAATTGGGTTTTAGGGTACAGGGGTATTTTTAGGGTTCAGAACTAGGTTTGGGTTTTGGGGTACAGGGGTATTTTTAGGGTTCAGTGCTAGGTTTGGGGTTTGGGGTACAGGGGTATTTTTAGGGTACAGGGCTAGGTTTGGGTTTTGGGGTACAATGGTATTTTTAGGGTTCAGGGCTAGGTTTGTGTTTTGGGGTACAGGGGTATTTTTAGGGTTCAGGGCTAGGTTTGTGTTTTGGGGTACAGGGGTATTTTTAGGGTTCAGGGCTAGGTTTGGGTTTTGGGGTATGGGGTATTTTTTGGGTTCAGGGCTTGGTTTGGGTTTTGGGGTACAGGGGTATTTTTAGGGTTCAGGGCTAAGTTTGGGTTTTGGGGTACAGGGGTATTTTTAGGGTTCAGGGCTAAGTTTGGGTTTTGGGGTACAGGGGTATTTTTAGGGTTCCGGGCTTGGTTTGGGTTTTGGGGTACAGGGTATTTTTAGGGTTCAGTGCTAGGTTTGGGTTTTGGGATACAGGGGTATTTTTAGGGTTCAGGGCTAGGTTTGGGTTTTGGGGTACAGGGGTATTTTTAGGGTTCCGTGCTTGGTTTGGGTTTTGGGGTACAGGGTATTTTTAGGGTTCAGGGCTAGGGTTGGGTTTTGGGATACAGGGGTATTTTTAGGGTTCAGGGCTAGGTTTGGGTTTTGAGGTCCAGGGGTATTTTTAGGGTTCAGGACTAGGTTTGGGTTATGGGGTACAGGGAGATTTTTAGGGTTAAGGGCTAGGTTTGAATTTTGGGGTACAGGGGGATTTTTAGGGTCAAGATGGGTTAGTGTTTAAGGGTGCGGTGGTATTTTAAGGAGTAAGGATGGGTTATGATTATCGGGTGCAGGGGTATTTAAAAGGACTAGGGTGGTATTAGTTTTTAGGGTGTAAAGGGAAATAAAAAAATTCAATAAATTAAATATATATACAAATATATATAGGTAATATTAATATATATATACATATAAATAGTACAATTTAAACAGTTTATTTTAACAATATATATGTATTACCTACTGGCAATAGCCAGTAGGTATATATAGTTAGGATTATTTTCCATAGGGAAATCGCAACATTCTATTGGGAATAACTTTGGCGCCGGTTGAGGAATCTTCCTGAAATTTTCCTTAACTTTGCCTCGCGGCGCTCCGCTCCTTCCCTGAAAGTTTGGGGGGATTCGTCAAGCGGAGGCCGAGATAAAAGGGGGGTCCCAAAACGTGTTTTCCCCATGTTAATTTCCATAGGGCGGTTGGACTCACTTTTAGCCCGAACGGCAGAATGGTTTTCCACCAAACTTGGCAAAATTGTAGGGACTGGTAGCCCGAGGTGCCTTTGCTATGTCTCAAGAAATGTGCTCCAGTGGTTTTTACGAAAATTAACTTTGAAAAGATATATATTGGGCTACATTGGGCTATATATATGTTAGAGCCCAAATGTAGCCCAATGTAGCCCAATGTAGCCCAAAGAGGGCCACCAGAGACAAAAAAAACAAATGTAGCCCAAATATCAGCCAGATGTAGCCCAACTATAGCCCAATGACAGAATGTCCCAGAGTGTTCTAAAGAACAACTAGAGCGCTAACAGTCTTACTTATCACAAAAGTATGGCACACCTGAAGTCATCTTGATTGGAATAAAGTGTTAACACTTAAAACATTTAATTTGCAAAGGAACAAAATGAGGGGGTTCATTTTGCCATAGAAATTATGATTAGTGCTGAAGAAAGAAAAATTAGGGCACATTTTGAGTGACTTCTCAAATCCTCTTATATTTCATTAAAACATTCTGATATGCAGTCTCCCAAGATGGCCACCAGAGACAAAAGAGCCCAAATGTAGTCCAAATATCAGCCAGATGTAGCCCAACTATAGCCCAATGACAGAATGTCCCAGAGTGTTCTAAAGAACAACTAGAACGCTAACAGTCTTACTTATGACAAAAGTATGGCACACCTGAAGTCATCTTGATTGGAATAAAGTGGTAACACTTAATACATTTAATTTGAAAAGGAACAAAATGAGGGGTTTCATTTTGCGATAGAAATTTTATATATATATATATTCACTGAAAAAACCATAGGTTACACACCAGTTATAGTTAGGCATTAGCATTTAAAAAACCTTTGAAATTCACTAAAAAAAACATAGGTTTCACACCAGTTATAGTTAGCTGGAAATTTTACTCGCATGAAACCATTGAAATTCCCACGTTATAGTTAGTTGGATTCACTATAACTTGCACATCTGCAATGCACTGCTGATGACATTACATATTACATCACTCATGCATATATTTAAATATTTAAACATTACTCGCTAATATATGTATTCACTAAGATACACTTAATAAGCCAGTTGACCAATCAATTTTTTTTTAAAAACACTGAAAAAACCATAGGTTTCAGGCCTTATATAGTTAGGAATTAGCATTTAAAAAACCTTTGAAATTCACTGAAAAAAACATAGGTTTCAGGCCTTATATAGTTAGGAATTAGCATTTAAAAAACCTTTGAAATTCAATGAAACAACCATAGGTTTCAGGCCTTATATAGTTAGGAACCAGCATTTAAAAAACCTTTGAAATTCACTGAAAAAACCAAAGGTTTCAGGCCTTATATAGTTAGGAATTAGTATTTAAAAAAACCTTTGAAATTCACTGAAAAAAACATAGGTTTCAGGAGTTATATAGTTAGGAATTAGTTTTTAAAAAACCTTTGAAATTCACTCAAAAAACTATAAGTTTTAGTGGTGTTATAGTTAGCTGGACATTTTACTCTTACAAAACCAATGAAATTGCTCCTATATAGTTAGTTGTACTAACTATATTTCGCGCACCCGCAATCCACTGCTGATGATGTCACATATTAGATCATTCATGACATGGTCAGTGACATCACTGATGACATCTCAAATGACATCACTGATGACATCACTGATGACATCATCCACGTGACAATCACATACACCTTTTCATACACTATTACAATTTTTCATCACTGTTTGTAAAATACAGAGTATCATATTTAAATCCATTGTCATAGCAATACAAGTATCTAAAAATCCACTCAGTGATTCATAGATGTATACACACATCTAATCACTTACCTATGGATTCACTCATACATGCTGTCAATGAACAATAGAACACTATCAAAAATACTTATACATCTATATCGACATTAAACAACAGCACGCATCCTATTCACATATGAAGTCATCCTACTCACTTATGCAAACAATGGATCATACTTACATATTTACTTAGCAAAACACTTATACAAACACCACTTCTTCTATTCATTTAGATAGTAAGTATACAGTTATCCATACAGTCACTCACACAATCATTGTGTCTTATGTATACTTATTTATATACAACAACTGACACATACACTGCCTTTTATTTTTCTAGTTTGTTGGACCTGTACCTTTGAGAAATATATTTGCTCATCACCACACCCATAAAGAGATTCCCTCACCCAAACTGTTAGAACATGTAGTTTTAACTTCATATATCTACTGAATCAACTATTCACACATCTTTGGACAGTCACACACCCCCCACCGAACCACACACACTTTCACACTCCCATACAAATACTCAGTTAACTAATCAATAAATAATATAGACTTTCACATAGCTAGTAACCAACTGTAGAATCAGTTTACACAACAACTGACAAAGTGATACAGATATTCACACAGTTTAGTCACTATCCACTATATTTAGTGAGACATTATAAATTGGTCAAGTAAACAGTCAATTACACTGCTACTAAATCCTCCATCCAAATATTTATTTATATATATCCACTCATTCTTCAATGTAAATTGCTATATATATAATGCATATTTAAATAACGAAGCAAACCACATTCACTGGATGATGTAATCAGTGATGTCATCAGTGATGTCATTTGAGATGTCATCAGTGATGTCACTGACCATGTCATGAATGATCTAATATGTGACATCATCAGCAGTGGATTGCGGGTGCGCGAAATATAGTTAGTACAACTAACTATATAGGAGCAATTTCATTGGTTTTGTAAGAGTAAAATGTCCTGCTAACTATAACACCACTAAAACTTATAGTTTTTTGAGTGAATTTCAAAGGTTTTTTAAAAACTAATTCCTAACTCTATAACTCCTGAAACCTATGGTTTTTTCAGTGAATATATATATATATATATATATATATATATATATATTCACTGAAAAAACCATAGGTTATAGACCATATATAGTTAGGAATTAGCATTTACAAAACCTTGAAAATTCACTGAAAAAACCATAGGTTATAGACCATATATAGTTAGGAATTAGCATTTAAAAAACCTTATTTTACTCACACAAAACCATTGAAATTCCATATATAGTTAGTTGCACTAACTATATATCGCGCACCTGCAATCCACTGCTGATGATGTCACATATTACATCATTCATGACATGGTCAGTGACATCACTGATGACATCACTGATGACATCTCAAATGACATCACTGATGACATCACTGATGACAACATCCAGTGACTGTATGTTTCTGTAAAGTTAAAATGTGTCTTACATATTGAAGAATGAGTGGAAGTATAAGTGTCTGGACAAAGGATTTAGTAGGTGCATGACTGAATGCATGAGTGAGTGATTAAATGTGTCTCACTGAGTGCATGGGTTAGTGACTAAAGTGTCTTAATTTGTGCATCATTATGTCTGTTGTTCTGTAAACTGCTGCATGTTTTGATCAGTAGCTATATGATTAACTATATGGGTTACTGATTGATTGTCCAAGTATTTGTATGGGAGACTGAGTGTGTGTGTGGCTGGCTGGGAGGTGTGTGACTCTGTGCAGATCAATGTGTACTTGTATCAATGATTGTATAACAAGGTAAGTATGTGTTAGTATATGTTTGAAAATGTAAGGTGCTCTATGTTTAACTGTATAGACAAGAAAATGGAAGTGTCATTGATTCTTTACAGGACTGACTAGGTGTGTGAGTAACTCCATGGATGAGTGGCAGACTGTGAGTGTCTGTATAGGTGTATGAGTGCATATGATAGTGTTGTAAAGATGAGTGATTGTATGTATGAATGATAGTATGGGTGAATGAGTGAAGGTGTGTGTAGACGTAGGAATCAGTGAGTGCGTATGTAGTAACTAGTATTGGTGTGTCAATGGTTTCAAAAATTATATTCTGTATTTAACACTGGGTGAAACAGAGGTTATATTAAAATGTGAGGAGATGCATTGTATTGTCACATGAATGATATCATCAGTGATGTGGTCATTGATGTCAAATGAGATGTCATCAGTGATGTCATCAGTGATGTCATTTGAGATGTCATCAGTGATGTCATCAGTGATGTCACTGACCATGTCATGAATGATGTAATATGTGACATCATCAGCAGTGGATTGCAGGTGCGCGATATATAGTTAGTGCAACTAACTATATATGGAATTTCAATGGTTTTGTGTGAGTAAAATAAGGTTTTTTAAATGCTAATTCCTAACTATATATGGTCTATAACCTATGGTTTTTTCAGTGAATTTTCAAGGTTTTGTAAATGCTAATTCCTAACTATATATGGTCTATAACCTATGGTTTTTTCAGTGAATTTCAATGGTTTTTTAATAGCAAATATCATAAGCTGTCGAATGTCAAGTACGTGGTAAGTGAAAACATTTTCGTGTTTATGCACACTGATCTGCTTTGAATGGTGCCCCCCCCCCTCATTTCTATTAGGAGTACTCTCTCTTTGCAGATAGTGAAAGGTAGTTAACGCAGGTCTTTGCCCCCATTGTAATCCGTCGTGCCTGCTTCTCTCTCCATTTGATTCATTGTTATCCAAGTATTTACTGTTTTAGAATTAGTTCTCTTTGGTTCATTCTCTATTTACAAACAAACACAGAGTCGCAATACTCTGTTTAGTCTTTGCAGATAACGAAAAATCGTGTAAAAAAAAAGAAAAGGAATCGAGCAAAATCAGTAGGCCACTAATGGGATCTCTTTTTGACCTCGCTAAAATAGAAACATTAGGAACAACCCCTCATGACAAATACAAAACTAGTGAGATGAACTGAACTCCACACAATGATGGCTGCAAAACAGCTCTGCTCCGCCACCCACCCCGCCCAAAATAACGATAAAGAACGGCTGCCATGATTGGTTGCGGAATGACCACGACGGAGCTACGAAATGGTGCTGCTCTCATGCTAACCCCAGCTTCAGTCTGAAACATCCAGAAACACTGTAGACTACCAATTCGATCAGTTCCGGTAGCGCCCCAATGTAACCCGGTAGAGAAGAACTAGCCCTCCCCTCTTTGACTGATGGTTCTTGTTGCCTGTCCCTTCTGTTGTCATTTAACAGAACTATTTAGCCTGCTGAAAGGGGTTGTGTTCCGACCGCTGGTTGGTGGAGACATTTTGACTATATTCTGTACCTGCGTTGTCGCGTAATGCGTCATATGACGCGCCGCGTTAGCGCATCCGGAAGTCATCCGGGGCGCGCAGCGCGTAACGTAAGCATAACAAGTCATGTGACTTGTTAATAAAACTTTTCATTGGTTCATTTTACTTTTCTTATTGTAATGATGAAAGGCTTGGTCATATGACCTAAAAATTACGCTTTTCATTACTTCCGAACATTATTTTTTCTTAAATATATGTTATAATGTTCCAGGCTAATGTACTTTCCCGGAAATTTTACAACTGTCCTGCAAGTAAAATATATTCTTTTTTCGAGAAAAAGAGCGTTTCTTCGTCCCATGACGGAGCCGTTGAGCAAAAGAGGGTCGACCTGCTGTCTTAGTCGCCGATACGCCTGAATATGAGATTCTTATCGATCACTTTATGTTGCAGGAATAGAAAACACAACAGCCCTTGACCATTTATCTTTACTGCGTTCCTTCGTATTATACCTTTTACCCTTCATGTAATTGGTCTGCTTTATTTCACTTGCCTTTTAATGATTCTAAAACAGTGACTATTATTAAAAACTTTACCAATGTATATACTACTACCATGTTTTCTTTTAAAAACCTTTATTGTGAAAATTTCATTATACAAATACGAGCCTATAACCACGTGGGCCGGCCACGGAGCAAACTGTAATCGTATATGATGAATAGACATTTACACTGTAGAGGAACGTAACGGGCGGGCCATTAGGTTGCAAGAACTAAGGTGTCTAACAGTTACGGAATCGGTGGACGTACATTTTATAATTAAAATACGACAGGGCCAGTTACAATAAAATTATCTAGATATACATTTGCGGGCAAGTACCATGGGTGACGTTAATTCGAACTTTCAACAGTACAGTAATCAATAACACATCAGAACTTAATATCAATAGGGATGTCGAAATATTCAATCAATTCTCGTCCCCGCCCGCCATGTGCTTCAAAACTGCATACGTATCTCGTGATTTCAAGGTTCTGCAACCAGTACACAACAAGGAGTTACGAGTCCCATTTATTCTGGCGCCATTTTGGGCGAGGACGGGCAGGTCCAGGATATAGTCAAAATGTCTCTACCAACCATCGACTATGATGATGTTCATATGCTGTATTTATTAGAGTAACACTCATCTGTCCACATGAAATAAATTTGCCACAATCTAAACATGTCATTTTAATCTTTCCAAAGTTCTTCTAAATATTTGGGACCGTTTCCCTTGCCTCTGAAGCTCTCAGTGCCACTTCTTTGATGAATGTACTAGCAGGTCAGGGGTTCTCCTCCAAATCTCTCTTTTATGCAGCACTATAATTAATTGGTGCCACCTCTCCATATGACGATGCATGGTATAGTTACCACAACTATATTTTTTTTCGGTTCCTCTAGAGAGTTCATCGTGGCAGATGAAGCGTGTAACGTACCGGGCATTTACCTTTTTTTGCATGTACAGGAAAGGAAAAAAAAATCGAGCGTCCGAGTTCTAAGGTGTCCCAGGGCCATTTTAGTGGACCAGGCCCAAATCCAAAGAACAGGCCGCCATTTTGAGAGTCCTGTTGCAGCCGCCTGTCGCTGTAGCATCAAGAGCAGCCGAAACTCAGCTGAATGGCAACTGAAACGGTAAAGGGGCGCCCCACTACAGCAGACGAGCCAGGCCCAAATCCAAAGAACTGCTATCTCACAGGCTAATGGGGCGACCCACGCCGAGTTTCAGCATTGTAGGATGACCACACAAGTACAGCAACTTGCTAGACATCACCTCGGTGCCATCCGGATCTCGGCGCCCCACTGCAGATGAAGTGCCTCTCAACTATGAAACCACCACGGTGACATCCGGATCTTGGCGCGTTGTGCTGCCTTCGGCCTATTCGCACATCGGTCCGCTACTGACGCCATCTCACAGGCTAATGGGGCGACCCACGCCGAGTTTCAGCATTGTAGGATGACCACACCAGTACAGCAACTTGCTAGACATCACCTCGGTGCCATCCGGATCTCGGCGCCCCACTGCAGATGAAGTGCCTCTCAACTATGAAACCACCACGGTGACATCCGGATCTTGGCGCGTTGTGCTGCCTTCGGCCTATTCGCACATCGGTCCGCTACTGACGCCATCTCACAGGCTAATGGGGCGACCCACGCCGAGTTTCAGCATTGTAGGATGACCACACCAGTACAGCAACTTGCTAGACATCACCTCGGTGCCATCCGGATCTCGGCGCCCCACTGCAGATGAAGTGCCTCTCAACTATGAAACCACCACGGTGACATCCGGATCTTGGCGCGTTGTGCTGCCTTCGGCCTATTCGCACATCGGTCCGCTACTGACGCCATCTCACAGGCTAATGGGGTGACCCACGCCGAGTTTCAGCATTGTAGGATGACCACACCAACTTGCTAGACATCACCTCAGTGCCATCCGAATCTTGGCATCTCAACGCCTAGTGGTATCTTCCATACAAAAAATATTGTTACGCTGCCTTTGGCCCCATTCGCACATCAGTCCGCAACTTAGACATCACCTCGGTGCCATCCGGATCTTGGCATCTCAGCGCCTTGTGGTGTCAGTCAGAAAATATTGTTGTGCTGCCTTCGGCCTATTCGCACATCGGTCCGCTACTGACGCCATCTCACAGGCCAACGGGGCGCCCCACGCCGACTTTCAGCATTGTAGGATGGCCACACCAGTGCGGCAACTTGCTACACACCACCTCGGTGCCATCCGGATCTTGGCATCTCAGCGCCTTGTGGTCTCTTCTACACCGGAAATATAGTAGAAAATATTGTTGCGCTGCCTTTGGCCCCATTCACACATCAGTCCGCTACTGACACCATCTCACAGGCCAACGGGGCGCCCCACGCCGACTTTCAACATTGTAGGATGGCCACAGAAGTGCGACAACTTACTAGACACCACCTCGGTGCCATCCGGATCTTGGCGCGTTGTGCTGCCTTCGGCCTATTCGCACATCGGTCCGCTACTGACGCAAACTCACAGGCCAACGGGGCGCCCCACGCCGACTTTCAGCATTGTAGGATGGCCACACCAGTGCGGCAACTTCCTACACACCACCTCGGTGCCATCCGGATCTTGGCGCGTAGTGAAGCTGCAGCAGCTGCAAATAAGCTTCAGACAGTGTTACAACCGCTGCTCAGAACTCTCAACTATGACACCACCTCGATGCCATCCGGATCTTGGCGCGTTGTATTGCCTTCGGCCTATTCGCACATCGGTCCGCTACTGACGCCGCCTCACGTGCCAACGTATTTTCTCCGCATTTTATACCCTATGCCGCATAACAGGTCATGTGACTTGTTTATAAAACTTTTCATTGGTTCATTTTACTTTTGGTTTCCTAATGATGGAAGGCTTGATCATATGACCTAAAAACAACACTTTTCATTGGATGAAAACTTTTTTTCCCCCCCAAACGATGAAAGCCCCACCTTGTTTCTGGATGTTTCAGACTGAAGCTGGCGTCACCATGAGAGCACCACCATCTCGTAGCTCCGTCGTGGTCATTCCGCGAGCAATCATGGCAGCCGCTCCCCACCAGAAGCCTGCAGGAGTCGGGGCCCCCAAAACTTTTGATGAATTCTCAAGGCGGAGGGGACGCTTTCGAGAATGGGGTCCAAGACCTAGCAGACAAGCGTCCGATTTCCAAGGTGTCCCAGGGCCATTTCAGTGGACCAGGCCCAAAAAGGAAACAGCCTGCCGCCATTTTGAGAGTCCTGTGACAGCCGCCTATCGCTGCACCGCAAGAGTGGGCGCAACTCAGCTGAATGGCGGATTTTGACACAGTGGACCAAAAGCGGACGGAATGGCAACTGAAACGGTAAAGGGGCGCCCCACTACAACAGACGAGACTCCACCTGGAGAGGCCCGTTCACGCCGCCTCCCCCGGGGCGCTCCACGCCGTTATTCGGAGCAGCATTGTAGGATACCAAAACCAGTGCGGCAACTTACTGGACATCACCTTGGTGCCATCGTTCTGCTGCCTTGGAACTATTCGCACAACAGTTTGCTACTGATGACCCACCCCCCGCGACGCCCCACGCCGTTATTTGCTGGGTGGCAACTTACTAGACATCACTTTTGTGTCATCTAGATTTCGGCGCGTTCTGCTGCCTTGGAACTATTCGCACAACAGTTTGCTACTGATCACCCACCCCCCGCGACGCCCCACGCCGGAAATCTGGACGTTGTGCTGCGTTGGGACTATTCGCACAGCCGACCGCTACTTCGTTGTTTTTCTCTAAAAATGTTTATATGTTATTACTATTTTTGTTTTCTTGTATATATTTATAAATTATTAAAGTTTTATAATCTTACTACTTTGTCGGAGTGCTATATATTTTTAATGTGACACATAATTGTAAAAACTTTGATGTACAAAGAGTCATCCCTGGAATCTTCCGCTTCACGCTCGGTCCCCTCCCCAATCACAATACAGAATGGTTTTCAGATAATAGCAACGCTTCTGCTGTGACGGATCTCATCGAGTGTGGGCCTTGATCTACTATAACTCCTTTGAAGACGGGTGATTCTTTACAGCTGTGGCCATAAACTACATCTGCAGGGCTAGCTGATAGCCTAGGACCGGCCTGGACAATCGGACACAGAGGAAAAGGAGTGTCAGAGGGTGCGGTAGTGAATAGGGCGAAAGGGAGGTGTCGGGCGGGCACAGGGTGTGATTCTCAGGGAAGAACAGCGCAGATGGGGGGAGGTTTATTACCCATGCATAAAACAGAGAGCGGGGGTGACCACTGCCTGGGGGAGATGCTTGCGAGGGTGGGGAGCCATGGTAAGGATCGACAGCGTTCACAGAGTGGATCTGGTCAAGGCATCTAAAATGGCTGCCGTGCACGACAAAAGTGTGGCATTTGAAAAAAGACAAGATGGCGCACACAATGTTTTTCAACAATTCCTGATTTCCTTCGAATCGAACGTTAACAGACGTTGGGGCATATTACCAAAGTTAAGCGATATTTATCCCTAACGATGCATTGCAAAGATTTTTTTACCGTCAGAAATTATCGCAGATAAACCTTGCTATTATCAAGGTTTATCGCAAATACGATAAAAAACGAGCGCAATGCATTAATGTCGCTGAAAACTCCGCGATATTCATGCATTACCGAGCTAATGCTCTTAGCCATGTTATCCACCTCCCATTGGATAACATGGCTAAGAACTGCTCAGGGCAGCTGTTACTTTTTGGAGATATTCGCGCTTATCTCGAATATTTCCAAAAGTTGATAATAGGAGATAGCGATGTTAGCGACTGTTTCCAGTCGCTAACATCTTGGCATGCCCACTTTGCATGTCATTAGTGATAAATATCACTCACATGCAAAGTGGGACCCAAGATGGTCGCTATCTCCTACTAGCCGTCGCTAACTGGTGTTAGCAACAGCTAGGTAATACACATATAATTTTATCTCCGCGAAGCGGAGCGCTGTTACAGATATATATCTTGTTTTTGAACGTTAATTTCTCAAAATGCACTGAAGCACATATATTGAGACATAGCAAAGGCACATCGGGCTACCAGTCCCTAATATTTTACCAAGTTTCGTGCAAATCCATTCAGCCGTTCGATTATTATTATTATTATTTTTTTTTGCCCCGCGGGGCCCTTTTAAAACCTCCACATCAAACCTAGGGGGTCAGCGAGGATCTACTATGCCCCCTTATGGTCATCAGCCGTTCGATTATTATTATTATTTTTTTTTTTGCCCCGCGGGGCCCTTTTAAAACCTCCACATCAAACCTAGGGGGTCAGCGAGGATCTACTATGCCCCCTTATGGTCATTTGCCCCTTCGCTTTGGCCTCCTCTTGTCTCTCGATCCTACCGAGAGACAAGATGGCGGCCGCTACGTACTGTTTGGAATGTTTACAGACACCGGAGAGCCAATCAGCTTCGCTTCGCAAAGCTCCGTAACGCGAAAAGTACGCGAAGCGGTGCGCTGTTACAGATATATATCTTTTTTTGAACGTTAATTTCTCAAAATCCACTGAAGCACATATATTGAGACCTAGCAAAGGCACATCGGGCTACCAGTCCCTACAATTTTGCCAAGTTTCGTGCAAATCCATTCAGCCGTTCGATTATTATTATTATTATTTTTTTTTGCCCCGCGGGGCCCTTTTAAAACCTCCACATCAAACCTAGGGGGTCAGCGAGGATCTACTATGCCCCCTTATAGTTATTTCCCCCTTTGTTTTGACCTCCTCTTGTCTCTCGATCCTACCGAGAGACAAGATGGCGGCCGCTACGGACTGTTTGGAATGTTGACAGACGCCGGAGAACCAATCAGCTTCGCTTCACAAAGCTCCGTTGCGCGAAAAGTACGCGTCCTGGAGCGCTGCCCGGTCCGCTGTTACAGATATATATCTTTTTTTAAACGTTAATTTCTCAAAATCCACTGTAGCACATATATTGAGACCTACAAAAGGCACATCGGGCTACCAGTCCCTACAATTTTGCCAAGTTTCGTGCAAATCCATTCAGCCGTTCGGGCTAAAAGTGAGGCCAACCGCCCTATGGAAAACTCAATGTTAAAAACACGTTTTGGGACCCCCCTTTTTTCTCGGCCCCCACTGGACGAACCCCCCCCAAATTTTCAAGGGCTGCTCAGAAACAAAATGTGCCATTTTCCTGAAATTTCAGCCGATTCCGTCCACAAACGCCAAAGTTATTAGACATAGAATTTTCAAAAATCCCATAGAGAAAAAATCCTAACTATATATACCTACTGGCGACCGCCAGTAGGTAATATATATATATATATATATATATATATATATATATATATATATATATATATATATATATATATATATATATATATATATATGTATAGGATCCAACTTGCCTCTAGAGTGCCTCGTGCACAGACAGGTACGCAGACAGCAATAATGACAAAATCGCCAGAGTCAGACTTCTTCTTTGAAGATGCTTTTATTTATGCATTAGAGTGGTGCATATCGTCAGACGCGTTTCGGGCACGTCCGTGCCCTTGCTCACTGATCATATATATATATATATATATATCCACAAACCTCCTGGTAATAACTCCTTACGTTGAGAAAAACCAGAGCCGAGGCCTCTATTAGTGCTCAGTGTATTTTATTGACACAAAAGGGAAACACCCTACGCGTTTCGAAGTTTCCTAACTTCTTTTTCACGGGTGAGGTTTACTTTGCGGCCATTCTTTTTTTAAAGGTACAGACATGTCATGACGTGCACGTGATCAACAAACATAAAAGAGTTAGACTGTTGCGTTGCCTGTTCGTCGTTACATTTTCAATAAAGATTGAGGTATTAATCATTTCAAAAGGTGCAATACTGAATGAAAATAATTTCAACATGTTTGTAAATCTCACCAACTTAAATACGAGCGAAACACCTTTTGTTTTCTTGTTTCAGAGAAATTATATATGCCACTGCATCATTTCCAAAATATTTCTCTATTCAACAAAAAAGCCCAAGTGGGCATAATGCCAGAACAAAATGAAATTTTATCGCAACCAAATAAAAACCAACAATTAGGCCCCAGTGGGCATATTCTACACAACGTGTCTTTTGTTATTATTTACAGTGCTACACCGAGCTATTTATTGCTGCAGATTTTATGAACTGTCGCCCAAGTGGGCAATCATCTTCTGCGGTAAATACATCTTTCTTTCTTCATATCTAGAAATAGAAAAAAGGGGCAACATTTTAATACATACATCATTTTCAGTGCTACTAACAATAAAAAACATTTAAAATCAAAGCATGTAATTCCTTGAACAGAGACAGCCTTCACCATATTACATCCATGTTCAGGTGCTTTACAGGTGAACTGAAAGCTCCTCATCCAAATTCAGACCAAATGGATGTGTGGTGTTATATTTAATAATAAATTTGGATTCAAGTTTTCTCAACTCCAACATTCTGTTGCCCCCCCTTTTCCTGTGTGGAATACAGTCAAGTACATAGAATTGTAACATATTTGGATTTTGATTGTGGGTAACTGCAAAGTGGCGTGCAATCGGATATTGTTGGTTTAGATTTTTGATTGCCCTCAAATGTTCAAGTGCTCTAAGTTTAGCCTTTTTTATTGTGCTGCCTATATAAAACTTATTACATGGGCATTTCAGTGCATAAACAGCATACTCTGTGTTGCACCCCTCGTGTTTCAATATTTTGTGTGGTGCTAGATCTGCTGATAATTTTAAGCTCTTGCAGTTTGCGCTGTTCTTGCAAGCTTTGCACTTGTTGCACATAAAAATCCCTTAATCTGATTAGTTGTTGCCTTCTCTTTGATCAGGCAGGTACTCAGTGTATCCTTCAGTGATCTCGCTTTCCTAAAGGTCGGAGAGGGACTTTCCCTACCAATTCTGTAAAATCTTTATCCATTGTATGGATACTCCAAAATTTCTTTAAACTCCTCCTCACTTCCCATGATTGACAACTATAATCTGTGATGAATCTAATCTGATCTTTGTGTTCTCTCTGTTTAGGAATCAACAGGTCATTCCTTATCAACTGCTCTACTTTCAACTCTGCCTGTTTAATCACATTTTTGCTGTATCCTCTTTCGAGATATCTTTGTGTCATTACTTTCTTTTCAGTTTCATACCCTAATTGTGAACTACAGTTTCTTTTCGCTCTTATGCGTTCACCAAAGGGAATGCTGCGGATTAAATTAGCCGGATGGCAACTGCCTGTATGCAACAGGCTATTGCGTGCAGTTTCCTTACGGAACAAAACACTTGTCAATTTATTATCTAATATAGTCAATCTGAGATCAAGGAAGTCTAGGCTTTTCCTATCCATGTGACTCATAAACTGTAAATTCAGTGAGTTATCATTGAGAAGGTTTTCAAATTCCCTCGCTTGCTCTTCTGTACCGTTCCAGATGCAGAAAATGTCGTCAATGTAGCGAACCCAGAGGACGACGTGGTCATTGAAGTGGGAGATGTCATTCACCACTTGCTTTTCCCACCAGCCCAGATATAAACCTGCGAAACTGGGGTCAAAGCAAGTTCCCATCGCCGTCCCCTGGGTGTGCCTGTACAGTAGACTGTTGAAGATGAAAAAAATATTCCTAAAACAGATCAAGATCATGTCTAGAATCATATTAGTATGCATCAGGAATGAAAGAGATCTGCTCTTCAGAAAATATTTACACATATTAGCACATATGAATTTTATCTTTTATCCTATGATGGAAATGTATCTACTTTTATGATACATTTTTATCGAATAAAGTATTACAACAGCATTACGAACTCCATAGCATTGCATTAGGACTGCATTGGATCATCTAGAATTGCTCATTAATACTGCAAGAACCTACAAGGGTTTGCTGGCCTAATAACCGGCAAGGGAAATTATTACAAATATGCATATGTTGGACTTTTATCGTGTGGTCTCATCGTATATCCTTTTATATAAACATACACTTGGTTTTTTTTTAAACTAGTGTGGAGTCCATTTGTGGTGTCATCATTGGGTTACTGAGAGCGGGGCTGCAAATACTTTACACACTTGCCTTGGAGATAAGCCTGGCTGCTCGTGCCAAGCTACCGCGAGGGTGAGCAGGGGCTATCTGAGAAGGTGTCCTTCGATTTCCCTGACTTAGAAGCAAGGGTCCCTATTTGGCCAAAGGTACCTATCTCAGCCAACTAGAGACCCCCAGTTCTAACAGTATACATTTCCCATATGGGAAATCAAAACATACCGATGAGACACCCTTGCCTGGTAAGACTGTAGAAAATAGAAACCTTCTCAGGGGTCCTACTGATACTTGGTCCTTTTAAACCAACAAAGAAGAAATTGGCACAGAAGCTGAAATATAAAAAGAATACATTTATTCACCTCAGATGAGGGAGACTACATCACACAGAAGCCTTAGCAACCAAATGAGGCAGTCTAAGGAGTACAGAAAACAGGGGCCTTATATATGCTTAAGGTTACAGAGTCAGCATAAGACCAAGGGGCAGTCCTGGCTCATGTAAGCATGCAAAAATGACTAATATGGGCATGCAAGATCTGCTTGCTCAACAAAGTGGGAGGAGAGTTACTTCTCCATACATCAGCAAAAATAGCCTGACAGTTATACTAGAGAAGCAGGTGCATTCTACTAGCTAGGCCCTTCTGAGCATGTGCGAAGGTGGAAGATGCTAAATATAGTTCATTTCTAGGCAGATTACAAGAGCAGTCAACACTGAGGGAGGACAGAGAACATGGTGAGCATGTGGCAGCACATGGCAAACAAGATGGCTGCCAGAAATACAAAATGGCTTTCAGCTCCTGCTAACAAATCCCTCCAATATTTAACAAGACTACTAAAAGTTTCACTTTTCTCTCTGCCACTGCATGCCATGACTGCATGCCATGACTGAGTAGAGAAGTGTGGCTCAATGGTTAGAGCGGCAGACCCTGATGCAGAGGTCTAGCCCGGGACCAGGGTTCAATTCCCGCCTCGTCGGGTCTTGGGCTCAACTTCCTTGGACCTGATAATTCTCGCCTCGGTGCCTATTCTAATCATGGGTCCCACCCTGCAACTCTGGGCAATAGCTTGCTTAATCTCCACAACGGCCCTAACAAAGCTAGGATGCCTGGCTTCACCTTGGGGGTGCCCAGGAGTGGGCACTTCACAGGGAAAGGCCAGGAAGGGTTCCTCAGCTGTATTTGTACAAGCGCCGAGATGCCTCATGGGTGATTCGTGCGCTATACAAGTACCACTACATTTGCATTTACATTTACTGCAAGAAGAACAACATTCCTCAAGTGTGACATGACTTTAAGTGAAATTGTTGCATGTGTACAATTTTACAATTGTATATAGGGTTACTTACTGTAAATCAGACATCCTTGCATACCAACTTAAAGTAAAGAATTTCTTTTCATCTGCCCTTTTGCATGAAATGATTAAAAAAATAATGCATCTTACAAAAGTATTAACACACTTCACATATGTAGCCTGAATTGTAAATGATGAATTATAGTACCTTCTACGCTCAGCATCTTGAGGGTCAGTCCCTAGTAAACTGGTGGTGAAAAAAGATGGAGCACCAACATCATATAGCTTCACTGTTTTCAGACATATGTGGACTTTCACCAAGACACCATGCACCAAGTTGGCAACCAGTCCCAGAAGAGGCTGCAAGATCTCCGGGAAAAATGTGGCAAAAGCAAAGTGGCCAGACTTGTCTCTTTGACCCCGCCCGTGACTTTCATAGAAACGCAGGTACACCCAATTTGACAGTGCCCCAATTCAGTAGGATACCGGCAGATTTCTCTCAATCAAAGTAGTTACTCGCAAGATAACCAGTATCAACAGTAGGAGCATTGGAACTACTTTCCTGCAAACATGTGGGGACTTCAGGGCGATGCTATCACCCATGGTTTGTTTGAGAGCCACCCTGACCCCTGCGAGAAACACCAGGACACCATGGATTTGGATATTAAACAGGTATGCCAGATTGAAAGTGACTATCTATGTTAGAAGGTATGAAAAAGCGCCCAAAATGGCCACAGATATTTTGACTACTGCAAAAAAAACAACTTAACAGTTCCAATGCTGCCCCCTGAGAGGTACCAGGATCTGGCTGGCTACCACCACTTTGTCCAGGCTCACATTTACATCCCAGATGTGCATTTCCACCACGCCATGTGTAATAAGTGTTTATATCCAGCAGTTGGGTGAGAAAAGGAATCTAGGGTAACCCTTAGTGTGGATACAGTGTCTACCCTGAAGGTGATCAAGTACAATAGAAGGACAGTAGCACAGATAAACTTTACCACTACACTTGTGATGGCCAGTACATCCAGGAAGTGCTGCTGAGCGATGGGGAGACATTGGTTCTTTGTTTTTCTTCTTAAAAATCAATGTACAAAAAAGGGTAAATGTAATTCGCTACAGCCAGCTTGGCAACTCTTAAAAAGTTCTAACAGACGGAGGTAGGATTTCTGGTGTTTTATCCTCTCACATGAATTACTGCCCCAATCCACGTTTTTGTATTACTCCACAATGAGGTTGTGTCTTCAGCTAGTTGCACACCTTCTCGGCCAAGTAAGATTGATTCTGTTTGGAGCGACCGCTGAGCCTGTAACCAGGCGAGGTCGCCCCCACACACCGCTGCTACCTGCCTGTACGTTTGCCGCTCCTGCCTCGCTTTTGCCGCTAGAGCCGCCGGACGCCCCAGCCACCGCTGAGCCGCCAACTTTCCCGCCGCCTACTTTCCTGCCGCTGCCTCCCTGCGGCCCGCCCCCCTCCAGCCCATTCGCCACCCCGCTCCCGCCACCCAGCTGCTCCTCCCTCCCGGCTCCTTACTTAAGGGGACCGCGTAGTGGTGCAGGGAGCGACTGCTGAGCCTGTAACCAGGCGAGGTCGCCCCCACACACCGCTGCTACCTGCCTGTACTTTTGCCGCTCCTGCCTCGCTTTTGCCGCTCCAGCCGCCGGACGCCCCAGCCGCCGCTGAGCCACCTACTTTCCCACCGCCTACTTTCCCACCGCTGCCTCCCTGCGGCCCGCCCCCCTCCATCCCATTCGCCACCCCGCTCCCGCCACCCAGCTGCTCCTCCCTCCCGGCTCCTACTTATGACGCGTACACGCAGCGGCCACGCGCAACGGCCACACGCAGCGGACGCGCCGATTGTGCGCCAAAGGCGTGCCAAAGGCAAGCCCGTCTGCGCCCGTCCACGCCTGGACCACGCCCAGCGCCAGGACCCCTGGTCCCCGCCGATGCAAGACCACCCGACGGACATGCGACGCCGTGGCCCTCAGCTCACTCAATGCCGCCGGAACCCCGTCTGCTACCGAGCCACCCCGAAATGCACCCACGGACCCTTCACCTGCAAAGCCTGCCGATTCACCTGCCTCCGAACCTGCACGCACCTGCCAAGACGAGCACCAGCAACAACCACCTCAAGTGCATCCTGCTCAACACCTGCTCCGTCCACAGACACGCCGTGGAACTCTGCAACCTCCTCGACACAACTTCACCAGACGTCGCTTTCCTCACGGAAACCTGGATGAACGCCTCCTCAGCCCCCGACATCGCCATCCCGGACGGATACAAGATCACCCGGAAGGACCGCGTCAACCTGACTGGAGGAGGCATCGCCATCGTACACAAGAACACCATCAGCATCACGACCAACTCCGACGACACCCTCACCGCCGCCGAACACCTCCACTTCCAGATACACACCGACCCCAAGATGACCCTCAGAGGCACCCTCATCTACAGACCCCCGGGACCACGCACACAATTCAGCGAAGACATCGCCGACTTCATCAGCCCGCACGCCCTCCCCTCCGCTGACTACATCCTCCTAGGGGACTTCAACTTCCACCTGGAGTACAACAACGACACCAACACCAACACCCTGCTGGACAACCTCGCCAACCTCGGACTCAAGCAACTGGTGAACACCCCCACCCCCTACGCCGGCCACACGCTTGACCCCGTCTTCTCCTCCAGCAAGCACATCTCCTTCAGCCACTCCACCGGACTTCATTGGACGGACCACAGCTGCGTCCACTTCAGCTTCAGAAGAACCATGACCCACCACCACCCGCAACAGGTTCCTCGCAGGAGCTGGAACAAGATCACCGCTGACCAGCTCACCACCTCCCTCAGCCAGAACCCTCCCGCCAGCACAACGGACCCCAACGAAGCAGCCAGCAACCTCACACAGTGGATCACCAACTGCGCTGACAACCTCGCACCACTGAAGACCCCTCCCAGCAGACCCGGCAGCAAGAAAGCCTCCTGTTTCACCGATGAACTCAAGAATTCCAAGAAGAACTGCCGTACCCTTGAGAAAGCCTGGAGCAACAACCAGACCACAGACAACATGACTGCCCTCAAGCACGCCACCCGCAAACACCACCAGCTGATCCGCACCACAAATAAGACAGCATTTAAGGAACAACTGGACAACAGCGCCCACAACAGCAAGGAACTCTTCAGCATCATCAAAGAGCTCACCAACCCCAGCGCTGGAAACAACAACATCACTCCCTCGCAAGACCTCTGCGACTCATTTGCCTCGTTCTTTCAAAGCAAGATCGCCGACATACACAACAGCTTCGGCGCACAGACCACGCACCCAACCACCGAGCCAATGCTCCCCACCACCATCCTCCGCGCCTGTACCCCGGTCAGCACCGAAGACACCACCCGCGTGATGAACACCATCCACTCCAGATCACCAACCGACCCCTGCCCCCACCACGTCTTCAACAAAGCCGACTCCATCATCGCACCCCAACTCCGGGACATCATCAACACCTCCTTCAACACCGCCACCTTCCCGGAGAGCTGGAAGCACGCCGAGCTCAGCGCCCTCCTGAAGAAACCTACAGCGGACCCCACCGACCTCAAGAACTCCCGTCCCATCTCGCTCCTCCCTTTTCCTGCCAAGGTCATCGAGAAGACCGTCAACAGACAGCTTGCCGCCTTCCTCGAGACGAATGGATCCCTCGACCAAGCATGGGTGCCTGTAAGGATGAGATAATGTCACATGTGAGAAGGATAAGGAGCTGTGAGGAAATATATGTCGTATCCTGGGAGGGCATCAACTATGTGTGGAATGTCAGATGGAATACCTAACAGCTTAGCAAGGGTGAAGTTCAGACTTACGAGACAGGTTACGGAAGGGCAGGTATTTGGATACATTTACAGAGTTGGGCTCTATGGGAAGGAATGCTTAAAGCCTGGGATCAGTACTTATGAGAAATATGCACATACTTTGAAGAGGTGTGGAAACGTCTGAGTAAAGTTGTAAAAAAACACCTGTGACGAAAAGTCAATAGAGCAGAAGGCTAGGGCAAGGGTCATTTATAAGACCAGCTGAAGCAGCCCAACATGCTACAGGGAAGTGCCAGTTAGAGCCCGAAGGAGGGGGTGTGTGAAACTCTGCCGCCTCCACCCTCCCAGATAGAGATGTGCGACTCAGAACCGTCACTCCCCCCTTGGTAGGGTTCACAGTCCATGCCCCGGTCCTTGGCATCACCTACCCCGAGAGCGCTAGCTGGGGTATGACAAGGCAGCTCACTGAAGAGGAGCATGTGAGGAGCAGTGCTAACTACCACAGGTGTCACAAATTCCCAAACAACACACAAAAACCCCTGGGTCACATGATACACCCTGCGCAAGCCAGCCAACTGTCACACGGTTCCAATCATCCCCAGGGGGTTGGTCCAGCCGTTCCCCTTGCGTGAAAAGGATGCATCTCTGTTGTGCAGCTGCATCTTCGGCTCACACAGAGAGGAGCTTTCTATAACATACCTTGCCTGGCAGTGACAGGCTCCCTTGTCCCAATCTGGCCACCTCCGCTGCAGCCTTATCTTGGTGCCTTCCGCTCTCTTAAATAACACATTTGAAGAGAACCAGAAAGAACCCTGAGGCTGCAATGGCAATACGGGAAGCGGGCCTGTTAGAACTTGGGGTCTCTAGTTGGCAGGGGTAGGTACCACTGTCCAAATAGGGACCCTTGCTTCTAGTCAGGGTAAGGAGGAAACCCTCTGAGATAACCCCTGCTCACCCTCTAGTTAGCTTGACACGAGCAGTCTAGGCTAACCAGAGGCAATGTGTAAAGTATTTGTACCAACACTCACAGTAACACAGTGAAAACACCACAAACTGACTCCACAACAGTTTAGTAAAATAAAGGTATTTAATCTAAACTACACAAGACCAAAACGACAAAAATCCAACATACACAGTTCAAGAATATGGTTTCAAAAAAGTTCTTAAGTTTAGCGATAAAAGTTCTTAAGGTTGCGATAGAATAATCCAGAGATGCGTGAAAAGTTCACAGTTGCGTCAAGTTTACTCACAGTACCTTTTAGTTGCGACAAAGTTCCAAAAGCAGAAGCTGGTGCGGTGGAAAACAAGCGATGCGTTGCACCTGAGACCCTGGGGAGCCGTTTGTGACAGCCCCGCTGCAGCAGCGGGCGTGTTGCGCCGAATCCGGTCTGTATGGGGAGGAAGGCAACTTGTATGGATTCCGGTGTGAAGGTTCCGTAGGAAGTTTGTTCTCGCAAAAGGCACGATGCGACGATCTCGTAGGGGCTGCGACGATCTCCGGGGCGACGATGCGCGGTCCAGCGGTGATCCTCTCTCTCGCAGCTCCTCGATGCGATGGTTCTGTGACGATGCTCGCAGCGACGTTATGCGGTCCGCAAACAAGCGGTGCGACGATCTCACCCAGCGACGACAGGCTCTGCGACAACACTCGCAGCGATGTTCGACTTTCCCGCACCGGTCTGGTGCGTCCCGCAAACGAAGGATGCGACGGCTCTGGCAGCGGCGTCAGGCGCTGCGACAATCTCGACCTCCGTAGCGGCGGGAAACTTCTCGCACTGTCGGGGTTGCGCTACGCAAGCGAGCGATGTGACACTTTTCGATTGCAAAAGTCTCTCAAGCTTAGTTTCAAGCTTCCCAGCTCAGGTACAACTTCCAGAGGCCCCACAACTGGATCAAGCACTCTAGGAAGTTCAGGGAAGCTGGGGGTGAAGTCCCTTTGTTCCTGGGACTTCGGAACAGGGAGCCAGCTCTTTTCAGGCCCTTCGAGATTCCTTCAAGACAGGGGACACAGCACACTAGCAAAGTCCTTCCCCTCTCCTTGGCAGCAAAGCAACAGCAGGTCAGTCAAGCAGAGCAACAGCAGGACAGTCTTCCTTCTTCAGTTTCAGCTTTTTCCTTGGCAGAGGTCCCTTGTTGATTCCAGGATGATCTATTTTTCTGTTGTCAGGGGTCCTGTACTTATACCCCTAAAAGTCTTTGTTCTCTTTGTGCAAGTGGGCCCTGAGCCCGGTCTGAACCAGTTCTGGGTGTCTCCTGAGTACTTTGTTTTCCTGGCTTCGCCTTTCCTTTCAGAGTGAGGGGCAGGGTCGTCAGCCGCCCAGCAGGAGGTGGAGCCAGCATTGTGGAGGGAAAGCACAGCCCTGGAGCGCTTTGTTGACATGATTCCTTCTCTCCTTTCATACTGCAGGGCAGAGACATCAGACGCACCACAGGGGGTGGAGCCAGCACTGTGGGGTGCGGGCACAGTCCTATTCAGGCCCAGGTGCTAACTCCTTCCACCACTCAAGTTGCAAATGTAGTCATTCAGCCTAGGGCTGACTCAGCCAGCCTCCTGGGGAATCCCCAGCCCCTGTCACTCTCAAACCAGACAGTCAATACACAAACAAGCCAAGGCACACAGAAGGGTCAGACAAGAGAACAGCAACTTTCTAAAAGTGCTGTTCTCAAACAAAGGATTTAAAAACAACCTTTCCTAAAAGATGTGTTATTAGATTCTGAGTTCAGGGATACTAGATACTTATGTCCCATCTTGTTCCTATGAGAAGAAATGCTGGAAGCCAGTGTTGCCAGCATCCCCCATGTTAATCAATGGAGCAAGATAGCCTTACAATTGTGAAAAACGAAAATGGCTGCCATTCACTATCAGAGCATGTCACCTGCACTAGTACATGCCATACCTTTTACATACACTGCACCCTGCCCAGGGGGGGGTACCTTGGGCCTTCCATAGGGGTGACTGATGTGCACAAAAAGGGAAGGGTTAGACCTGGTCAGTGGGAACACTGACCAGGAGGACATGGCAGTTTCTAAACTGCACACAGGCACTGCAGTGTCAGGCCTGAGACATCATTTTAGGGCTACTCCTGTGGGTGGCACAATCAGTGCTGCAGGCCCACTAGTAGTACAGAAAGGAGGGTCCCAGTGAACCGTTGTGTATTTTAGTTATTTTAATTCACAATAAAAATCCATCAAAGCACATTGCTAATTGATCACAATGGGCTAAACCAATTTCACATTAGAAAAACAATAATAATAATTTCGTCATAGTGCCCCAAGGAGAAAGAGAAGGGTAACGTGAAGTGGTGATAAAAAGAAGTTAGTGCAAAAGGCAAACAGTTAAAGTGATAAAGAAATTTTAACTTAGACATACAACAATAGATTGGCTTCAGATCCCTGAGCCAAAAAATGGGACAACTAATTTCACAAAATATTTTGGTCAATAATCTTGTGTATGACGCTGGTACTTAATATCCTAGTTAGGGGTGGCGTCAACTGATGTAGAAGAAAATAGCCATAGACGTTTCGACCCCAAAGCTACAACCGTAGGCGTAGTTGACACCTTACACCGGGGTCTTCATCAGGACAAAAACGTGAAACCCAAGGGTACACTGAGTATTCTACAAAAATAAATGGAGTCATATATTAATAAATACTGCTCTCATAATCGAATTTGAGAGAGATTGTGCAAAACCAGCTTAAAATCGTCGTGGCCACAGAAGATTAAATAAAGAATTTTACCATGGTGTGTGGAATGTATATTGTCCACAGATTTGCACCAGAAGTGTACAGCAGATCAATCCTACAGCTCCATTTGTCAAATAAACGCTTCAGTCGTCGTTAAATTTTCTGAAAAAATGGAGTCCCCAACGGGAACATTTAATCACACTTCCTCATTATCAACAGCGAAATCCATGCCTATCCCTTCCCAAGGTTCTTAATTTACATTAATAAAAGCGATTTAAACACCGCGCTACAGGACCAACAATAAACCTAAACTCTATCAACACAGTTACACAGTGGCACAGACATTAGTATCACTCCAAACTTGACAGAGTCGAAAATCCTATGACATTCTGTAATTTTACGTGACATTCCTAGTCTTCATTACTTCGTGAAGGAGCATCATTCACCGTTTGATAGGGGTTATAGACAGCGGATTGATGCATCCAGTGAGTAACCATATCTCGCCTGGGTATAGGGCCATTAGCGGCCCTCTAACACTCTATCATGTGTATATCCATACATCAACGTGCCAGTTACCACCCCAAGCCTGTTCACATGATATAGGGAAAGCAGTACCTTAGTCCTGGTTTTCTTTGAATCTAAACATTAGCGATTCCAAAACACCTATGCACCACCTCCGGACCTTGAAGGTAAATTGCAAGAAATTACCGATAAATAATGAAACAACTTGTCCTTTAACAAAACATGCATAGCATCCACTAAAACTACAAAAGACTACATACCCAATCATAAGGAAAAATTCACATCGGGTAATGCAGAGGTATGACCAGTTGTCACACGTCTCCGAACAACCCAGCCCTGTAAGGCAAAGGTCGCGTTATTCAGGCAATTGTAAACAGCCTGCGTACTTGATAGCCATGTTAAACTAATGATGCCTGGGATCGCGTATCAACATACCTTTCACGAGGGATAAATCTCACTATACGTCCACTAGTACACCAAACTTTTCGGGAAAAAATCACCGGAAGAATGCAGTGTTGGTTTGCATTTGGCATTACTGAAATAGAAATAGGAACCCTTTCTGGTCACGGGTAATCTTCACTTCCGGACGGGTCGCCGAACGAAACACTAATGATTTCACAACGTGGCTATAGAAAGAGGACAAAGCCCCGACTGTGACGGCGGGCTTGAAGGCAGTAAAATTAACATCGTTATCAACCAAGACACTAACGTTAGTAATACTGTAAAAGTTGTTCGTAAACAGTGAATATTTAAAAATTATGTAAAGAATGTTGTACAATTACCAGTGTCAACATAATTATATGTTACGTGCACAATCCATATAGTCATTATCAGACAAATATAAAGGTGAGAAAAGACACTGGTCAATAGAAATTTTTGTACAATTAACAGTGTCAACATAATTGTATGTTACGTGCACAATCGATATAGTCATTATCAGACATATAATATTGACAATTGTGAAGGTGAAAAAAGACACTGGTCAATAGGAATTCAATCTTTAGCTCCAATCCACAGGTCAGCCGCGCACCTCTCTGACAGGAGGGTGAAGGAGCATGCCTATCTTGGTACAGTAGGTAGTATTACAGATCATACCCAAGTGTAAAATCTAAAAATGACGCACCTCTCACACAGGAGGGTGAAGGTCTGAGCATAGCTGCTGTCCGCTTCATTTAACCCATAATGAAGTGGACAGCAGCTATGCTCAGTTGGCTAGATTCGGGCGCTGACACAATAATGTCTCCTAACTGAATGACCTTCACCCTCCTGTGTGAGTGGGCCCTGAGCAAGTTTGGTGTACTAGTGGACGTATAGTGAGATTTATCCCTCGTGAAAGGTATGTTGATACGCGATCCCGGGCATCATTAGTTAAACATGGCTATCGAGTACGCAGGCTGTTTACAATTGCCTGAATAACGCGACCTTTGCCTTACAGGGCTGGGTTGTTCGGAGACGTGCGACAACTGGTCATACCTCTGCATTACCCGATGTGAATTTTTCCTTATGATTGGGTATGTAGTCTTTTGTAGTTTTAGTGGATGCTATGCATGTTTTGTTAAAGGACAAGTTGTTTCATTATTTATCGGTAATTTCTTGCAATTTACCTTCAAGGTCCGGAGGTGGTGCATAGGTGTTTTGGAATCGCTAATGTTTAGATTCAAAGAAAACCAGGACTAAGGTACTGCTTTCCCTATATCATGTGAACAGGCTTGGGGTGGTAACTGGCACGTTGATGTATGGATATACACATGAAAGAGTGTTAGATGGCCGCTAATGGCCCTATACCCAGGCGAGATATGGTTACTCACTGGATGCATCAATCCGCTGTCTATAACCCCTATCAAACGGTGAATGATGCTCCTTCACGAAGTAATGAAGACTAGGAATGTCACGTAAAATTACAGAATGTCATAGGATTTTCGACTCTGTCAAGTTTGGAGTGATACTAATGTCTGTGCCACTGTGTAACTGTGTTGATAGAGTTTAGGTTTATTGTTGGTCCTGTAGCGCGGTGTTTAAATCGCTTTTAATAATGTAAATTAAGAACCTTGGGAAGGGATAGGCACGGATTTCGCTGTTGATAATGAGGAAGTGTGATTAAATGTTCCCGTTGGGGACTCCATTTTTTAAGAAAATTTAACGACGACTGAAGCGTTTATTTGACAAATGGAGCAGTTGGATTGATCTGCTGTACACTTCTGGTGCAAATCTGTGGACAATATACATTCCACACACCATGGTAAAATTCTATATTTAATCTTCTGTGGCCACGACGATTTTAAGCTGGTTTTGCACAATCTCTCTCAAATTCGATTATGAGAGCAGTATTTATTAATATATGACTCCATTTATTTTTGTAGAATACTCAGTGTACCCTTGGGTTTCACGTTTTTGTCCTGATGAAGACCCCGGTGTAAGGTGTCAACTACGCCTACGGTTGTAGCTTTGGGGTCGAAACGTCGACGGCTATTTTTTTCTACATCAGTTGACGCCACCCCTAACTAGGATATTAAGTACCAGCGTCATACACATGATTATTGACCAAAATATTTTGGGAAATTAGTTGTCCCATTTCTTGGCTCAGGGATCTGAAGCCAATCTATTGTTGTATGTCTAAGTTAAAATTTCTTTATCACTTTAACTGTTTGCCTTTTGCACTAACTTCTTTTTATCACCACTTCACGTTACCTTTCTCTTTCTCCTTGGGGCACTATAACGAAATTATTAATATTGTTTTTCTAATGTGAAATTGGTTTAGCCCATTGTGATCAATTAGCAATGTGCTTTGATGGATTTTTATTGTGAATTAAAATAACTAAAATACACAACGGTTCACTGGGACCCTCCTTTCTGTACTACTTAGCACCCAGGTCCCCAGTGACTAATTTGGGTAAAACCCCCCTTTATACTTACTGCAGGCCCACTAGTAGCATTTGTCATCACCAGCCCTGGCACACCCAGTGCACTTTACTAGGGACTTCATGGTGATACAAATATGCCAATCATGTATATCCAATCATGATAACAATTTACGCAGAGAGCATATGCACTTTAGCACTGATCAGCAGTGGTAAAGTGCGCAGAGTCCTATTTCCAACAGCCACAGGTCAGGAAAAATAAGGGAGGAAGAAACAAAAAGTTTGAGGATGACCCTGCAAGAAGGGCCAGGTCCAACAGGGCCATTGCATGCTGTGCCAGAAGCTGAATGTGTTTATCTAAAAATAATGTGAGCACACAAAGGCAATCTGAATACATGGCTCCACAACGAAAAAAATATATTTGCACAGCTATAAGTCTCACATTTACATTTAAATGCGAGACCTATGGCATTGCTAACAAATGGTTGTCATCATCCCGGCTGCTTTGAAAGTGAAAGCGTGCATTGCACGCTAAATGCAAGCAATGCACGTTGTCATGCCTAACATAGGAGAAACTCAATAAAGAAAATAGTTCACATACTGTGTAAACACCAAGTAAATGGGCCAGTAGGCCAGTAGCCTTGGGAGGATACATATCAAACACAAGGAGATGATGGACGGACCGCTGAAAAGTTTCACACACTCACCCCCAGTCACAGATCTGGGTTGAATCCATCATCATTCTTTAGCTCACTTGTTATGTTATGTTATGTTATTGCTTATTTGTAACGCGGCTATCACCGCCGGTCTCTAAGCGCTTAGAAACAGAACAACACAACACAC
The DNA here is from genome assembly GCF_964261635.1 of Lissotriton helveticus. NCBI lineage: Eukaryota > Metazoa > Chordata > Amphibia > Caudata > Salamandridae > Lissotriton > Lissotriton helveticus. The sequence continues at coordinate 1,087,759,979 of NC_136071.1, read as the reverse complement.
TGTTAACCCAAGTCCCTCAGGCTACCCATCAACTATGCTGGAGTCATCGCCCTTTTAAATAGATGGGTTTTTAATTTCTTTCTGAAGGGCAGTAACTGCGATTCTTCCTTCAAAGTAGTCGGAAGTGCATTCCACTACTGTGGGAGAAGAACAGACAGGGCTCTGCCTCCTCTGGTTTTTAGCTTGAATCTGGGTTGAATCAGATTAGAGGTCTTCCTTGAGCGCAGAGGTCTACCGGGAACGTATCTCATGAGGCGTTGTTTTATGTACTCTGGTGCTTTACCAAAGAGAGCCTTGTGGGCCACACAGAGACATTTGAATTGTACTCTATACATGACCGGTAGCCAGTGCAACTTTTGGAGCAGGGGGATGGCGTGAGAGTTTCTAGGCAGGGAGTGGATCAGCCTTGTGACATCGTTCTGTACTACCTGCAGCTTCCTCAACAGCTTCTGTGGCAAGCCGAGGTAAAGTGCATTGCCGTAATCAAGTCTTGAAATGACTGTGGCAGATACAATCGATTGCAGGGTAGAGGCTGATAAGATGGGTACCAATTTCCGCAATTGCCTCAGTACACCCGTGCAAGAGCCAACCACGGCTGTGACTTGGGGAGCCATCAAGAGGTCTGCATCAATCCTCAGACCCAGAATTTTTACCACCTTACCAGGAGGGGGAGTGGAACCTAGCTCTGGGGGCCAGTATAGGTCACTCCAGGGGTTCCCTAGGTTACTGAGGACCAGCACCTCTGTTTTTTCGGCATTCACTTTCAACAGATTATTGGTCATCCAGTTGACCGTGAAGCTAAGCAGATTCCTCACTGATTCCTGGGCTTCAAAGGTGTCTTCCAGCTGAACCAGTACCTGGGTATCATCTGCGTAGTTAAAAACTTCGCATTTCCGGCTCATAAGCTCCTCAACCAGCGGCTGCAGGTAGATATTGAACAGCAGGGGGGATAGCGCTGACCCCTGGGGCACACCCCATGTTACATCACTAATCCCCGATAGCTGATCACCCAGCTGTACCCTTTGAGTACGACCTGATAGAAAAGACTCCAGCCACTTTAGCACTTGGCCTGTGATCCCCAGCTTCCCGATACGGTCCAGTAGGATGGTGTGGCTGACCGTGTCGAAAGCCGCCGACAGATCTAGGAGAATCAGGGCGCACGGCTGTTTATTGTCTGCCCTGACTCTCAGTTCGTCGGTGACCGCGGCCATTACTAGTTCCGTACTGTGTTGGGATCGGAACCCTGCTTGCCTCCCATGAAGGAGATGGTGTTCCTCCAGATAGCCGGCCAAAGTGCTTAGGATGTGCTTCTCCAAGAGCTTACTCAGGAAAGGAAGCTGCGAGATGGGCCTATAATTTTTCAAGGCCTTCGGGTCAGTGCCAACTTTTTTTAATAGTGGGGAGACCCTAGCTTCCTTCAACTGGACAGGAAGATACCCTGTTTCCAGTGAGTTATTAAGTAAACTCAACACCTGGGGCTGGATGCCTGGCAATGCCATTTTAAAAATTCTTGGGGGGCATGGGTCTATAGTGGAGCCAGATTTAGTCTGTCCAACAAGTTCCTCAAGGCGTGTGTCGTCGATAGGAGGAAAGATGCTTAACATCATGGGCGTCACCTGAGCCCCTAGCGTGGACAAAGTGGGAGTGCCTGAGCGAGCGTTGATATCAGTGATGATATCCTGTACTTTCTGGAGGAAAAAAGTTTGGAATGAGTCACAGTCTGGCTGATCATTCACAGAGATTATCCCTTTCTGTTGCGTGAGCTCTCTTAGGATCACAAAGGTTTCTCGCTGTAAATTAGTTGCTTCTCTAAGTCTTCCCTCGTTAACGCTGACTTTCTCTCCAGAATGTCTGCCTTATATTTCGCCAGCAGAGTTTTAAAAGTTTCTGCCTCCGTTTGATCGTAATTAAGTCTCCACCTTCTCTCAGCCTTCCGGAGAGCTTGCTTTTTCTCTTTCAATGAGGCGTCGAACCATAGTGCTCCCTTCTCTTTGGATCTGGTCCTCTCTATCTGCTCAGGAGCCAGTTGATCAAGAGCGGCGAGCAGCCAGGACATAAGCGCGGTGGCGTCTTTATCTAAATTTATGCCACTCAGTGTGGGAGGGGCGGCTGAGGACAGGGCGGCTATTAAAGAGTCAGCCTCCACCTTATTCCAGAGCCGGACTTTCCTCCATGCCTGATTAAATGCAGCCCGAACGGGGTCACCCGGAACCCAGCATCTGATCATAGAATGGTCCGACCAGATGCAGGGGCTGACCTCGGTAATTGCAGTATTAGGCATAGAAGACCATACCAGGTCTAGCGTGAGGCCCCTCACGTGGGTGGGGCCCACCACGAGCTGTTGGAGGTTTAGCGCTGAAAGATTAGCTTCAAACTCCAACTCGGTGGAGTCTCTAAGTAGCTTGTCCCAGTGGTAGTTAAAATCCCCTACCACCAGCAGGGATTTGTAACGTGAGGCCAAATCCGTCAGCAGTTCAAAGAAACTGTCATTGAAATCCGGTGAGCTCTGCGGTGGACGATAAGCTACCAGTATTACAAAGCAGGAGGATTTAAGTGAAATTTTTAATCCCCAACAACTCTGCTCCGGCGCAGTTTTCCGCTATGATCTGTTTCACTGTCAGGCTCTTTTTAAACAGCAACGCCACACCCCCACCCCTACACCACTTCACCACTTCAGTTCAGACCCAGCTATATGCAAATCAGTCTAGACCCTGTGCTTCATGGGAACAGTCCAGCCCGAACTGCCAAGCCAGATCTTCCCTGAACCAGAACCAAGCATCCTGGGACCTGTTTCTGACTACATGGCCGTACTAAGGAGGGACTAACAAGCTAATTACAGAATCAGAAGCCAGCCTTTATGAAGGACAAAAACAAAAGCCAAGAAAAAAATATGGGCGGGGGAGTGGGCGGGGCTTCTGAAAAATGCAGTGACAAACAAGAAAACCTTGTTCTACACCAAACGAAGAATGTGTGTGCTGACTGGAACTGTCAGAGGCTGGACAATGTAATTACCTTAATAGTAATTACAGTACAACGCTTACAATAGCTATTCTCTGACAGTGCTCTTCAAATCAACTTTTTCAGCAGGATAGCATGTGTGTGGTGCCTATTGAGGCCCCAGGATGACTGTACGGGCAGGCATGGCACACTGACCTGCCTGCTGGAATTGGGAAGTGCACTGTCAGGGCTCAAGCAATATGTTCTCTCAATCATTACAGTGCGTCTAAAAACAATTATGTTTTTGGCTTTTTTCCACCCACAGAGCAGCGGATCAGTCCCTATTCTGGTCAATGGGCAGCAAAAAAGCTCCCAGATTTTGCAGACCACTTTGAGCCTTCACCCACCTACTCTAACTGTGATGGATTTGCAATTGCTAAAATCGTGCTTTGTATTGTGTCTTACCAGTTTTTTTGTGCCATCTAAACACTATTTGAGTCATACATATATGCATTAATAAGATTGAGTTAGCTGGTATGTGCCCCCACATGACAGATATGTCGACCCATACAGTTGTGAGCTGCCCCTTTGCTTGCAGTTCACTCTTTCCTGCACCAGGGGAACAATACAAACACAGTGTTTCCCTGCACACTGATCTATGTCTGGGCTGTTTAATGTCGTCTGTCCCTTGTTATTACATCACGTCCATGGCGTGCGGTCCAATTCCCACTGTTCATATAGTCTGTACTTTACCATTCAGGAAGCTTTAATGCAGAAGCTGCAACTCTTACAGAATGCAGCTGCTAGACTGCTGTTGGGCATTCCTAAATATGCCTCAATAGCGGATGAGATTCGAAAATTACACTGGCTGCCACTCAGGAATCGCACCATGTTCAAGTCGATGTGTCTGGTACATAAGGCCCTTTACGGAGTAGGGTCGGCCTTTCTAAAAGAACGCCTTTATTGATATACGCCATGCAGGTTATTACGGTCATCAGATGCCAAATTGGTTAATGTGCCATTTGTCAGAAAAGCCACCTGGGGTGGTAAAAGCTTTGTGGCAAATGCAGCCAAAGCATGGAAGAAGCTTCCCCATCGGCTTAGAGCTATTTCTAAACGTTTTACCTTCCGAAAGGCATTAAAAACTTGGTTGTTTTCGAAATAGTTAATTAAGTATCTTTCTTGGCTTGGTTCCTCTGGAGAGATGTCATTTAGCGCCAGGACACCCATGGGTAACAGCGCGCTCTATAAATGTCAAAAAATAAAATAAATAAATAAATTCATGGCGAAATGTTTGTAAGCTTTGCTATATCCTATGACAATGCAATCATATACTATACATCATGTCACGAAATGTGGTGCTGTTCTGTTGTTTGTACTTGAAAATTATAAATAAAAAGGGGAAAAAAGAAATGACTATGATTCAAAGTATTCTGATTGAGGAATAATGTCATTTTCAATATGCTACAAACTATATATTTTATTGCAGGCCACTTAGCTCATAACGAGGTCTCTTATTTCATGCATTGTAGAATATTTTGTTGATTTGTAGTGCACTACATACAGCAATTGCGGGCAATGGTTGTATGTCAGAATGCAAAAGCCACAAAATATCGAACAACAGAAGTATCATCTGGTGAATATCAGATACCACTATATAGACATAGTAATTATATCTAGGAATAAGAAGTTTACTATTCCTAACTCCACAAATACGTATCATGGAGATATCAATATATTTTCAAGGTTTGTGCTGATGGTGACTGTTCACTTTGGCAAGAAGGCATAAAATACAGTCAGAATAATTGGAGAAAAGGTATTAAATAGCACCGAAAATATTGGATCTCATATAGCAGGTTAATATATGCAATAACTATTAAAATAACATATAATTACAAGTGTATAATAAATGACAATATATAAATATCTAACTGAAAAAGCAGATGCCCCAAGAAGAGCAGGAGACATAACCAATCTGATGGATACATACATGGCTGTTTGATTCGTTCTCCATAAACAGATCATTTGCAGACAGACAAGGATAGGATATTATGATGGGGGCTTATACATCGAGGTTAGGCCAAGGTCCCTCCAGGAGTTCTACAGTTAGGTAAAAAAGCAGGTCTCATTTATCCAGGTGAGGCAGGTAATTTATTCACAGATGGGAAGTAATGACAGAAAGGAAGAAACTTCAGCTCACGGTTGCATCTGGAGAGAGGTGATATTGTGTGAACCGATGGACAAATTGAGTTTCAGACTTTGGAACTGTTACCATTGACTGCTTTATTGAATTGTATTTTGTTGTAAATTGATGCTGGAGCCTGGTATCATGTAGGTTACTTTATTCAAGTCTTCAGGATATTAAATCAAGTTACAAAGAAGACCCACCAGGAGTGACTAGCTTGCCACTCAGCCTGCCTGGTTCCAACTGCCAGTTGTCACCAGGTCAAGCCCCAAACACTCCATGATGTCACCCAAGGTTCCAGTGGTGACATCATGTGAGTGACCATGAAATCCCCAGAGGTAGAAAGAAGACAGGCTAAATACAACACATCTCCTTTCTTTAGGGAAATCAACAAGATGGAAATACAAAAGATAAAATTAGCATGTGTGTACACATTCATATGAAAGTACACATAGCATCCATTCCATATATGGAGAACAAACTTATCCCAAACAGTTACAAACACAAGTTAACGACAACACATCACAAACACTAACGACAACACATCCCAAACACAACTAGTCCCAAGTCTCATCCCCTTTCCTTGGGAAACACAAACACAAGCTAAATTAAACAAAAATAATGGAGACCATTTTGCTCCGTAACGGGGTATATCACTTCCCGTGAACTACACTTTGGAGTAGCCATTGCTCCGTCCCCAACTTCTTAAATGGGGTACTCACCACTCTTAAATTTTAAAATTAGACTCTATACCGTAACGGGGTATAACTCTCCCCGCGAACCATAATTGGGATACATTCATAATCCCAAAAACCATAAAAGAGACAGGGTACACTTCTTTAAAAATATGAGTAAGAAGTTTATAACTCCCAACACACAACTACACATGCAAGCCATGTATACAAATTTGAAAAACAACTCCTCCTATAATAAACTGTACAAGGCCCTTTTGACCCCAAAAACAACAAGCCATAAATGCACACCACCCTGTAGGTGCACAATAATACGACACTTGCTACTCACACGCCACTTATGACACCTGAAAATATTCCATGTGGCTCACAGCAGTCCAAACGCAACACTACGCAGGTACTCATTGTATATGCCAACTTGCAACCAACTACGTTAAAAAGGAAACACACACTTCCCTGAAATATAGTGTATAAGGCACACTCCACCCCAAAATGAACAGTAATGAGACAAAAGAACTTCCACACACATTCACCAACCACCATTCCTGGAAAGCAAGAGACAAACATTACAAATGACCAGCAATAATAATGTTAAATAAAGTCTCATGCTCCGGTGAGCGGTTTCTCACCCGAGTTCTTCCTCAAATTTCTCTTCAGTAGTAGGAAACGCTGTAAATATGGCAAGATTCGCGACGTCTTCCACAAAAACAGCATTCCCATAGTACTTCCCTCATTGTCAGGGTTTAAAATCGACCATCAATAGTTCTTACCATTCCTTTGAAAAGTAGTTGTATAAGAGTTTTTATTTTCTTCGAAGGTATGTAAAATTGTCGGCAAATAATCTCTCTTCACCGATTTTAAGAACGTGTGGTGAAGAGACTCGCTAGTCTCATGGGTCGTTTCCATGGTGACACTCGGTGTACAGCTCTCATTAAATGGTGGCACGCACTCCACGCAGCGCTGGGTGGCTCTGGGCACGACTCTGCTCATAACGTGCGATTGCAGCAATAAACTTCGTCACAAGGAGCTGGAGCGAGAAGGTAGGCTTCACGCGTCCCTCGTGCCCTTCTCTTTTTAAAAGTATGACAGTTAAATATTCCAGACTGCGCAGCACTGTTCGTGTTATTACAAAAATTGTATCATAAACCGTCACTATCGCCTGTGATGTTAAAAACAAGGACAGTTAAAGAATCTATGGCGCACCTTCAGTCGTGCATTCCCATCAGTTGATCATGCTCATCTTACAAATATAGTCACGAGTAGCGCCTTTCCCATAGTACAATTCGAGTAATGTTGTAAAAAAAAAAACATCCGATAACATTCCCAAAGTACGTGTATGATTTTTTTTAGTTTATAAACATAAGCGCTGTGTGTTTTTCATTTTCACCGATCAAACTGCTTTTAACATAACAGCTGCGTGTTGTTTATTTTGAAATGTTCCAGGCACACGCTGTGACATCTCAAACTGCCGATGCTCGATCTTCATACTTACACCGTGTTTTCTCTTAGCTGCTCAATTACAGATAGCAATTACTTAGCAGAACAGCAGTCCCCTCAAAAAAACTTGGCTGAACAGTACACTTGTTGGATTAAATTAACGACAGTCTTTCAATGGTGATATGCAGGTAATGTTGATTACTGCTTTTCCACACACAAGCGAACTTCACCTAGTCTCACACAATATTATGCAGTTTTACACCCTGGGTTTGCAGGCCGTCCGATTACACAGGACACTGGTGGGACTTACCAGGGTGGATGTTTTGTTTTCTGCTTTAAACTTTCTTTAATTTATAAGTTCTTTCAATACACAGTCTCAAGTATTTTGAACAGTTCCTTAATACTTGCTTTTGCTTTGTGCTGAGGGTTCTTTTCTTCTTGTTCCCGTTGTCTGCACCTTGTAAATACGCTCCAAAATTTCTCAAAGCCGCCAAAAATGTTGTAAATTGATGCTGGAGCCTGGTATCATGTAGATTACTTTATTCATGTCTTCAGGATATTAAATCAAGTTACAAAGAAGACCCACCAGGAGTGACTAGCTTGCCACTCAGCCTGCCTGGTTCCAACTGCCAGTTGTCACCAGGTCAAGCCCCAAACACTCCATGATGTTACCCAAGGTTCCAGTGGTGACATCATGTGAGTGACCATGAAATCCCCAGAGGTAGAAAGAAGACAGGCTAAATACAACATATTTCTTTGTTAAAGAGAAGGGCTTCCAAATTTTGGTTATCTGTACAGAGTGGATATCATTACCAACTGAATAATTTACCTGTTCCAGGTAATGGGGTTCAAAAAGGTCAAGGGACGGCCATTCATTTTACAACTTCCATCAGATTTATTTCAGATAGAAAACATTTAATCTCTCTAATTTGTCTGTGCTGATATTGGGCCTTTTTGCCCTGTTTTTGTTTTGTGGCGGTGGAGATGCTTCTCTAAATTTAAGACAAGAAAAACGGATCTTTCAATAATTTTGTGTTTAGTGTCTAGGATGTTTGCTGCTCGAGCATTGTTTCTACAAGAAGGGTGACGAAAGGCAAAGTAATGAGTAAACACTCCGTTTTAAGGATGTATGTTTTAGATGATGCTGAGTCATCCACGTCTCAATAACAGGCACTCGATTTGTAACCAATATTGTCTGATCTAGAGACTTAGGTAAAGTTGAGTGTCATCAGCATAATGATGACATAATGTGAAGAAATTTGCTCAATAGAGGTACAAGTATTTTAAGATAGAACCCATTTGAGAGGAGCAAAGTGAGATGTGTAATCACCTTTAAATAGGCAAGTACGCTCGTTTATCGAACACAATTAATTACAATCATTACAAGCACAAAAATGGAAGAGTTTACTGAATTTTCCAACATTGAAAACAACATGATTTTCTTAAATGCAAAACTCAATAGATACGTATGCTGATGGTTCAGATACAAGTTAAAACAGAACAGTACAACATTCGACGAGTCTGTCCTAAGTATAAAGACAAAAGGTTGAAAACCACTTCAGAAGTTTATTAAGAAAAGTATGGGAGGGTTCTAAATATGATGTGTAAGAATTTAGCAATGCAACACAATTCTAATGTGATCCCAGTAATTAGACATGGATTATAATGCTACCGTGCATCACACAATTCTATTAGGAATATTGAATGTTTTTCTTTTTCATAATCACACAGTCTGCATCTTTGGTTGGTAATGAGTTGGTTATTCCATGATGACCTAGATTCTTTTATGGGGTATAACATCAAGCGCATACGGAGTACATTCTGGAAACCTTGTTCTTATTCTGGTTTTCTTAAGAAACGTTGAACAGACATAGAATTTTATGTCAAGAAGAGAGGCTCCTATTATGCCTTCTTTTCTTGCTTTATTTTGAATAGCAGCAAGATAAGCAACAAACTACAAATACCCAGAAGGCACAGCAGGAAAACTACTGGCCAATGGGGTTAGAGTAAACAAACAAAGGACCAATCATAACCAGTATATTATAAATGGCCAGCTCTCACCACACGAAGTCCTCTTTTCTTGCTGCTACGCAGTCAGATAAGTCGCATTTTCTATTACCTCTATTGAATTACTTGTTTTTCTGTGTTTATTTCATGGTTTATTGCATGGTTATTGTTTAAATCCTGCTTTGCTGGTTCCATACTCGTACATTGCCTCGAGCGTGTTCGCACTCGCTTTGCCGGTCTTTCCCCGGTCCCGTTTCAGGTACGGGCCCCCCCCTCGCGCGCTGCAGCGTGTAGTTCTTACCGCTGCGCGCGCGTCCCGCTCCCTGCTCTTCTCCGGCAGTTCGACTACGCTCTGTGCCTTCCTGCTGTTCGACTGCCTCTCGCTGTTTCCACACACGGTGCCCACCCCCAGGGGAGTGTCTCCCTGCCATTCCGGCCCGTTTACGCCCCTTTGTTCTCCTGGCCCTTTTAACCCCTTATTTACTGTTTTCCCTGTCATGGAGATTCCAAGCTCTCCCGAATTGGACAATGACGAAAGCGAGCCTTTCAAGACTGACCTGAGTCATTTTATTAATAACTCTGTGGAGACTGCTGTCGAGGCATCAATGACTCGTGTTTCTAAACACATGGAGAATTCCCTTTTGAGCCTCATGACCAAAGCTTTGGCCCATTCTGCGGGGGATAGCAGAAAACGCAAACTGGTTCCTTCCACTTCTCATTCAAAAAATGTGTCACTGATAGTTCGCGAGTCCTCCTCGCATTCGACTGAGGACGTAGTTCCTCCCAGGCCTCCCACCAAGGAGGGGATAAAGATTTCTTTGTCTAAAAGTACAACTAAGACAAAAAACGTGGAGGTTCCTAGGAAGCTGGTCATTAATACTATTCCTAACACAGATGATGACGATGATTTGGGTGACACAGATGATTTAGCAGATTTCTTTCAGCTGGTTGACCCCCCTTCCCCCAAGAAAGCGAGATTGGATGCTTTTGCATCTCAGCCTGTGTTGGATTCCGAGGGCAATCCTATGTTTGACCCCGCTTCTATCAGACACCCTAATTCTACAGAGTGGTTCCCCACTCCTCATGTGGGAGAGTACATCTCCTCCAATCTCCGTCTGCCTTTGGACAAGTCTGTTAGGGCAAAACTCAAGTCTGAGTGTCCCAAACCTTCCCTTCCATGTCATGTTACTGTTACTCCTTCTATAGATCAGCCGCTTCTTACCTTCTTCTCGAAGTTTGGCAAAGATCCTCGCAGGGGTGTGGATAAGGCCTGGTCCACTTGCCAGGACAAGCTTTTGGATGTCGTGGGTCCTTTGGCTCGGGTTTTGGACATGGTGGAGACAGCCCGCTTGGACGGTTCGGAGCTTAATCCAGAAGAAATCTCTTTGTGGCTCCAAAGATCCTTTTGCCTGTTAGGTAATGCTAATGCGGCAATAATTCATGAGCACCGTAAGGGCCTGTTGATCAAATTGGACCCGAAGTTGGCCAACTTGGCTACTCAGGATCCGGGTGTCAAGGCTGACGGTCTGTTGTTTGGTGATTCCCTCGTCAAGGATCTCAGCCGTTACGTGTCCACTTTTGCTTCTTTGGACAAGGCCCAATTTTCAATCAAAAAAGTGTTTGCCCCTCGGGTTTTTGGCAGGGCCGGCAGAGGCAGGAACCGCTCTTCCGGCCGCGGTTATCCGAACCAAGGTTCCAGAGGAGCAGCCAATTCCGGCTATCAAGAATTCAAGCCGCAGTTTTACCCCCAAAGAGGACGTGGCTTCCGGGGCCGAGGACAGAAAGGTTTCCGTGCCAACAACAACAACGCCAACAACCAAGGTGAGCCCTCCCCCTCCTATCGGAGGTCGTCGTGCTCTATTTCTTCACAGGTGGCGCGCGCTCACGGCAGACCCCTGGGTCCTTAATTCTGTACAAGGCTATCTCATAGAGTTTTACGCTCAGCCTTCCCAGGCTATTTTTCCTCCTCCGTTGGTTTTTTCCGCAGACGTAGCTCTGCTCGTCTCTCAAGAGATTCAAAATCTGCTCCAAAAACAAGCCATTCTTGTCGCTCCCTTCGATCCCTCAGGTTTTCTAAGCTCCCTCTTTTTAGTTCGAAAAAAGAACAAAAAAGTTCGTCCTGTCATCAATCTCAAGTGGTTCAACCAGTTCGTGGTTTATCGCCACTTCAAGATGGAGACCATTCTCCATCTCAGGGATACCTTGCGCCAATCCGATTGGATGGTCAGACTCGATCTTCAAGATGCATATCTTTCAATTCCAATACACGAGTCCCACACAAAATATCTACAATTTCAGTGGTCCGGTGTCACTTACCGGTTTTGTTTGCTTCCTTTCGGACTTTCTTCCACTCCTTGGTGCTTCACCAAGCCTGTGGTTTCCTATCTACGCTCCCTAGGTATTCGTCTCATCATTTATCTGGACGATATCTTGATCATGCACTCAGACAAGCAGACTCTTCTTTCCCATCTCGATGTCGCTCAGTCTCTCCTACTAGATCTGGGTTTCCTCATCAATTCCGAGAAGTCCATGTTAGTCCCTTCTCAGAGTGTAGAATTTCTAGGCTTCCGCGTGGACTCTTCCACCGCATCTCTTTCTCTTCCAAAATCAAGGTTTCAGCCATTCGGTCAGAGTTCTGTCAAATTCTTCGCCTTTCTGAGGTGTCTCTACGTTCTCTTGCAAGAGTCGTAGGCCTTTTGTCAGCCTCCATCCAAGCGATTTTTCCCGGGCCTCTGCACTATCGAGCCCTGCAGCGCTTAAAGATTTGTCATTTTTGCCAAGGCTTGGCGTATTCAGATCTTATCCAATTAGATCTGGAGTCCCGTCTCGGGCTACAATGGTGGATAGACCATTTAGATGCGTGGAACGGGAGGACGATCTTTGCAACGGCCCCAGATGCCAGCCTGTCGGGTTGGGGCGCCCGATGTGGTTCAATCTCGACTGGAGGTACATGGTCTCCAGAGGAGTTGTCATTGCACATAAACTGTTTAGAGATGCTGGCAGGCTCCTTTGCAATCCGCAGTCTGGCAAAGAACAAGGCAAGTTGTTCCATTCTCCTTCGGATGGACAATGTTTCTGCGGTCCGCTACATAAACCATCTAGGTGGCACAAAGTCAAAACCTCTAGCGGAACTAGCAAAGAGTCTTTGGGAATTCTGTCTTCAACACAAACTATCTCTTCGAGCGGAATATCTTCCGGGCAGTCTCAATGCCATAGCGGATTGGCACTCTCGATACCTTCGAGATTCAAGCGATTGGAAGCTGCTTCCCTCCGGCTTTCTTTCTCTCTCCCAGAAATGGGGTCCCTTTTCTATCGACCTTTTTGCTTCCCGTCTCAATTCCCAACGTCCCGTTTTTTTCAGCTCCTTTAAGCCTCATGGTCAATTTCTTGGCTTCTGAAGCCAGTGCGGGTAAATCCTATCGCACTGTTAATCTGTACAGATCTGCTATCTCTTTGAATCGTTGCCCTATTGACAATAAACCTGTAGGTTCCCATCCTTTGGTGTGTCGGCTACTTCGTGGAGTTCGATTCTCAAAACCTCCGTTGGCTAAGTATTCCTGTTTTGTGGGATGTTAATTTGGTGTTCAAATTGTTTATTTCATGGCCTGACAATGATGCTCTTTCTCTCAAAATGCTTTCAGCCAAACTCACCATGTTGTTATGTTTAATTTCAATCAAACGTGTCTCTGATGTCAAAGCTTTGGATTTGTCTTCCAGACAGTTTTCACCTTCTGGTGTTTTGTTTCAGGTTCACAGGCGTACCAAAACTAATTTACAATCTGTGTTTTATCCTTACTTTCCTTCACAACCTCAACTTTGTGTTGGACAATGTTTAAAGAGTTATGAACAAAAAACTGCTGATCTCAGGTCTTCCTCTCATTCGCAATTGCTTATTTCTTTTCGCAAACCCCATCATCCTGTGTCCTCTGCCACTTTAGCCCGTTGGGTGCGGTGGACCATGTCCCTTGCGGGCATTGATGTTACTGCTTTTGGTGCGCACTCCGCCAGGGGTGCTATGGCCTCTAAAGCCTTTTGGGCAGGCTCTCGTTTGGAGGATATCCTGAAATCAGCAGATTGGTCTAATGATGCTATTTTCAAAACGTTTTATTGCAAACCTGTTGTTACTGCTTCTTCTGTTGTTGTTGATATGCTTTGAACAAGCATAATAGGAACCTCCGTTCTTGACATAAAATGTAGATTTTCCTAGTATTTATGACGGAAAGTCTTAATTTTATTAAGGACACGGAGGCGAGTATTATCCCACCTCTATTCTACTAATTTTCTCTGTTTTTCCCACCCTTAGGGACTCCGGCTTTACCACCAGCCTCCAACTAACTCTGCATCTGTTCCCGTGGATGGACTTCCCTCATCTGGCGCTTCACTTTGTTTCAATAGGAGTTTCCTCCAATGCTATCCTGCAGTCCTGGGTTTCCTGCAGGATCTTCTGGCTTGGATTATGACTTTTTGCATTTTATTGTCCATATTTCCATTGTTTATGCATTCTGGTTGACTTCTCGCACAAGAAAAGAGGACTTTGTGTGGTCAGAGCTGGCCATTTATACTATACTGGTTATGTTTGGTCCTTTGTTTGTTTACTCTAACCCCATTGGCCAGTAGTTTTCCTGCTGTGCCTTCTGGGTATTTGTAGTTTGTTGCTTATCTTGCTGCTATTCAAAATAAAGCAAGAAAAGAGGGCATAATACTCGCCTCCGTGTCTCTAATAAAATTAAGACTTTCCTAGGAAAATCTACATTATATACGTCAATAATTAGACTAGCAAGTATGAATTTGGTCAGCCTGTGACCTTCACAGCACAGCTGACAAGTATCAATTGAGGCTTTATTTATGTCTTGAAGACCATTCTTGACCAAATGGTATCTACTGCAAATTCATTGATTGCATCAGATAAATACTTAGGCCATGGGGAGTTACTGGAGCTACTTTCCTCTAAAATTGGCCTTAAGACACGCTTCCAAAATCGCTGCTTTGCATTTGTTACTAGATGGCAGTATTATAAAAAAAAAGTTAGATTTACCTGTTTCATCCTTCCTGTACAGGCGGAACTTAAGATGCATGTTTGTGCTGTGTGTACTATGAGATAGATGAAAGAGTTTCCTGATACTATTGCACTATTCAGTTCCGATTTTGAAGTGAAGTGCCTATGAAATGCTTGATAAACATATTCCACTCTATATATTGCGTGAGCTGACGGACTCTGTAATTTAGCATTGAGTGTGCACAGTGCAAATGCTAAGGAAGTGCCTCTGTGCTTTATGGTTGATAGAGGATACTTCAGTCTGTAGAAGTTCTCTTGTTCACAATCCCAGATCTTTGTATACAGAGATATAGCACAGAAAGGAATATTTTTGTTTTTACCAAAATTCATGACTTTTGAAATATTTCCGTTTACTTTCAACTTATGCTGCTGTAGGTTGTAAGCATGTAACTCACTTAGTGCTCTCTGCAGGACAATATAAAAGTAATGTAGCCGACACATATTGACAGATTATTGCAAGATTTGTAGCCACTTATTTATAATTCTTAGCAGAAATGATTTGTCCCTACGAAGTGCTGAGCCAATGTCGGGTGTTTAAAGACTGAACAACTGGAGGGCTAGTACAAACCCATGTTTGAACTCACTGTAAGAGTTGGGAAGTCCCCAATCTGATCATTTGTTTCCATAATATGTGACAATCGGCTCCTTCGAAAGCGATGGATTAGTGAATAGATAACACAAGCAAAGAGAGGGCCACATTTTTTGGTGACCACCTGGTGAGCTAGAAATGACAAAGCAAGAACAATACAATTGGGTCTAATTCCTGTTTGAAAAAAAATAATTATCTGCTTTTTCCCAGCCCATGTTTCGAGTTTATTTAATAAAATTCTAGTATAAGATTCACCATCAATAGCTAAGAGGCCAATAACAGTCTTTTAAAAAGGGCATAACATGGAGCCCCACCATTTAAAAGTTACAGTGGGCATTAGGACTTATGCTCTGTACTCAGGCGACAGCCTATTTTCCCGGTAGTCTATATCTAATTTAATCAGTGTTCCTGGAATTTCATTAGTTTCATGTGATCCATACGATTTGCCTAGTTTTAGTGCAATTTCAGTGCTCTCTAAACCAATTATGGTCCAGGGTTCATTGCACATCAGGATCTAGCTAATGTTCCAAATTTGTCTTTTTATCATCATATGCATACCCTGGGCTGGATGTGAGTGTCTTTTCTGGTGTAAAGATACTGAATGTGTTTCTTCCACTCCAGGACTCCTGCTCCATGTCTCAGCAGTGGTGGTGTCTTCTAGCCTATTGAGTTAGTCCCTGAACATGTTTCGATCTCTTAATATTTTGAAGACAGTAAAGAACTTTAGCACTTTCCTTTTTTCTACCATCTCCATCTTGTATTGATCTTTTACTTGCATTAAATTCAGCAGAAATTCTAGCTCATAGCCATTTTATTATACTTTCTTTATGAAGATCTAAATTCACTATTTCAAAGCTTTAGATCATGTGTATACCATCTTGTATTAAGGATATCATTTGGGACAGAAGTGCTAGAATGAGAATTGCCCTTTGCCAACATGTACTATGATTAATTAATAACCCGTGGCTAAATTGATAAGGGGTAGGGTGAACAGTGTAACTCAGAAGTGTGTTTTTTATTTTATTATTTATTTGATCAAATTTTCCATTCACTTGGCATTTCTATATTGACAACATTCCTTCTGTGGCCCTTTCTGTTGTCACAGGCCATTGCAATTCCATATATGTGGTAACTTTTCTGCTCGTGATAAAAGTAAATGGAAAGCAATTGCTGCTGGAAATGACCACTTTGAAGAACCGAACAGTCAGCGCATATTGAAAAGAGAAGTGGTGAGGCATGTGTATAATCTAAAATATCCTGTCTTCCATGGCAGAGATGGGTGTTGTATTCTGGTAAGAGAAGCAAGGGATATAGCATTAAAACTATTGTCGACATATTTTTCTAATGCATCCTATAATTCAATTGAGGCTTTCTGCAATTCATTCAACATATTTCCACTTAGAGAAGGGATTTTGTATGATATCTGATTGGCAGGATTAAATGTAATCCACTAGTAACAATAAATTAATGACAAGAATAGGATTAGATTAGGTTGTCAGTTTCTTTACAAAAGTGTTTAACTAGGATTTTCTGATTCTTCTTTTGTGTATTTAGGTCCAAATGGATTAATATAATACTATACAGCTTGTTGTGTATCAGAAGCTTGTCCTAGACTGCTGATTCTAACACTTTACACAATAGACAAAGTGGAATTACTTTAACTCTAATGGCTGTTTAGACATCGATGGCCAGAACACTTGAAGATACAAGGGGGCTTATTTATGAGCCCCTGCATCACTTTTGCGCCACCAGTCCATCACTTTTTGTGACGCACCAGTGGCGTAAAAAATGCGCCGTGTTGCACCATATTTACGAAGTGACGCATCTAGGTAGATGCGTCACTTCGTAAGCCCCTGCGCTACATTATACCTGCGCCAGGTATAATGTATACAGGGTGGGGTTTCCCCCGCAAGAAAGGGTCGTATGAGTGGTGCATCGAAATCTATGAGATTTCGCTGCACCTCTTCTAGGCCGCCAATGCGCCAAAACCTTACGCCTGCCTCATGGCAGGCGTAAGGGTGACACAGACCCTTTCATATGGGGCTTGCCCCATGTGAAAGGAACATTGCTGGAGTTGCGTCAGGCTTCTGAAACAACTCCAGCAATGCGCCACCTTTTGCGCCATAAGATACGTCAGTTATACTGATGTATCTGTCATTCCTTGCAACATGATGCGTCATACTGTAAATATAACGCATCAATGGTATCGCAAGGAGGGTCCACTGAGAAGTGGCGCATCGATACTTTCACGCAGTGATGCGCCAATTCTAGTAAATGAGGCCCAAAATTTCTGGCAAAAATGGAATTGCAATGGGCTTGTACCCCAGGTTTCTGGTAGCCAGAAAGTGTACTATTTTTGAAGAAATATAATCACATCAGCGTTCTGCAATAGTTTATTGATTCGGGCTTCTAAATCATGTTCCAAGGTGTGAGAAATAGATTATTTGGTTGTGTGGCGCGTTAACCCTGCTCAAGCAACAGCCAAAATCTCTGTCACGGTGAAGTACAAAAGTCACTAAATTAAACAACTGCTGACATCCAGTCTTGCGAGACTGCGTCAGAATAAACAAATATGGCTAACAGTAATGGAGCGTGTGCCATGTACAAAATTGGGTTGGACCCGATTGGTGCTAACCTTTGGAATCCAAAGTCTCTGAGAAGGTGTAAGTTCAGCAGCTTAAGCCTGCAGAGGGTGTCTGGTGGGGAGACGTTGTTGTCAGGGAGCCGCTGGATGGAGTCACAATGAAGATTTCTATGGTCGGACGTTCAGAGCCTCTTTTTTGGAAGTTGAAAATCTCCATCAGGACAAACCTGGGAACTGTAGCCAATGAAAGTTCTACAAGAGTTCCTGCTGCAGCGAAGAACGTAGCAGGAGCTGCTGTGGCTGGGAATGCGCCTTGGGTGGATGGATGAAGAGGTTAGTCCCAGTCTCTTCTCGGTTCTCACAGCAATTGTTAGCACAAGTTTTGGATTTTGCCTGTCTTGGCACCTTCAACACCACCAGCAAGAGCCCAGGACTAGAGAGTCACTACTTAGGAAATTAGGGCTCACTCAGTCTGGGTCCAGTTGCGGGTTTGAGATGGCTGGAGCCTTTTCTGTCCCTGAGCCTCTGATCAGGAAGCCAGACAACTAGCCCTTGCAGTCACTCTAGCAGTCCTGGTTCAAGAAGTGGAACAGGGCTAAAGGCAGGTTTCAGGCGGCAAAGTAGCCCTTCAAGGTGAGGCAAAGTAGTGTCTCAAGTACACAGCAGGCTACAACAGAAGATAGTTTTCTCAGAGTGCCTTCCCAGGTCCAGAGAGTGAACTGAAGAGTAGGTTTTAGTGTCCTATTTTTAGGTCGAGCCTAGAGTAAGCGCGCAAGCGCTACTCTAGGGAAGATCTGCGGTAGTTCACTACATGAGGGAAGCCCCACCCACTGCCCGCACATTTTTTTATTGGCTTATGTCTTTGTCCTTCGTAAATGCTGTGTTCCGATTGATTGTGAGGCTTGTCAGTCCCTCGTTATTATGACCATGTCTTCATTTGTACCCTCCCATGGCTACTGTCCCCTTTACTTCGAGTGTTACACAGTATGGTATGTGTTATTTAGACTGTGAGCACTATTTTTTTCCATGCCTTCTCACCCCCGCCCGCACTCCAGTTGTCCGTGCCTTCTTGCCCCCTTCTCCCCTTCCCTCCGCCCGCACTCCCGTTGTCCATGCCTTCTCGCCCCCTTCCCCCCTCACCCTCTACCCCCCACCCACACTCCTGTTGTCCGTACCTCCTCCCCCTTCCCCGTCCGCACTCCCATTGTCCATGCCTCCCTCCCATTGTCCGGAATGCGATGTACTAGGTCTCGCATAAATGCGAGTCCTATTGCATTGCAAATGCTTGTTCGTTAGGTTCACGTGTTGCTTTAAAGGAGCCGGCATTTGCTAATTTTCTAGGTAGAAACTTAATTCTTACCTTATGTTGGAATGACAACAGTCAGCAAAAGCAAGTGGTATGACCAGGGAGACTTCCTGTCAGATGCTATTCCTTCTTCCACCACCTCCCCATGTACCTTGTGAGGCTGTTTCACATGTTGACTGTTGGTAATATTGAAGGGTGTTGTTTGGCATTTTTAATGGTCCATTTTAGGACGCTGGAGATATCCAGCGGGGCGCTCGGGGCTCCATCCAGGTCAGGGAGATCTCGGACACCTGTATTTACAGCCGCTTGGTGCTTTTAAAAAATGTAATTATGGTTATTAGATGTGTTTTCCGACTGTGTGGGGATCCTGTCTCTGCCCTCCAACTCATGTCCACCTCCGTCCTTCCTGCAAGCAGAATAGCAGATTCGTAACATTTGCCCTTAGTCAGATGCAATGTGTGTTGAAGTGGTTGTTGTCAGTTCTGCTAGGAGACTTCAGGGATCTGTTCTCTCTCAGGCAACACCGCCTGAGTCCTGTAAGTTTATAGTTTGTAGGGTGTTTTGGTGGGTGGCATCTGTCATGCTTTGCCATTATTCGGCAGCCCGACCTCCCAAGGATACCACGCTTCCTCATCTCTCAAGGACGGCATCCTAAAACAAACACGGATTAAAAGTGTGCTGAGTAAAGTTCTTACACCGCGCAGTAGCTATTGGCACACATCTAATTACCTTGCAGAAAATGTTCTAAAGTGCATGAACGAATTTCACAAATCCGTGTGAGGTGCAATTCTGCATAGTCACCCACTTTTTGCATTATGGAAACCCTTGTTGCCAAGTTGCAAGCAATTTATTCTGGTTCTAGTTGCCTGGATATGTCTTTTTGAAGAAAAAGACAAGCAGTTTAGTGAAAGAGCTGGAAATAAAAAAATTCTGCCTGTTCTTCACTATGTTAATATGTGAAATGTAAATAGCAAGCTATCTGCCCAGATAGTTTTATAGTGGCATTTCTTTCTGTTTCACCAGTTTTGACTGGTTAACACACTACTTTATCTGCAGAACCATATGATTGAGTCAGGAAAATGTTATATATCTGACAAGATCAGTGTCCTTCTTAGAACTGGTTATTGGTTACAGCTGGTGTTTTTATCTAACTAACACATGTCTTCTGTTCTTTCTCATATACAGTTCAACTCATTTCGAAAGCCATATTCCTCTAAGGGATTCTGTAGAAACCATTTGTAGCTGGTGATGTGGAATTTACAGCAGAGTAGTACACTTTTAATTTTATTTACCAAGCCTACTTATTGTTTGCATCATCTCAGAGAGCATCTGGGAGTGAAATAGGGAGGGAGATACAAGTAAAAAAAAAAAAAAAAAATCTTGTGTAATGTAAGTAGTGCTCATGTAAAGCACTGCAATCCCTTCCGTGCTATATAAAACTGCATAAAAACCTATGTATCTTGTTAATGATGACGACACCAAGCTTTGTCCGGAGAATGTTTTGCTTCATTGCGCCTCTGTCTGGTACAGGAGAGACCCTTCAGGCCCGCTGTCTCCACTTGCCCCCCACCTGGTATAGCAATTACCTTCAGTGGCAGGGCACCTTTCACTGCAACTTAAACATGTCAAGTAGAGACCAACCCAAGCTCCTTTTGCTGGCAAGCATTCCTAAAGTGCTTTCGCACAGTCATGCCACGTGTGTCCTCTACACCATTAAGTTTGTCCAGTGTTACTGCTTTCCGCCCATGTGCCTATGTAAATAATAAAAATCCAAATCAAATTCAGTGGATATTTGTGGCACAGCAAATAAAAAGGTATGGACTGGCAATTCCCATTGCAGGTATCAAAGAGGACACCATTTCAACACTTGTTCAATACATTGAAACCTTTAAAAGGCTTTCCTATATCTGTACCTCTGAACTGTGAATGCCCAGTGACACCCATTGTGGTATAAATCAAAAAACTGTTTGCAATCAAATTTAATGGTTGTTTCCAATTTCCACCCATCTCCTGGAATGCTTTATAGTTTTTTACAACTTCTACTTTATTTTAATCCACATATCTTCATATAATTAGCCTTTCATCTTTCATTTTCTTTGTTTAAAAAAATTCATGTAACTCATATACTGCACATAACTCTCTCTCATACTCACTCACACCAGTATCTCGCTCTCACACACATTAATCCAGCATATATACTATTAGTTCACTTCATATCTTTCTACACACTTCCAATACCATAACTTTCAAATAATAACAACAAACACACTCTCTCCTTCTCTTCTTTCACTCTCGTGACATACACAAACACAGCCTCTTTATACACTCTCTCCCCTTCTATCTTTCTTTCTCACACAGTATTTATACTATGTTGTCTACAGTTCTTTTTACCACTTCATACACAAACTACCCATCCCTCTCATTCTTACTTTCTAATGTATACACCTCTCACCCATATCTATTCACTATACCACATGTTTACAATACACAAATACACTACACACCACACAATCCCAACCCACACAATTCCACAACTAACAATTCCAATTCAAAGTGCATAATTCCACAACAAATAACATACATCAGCTCCACTGCAAAAAACAAAACATAAATAAGAAACAAAATAATTTTAAAAACTCAAAATTTACAAATGCGAGACTGATTGCATTGCAAATGCTTGTTATAGCTGGTACCTTCTTTGAATTAGAAGACGTTTCTAGAGACTTCTCTTTGAAGTTCTTGAAGTTTCCTGCCTTCTTTGCCCTGGCTCCAAGTTGGCTGCATGCACAATACAGTGGTGACAAGTGCTTTAAGTAAAGGCTGGGCACAAAGTCCATCTGTCAACGACACCCAGGCATGTGACTGAGTAACAATCTGCAGTCACCAAATAGAGCAGAAAAATCCAGACTTTTTAAAAGTGCTGCAGAAAACAAATGATGAACAGAATGCTGAATGAATCAAACATTAACCCCCTAGTCAAAAGACCTGAATAAAATTAGTCATTATGTTGCTCACTATGCCACCCCAGTTTGGTCCTAGCCATATGCAAATCAGTCTTGACCCTGCTTCTCATGCGAACAGTCCAGCATGAACAGCCAAGTTGGGTCCTCCCCAGATCGAAAACAAGCATCCTTGTTGGGGTCCCACACCTTTGACTAATATTGAGTGAGACCACAAGTAGGGGATCCATCTCATACCTGGGAACTCCAGCCAGTAATCTACCAGCAACAATAACCCAAAAGGGACGTAATAATTTAAATGTTTCTAGGCCTCCAGATTGCGGCCATAAAACAATAGCTGCAGAGTTCTGGCTTCAGAGAGGAGCCTTGATCCCTTGGAGTCTGCTGGTTTCTTGGACTTTCAAGTCTATGCTGAGTGTTGGCTGTCAAATGGGCTTCAGACCAATGCGGTCATTATTTTCATAAAGGGAGTCCTGGATGATCAATCTTGCTGTAGGCCAATGAGAGTTATGCATACACATTAAACTTCATGAAAATTATTTTTAGAATGATAGTCAAATGTATTATGGACACAGAGATTATCACACCTTCTCAGTATGGTTCTCAGATAGAAACTAACACAAATGACCATATATGAAATTTGTACCTTCTGCGGCCCAGCAAGGTTCACTTACAAAAACAAATTCTAATTCTCACTTTAATGAAGTAGCAAGAAATAGGATTTACAGCTCACATTTTGTAGGCTGTAGATACTACTCTGTTAAAATTGTATTCTATATTATATGGCAATGAGTCCTAGAAGACAAGATCAAACAGCAGAGGACTACCATGTCAGAAATGGCACAACAAACACATTTTATTTGCCACAATGTTGCCTAGCTAATATATTAACAAAAGGTGTAGTTAATATATCAGCTAGGAAACAGCTATATAATAACTGTAGATAAGATGCTACACATGTACATATGTATCTGAAAAACATATACAGGCCTATATTTGGGAATATGCTGATATTTGCTTGCTTATTTCTATTGTCTATTATTTTTTTTAACTAGAATGGAGGATGCCAAAGGCTGATGGATTGTTGTACTATATAAAAGTAGAAAAACAATTACACATTAAGAAAAAAATTAAAACAAGAACACGCATTGGCATCAGCTATAATACACATGACAAAGCAAATAACTGTAACAGAACCCGAAAAAAACAACCTTCCAAACACATTTTTAGCTGCTTTATAAGATTGTAAAAAGTAGATATGATTTAAATTATGCTGTAAGAGCACAGGTGCAGCAGATGAAAAAGCTTGATTGGCAGTCAATGATTTGTAAAGAGAGGAAGATCAAGGTGAGCAAGAGACTTGTGGGCACATTTAATATTAATTCATACAACGTGTAGCATGAAAGGGAGAGAACAGACAACCGTGCACAATAGGGTTGGAGTCCTGCTCATGGGGGAGGAGTCTGTGAAGAGCAGGGAAAGCGTCATGGATGGTCATCGCTGTAGTGCAAAAAGCATGCCAGAGATCGCAGATGGTCATCGCTGTGGTGCAAAAATCCTTTACAAGTGTCAATATGAGACAAGATCATTGATTAGAATGTTGTTGTAAAGCCCAGCACATGGGCAAAAATAATGTCTCATAAGAGAGAGAGCGGTTAGCGTTTATTTGTACTTGTATTTACACATGCCAGGCGTAGAATCACCAAGGAGAGAAGCTGGAGATCTAGCTGAATCACTTACCATGGGTAGAGAACCCTTAAAAATAAGCTCTTGAATATAAGTTCAGTAGAATAGAATTGCTTTGTGGAATTCAATTTTCCTAAATCATGAATGGGCTGTTGTTCTTGCACCTGTATTTACAGGGTGCAGGAACAACAGACTTGATTTGTCTGGCCAGAAAATGCATAAATAAAATTACCCTGAATATGAGTCGCAGTGCTGCTAAGCCCCATTCTTTGGTCCACACTTGACTCCCTTCCACCCTTCCAAAGTACAGTGGAATGAGAATATGTAATGCTGCACCCTTCCAAGGAACGATCTTTTCTTTCTACTCCCATCTTACCACCTTCTTCACTGACCACCGACACCAACCTCCCCCTCACACTTAGCACTTACTCATAACAGGAGATTCATTTAGGCATTATCCCCACAGTTGAAGGTATACCATGAAGATATATTCCCTGTAAAATTGTTTCCTCAAAGTTTCCCTCCGTCAGCATACTGCCCGCCATCCTTATCTGGTGGGTGGAGAATGGCCTTATGATGGCGGTGAACCCGCCACT
This sequence comes from Lissotriton helveticus, assembly GCF_964261635.1. Taxonomy (NCBI): domain Eukaryota; kingdom Metazoa; phylum Chordata; class Amphibia; order Caudata; family Salamandridae; genus Lissotriton; species Lissotriton helveticus. The sequence continues at coordinate 1,087,735,944 of NC_136071.1, read as the reverse complement.
GGCAGGCTAAGGGTGCGGGGTTCACCACCATCGTAATCAGACCCATAGTTTGGAAAGCCTGAAAATTAGATTTTAATTTTTGCAAAAGACAAAGATTCACATTTAGTCATGTTTGAATTACATTTAAATCTGATTTTCACCATACAAGATTTGACAACCTGAAGGGAGTGCTAAAGGCATAAGATTTCAGCCTGAGATTAAACTAGTAAGTATATATTTAGGAGTCATCCACCAAATCTTCCCCGAGCTCTAATTAAATGATGTTGGTGAAAGTATAGAATCTTGCGGTACTTCACAATATAGGACCTGGATGTGTACATCTGGATGCATTGAGAATGGCCTGACAGAATGCATGAAAAACAGTCTATAACTCATCCACTCTTACCGGCAAGAAAGTACCACTTTTAGTGTGGGCAAATACATTTTATGTGGATTGATGCTGCTAGGTTTTGAACTATTCAAACTCGGGAACTGCTATCCAAACCCCAGTGTATGTGCTCTGACCCCTACCATGACAGAACTGCATAACTGCAAACTGGTATGTTAAAACTTTCCAGTAAGGTGATAGTGTATAGTGCAGGTAAATACACCCAGGGCATGGAAATTTAAATGCCACCTGTGGACTGCAGCACATGCTTTGATATACAGTAAAAAAGAGAACATGGCTTCAGGCCTACCTATGCAGCCTTACTGCTTCAGCTTTTAAACCCAGAGGCAAATCTGTCAAAGTAATCTTTTTTAATAGGAAAGAACTATTATTTTAAAAATTAAATGAGTCTGATATCAATAGCTCTTTCATCCTTGCCATGATTATGAAAGATAATAACCATTTCATATGTATTTTCATAGACAAGGCTATTAACAAGGGGGAAAAACCTTTATTTTACAGAACTTCAAGTACCATGATCCTTTGCCCGGACCATGCTGGGCTTCTCCTGTATATAAGTTGCACACACCCAGTTACTAACGATTACTATTTGAAAAATCCCTCGCTGGACGGAGAGGAGAAGTGCTCGCTCTCTGACTTTCAATTGACAAACTTATGGAACCTTGGAATGAGAGTTTGTATGCTCTCAGCAATCAGACTCCTCATGTGGCCTAGTCGCTCATAAATCAGCCGAGTGAATCGGGCCTCTGTTAAACCATTGTGATGTGTGGTAAGTAGCTCTGTGGAAGCACGTTTGTTATGGAGAAATCATAGTTTTATCGTTGAAATACCTGATTTCTGTTCTCTGAGTACGGGATGAATGCATTTGTCTTTCTTGGCAGTGAATGCTGTTGACTGCATTCAGTTTCAAATGTTAAAAGACTTTTATCAACAATTATCGCTTATGAGAAAAATAAAGCTCACTCTGTATATCAAGAAACTCAAGGAAAGTGCATTCATCTTGTTTGGCAGTGAATGCTGTTAACTGTATTCAGTTTCAAAAGTTAAAAGAATGTAATCAACAACTTACTCTTCCAAGAAAAATAAGACTCACCTTGTTTATCAGGAAGCTCGAGGAATGTGTAATTGTTGAGGTTGGCAGTGAACCCTTTTAACTGCATTCAGTTTCAAATTTAACTGCATTCAGTTTCAAAAGTTAAAAGACTTTTTTCTAACAGTTAACTCCCTTCAAGAAAAATAAGACCCTTTGTTAAGAAGCTCTAGGAAAGTGCAAGGATTCATTGTTTACAAAGGTGAACTCAACGAATATACATAGTCTCTTGGCAAATACTAACTCAGATAAAAGTATCATTGAAATTGCAATTTAACTTAGCAAGTGCTGAGGAAAGCGCAATTCAGGTAAACTATAACACTATTAATGAAGCATTAAGCGCTAAGAAAAAGCACAGTTGTTTTGGAGTTTCAAAGACAAAAAGAATTCACAAATGCTGGTGTAAGCGCAGTCTTGGGAAGAATTTCAAACATAACTATTTGATAATGCAGAGGAAAGTGCACTCAAATGTGAGAAGGCAATCATGAGATGTGATCATAGCTAGAAGGTGAAAGTTATGTGTTATTTTTTGATATGGGAAGACATTGCGGAAAAAGAACAATTGTATTACACCTCTCCTCTTTCTATGTTTCCTGAAAGATAAATAAGGACCATATTAGGATAACCAATTCCCCTGTGGAAAGATAGATGTTCAAGACATTTATTGAAGGTACCAGTGGCATAATAAGTGCATACAAATACATATGAAGATTGAATTTAAGACATACACATACTATGTTAATATGTTTTTCATTTGTCATTTCAGACCTCTTTCCCAGCAGTCCCTTTCCCTCCTCATTCCCCTCATCTGGCATCTCATGAATCCTGTGTTAGTTTTGTTCAGTAATCCAGTTCTGCCTGGAGGTAGGTCCATTCTTTGCATCTTGGCATTCCTGAGCAGCGTTAGATTCTTTATTGACAGACCAGACAAGCCTACTGGGCAGGACATCTCTTATTTAAAAGTGATGCATGCCAGAATTTAGTGTTAGCATTTACCTAGCAAGACAAGTCTTCAAAAGCTATCTTCACTGTAAAAGGCTGCAGCGGTCCTACGAGAAAAACTGAAGTGCATAATAAAATACTATTTCTGCCAACTAGGGGTTAGAATAACCTGCCAGAATGATTAAACCACTATTTTTTATTTTATAAATCCAATTTACTGGTGAAGTTGGATTTTGGATAAACATTTGGAAAAAGTAACTTGGAAGAGGTTAGATTTTCTCTGCCTGAACCTCCAGTTGGCTAATTAGAAATATAGGCCTTTTGACAGGAATAGCTGGGTGTGGGGTATGTGACTCCTCTCAGCTCAGGTAGAGCAGCCAGGAAGGGTCCAGGAAGTTCATTAACTTAACTTAAGTGTAAGGAAAGACCTGGAGAAAAAGCCTTGTTCCCTGGGACAACTGTAGCCAGCTTAGAACCAGCTCTGTTGAGTGGGAGCTGTTCCAGAACTGGTTTGGTGGGGATGAGAATAGAATGTATCCCCTCATTTCCTAAACACCCTCCTGACTGGAACATCAGAACCCTCCAATTGCCGATGCAGGATGCCATGATGGATTTAACTCAGACTAATGCATTGTGGGATAGCTAGTATTGAGGCTAACAGGATGTCCTGGAAAAGGTGGAAAGGTTATCCAGGGAACTTTATCTCATTGATTAGGGGTTTCCAGAGTTTCCAGAGTCACTCTCACACACTGGATAGTGAATCCCATAAAGTGGAATCTCACCCACAGCTAATCGTCTGGACCTGTCGAAGAACAGAGGAGACTTGCTGTCTTTGACTTGTGTGGAGACCTGAGGGGGTGTAGCTGCTACCAATTGTACAGAGAACTAAGAAGTGGACTCAAGGGGTCAGTTAACTGACATGCTGAGGCTAAGGAGCACAATAATCTACAATAATCTATAAGAGGCCCTTTTCCAAGTGACTTGCTGACCTGTATCAACTGGCTCTGCACCGGACCTCACAGGTAGCTTCTGCTGGAGTAAATATTGGCCCTTAAGTGCTGTACCAGAGGTCCTGGGATCCTTAGAGAAACTTCTCCAGACAGTCTGATAAGGTGGAACTTGCAAAAGTTTCTGGAACTTTAGAGGAACCCCACACCAAAGGTGCTTGATTCCAAGAGGACTTAGTCAGCAACAGCTTCCATGTTTCCCTAGATGGAGGATTTGGAGCCCCAAAAAGAGACTAAGGGAGTCATTTTGAAATTTTCAGAGAGGGTACTAAGTTGCATATGTGCGTGAGTAGCCTGTTGTGAAGCTGATGATCTGCCCATACTATTTAGGCTTAAGAGAACTGTCAGATTTCTTTTTATAGAATCACTGTTGGCTGTGTTAACAGAAAATTACCTCCGACAGCCTAACGAACTAGGGGTTGTCAGAGTAAAGCCATCACACTACCCACTCTATTTAGCATGAAATGTCTGATTTGTTTTCTGTCACCTTCAGGAAAAATCTAGTGTTGAGGTGCCTCACTTCAAAAAGAGAAGGAGTGAACTCCCTGAAATTAACAGGCAAAAAGAGCTTTCCCTACCTCATCTCAACAAGAAGAACCCAGCTGATCACCTTCCATAGGACTTGAAAGGATTTGGCCAGGTGCATTGTGGGAACTGTAGTCCCAACTTCCAAACAGCAACTCAGGAATTCTGGAACCGTGCAATTTGTTCGTGGACACTTTGAACCACCGAAAAGAACTTCAGGAAGCGCCTCCTAAAATTTGGAGAACTTTTGAGAAGTCTTGTGAAAAAGCTCCATATGGTGACCGACCCAAATGTCGAGAGTCAAATGACTACATCACACCGGGACCCAGCCTGAATTTCAGGTTCATCCTGCTGAAAGCCCTGGGATCCTTAGAGACACTTCTCCAGACAGTCTGATAAGGTGGAACTTGCAAAAGTTTCTGGAACTTTAGAGGAACCTCACACCAAAGGTGCCTGATTCCAAGAGGACTTTGTCAGCAACAGCTTCCATGCGTGCCCAGATGGAGGATTTGGAGCCCAAAAAAAGACTAAGGGAGTCATTTTGAAATTTTCAGAGAGGGTACTAAGTTGCATACATGCGTGAGTTGCCTGTTGTGAAGCTGATGGTCTGCCCATACTATTTAGGCTTAAGAGACTTTCAGATTTCTTTTTATAGAATCACTGTTGGCTGTGTTAACAGAAAACTACCTCTGACAGCCTGACGAACTAGGGGTTGTCAGAGTAAAGCCATCACACTACCCACTCTATTTAGCATGAATGTCTGATTTGTTTTCTGTCACCTTCAGGAAAAACCTAGTGTTGAGGTGCCTCACTTTAAAAAGAGAAGGAGTGAACTCCCTGAAATTAACAGGCAAAAAGAGCTTTCCCTGCCTCATCTCAACAAGAAGAACCCAGCTGATCACCTTCCACACGACTTGAAAGGATTTGGCCAGGTGCATTGTGGGAACTGTAGTCCCAACTTCCAAGGAGCAACTCAGGAATTCTGGGACCTTGGAATTTGTTTGTGAACACTTTGAACCACCCAAAAGAACTTCAGGAAGCACCTCCTAAAATTTGGAGAACTTTTGATAAGACTTGTGAAAAATCTCCATATGGTGACCGACCCAAATGTCGAGAGTCAAATGACTACATCAAACCGGGACCCAGCCTGAATGTCAGGTTCATCCTGCCCGAAGCTCTGGAGCCTTAAGACTTACAGAAGTTGACCGGGGGTTGCCACTGAGCCGAGACGATTGATTGATTGATTGATTTATTGTTAATTGTTCGATTATTTAAAACCATTACAGTAAAAAGCTAAAAGTAGAACCCAGCCACTCTTGCCCACCCACCCGTTCCAACCCCTCCCCAGACCTCCTGTGAGATTTTTTATTTTTTTAAACCAGTTTCCGACAATCAATCTTGTGTTGCAGGGTCCTTTCGGCTTTCAATCCGGGAACTTAATTTTGATGCGGCAATGATCCAGTCAAAGCACTTGAAGCGGCGAGCAAGCTCTTCTTTGCCCATGGATGTTACGGAAACTCCTTGTTGGTTAATTAATCTGACTCTGAATTTCAAGAGCTTGAGGAAAATCATTTATAAACTAGCTTCAAGAGCTTGTCCGATCTGGTAAATGAATTTTGCCGCTCTTGCAAGGTGTTGTGTTTTTATTTCCAAGAGGCACCTGTCTGATGCCTCCCTGCATATTCTGATGCCAAGGTCTCTTAAAACGGGGCAAAGCAGCCCCTGTCGTTCACTGGTAAATTTAGGGCAGCAACATAATAAATAAAGCCAAGATTCCCGTTGGTAGCTGCATAGGCGGCATGAGATGCCTCCGTCTACTCGTGCCCATGCTGGATTGAAGTCTGCATTTCAAAGGGTAGTTAGCCTCATGAAAAGGATTTTCTTGCGTGTCTGGGCCCCTAGTGCTTCCCTTAGGTATGGTTGGGCTTTCCCCAAGGTGTAAGATTCATCCAATGCCTTTGTGTAGGTGTTATGTCGGAGTCGGTTAAATCCTTTTCATACGAAATGGAGTGGACCTGCAGTCTCATGATGTTCGTACCGGCCTTCTGAGGGATGTCTGTTAGGGACAGACTATTGGGTTCTATGTTTAGGGTCTCTATTGCTTTGCCCAGCTTAGTGTGCCAGGGGGAGTCCTCTTCTCCCAAAATTGTTACAAGATGATGTTTGAGAGAGTTATGAAGTGCTTTAAGGACTCTATTATAATACTTTATTAGATTCCCCTGGAGGTCCATTTCGGGTCTGCTGAGCCCTAATTCCAGCCGTAATCTCGTGTTCATTGCATTCCTGGGTACTTGCAGCACCATCTTGTGAGCTTTGACCTGCGCTGCTGCTATAGGTTTGTCTAAAGCTCCTGGAAAAGCCAAGTGACCGTAGTTAATGGCCGGAATTAGTTTTGCCCTAAGAACCTTCAGCATGGGGTCTGCTGTGGGACTGGTCAAACGTTGACTTAGGTGTCTCATTGATTGGATTACACTGTTGCTTTTAGCAGTTAGATGTTTTGTATGAGCTGCCGATGTTGCCCTCTCATGTAGCCAAAACCCCAGATAGTTATAGGCTGTGGTGGTCCCAATTTGGTGATCTCCATAATTACAGACTGCTTGTTTTTTGCGCGGGTATCTGCCAAATATTATCTTTGTTTTGCCTTGGTTAACTGTCAGATAATTTTCCTTGTTGTACTTCCCCAGCTCTTTTAGTGCTGTTTGGAGGCCCACCCTTGTGTGGTCCATCACTACGGTGTCATCTGTGTGCTGACGAACTGCCATTCTCGCCGTGACCAGTCTTGGTTGAACTAAACTTGCCTCTTTCAGAGCTTTTCCATGTCTGTTGTGTAAAGTGTAAATAGTAGGGGGGCCAGGATGCAGCCCTGCTTCAGTCTGTTGTTAGTTTCAACTTTACCCAGGTTATCATGAAGGGATGTGATGGCTTTCAATAGCTTAGATGGTAACCCCCAGGCTGACAGTTTTCCCCTATCGACTTTATCAAAAGCTGTGCTTTAGTCAATAAAATAGCAGAACAATGGCAGGTGCCTGATTTTCACAGCACGTTTTGAGAGGTAGGCCAGGACCATCCGTTGTTGCGCTGTTTTTCCTGAAGCCGGTCTTGTAGAAGGGAGTATTTTGTTGTTATTAGCCCAGTCCTCTGGATCTCTCAATAGTAGATTGGCAAAAGCTTTGGCTTCTACATCCAGCAGGGCCACTAGCCTATAGTTGGTGGGGTTGGAGTTGTCACCTTTCTTGTGAATAGGGAAGAGGATTGATCCTTTCCATGAATATGGAACTATTGCCATTGAATAAGAAAGGTTGTTTAAGGGGTGAGGACTGTGGCAAAGAATGTTTGGACTGATTTAAAAGCCAGGGCTGGAATGCCGTTGCGGCCTGGAAACTCGTCGTTCCTCATATTCCTAATCTCCATCGTTATTTCAGCTTCCGTAAATCCATCACCCTCAAGCATTGTTTTTCCTGCTTCATCTGTTTGCTTGGGGAGAGTGGCTATGTGGGTGCCTATTACCCGGATGTTCTTTGGAGAGGCATGCTCAGTAGCTGGTGTACCTCTAGCATATAATCCCCTTACGTACTCTTCCCACTCGTTGTTCTCCTTGCTTCTAGGTTGAGAGCTCAGGCGGTTGATATACCTCCATAATTTAGCGTTGTTCTTTTCCTTTAACAGGGCAAATACTGTACGCCACTTTTGTTCCATCTCTTTCCTCTTCCGCTCACCTACTTTCCTCCTGAAGGCGGCTCTTAGTGCAACTATAGAGGCCCCCTCTGCTGATGTTCCTCTTTTCTTCCTTCTTCTAAGTGCCTTCACTAGCGCACCTTTACATTGTCTCAAGCTCTTCGGTGTCTGTGGGTTCTTAGAAGAAGGGGCCTCGTGACAGAGATTTTTTACAGTGATTTTTGCCCAGCTTCCGCCACAGGTCTTCTGTCAGTTCTTCCAAGAGACCAATCACCTCTGAGTGGGTCTCCCGTGGTCCTCGAGCCTGCCACGTTAGCGCCCACTCCTGCAATTTCCCTTCGAGAGATGTTGTCCATTTTATTCTTTTAATGGCTCTTAAAAGTTCATCCCCTGTGGTTTCTCCCATCATTTTCTGGAGGTCTGCTGATTCCATTCCAAAGTTAAATCTTGTGCATAGAGGCCTGTGGTCACTTTCCCCTCTATCATCGACCTTGAATTCTTCCAACCTATCAGCTCGCTGATTAATATATAGTCTATAGTGGATATGTTCCAAAACAATGGTTTGGGGCACCACAAGGGTGATCATAGTTTCATCAGGAAGTGGGTTGAGTAGAGTTTAACATTTTTAAGAAGACTGAGCAATGGGCCTGTCTTGTGCCCTTTGTTTTGTTTTTCCGGGGCACTTTCTTCCGTGGTGGCTGTTGGGGAATTGGCGGGGTAACTCTCCTCCGGCCATCACCTGCCTTTCCGGATCGAAGATGAGGTTGCCGGTCATCCTGCTGCCCTGGAACAAGAACCAACGGGTGTGCAGAGGTGAAAGCCACAAAGCACTGCTGCCCTGCACCACAGAGCTTGCTTCCTTTCTTCCCGAGTTGCTCGTCCTCCTGACCGGCTGTTGCCTCTTCACTTCCTGGGACTGGTGCCTGGACACCCGCGCTCTCTTCTCCTGCAGTGGTTTACCCAGGAGAGAGCAGCGATTTTTGACCTTGCCTCCCTCCAGTTACAAGCTGCTGCCTTCTCCATTCAGCTCTACTTTTGGGGTGGTTTTGAACTCTGTTCTTTTTGGTCTTTTTTTGCATTCACGCAGCCCTGCCATCTTGTCTTTGTAACTCTTGGGGTCCGAGTCCTTGGTGACTCCATCTTGCTGTTTTGGTGGGCCCCGGACTGTTCCTTGCCACTAGCCAGCTCTCTTTGTCTCTGGTTTGGTCTTTGCCCCTCTTGCTCAGCTTCACAACACTCTTCGTGTTTCGGCTTGGTGGGACACCCCGTCCACTTCCACCTCTCTGCCCCACCCAGTAATGAAGCCCAGCACTGGTTTGTTTGTGGATCCTTGGACCCTCTCCGGTTTTGTTCAACTTGTCTTCTGCCTTTTAGTATCCAAGGAAGTTCTCTTCTCCATTGCCGGTCATCCTGACTTGCTATGTACTCTTAACCCTTTACTTTTACCCCTCTACCATCCTTGCTCCTTGGACCTGTTTCTATTTTATTCGTATGTTCTAGTAACAGATGTATTTTTGTAATAATCTCTTTCTCCATGCTATGTTTTCATTCTAGGAAATTATGTAACTATGTAACAATGTTCTGTTGTAACCACTCCTTATGTAAAGCGCTCTGATTCCTCCGGGTCTATCCAGCGCTATATAAAACTCTTCAAATAAAATAAATAAATTAATACTCTTATTTCTGTTGGCTTGAGTTTTCTCGCATGGCTTATGAAGATAGAAAGACCCCAAGATGGACGTCCGAAGATGTTTTTTTTTTTTTGCATTTATCCGGTGTTCATGGAAGCCCACTATAGGTGTTGATGTCATTGACCAAGGTTATTGGCAGCAAATGATGTCCCCTTTTGCAAAGTAGTCCTGTACTTCCTTGGTCCCTGCTTTTTTGTTTAACCCTGCGATGTTCCATGCATGAGGATTAGTTCTTGGTGGCGGTCCGAGTTTTGGCCTTGGTATTGATCTTCCTGCACCAACGTTGCCCATCCTTCTCTAGCGAGGGCTTGGTTTTGGCTAGGGGTGCTGTTGCCAGTTCTCGCCTCTTGTAGCTGTTTTCGTTTGACCCATTAGCACTCTTCGCATGTAGTCTCTTTGATAAATAGAGACTTTTATTGCTGTTTTAGGGTGTTTGTTGAAATTTTCTCCTCGTTTCCTGTTGTGGGTGGTGCCTTTCAGGATTGATGTAGCCCTGGCCCCTCTTTTTGAGGTATGAGGACGAAGGGATAATTAGGTTGAGTGGGTTCTGTTATTTCTGTTCCCCAACTTGCGAATTGTTGGGGTTCACCAAGAACTGCCCATTGGAGAGAATGTTTGCTAAAGCCCAGGAGGGTTAAATCGCCATGGCTGTCTCCTTGGGACCTTTTAAACTTTACCCACTCTGTTTTCCAAAGTGATCTGAGACAGGGATATAACATGGCCAAGAAGTCAGAGTATATTAGTTCTGTTTAAGATGTCTTGAGGCCCTCCATGTGGTACCTGGGTGTAAGCGCCACCTCGTGTAATGTGGATGGTTCCGCAAGATGTATTGTTTGTATAACCCCCCCATTGCATTTGCTGCTTAATCTCAAACTATGAGGGGGTTGATCAAGGATTGCTGATGTTGTTCATCTTCTGCCCTGTTGTTATTTCCCAGTGTGCTAGCTATTTGCTTTTGCTCCATCGGTGCGGGTGTAGTGTGCTCCACGGGGTCTTTGTGGCCCTCCAGTGCCAGTTGGTCATAGAGCCTTATGTGTGTGGCGGCGTCCTCCCTACCCATGCTGACCCTGTTTGTTGTCACCTGGATGGCCGTAGATGCAAACCCTGTTGGGTGTGGTAGGTCAACCTGGTCCGCCTGGTTTTCTTGAACCCTGCCCTGTTGTGTTGCACCATCTCTTTCTCTTTCTTCAGCCTTTTCTATTCTGCCGGTGAGCGCTGGCTCTTGATCTTCTGTTTGGGATTAAAAGTCAGGTAGAGTGGCAGTGAGTTGCTTTTCTCCTCAGGTCTATGGCTGTTCAGCATTGCCGGCAGGATGGATCTTCTTTTAAATTTTTGATCTCTTCAGCTGTTTCTTCAGCTTTTTCTTCGCCCTCCTTCTTAAGGGGGCTTCTGATCTGGCTTCAGTTTCATCCTCCAAGGTCACTTTCTGCTCTTCAGCTTCCTTTGAGACAGATCTTGCCAGAAATTACTCGGTATCACTCTTTGTTGGGGTGCCAGAGTCTCTTGGTTGTTCTTCCCATTCTCTATGGCTTTTATTTCCATTTCCCTGGCTCAGCCATGTTCGCCCTTTGGTGCCCACTTTGAGATTGCCCTTTTTCCAGCGATTCGATTGTTCCTGGTATCTTTAATGGTTCGCCTCTTCTCTTGGTTAGTGCCACTATATCCCCCAGTATTTCCGGCAATTTGGCCCACTTTTCTATTATATCGGCACATGAGCTTGTCCAAGCTGTCATTGCCTGATTGTATTTGATTGTTACCTATAATTTGTCCAGTTTGCGGCCCTGATTCACTAGGCATTGGGCTATTGATTGAAGAAGGTCAACTTGAACCTCCATTTTAGTTGCTTGCCAAATCAGGGTCTTGGCTATTGACTTCTGTGCTTCTCTGATGGTTGTCAAAAGGGCGGTGTCTTCTTGCTCATCTTGCTCATCTCGATCCTTCTGGCTGATCAATAGTGACAATCCTACTCGTACTTTATCCAGATTTTCTGCCACGTCCCCTCTCCCGATAAGGAGGTGGGGAAGGTCCAAAGTTCTTTCAATTGTGTGCTCTAATTTTTGTAAAAAGGAGTTGGTGATATCTCTTATCTCTAGTGAGTCAAGATGTCGACGTCCAGTAGATGAGGCCATTGAGTTTGATTGTGAGATGTCTCGCAGACTGGTATGCGTCGGATCTTTGCCCTTGATGACGAACGGCATATCTTCCTCCTGGGCCCGATGGATCAAGGATTTGATTGCTGAATGCTGTGCATCGCATCAATGGGCTTCCGTCCAATCCCTTTGACTGTTGTGAGCCGCCCGGGGTCAGAATCACCAATCCTTTGTTTACATATTATACTATTTTCCTCTGCGTCTCGCACTTTGCGTCCGCTAGAAGGGGGTGGGGTTTGACCCCCTGTACCCCTGTTTCCCATGCCTGGCCCTGATGCTGGTCCCCTCCATCGGGCAGGAGGTGGCTTCCTCCCCAGATGTTTTTTTTTATGTTGAGCTGCTTCATAGGTGCCTGGCCAGGTAACAATGCTTGGGGGTTACTCGCAGTGACCTCTTCCGGCTCTTCAGTCCCTCTGGCAGGCATACCAGTGGGTGGCGAGCTGCCCGGCCTCTGAAAACAATGGGTGCTGAGCCCTTGTTGAGGAGGTTGTAAAAGGGGGCTCACTGTGTGCGACTCTTGTCTCTTGTTGTACTCCTTGTGACCCTAGTTGTTCAACACTCGTGGGCATCTTTATCAGAGTCAACGTCCATCCTATTTTTAAGGTATTTAGGGGTTTGTAGAAATAACTCTCTTCGTTTTTTGGTCTGTTTCCTGTGTGCACTCTTCTACGTGCGCTGCCTAGGCCACGCTCCTCACCACGCCGTTAAGCTGAGCCAAAAGCGGAGTGCCTTGGCTCCTGCAGCCTTCTCCGTTGTCGCACTGCCTTTAGACCTTTGTCCCTTTGTGCTTGTGTGCACTCCCACTTGCTCACTTGCTCTCCTCCCACGCTGCTCACTCTCGCTGCTCACTCCAAACCCCCAACCGTTAGCCACAGACCACTAGCCAGATGTCCTGCGCTCCTCCTGCCCTCCTGGTGAGAGTCTCTCCCCTTTCTCTTACTTCAGCGGTATTTTGGTGGGGCTGAGCAGAGAGAGCAGGGTACAGGCTATGTGGGGGATGTGATGAATGTGAGGGTAGGGGGAGGGGCGGTGAGCGTTCAGGTTTTTCAGGTTTTCTCCACTTTTCTCACTCACTCACTCAAATCACCCGATGCTTTGTGCTGTGGACCGCTCGCTGATCGCTGTGCTGCTCTGGCGCCGTGCTGCAGTGCCACTGTGCTGTGCTGTACCCTGGCTCCCCGTGGCAACTCAAGGCCCCATATCGCTCCTGATGCGGCTCGCGTCTCCTGGCTCCCCGCGGCTGCTAGCAGCTCCAGGCTCACGACTCCTGATGCGGGTTATGGCACGCAGATCCTCCCTCCCCGCGGCTCCGCTGCTGCTGCTGCTATCACGCTCTCTCACAAGGTCTCTCACAAGACTTGGACACTGGACTACCGACAATGAAGCTGCTATAAATCCAGCCTGCTGGAGAGGCCCAATCGACGTTTAGAGAAAATCCTCCAAAAACGTCTCTAAGTGCAAAGGTAACATTTTGACTGAGGCATCCCGATAAGTGCATCCAACCAAGGCTCCTTTGTGGTCGCCCTCAAACTTTGACTCTATCCCAGTCAAGTGCAACCAGATGTCCCAAATTAGCGCTATATGTTTTTAAGCAATATAAAATGTTTCTTCTTTAAAAAAAATCATATCTCTGGTTCCCTTTATTTGATATTTGTCATTTTGGAGTCATTTAAATCATAAGAATATTTACTATGTTTATAAATTGGTTCTGGAGTTTTACTGTATGTTCTGTTTTACCTACATAATGTGTTGGTGTTTTTAAATGCTTTACACATCTGTCTCCTAAGTTAAGCCTGCCTGCTCGCAGCCATCTACCAAGGATTGAGCCAGTGGCTAATGTATTGAAACCTTGACTGGCCCTTATATTGCGTTGGTGGCCTTAATGCTCTTGCTAGGTGCCTACTTACCCCTACTAATAATCCACCTTCCAACAGTGCAAAACACATACAAGCTGTGCCGATCAGAGTTGAAGTACAATTACATACTTGTGTCATGAAACTGCTACTGCACACATTATGAAGAGGTGGCTAAGAAGTAAGTATTTTGTAAATGATCTGCTCGTCCTTCCATTTGCTGTGAGGATCAGTGTAGTGGTCGGATCTTGAAGCTGCAATGTTAATTGACATGGCCATACTTTCTTGGAATTCAGCGCAAGACAGTCTGCATTCCAAATATGTTGGCTGTGACAGCAGTTGATCTTCTAAACGACTGCCCTGCAATGCAACCTGAAGCGGCTCCACTTTTCACAGATGCATTATGCACGATCAACTCTCCTCCAAAGATGTGTGCCCTTACTGTGGAATGCTGCATAGGAGACATGATAGACACGCTGCTCCAATGTATGCATGCGTTAAATTATGCATTCCAGTGACTCAATCAAAAGTCTTTACGCTCTATGTTTCAGCCTAAAACAAAATGTAATGAAAGGAGAGTGCCAACTCAACACAGCCCAAGTCCGTCACCGCTGTTGCTTAAATTTTACTCAATATATCCTTTGTGCCTTAAAGAGCGGGGCTGGCTTCTGAGGGTTCCAGGCAGGCTCCAGGTAGTCTAGCAGTCCTTCCAGGATTGCAGAGTGCATAGCAGGCCACAGTAGCAGGCAGTCCTCTGAGAGTCCTTCTGCATGTCCAGAAATTGAACTGAAGAGTGGGTCTGAGGGCTCTATGTTTATATCTAGTGCCTCCTTTGAAGTTGGGAGAAGTTTCTAAAGGTTTCTCTTTAAAATGCTTGGACTTTCCTGACTCCCGTGCCATATCCCAAAGCTGTCTGTAGTGACAATTGAGAGGTGACAAGCCCTTTGTTTTAAGACAGAGCACATCCTATTGAGTTGCAAGTGGAGCTGTGCCCAGCTCTGCCCCCCATCAGCGCAGCAGATCGTTCATTGAGGCACACCTAATCCCTCTATTGTGTGACAGTTTGGGAGGAATTACTAAAGTCTAACTGTCAGCTACACCTAGTCATGTTGACCCAGAGGAGGCTGCAGGTACTAAATTGCTAAGGAGAGGAAAAGGCCAACTGTCTAAAAGTGGCGTTTTCCAAATTGTAATTTGGAATCTGACTTTACTATTAAAGAGCATTTTTCAATACTATATCAGAGATACCAAACATGAAATAATATCCTGGTCCCAATTAAAAGTTAGCACTTATTAAATGTACTAAGGCTACCCAATTCTATCCTGTAGGACAGGTAGGCTCACAGTAATGAAAAGTGAATTTAGCGGTTTTTCACTATCAGGACATGTAAAACTTGAAAGTACATGTCCAACATTTTAATTACAATGCATCAGGCCCTATGGGATACTTAGGGCCTGCCTTAGGGCTGATGTTTATGCAATAAAATGGGGCCCACACCAAGATAACTGTGTGGTGCTGTGGCCTGCTCTCCACACGCTTTGGGTTTATTACTACCTGTTCGCGGGCCTGGTCTGACACCCAGAGGGACCCAGCCTGGAAGATTGGCCAGTTTGTTATTGTATTGCACCAGGGGGGCACAGACACTGGCTGACGGCCTGGTGCATGAAAGTGGGCCCCTGTCACGCCTTCCTGCATGACCACACTTGAGGAACCTTCCCCTCCATCGGGAGGTGCATCAAGGGTAACTCGGAAACTGTATTGTCTTGGCACCAGAGGAAGCCCCGATCTGGGTTACTGGCAGACTGCCTTTGTGGTGCTGGTGAAGGATCTGTGCAGCTCGTGACTTCGAGCGGGCACCTTTGGTTCCTCCTCTAGGGGACTGTGTGGCCGGGATCTGGCAGCGACAGGCCGGAACTGTTACTCTCCTGTGGTTGACTTTGTTGGTTCTCCACCTGGGTGATACAGCAGTTACTGGGCACCCACTGTCTCCGGGACTGGTCTTGTTCGGTGCCTTGCTTTGCGCGCCAGTTATTGAGTGTGTTGATTGGAAGCTCGCTGTGGCCATTTCTGGACTGCCTGTGTGACGTTGCTGCACTTTGGGGAGCAGGAAGGGTCCATAGGCCTCTGAAGAGTCATTTCTGATGGTGACCAAACCTGACTCGGACAAGCAGCATTCGAGTTCTGTCAAGGGGTTCAAACATATCCAGGCCAATAAGTTGGACTGCTACACGATGCCAAGGGGGTCCCCACCGGAGCCGAGGAAGACACCGCTGGCCCTCTGGTTGAACCGACATTGCTAGACATGATAGCGGCTATCAACAACATCAAGTCATCCCTTGGACAGAAGATGGAATTGCTGGATAACAAACTGGACACCGTCATCATAGAGGTCAATCTCATCCGCGCTAACCTCACGAAGGGAAGTGAGAAAGTCAAGTCTTTGGACATCAAGACGGCAAATTTAACGGATGATGTGGCTTTGCTTCAGTGGGAGATGCTTGACCTCAGAGCCGCCAGTGACCTCACAGTTCAGAAAATGGATGAGTATGAAGGGAGGGCCAGACGGAACAACGTCCGTATCATAGGTGTTCCCGAGAAGGCTGAAGGCCCGGCCCCAGATCTATTTGTCGAAGACATTTTTCTCAATCATCTCAAACCCAAGGGTCTGGGCACCTTTTTCACGATCGAACAACAGGCACACAGGGTGCCCGGGGAGACCCCGGCCTGGAGCGCCCCCCCGACCAATGATTGCGAGGGTGCTGAATTTTAGGGACTGAGACGCTATCCTGCAGGCTTCTCGCTCCGGGGGCCCCTTGAAATATGAAAACACTACTCTTTCCCTTTTTCCTGACTTCACACAGACCGTTCAGAGGCAGCGCCAAAGTTTCCTTGGCGTAAAATATGCAATGATGTTTACGGCCCGGTTGAGGGTGGAGGTCGAGGGAAGAGCATGGTTTTTCGACAATCCGGAGGTTGCATCAGACTGGTTGGACAGCCGCCAGGGATGAGATCGAGATGGTGGTGGCGACATGCAGGAACAGGAGTGACGGAGATTGCCGTGTAAATGACTATCGAGTCTGACAGGTAGTGGGTTACACCCATGAGTGCCTCATCTTACTTGATCCCGTGGACTGAGAGGTGGTGCAGGCAGAGGGTGGGGTTGTCTCTTAAAAGGGGCTGGGGGGGACGGGGCTCTGATCTCCTCCTATTTTCTACTTTTAGTTAGCCAGTAGTTGGGTTTGGGGCGACTGGCACACTGCTAGTTGGGGATTGGCGGAAGCCGTGACCAGGGGTGCAGGGAGGGGGGTGGGGGCTGGAAGGTTTGTAGGTTTGGGGGTCTGTGGATCTGTTTGAACTTGTTTCTTTTCTTTTCTTTTTCTATTTCGCATCGGGTGACAGAGCTATGCTTGTATTTTATCCATACCGTTTCAGGGATCAGGGATGACTGTGCTTAGTTGGAATGTGAACGGTCTCGGGGATAAACTTAAGAGGGGAATGGTGAACCAGCTAATTAGAAGACACTCCCCAGATGTTGTACTACTACAGGAGACTCCTCTTATTGGTAGCCGCTGTATGGCCCTGTACAGAGGGGGTTACAAGTTGGTCGCGCATGCTGGGTTCACCTCGGGATCTGTATTTTAGTTAAGAACTCCTTTCCCCTTTGCATCCAGGCCACATGGTCGTACCAGCAAGAGCGCTATATCGGGATATCGGGACAGTGGGGAAAGTAGTTACATTCATGTCCATCTATGTCCCGCCTGTTCTTCAAACAGACACCTTCAGGGACCTGGGCATGATTTTCCACACATTGCCGCTGGGTATCCTGGTGCTGGAGGGGGACTTCAATGCAGTAGTGGATGGGGATCTAGACAGACACCCAGCTCAAACACTGAGGCCGGCGCAGAGATGGCTCCCCGACTTCTTAGAAACAACAGGGCTTGTTGACGGGTGGAGGATAAGGAATCCAAGTGAGGTACATTACACCCATGTGTCCGCAGTGCACCTCAGCCTGACCAGAATAGATTACATACTGTTACCAGCAGCTCAGACCGCCACGGTACGTGAGGTGCAACACCTGGGAAGAGGAGTTTCCAATCACTCCCCGATTTGGCTCCAGTTGGAGACTGGCCTAGCAGATGTAGGAAGAGTAACCCCAATTAATGTGTGGCTCTTGAAAGACCCGGCCACCAAGAAGGAAGTCCCTAAAATCACGGAAAGATATTTCCAAGAAAATAGTGGTACAGTGGACTCGGCACAGACTCTGTGGGAAGCATTTAAAACTGTGATTCGTGGGGAAGTAGTGTCTCTGGTCACTGGGAAAAAGAAGAAACGACAGGTTGAAATGGACAGGGTAGAGGGGGAAGTGGTTAGGTTGGAGGAGGAGGTGTCTCGGGCAGCAGCCCCAGACGATATGCACCGATTAAAGCTGTGCCAGGCTGAATATAGGGGCCTCGCTAGATATAAGTCCAGAGCACAAAATGATGAGACACAGAGCAGGATCTATGAACATGGTGACAAAGCCGGCAAATTAATAGCGTGGCTTGAGAACGGGGAGTTGGCATCATGGCTTGTGCCGGAGATACAGGGGGAAAACTCCAGTATGATAAGGGACCCGCAAGCATTGGCGGACAAATTCTTGGAATACTATAGGGGCTTATACACCACCGCCGGGATGTACTCGGAGGCAGATAACTTAGAAATGATCAAGGACATCCAGATGCCCACTCTATCAGATGACAACCAGGAATACATAGATTCCCCATTCACTAATGACGAGGTGGCATAGGCCATTAGAGGGATTCACTCGGGAAAACCCACGGGCCCCAACGGAATCCCTATAGAACTTTATAAACTGAGTGCTAACAACTTGGCCCCCTTTGTTCGGTCCATGCTCGCAGAGAGTAAGGAGAGGGGACAGCTCCCGTATGACCAGCGGGTGGCAAATATAGTGGTCATCCACGAAGCGGGTAAGCCCAGGACACTCCGCTCATCTTATAGGCCCATCTCGTTACTAAATGCTGAACATAAAGTTCTAGCGAAGTTGCTGACGACACGACTTGTTAAAGTCATCAATACCTTGGTACATCCGGACCAGTCCAGCTGTATGCCACATCGAAATACTGTAACCTGCGCAGGTTACACAGAGTATTGGGAAGGTCCCTGACGATCCAAGAGCCAGCGGTGCTGGTGTCGCTCGATGCCACTATGGCATTTGATAGGGTCGAGTAGACTTACTTGTTTGCTGTCTTGGGAAAGATGGTCTTTGGACCAGAGTTCATCGATTGGGTGCGTCTATTGTATGCCGACCTCCTCACCAGAGTAGTGGTAAATAATCATAAGTCTGCTGACTTTCCCCTTGGCAGAGGCCCGAGGCAGGGATGCCTCTTATCCCCACTCCTGTTTGCTTTAGCGTTAGAGACGCTTGCAGCATGGGTTCAGTGGGACCGATCGATCCGAGGACTGCGATGGACGTTGGATTGGGAGGATAAAATCTCATTGTATGCCGATGATATTCTGCTCTATGTCACCAATCCAAGTGGCTCCCTGATATGTTTCCTGGATGTGATTGCCATATTCGGGAGGTACTCTGGGTTGGCAATCAACTGGTCAAAGTCAGTGCTTTTTGTCCTCGGAGGTGATCCACCGGTGATCCCGTAAACCTGCCCGATACAAATCGAGCCGATGGGGTTTCGATACCTCGGTATCTATGTCACACATGACCCGAAATTACGATATGCTAACAATTTGGGCCCCCCTTTGACTCGATTTAAAGGAGACGTGGCGCATTGGGGGGCACTTCCGCTCTCCCTTCTGGGCAGAGCAATGCTCTTCAAGGTGATGGCCCTTCCCCGATTCCTATACGTGCTCCAGAACGCTATGGACCCCGTACCAGCTTCCTAATTCAAGGAAATAGAGGCTCTCCAGAGGCAGCTTCTTTGTGATGGTAAGCCCCGTATAGCCCTTTCGAAGCTCACCCTCCCCTGGTATGATGGGGAATAGGGTTGCCTGACCTACGGAAATGTTACTGGGCCTCCCAGTTGGCAGCGGTTAACCACGTTATATACGGGGACCCAGTGGACCCCGGTTATGCTATGGACCACTGGCAAGTGCCGGGGGTGATTTCACATGGGCACTGTATGCCAGACTGGGACGGTTTCCCCTTGCGAGTCCTACGGCACATGCAGTTCAGGTGTGGCACGCGGCCAATAGACATCTCAAGTGGGAGGGGAGACTAACACTCGCCACCCCATTATTGAGTTCAGAGAGATTAGGAAGCCTTTGGAAGTCCAAGGGGTTCAATAAGTGGGAACTTATCGGGATTACACAGATCAAGGATGCCTGGGGGAAAGACACAAATTACATGTTTGATTCCCTCAAACAGCAATATCACCTTCATAATAGGGAGCACTTCCGTTATATCCAGATCAGACATGCATTACTTACACTTATCCCTGTAGGCACGCTACTTCAAGATGCTTCTCCCCTTGAAGACGGGGTGTTGGATGGTCTTCTCCCAGAAAAGACCATCTCCCTAATATATAAAAAACTCATCAATAATAGGGAGGACCCGCTGGTACTTATCAGGACACAGTTGAGTACAGATGGGATGGAGTTAGACGACGAGGATTGGCGGGAGGCGGTCTCCTCTCCACGTGTAGTGGCAATACAGAAGAGGCTCAGATCAGTGCAGTTAACCCCTTCCACACTCATGACGAGCTGGGCTCGTCATGCAGTAGCCTCCCAGCACGCTCATGACGAGCCCAGCTCGTCATGAATAATGGGTTTTTGCATATTCCAGCACAGGGCTGGAACTCATCGAGCATCGATGTGGTTAAAGATTCTTCACAGGTCGTATGTCACAGGGCCTCGTCTGGTCCTAATGGGTAGATCAGAGAGTGGGAAATGTCGCGGGGGTGTGGAGAACTTGGAACTTTCATGCATATTTTGTGGCACTGTAGGGAGGTACAGGTATATTGGGTAGAGATCCATGATAGGCTACGGGATGTTCTGTGGGTAGAGATACGGCCAGAGGCTCGTAGGTGTATTTTAAATGTTTGGGAACCCACTGATCTGTGTGCGTATAAGCGACAGTGGGTAATGTTAGAAAGCATGGTTGCCAAGCGCAACACAGCTCAGCTGTGGGGAGCTGGACAGCCTCCCTGGGTTGGGAAATGGGCAGAAGACATGGATTGTGCATGTTCAGGGAGAGGTCGGGCTACGTTTCCAGAGGTTGTCCCAAAAAGTGGGGTAAGGTCTGGGCAGACTGAAATCGCTACCGTGGTGACATTTGTACGCCCCTGATCTGTCTGGAAGAAGAGGAGGCGCAGGAGTCCCTGTGATTCCTTGATCACCATCTTGTATGTATTTGTTGAAGTATGGATCTGTATATTGGACAATTGTGTAACTGGTCAATGTCACCTGATGTCTTTCTTTTGTTGAATTGTTAATAAAAAGATTTGTAAAAAAAAAAAAAGTTTGGGGAGAAACACTTCCCTATGGCTGACAGATCAAAAATAAAGGAACTGCTGTCATGGTGGTTCCTGTACATGCATTGAAAGTTTAAACAATGGCTCCTTCAGTATGACGGAGCTGTACATCAAACTTTCCACTTGTTATTTTATTTTCAAAAAGAAAATATCAAAGGTGGATTTTCTTTTTGAAAATAAAAACAAACCATGACCACATTGCCATGAGAGAATTCTACAGTGGTGTGGAGGTCATTTTGCTGTTTTCACTATCTGTAACCACCAGGTTTCACCTGGTGATGAGGGACAGTGAAAACAGGCCAAGTGTTCGCCCTCTCTAAATAGGGCTGGAGGATGAAAAGCCAAACCTTCAACAGCCCTTACTCCATCTCGTCATCAGAGGTGTATGTAGGTGGCAGAGACAGGGCTGGTATGGGGACTATTCAGGGCTGGTATGGGGACTATAGAGCAGGTGTTTAGGTTGTCCCTCTTGGGGTGGAAGGTGGTGGAACTGGGCAAGGGCAGTCTTTACTTAGCCTTTATAGACTTGAAGACTGCCTTTGATCTAGTTCCCCGGGAAGAGCTCTGGAGGGTCCTTTGTGAGTTGGGGCTACCACCTTACATCTTGTCCCTTCTTATAAGCCTTCATGCCCACACTTTTGCACAGGTCCGTTGGGGTAATAACGGAGAACTCACGGAAAAAATACCAGTGTCTAGGGGCGTAAGACAGGGTTGCGTCCTGGCGCCCACCCTATTCTCGTTATATCTGAATGGGGTGGTAAAACACCTTCAACAAGAACCAGCTGACGCCCCCTGTCTTGGAGGTGTCCGCATCCCAACCCTGCTTTTTGCGGACGACACGCTCCTGATTTCGAAGACCCCACAAGGACTACAGATACTTCTAACACGATTCCAGGAGTTCTGTGTTGCAAAAGGGCTAACAATAAATGTGGACAAAACCAAATACCTAGTTGTTAACCCACCTAAAAAATTGGGCCGCCCACCTACACTTAACTCTATTCCCCTGGAGAAAGTAGCCGAATTCGACTACCTTGGCATTCGGATTACGGACAGGATGACATGGGCAAACCACATTGAAAAAATGGTCCTTAACCACAGGAGAGTAGGAGGAGCTCTCATGAGGGAATACAGGGCCTCACCTAGGAGATCACTTACCCCAGTACTTGACATCTACAAGGCCAAAGTAGCGACATCAGCCTTGTATGGGGCAGAACTGTGGGGTCATTGCCGTCTGGATGCCCTAGTTACTGCTGAGAGCAAGCTATTAAAATCCTTCATCGCTCTCCCTCTGAGCACACCGTCAGTACCTGTGAGGATGGACACGGGATGTAAAAACATTAAAGACCAGGCCCAGCTTCGCCCGCTCCTGTTGTGGACACGGATTTGGAGGTGCGAAGAATTAAAATCCTATGCTGATGCACTGAGAGACATAATGAGCCAGGGGGGTTGGGCCAAAATAAAATGGTTAAAGGACACCAAAAAGCTGTTGGAGAATATAGGTCTAGGGGATTGTTGGTCATCCCGCTCAGCCCCTCCAAAAGAAGTTGTCAAGGCGCTTTTTTGGAAATGGATTGCTGAGCGTCTAATCTCTAGCCCAAATCACTGCAGGTCCACTGCCACCTTTTTACAAATTAAAGACACTGTGGCCTTTGAACCTTATTTGGACTTGATTACTCTCCCCTTTGATCGTGCCCTTTACTTTAAATTTAGAGTTGGTTCCCTCCCGTTAGGTGCCCTGGTATCGAAATGGTCAACAGCGGATCGCACTTCTCCTAACTGTGCATGTTGCCCGACTAAGATTGAGTCTATTGTGCACGTTTTATTTGAATGCCCGGATTATGCAAGGCCCAGGAGCTCTTGGCTGAAACCACTCTGCCGTAACATGGGCACACGCAGTTATTTAGTAGCCTTGCGTATCCTAAGCACGGACACTTCCCCCCCAATAGTCTGTGGAATAGCTAAATTTTTAAAGCAGTTTTGGCATATTCGATGTAAGAGACTGTCAGTAGCTGTTTAATTCTTGTTTTAGCTAATTTATTAACGGATTTTATATCCTTTTATCACTCTTAAACATTCCAATATTTCTTACTGACTTCTTATGGCATAAACTTTTTTGTATACTGTATTGATTGTATTATGTATGTGCTTATAAGATATCTCTGAGTATCGAATAAAAGCTTATGACTGACTGACTGGCAGAGACAGTGTAATCTCTACTGTCTACATACACACTAAAGGTCCACTCGGCTCTAAATAAGGTGGGCGGACCTTCATGTTGGTGGCCTGGGTACTCCTTCAATATTGTGAGATAGTACCCTTTCTGTCAAATTCTAAATCAGGCCCTCATTTTTGTAGTCAATGTTTGTGTAACAATATTTTTGTTGTACAATTGTTTTGGTTATTATAACATAACATGTACATTTGTAAAGCACATGTATCACCCGAAGGTCTCAAGGCACTGAATAACATATTTATATTATTACCCAACTCAATGGTATTCATTTTATTGACTTCAGATGGATTAAAGGTTTAGTGGACCCGCCAGGATTAGAACTTGTGACCATGAGGTCGAACACAGGCCCCTATAGTGGATGCATTAGTCCACTGCACCACTTGCTCCGGCATTATGGGTCATTATTATAACATACACTAATGTTTCAGAAAGATAAACTTATATTATTTACAGGAGGAGATGTATTTGTAAAGAAAATGTGCTTCTGTGTGTGTGTGTGTGTGTGTATGTCTATGTGTATTATTTGTTTTGATATAAATTGTGTATTATATGATAACAACAGATCTGTGAAGACAGATAAAATTGTGTGTAGGTAGGGTCTAAAAGTAATGAATGTATAACTGCTGTTTGCTAATCTTTAATTAATCTCTTTCTATGTGTTACGCTGCTTGTCTCTCACTTCACCATTAACACTCCCTTATTATTTACTTTCAGTAAGAAGATTATTTGCACAACTAAATGTGCTACTATATAGTACATGCAAATACATGACTTTTAATTACATTTTTGATGTAACCATTAGGAGAATGAGATATTCCTCTGATGCTCTGCTCAAAATCATTCCTAAATAGCAAATCATTCAGAATATACTATCTCCAAATGAACCTTCCTCTTTACGATGCACCACGTGACCATTTCCTAGTGGTTTGTGATAAATTAAACGAGATTCAATTTGCAGCGGACTAAATTATTTCACTGCGAGGCAGAGGCCACAAAGACAATTTATTGAGCTTTTTTCCATAGTAGCTCCCATGGGACTATTATTCGGACTCCATCAACTGTAGTCAACGTGCTATGAATTATGTATGAAATGACATAACTCTGTGTGTGGACTTGTAGACAAACCAAACTCATCATATTTGTATACTACCTAAAATCCATATGGATACAGATACCTATGTAAGAAGCAATGTAAGGGAGGTAAAATGTATTTCCCCATATTTAAAACATATGGTTTACAGACATGAATGCATTTTACATGCACCATGTTCTACCATAGCATATATACACAGTGGTCCTGCTTCTTGGAGCAGGGCATGGTCTCAGCAGATGACGGTGCTCTTTGATGTATCCTGGTTATTTACAGATAATTTCTAGAGCTACATCAAAGCAAAGCTTGAGGAAGGCGGGAACGAAGGACATTGACGAGAAAGGCCGGACTCTGATTACTGGTAAGTGGGCGGGCTTCTTGGTTCTCCTTCCTCCTTACAGTCCTAGCATGTGAGGCTGCACAAAGCAATCAAACTGCACAGTCCGAACACAAAACTACAAGGAAGATGTGAGGACAGCAACATAGTGAAGGGTCACCGAGAAACAGCTGCAAGGGAGGTGCACTGCTGACAAATCCACAAAGCTGCAATCCACCAAACACCATGGACCTCATTTATGAGGCCGTGCGTCACTTTTACGCCGCCGGTGCGTCACTTTTTGTGACGCACCAGCAGCGCAAAAAATGTGCCTTGTTGCACCATATTTACAAAGTGACGCATCTAGGTAGGTGCGTCACTTTGTAAACCCCTGCCCCACATTATACCTGCGCCAGGTATAATGTATGCAAGGGGGGCATTTTGACGCAAGAAAGGGTCGTAGAAGTGACGCAGTGAAATCTGAGATTTCGCTGCGCCACTTCTAGGACAAAAATGCGTCAATTTGTTACGCCTGCCTCACAGCAGGCGTAAGACTGACGTAGGCCCTTTCATATGGGGCTTGCCCCATGTTAAAGGATACATTGCTGGAGTTGCGTCACTTTTGTGACACACTCCAGCAATGCGTCACTTTTGCGCCATACAGATATGTCAGAAATACTGACGTATCTGTAACTCCTTGCGCAATGATGCGTCATACTGTAAATATGACGCATCACTGGTGTCGCAAGGAGGGCGCAGTGAAAAGTGACGCATCGCTGTTTTCACGCAGCGATGCGTAACTTATGATAAATGAGGCCCCATTAACCCAAAGAAGCCGCAAAGGTGTGAGGAACAGACAACTAAGCGGCATAGCCAATGCCATGAAATATGGAGCAGTGCAGAATTGTGAAAGAGAGAAACCCTACAAGAAATCAAGACCAGTACGTAACTAAAAGGGGTCGCAACAACCAGTCTTAAAGAAGCACATATGGGAGGCAGAGAGACGGAGCATGCAAATGTATGTTTTTAAATACACAATTGCTTTCACTCCAAGATCTAAGAGACTAGAATAGGATATTATGGCCAGTGTTCTGCCTTCCCTTTTTTCAGTTTATCATATGGTTTGTTAAATGGAATTCTGAAGTGTCCTTGAAGTCTTATGTGGTTAATGTTTCATTGGAATCAAAAATAAAGATACACTTTGAATGCACAATTCGACGCGAAAATAGCCTCCTCTGGAATTTGTTGCCTTCCTTGCAAATACATTAATTAATTGAAAAACCTCGACCAGATGTGGTACGCTACTATTGTAGGTACAGTAAAGAAGGCGAATTGCGATGTTGAATTTTAATTGCATCTCAAGCCTGGTAGAAATAGTTCCCATTCAATGCAATCTGTTAGCATTTGTCGAGCATCCTAATATTATCTCATTCCTGTATTTAAATGGCTCTCTTGCACTGTGTTATAAACAAAAACCGGGTGGATGTATTTATTTGGAAGCAGGCTCAGAGGATATTACATGGAAAATTCCGTGCTTGATTGGGGCTGTTTAAATGTTTAATGACATTAGCTCCTCGCAAATGGCATTCATTTCCTGCAAATGCAAATTTCCTTAATGTGAAGCCCCCATAACAGGTAAAATCTAGAAAGTTAATGAAGCCATGTAATTACAATCACTATAGTGACTGCAGTCCCAAGAGAACAATAATGTGCTAATATGCGCTGGCTTTGACTTTCTTTGGAAACAACAGCCTACAATTTAAAAATAGGTAGTAAAATACGTGCATTACCCTCTGAAGAATCCTCAGGCAAAGCATAGGGACAAGCTGAACATGGACTGTTGCATAAATATAGGAAGCAAAATGCCAGGTAATAATTCAAGGGAAAATAATCCAGAAAGTTTGCTTTGTTGTGCTCTGAATTCCAAAGCCCTGATTGCAAGTTATGAAAAACGAAATTAACAGATGCTTTTATGCATTAATTTCATTCCACACAATTATGAGATGTTTGGTTTTTCCACACCGTCAAGGTAATTCGAGCGGGAAAAATTGCATGAGAATTGGGCTGCATTACTAAACAAGCCTCGATTCAAGTTTTTTTTTGTGTGAAATGAGCAGCAGATAATGTTTCCTGCTGCTAGCAAAAAGCTTCGGTTTCCTCCCTAATTCCCCTGACCCTCCTCCTCTTCAACCCTACTCATCTACAGGCTAGCACATGCATTCACCACCGCATGCATTTACCACCAAGTGGTACATTTATGTGGTAAAACTATGTGGAATTGGGGCTTCTGTGTGGCGCTAAGACCTGAAGAAGGTCCCACATGGTAATTCGCCAATCCACTGTGTTTTACACGGAAATGCACAGTAGTGGGGTCATTTTACTGGGTAATATTTTTTTTAATCACATGCGATTTTACACTGACCACTGTACAGTATAGCTTGGAATCAGGGCCTTAATGTGGCGTTCTTAACAACGCAAGAGCAATACTGCAATGATTCCTCCACAAAAAAATATTAGAAGAAAATATATTTTTGTTGTATTACTCTGCACAGAAAGTGCAGTTAAGATAGAAAACAGAAAGTACAGAGACAGAGTGACTCCGATTCTCCAAGTAGCTTTTTCTGAGTGATTGTGTCTTACTTTTATCTTGCATGTGAGTTATGTCTGAATATTGAGGCCAGCTGCAAAAAGCATTTTTCTGTAAGTAATTGCCAAGAGGAAGAGATGATTAGCAACATAAACCTAGAGGATTTACATGAGTCACACCTTAGCCTGCAGGAAGACAAACCAACTTATGGAAATGCTTTGTGAATCAAATCTGACTAGTGAGGCATCATTCACACCTAAGGCGTCAGACAAGATAAAAATGTGAATTAAAGTATGCCAATTTTTAAGATATTTCGACCCTTTTAAAAGCAAATACGGAGAAGAATTTTTTTAAAAGCTCAAATAGAACTATGAATCACATTTCACTCCCAGACCCTGCACAGTGTGGAGATACAATATTAAGAAATACAACTACAAGCAATGGTGCACACTCACAACCTTGCACAGTATGCATTTGCAATGCTGTTATGTTCTCAGAAGATCCACACACGTTCACTGTCTTGTAGTTCCATATATTTGCCCAATCTAGTGATGCACTTCTCATATGAGCTCAGGAATTGTGCACTGTTATTATGTGTTTAGGAAAGTATCACTCTCTCCTCATCTGAACATCTGCATAGTAGAACATTATTCTTTGCAACATTCTTCTTATTTAGACCATCACACGGAGGTTTCAGCTGCTGAAACCAGCTTAAATCCATACGAACATCCAGAGAAAAAGGAGTAGTAACCTAGGATATTGGGCATACAATTACTAATTCTCCAATTATTCTTAATTTCTTTGTGAACCCTTAGGGACAAAGTCATAGTGGGGCCAGATTTACCAAGTCCTTGGTGTTACCAGTACCCCTGGTGTCCATAAGACTGAGGGAAGGGTGAATCCATCCCATTTTCTTGGGCACTCGCAATGAGGGCCTTTGAATCAAAGAATTCCTCTTAGACATCGAGCTCAGAGTCTGAAAGGGTTTTATGACAAAAGAAAAATGAATAGTCTAAGAATCACAGGGTCAATCAAGTGGGTCTCCCAGGAAAGATTCAAAATCTTACACCATACACAAGTTTAAAAAAGAAGACGCATGATACAATGTTCTCACGTATGGCCAGTTGCTTAGCTAAGTTTGTGAGAATTGAAAAGGACCTTCACTAGTCACAAAAATCTAAACAGCTTTTGGCTGAGTGAGCTACTGCATTATTTTCACTTCTCAGGAGCCAAAATGCAATGCACATCAATTCCAGAGAAGGACACTTCCTGTGGACAATGTTAGCACGAGCAAGAATAAATGGCTGAAGCAGGTTACATTGCATTAATTCTGCTAAGTGCATTTTATGTTTTTTTGTTCATGTTCACAGTCATGTCATGAAGTATTGTGCACTGCTTTCAAATTACATCCAGAAATGACCCCACAATGCAAGTTCAAGTTGGGTTTTGGTCTAAAAGAAGAAGCAACATTGTAATGTTTTTTCTAGCCCCCTATTCTTCTCAACCAATGGGTGATTCTTTATTTATCTAATTGCTTTATATAAGGGAGAAATTAAGATCAAATGTTGTAAATGATCTACATATTTTTGATGGCAGGTACACATTTTTATGTTGCCAGATCCCAACACGCCAGGCTCTTTGCTAAGGGCAGCACATTGCTATTACAAACAGCAGTCTTTGCTGAGCGTTCATCAGCGGATGCAAACAAAGCTGTTTGTAACTATCCACGGAGTATACATCATGCCAGCCCAATCACACAAGACTTCTCAGATGCAATCCTGTTTTTCGTTTCTGTGGGATAGCTGTGTGGTCTTCGAATTCTTTAAAGTACCTGCTTTGTTCTTGTGTGCTCAAAGCTTTTAGGATTACTACTGCTACCTTTGTCAGTTAAGCTGACTGACATTTAGCCTAGCAACAAAGAACATCCACTTCTGATTTTCTTGAGCAATTTTCTCTACGGTGGCCAGCTGTGTCCGAGGGCCTTCATTTCTGTTTCCACACTTCTCCTCCAGGTGTTGTTTGGCTTCATTTCAGATGCTACTTGAGCCATCTTCCCTGTGTCAAAGCTCTGGGTGCATCAAGGTTCCTATGCTCAGAGGACAGAGATCCCACTTGAGGGTAAGATAGATTTTTAGTTATTATCTAATTAAAAATGGTCTTCCTAAGAGATGTCAGTCATGAGATCTGTAGAAGTTATCATCCATTTCACAGCATACCTAGTGTTAGAAATGGGATCTATGGTTGGCTAAAGCTTGCGCCAAAGCCAGGCAGAAACCACCACTCTAGTCAGGGCAAGGAAGTTACACGCCAAAGATAACCCCTGCTCATCCCCTTGGGAGCTTGGCACGAGCATTCAGGCTTATCCCGGAGGCCATGTGTAAAGCATTTGAGCACGCAGACAGCAACAACATTCCAGGCACACTACAAAAGGAACTCCACACAAGGTTATATCAAAAATAACCTTTGTATTTTCCAAACACATTAGAATAGTAAACACATAATATACATGGTGCCACCTGGCACTAGGTCATAACTACAAGGGAATTATTTACACATGACATGGCCACATGGACCACAGTCAGAACCATCACAAAGCAAACTTGGTAAAAGTAAAACAGATCATAAACGTACAACCAGTACACACTGGTAATCACTGTACCTAGCATCAGCTTGTAACATAAACTACATTATGCACAGTGTCACATTAGGCGCAAATTACATTCTGCGCCAACCTCACCAGCATAAACACATTACGCAATCTCTCGCAAGTCTAAACGCATTAGACCCTAAACTCCTAAGCATAACTCACATTAAGGGCATAAATCACAGAGTGAAGCACAATCTCACTATCATAAACCATAATATGCCAACCAACCTCATAATCATAAAATACCACATTTAGAGGTATAACACAGAGTGCATAAAACATACTACACGCAATACATTTCCTAGCACCACATCACATTAGGGCCTGGCTCCCTATGAATCTAACCGGCCCCTTGGCCAACTGGCCAACTGGCCATCTCAAGAAGGGGCTCAAATGCCATATGTCCCAAAGAGTCAGGGCTGCTGCCTAGGCAGCGAAGGTCAAGGGTGCGCCACTGCGCAAACCTAAACGTTGCAGCTGCCCACTACTTGCTGGGAAGTTGAGAAGAAGAGTATGGGCAAAGGAGTGCATCTCACTCCTGACTTCACAAGACCCCAAAAGAACTGTGTGCCTAAACGGTGCAGCTAGCACTAATTGCTGTGCAGCTGTAAATAGTCAAATGAGGCATGTGCCCACGTGGGAGCCACCCGGGCTCTGGAAGTAATGGCGCCAAACGTTGGAGCCACACGGGGCTCTGTAGACAAAGGATGCACTGGCTCCTGAAAATAATTATGCAAGCGTTGGAGCCGTTTGGGCTCTAAAACAAATACAGCGAAGCATTAGAGCCATCTGGCTCTGAAAATATACATGTCACCTGTTGGAGCCACACTGAGCTCTTAAAATAAACATGGCCCCACTGTTGGAGTCCAGCTCGGGGTACTTGTAATTTGAATCTGGGGCCCATCGCTAGAGCCACACGGGCTCTGAAACACTGTGGCCCCTGTTGGAGCAGCCATGTCCCCTGCCCAGCTCTTACTCACCGGGCTCCTGCGTAGGGTACTCCTCTCTCTGGATGCAGTGGGGGCAGGCACCAGCAATGTGCCTTGCGCCTCCCCCTACGGGAATAGGCTGCTGCACTTGCGGGGCTCTCTCTCCTCACGGAAGCCCTGCCATCCTCATGCGCCATGCTTCACCCTTTACCCCGTCTCGGGACCGAGACTTCTAGTGTGGAGCAAGCCAGCCTCCAGGCTGCCTCCTCCTTCTTCCGGTCAGATTTAAGGCCCCGCCCCCGTCCCGGGGAAGGGTGCCTGACTTCCGGTTTGGCTCCACGGGTAGCGGCGGTGAATTTCTATCTTGGTGGAAAACGAGGGGTAGGCTCCCTCGAGAGTTAAATTATGCGGCGGGGTGGGCACCCGCTTTAATTACGGGTAAAGTCGCGGGGTGGGCACCCGCGCATAAAAATAAAAGCAAAGTCACGGGGTGGGCACCCGCGCATAAAAATATTTAAATTAGCGGGTGGGCACCTGCATTTGAAACTAAGGCAATAAGCGGGGTAGGCTCTTGCCAAAAATAACTAATAAGTAGCCAGGCGGGGTGGGCTCCTGTAAATCTCAGAAGGAGGAGGGAATCCCTACGAGGGGGATTCCCTCAGCCAGGGCTGCAGCGCAGCGCTGCTCAGCCCCCAGGCTCTCCATCTCCTAGACAAAAGCTCCAGATAAAGCTCTCCCAGGGTGCTGGAAGGCTGTAGCAAGCCTTTGCAATGTCAAAGGGAAGAAAAAGGTCCAAGAAGTCCTGAAAGCATCGGGGGCAATGTAGGGCCCAGGGGCCAGCACGGAGGGCCCTCCAGCAAGGAGGCAGCTCCCATGGCGGTCCCTGCTGGGTCCCACCAGCAGCAAGCCCCCCTCTGTCAGGATTCAAAAGAGAACAACCTCATGGGGTCACAGCCCCTCCTTTTATACAGCATTTCCCTTTGTTAAAAGGTGCAGGCAAGGGGAGAACCAGGTACAACTGGTTCAGAGGAGCTGTTGAGCACTTTGTTTTGCTCAGCTCCCCTCTTCCAATCACAGGACAGGCCAGGGACATCAGACACACCACAGGAGGTGGAGCCAGCACCGTGGAGGGAAGGCACAGCTCTATTCAGGTTCCAGGTGC
This sequence comes from Lissotriton helveticus, assembly GCF_964261635.1. Taxonomy (NCBI): domain Eukaryota; kingdom Metazoa; phylum Chordata; class Amphibia; order Caudata; family Salamandridae; genus Lissotriton; species Lissotriton helveticus. The sequence goes on along the minus strand of NC_136071.1, from coordinate 1,087,704,171 downwards.
AACTCCTCCCTCCCATCTACATGCAGATCTCCCTATTCACCACCGGGCAGACCCATCTTGGCTCCTGGAGCCACCCACATTGTCCAGCACCTGTCAATCAGAAGCCAGACATGCAATTCACATCAGGCAGGCAGACACACCTCACACAGAAATGACAACTTCTAAAAGTGGCACTTCTCCACTATCATCACAAAAGGAGGGAGGAGGAGGCTACGGCTAGGTTCAGCCTCCTGAATTGTAAAGTACAACTCTAAAACCCATATATAATGGATTGTGGGAACCTAGCCAGAGGAAAAATTTTAGGTTTTCCCAAATTTTGGGTGCGCCTTGTTGGAAAAGAAAATTCTTTTCTTGAGTCCCCTCACTCACCAAAGTATGCCCTTAGGTGACATGCTTCATCATTGGGGCCATCCCAAGCATCTACTGCTTGGGGCGTGCTGCGACTTCCGAAGGATACGTAGGAGCACTGGTTTTGTGAGACTATGTGTGGTCCAGTGTGCAGTGGAGTGGTAATTAGTGGTCATTAAAAATACCTAGCTAGTAAGCTAACATATTTATTTCTGCCTCTAGTTGATATATTAAAAAGGGGTTTTGATAAAGGAAAAATAACAATTATGTGGTCATAGTCCCTAATATCCGGTCGACATGTTTCAAGGTGTCCCCTACACCTCTTCCTCAGGACAACATGAGGGCCAGCCCCATGTATGCCACTCCTGTGATTAAACCTAGAATCAGGTAGAAAATAAAGTAGAAACACCTAGTGTGTGAATCTATCAAGTATACATACGGTTAATGTTGTATCCGTAGTATCTATATAATGGGAGAGAAAAGTAGATTTGTAGGTTAGTACATAGAGCTTGCCCACATGCTCAAAGAAGTCCTGGAGGCATCAGGGGGTAATGTAGGGCCCAGGGACCAGCACAGAGGGCCCTCCAGCAAGGAGGCAGCTCCCATGGCAGTCCCTGCTGGGCCCCATCAGCAGCAAGTCCCCTCTGTCAGGATTCAAAAGTGAAAACCTCATGGGGTCGCTGCCCCTCTTTTTATACAGCATTTCCCTTTGTTTAAAGGTACAGGGAAGGGGAGAGCCAGATACAACTCTTTCAGGGGAGCTGTTGAGCACTTTGTTTTGCTCAGCTCCCCTCTTCCATTCACAGGACAGGCCAGGCACATCAGACACACCACAGGAGGTGGAGCCAGCACTGTGGAGGGAAGGCACAGCTTTATTCAGGTCCCAGGTGCAACTCCTCCCTCCCATCTACATGCAGATCTCCCTATTCACCACCGGGCAGACCCATCCTGGCTCCTGGAGCCACCCACATCATCCAGCACCTGTCAATCACAAGCCAGACATGCAATTCACATCAGGCAGGCAGACACATTACACACAGAAATGCCAACTTCTAAAAGTGAGACTTCTCCACTAGTCACAATAAATCTGCGCACACCATTGCGCAGCATTTATTCTCACAAGTTTGCACATACTAAACTCGCTCCTGCACTCTTCTCATACCAGGAACTACCAGGTACACACACATCCCCATGCATTCCTATGGGAGAGCAGGCCCATCTCACCACACATACACAGAGAGCGCACACTCTTTACACTGGGCCACAGTGCTAAAGTGCGCAGAGGCCTAAAATCACCAACACCAGGTTACAGAAACAGGCTAGGAGAACGCAAACAGTTTCAGGGTGAACAAGCCGAAAGGGCCAAGTCCAACACAACCCCCTTTCAACCAAAACACAGGGCAGACCAATCGCTCCCTTGATGGGCTTCTCTGCTTTGGAAAATAGAACACGGACACGGGGCCGCAATGGTAGGGACACCCTCCGGTTCTACACCACTCTGAACCCACGTTTTTTCCTCTAAAACACAAACTCTCCATCCCAACTAGGATACCCCACTGGTACTCCCTAGTTGTCCACGGCCAGGAGCAGGCCCTAGGCCATCCAGTTGTCACAGGTCCTTGCCAATCCACAGAGTGGAGGGCAGTAACCCCTGGCACACAATAGCCATTCTCCACTCTCCCTCTCAGTGTAGTTCCAAACTACCACTGATCCTTCAACCTAGGTTCCGCACCCTCAGGCTGACCAGAGATCACGGGCAAGAGTGCCTCACCCTACCTCTACTTCTTGGGTTCTGCACCCTCCCAGGGGAGCACCCTCCAGAACACAACTCTCCCACCAGTTCAGGACCTCTCTCCATCAACTGGTCAACCACCTGGGATCTGGAGACTATTTCACTTTGGAGGTACAAAGCACACAGCACAGTCCCGCTTCAAGCAGGCGGGGGGACACAGCACACAGCAAAGTCCCCTTTCCTCTTCCTCAGTGGAAACAACAAACTGCAGGTGGGCCCCAGAACACACAGCAAGGGCAGCCTCCTTCGTCTCTTCAGCTGATCTACTTTGGCAGAGATTCCTTCTTGACTTGGAAGTTTCCTAGCCTCCCATCCAAGGGTCTTAACCCCAAGGTTGCACTGGAGGTCAGAGGCGAGGACGCCCTCCCTCTGCACCCCCTTCATGAATTCTGCACCCTCCCACCTTGGAGCGGTACCCCTGGAAGACAAACCGGTCAGGACACTGATTACAGATGCCCTTCCCTACAGGTCAGGCTGAACATGAACCTGGCCTTTCCCCCCTCAGGGAATGACCTCCAGAGGCCCCACAAATGGATCAAGCACTCTGGGCGGTCAGATGCCCAGCGAACCAGGACTTCATGGGGAGCACGCATGCCCTCCTGAGGGTGACACATAACTAATGTGTCATGGGACAGTCTGCCTGGCTTTAATCTCACGACCTCCTGTCCGCTTGGCAGGGCTCAGAGATCCCCTAGGACAGAAGTGTCGTCACCATGGTCACTCACGGGTGGCTCAGCCCTTCTGGCTGGCCCCTGACCCACTGGTTCTTCCACTGGGGACTCTTTCCCCCTCTCACCCCTCAACCAGACTTCCGCACACACCACTTAGGAGCAGTACTGCCCAACACCAGGACAGCTGAAGCTCTGGTTACAGACACTCCACATCCTCTAGACACAGGAAGATCCTCCTCAAATGACCTGTAAGTACAGCCTAGGCCCCTGGCCTGGCGTTCCCTTAGGGAACCTTCCAGGCCCGGAGACTGTGTTTCAGGCCACCATGGGACTCCTCGTCCCACACTCACTCCGTCTCCCCTGAGGCAGGACGTGAGCCCCTACACCCCCCCCCATTCTACTGGGACCTAGCTGGGCTACACTGAACCTCTTCCCCCACACAGGACCAGAAGATACACAAGCCACTACTTTTGGAATCACTTCCCAATGCCTCTGCAAGACATCTAGCACACAGCCAGAGATCCACCTCCAGTGCAAGCTCCTTATCACCAAAATAACTCACACACCACTCATTCAAACCCCCCCCCCCAGATTGGTGAGACAATTCCTCACTTCCCCTGACTCTCAACCTGTACCCCTCTTACTGAGCACCAGGTACCATCCTCTGGGAACTGGGAATGGGACTTCACGCACTGGACAAACGTTCGCTACCACCACTGGATCCCACCCTACTGGGGAATTCAGACACACACTACGCTCATGGGATAACCTCCCTCCTGAGCTATCTGTTTCTCCTCCACACTTCCTCTCTTCCCTCCTATCCACCCACTCCTCTGGGGACAGAAACAGGGATTGGGCACTGGACCCAGCAAGGGACTCCCTATCCATGGGAACCTCCCCACCTACTGCCATCCCGCCCTGTCATTTTTTCTCTTTTGCCACTAAACATACAAGTGCAGAAAACACCATTTCAAAATGACACTCTTGAGGAGAAACAATAATCCCCAACATGTGAATATCTAAAATGCAGAGTTTTGTAGTGAAGCCAGTTGTCCCTGTGGTACTGCGCAAAAACAAGTCCTAATTCCAACGCTGCCACCAATGTTAGAAATGGGATCTCTGGTTGGTTAAGGCTTGCGCCGAAGCCAGGCAGATACCACCACTCTAGTCAGGGCAAGGAAGTTACACGCCAAAGATAACCCCTGCTCACTCCCTTGGTAGCTTGGCACGAGCAGTCAGGCTTATCCCGGAGGCCATGTGTAAAGCATTTGCACACGCACACAGCTACAACATCCCAGGCACATTACGAAAGGAACTCCACACAAAAATATTGTAAGAAACCAGAAAAAATATTATTAGAACAATAGTAGATGTATTGTAAGAGAGCACAGTACAGCAGCTGACATCTTCAAGAACTGTAAATCCACTATTACATGGAATGTAAAACACAATAAACCATAGTAACAGATTACAGACTGTGTTTCAAGGAGAAACATAAATTAAGAATAACATTAAAGAGACAGTAAAGAAATATATAATGAACATAAGTATGCAATATATGCAACAAATCTTATCCCTTAAAATGAAAATGTTAAAAACAGAAGCAAAAATTAAGCTAAACAAAGTCCGTATACCTAACAGAAGAATTAATAACCCTATTGCTGATTTTCACTCTGGAAGCTACAGAGGTGTTTTTATCAGACAAATTGTGATAAGAAATAGCACTCTTTGGATCCAATTTGTTTCTCAAAAAAGATCCTTTTTCACAACTTGAGGATGGAAAATGAGAGTGATTATTTTGACATTTGACATCACGTCTAACATTCCAAACTTTCCCGTCATCGGTAACAATACTATTCAAGTTAACTTTAACAATTTTGCGAACAGGGCCATATTCGGAAAAACCTTTTGTAACATGACCTGGCTTCCGTATCCTCACAAAATCACGCACTACAAAAGTAGGAACTTTTTTTACATACAGCATCATAATACATCTTCATTTTGTCCTGATTATGTTTAACTCTCAATGAACTACTGTAATTATCCGCTGGCAAAGTGTCACCAATTTATTCTTTCCTCCACCAGGGACAAAGTTTTGAAACAGGTTCCCTACCTCTCAAAAGGCAAAATGGACTAAGTTCTGTAACGGAATGGGACTCGATTAAACCTTTCTACTTGGCCATTACCCTGTGGTTCATATAAAGGAGTTGTAATGTGTCTTATACCACAAGAACGAAGAAATTCTTCCACTTCATAATATTTCAATTGTAAACCATTGTCTGTAATCAGAGCCTCAGTGCTCCCTTCTCGTGCGAATACTTCTCTGAAAAATTGCACAATCACTTGAGAAGTAGCATGTGAAACAAATCTAACTTCAGACCACTTAGAATGATAGTCAATTAAGACAAGGGCAAAACAAGCATCTTGGGGTAAACGATAAAATGGACCTGAAATATCAAATGCCAATTTACGCCAAGGATTTTCTGGCCAAGCCATATGTATCAGGGGCACAGGGTGAGATTTTAACATTTCATTACTTTTAACACAAAGTGTACAATCCCTCACAACTCTATCAATCATCTTGTCCATACTAGGCCACCAAAAACTAGATCTTATGAGTCTTTTCATAGAAGACATACCAATGTGACACTCATGAGCAAGTCTGAGAATAACATCTTGCATGTGATCTGGAGGAACACACTTACCATACTTGAAAACAATATCATTGTCAATTTCCAACTCATTAGATACTTGCTGAAAAGATTTCAACTCTGGAGGTACAACGTTACCTTTAGGCCACCCTTTTTGAACATATCCTTTCAACAGATCCCAATTCTTATCTCCATCAGTACTATTTCTCCAATCATCTTCAGAGATAGCAGCAAACTCACTGGCTACAAAATCTCCTAAAAAAGCAACAATTTCCACATCATCTTCCCCATTAATCCTACTTTCCAAAATTCAAGGCAACCTAGAAAGACAATCACCTGTCACATTACTTCCCCCTGGGACATATCCTACCCAAAAATTGTACTCTTGTTACCTAGACATCAATCTACCAATGCCCGCAGTGGCATTGCGCCCTCTACCTGGAGATAGTATGGCAACTAAAGACTTGTGATCCGTTCTCAAAAGGAAACGACTCCCCACAAGAAATGTCGAAAATGTTGGATTCCCCAAACACATCCCAAAAGCTCTTTCTCAATAACCGAGTACTTCCTTTCTGTTTCATTCAGGATACGGGAACCAAACGCCACACACCTCTCGTTTTTGCCACACTTTTGTGATAAGACTCCTCCGAGGCCATACTCACTGGCATCCACAGTAACAATGCATACTTTATTGACACAAAATGGTTTCAAAGTAGGAGCATGAGCAATTTCATTTTTTATCAGTTGAAAAGCAGATTCTTGCCTCTCTCCCCATTTGAACTCAACCTTTACCCTTGTTAATTCTCCTAAAGGTTGCTTCTTGGTGGCAAATCACTTAATGAACTTACTGTAATACTCACATAAACCTGTGAAAGATAACAATTTGTCTTTATTGTCTGGAGGTGGAGCTTTCACAATAGCGTCTACAAGAGACTTTTTGGGAACAACTCCATCTCCTGAAAGGGTATGCCCTAAGTACTCAACTGTTTCACAAAATATTTTGCATTTGTTATCTTTGAGGGTAAGACCATGTAACTCCAAACGTTTACAAACCTCCATCACATGTTCTTTGTGAGAATCATTATTCAGGGAGAAAACAAGAATATCATATTGAAAACACTTAACGTAACCCTCAAGATCTTCAAAAATATGATGCATGGCACGTTGAAACACTGACGCCGCGGAGGCTAGGCCAACTGGCATTCTTTTGTATTGAAACAAACCTTCTAGCGTAAGAAAAGCAGTCAAATGCTTAAAACCTTCAGTTAACACAATTTGGTGGCATCCTGACCGCATGTCAAAGGTGCAAAAAACTTTCGCTCCCTCTAGCATACATACACCCTCATTAATTTTAGGTAGCAGATGACAGTCTACAATTAGATTGGCATTTAATGCCCTCAAGTCCACACACAACCATAAACTTTGGTCAGACTTGCGAGCTAAATAAATGGGGGAAACCCATTCAGCAGATTCAATCTCTTCAATGATATCCTCCTCAATCAGTTTTTGTTGTAAAATCTTGAGATCCTTTCTAATATTGATTGGCACATTTCTCAATTTCTGTTTAACAGGGACAGATCCCTCCTTAAGTTTAATCTGATGTTGGAAGTTATTAAGTTTACCTAAATCTTTCGAAAAAAACTTTAGGAAATGACTCAATAATTGCATGTCATATCACTATCATTAATCGCTCCTCTGATAATATCAGATTTTTGATACTCTTCAGTGATGACCATCACAGGATCAGAGTTTCTCGGATTAAGCATAATACCAAGGTTCCACTGATCCCTCCAACCAAGTACATTCACTCCCTTAACTGCAACATATAGATTTATAAATGCAACATGTCCTTTAAAATGCATATCTACCCCAATATAACCCTCCATGTCAATGACGGAACCATCAAAAGATTTGGCAATGTTGTCAGATCTCTTGAGATCAGGCAGAGAAATAATATTTTTGAACACATCACAGAAATACTCCTTAGTAATTATGGTCCAATGTGACCCTGAATCAGCCATAAGTTTACGAGAAACCCTCCAAACTTGTACATAGCAATCTGGTTGTTTCAGAGAATTGTAAGGGGTCCCTTGTTCTCCACAGTCAGTAATAGATACTACAATCCCTCTTTCAAGCTCTTCATTTTCCCAAACATCATCATTCAAACATGAAATTCTTCCCTTACTGGTGTTGCTAGGACCTGTGTTTCCAGTGAAAGCGTTCTTACACATACTGGCAAAATGTCCACGCTTACCACATTTTTTACATTCTCTCCCCAAAGCAGGACATATTGGAAAAGAAGCAGCATGACTAGTGTTACCACACCTAAACCAGTGAAAATCCTTATCAGACCTTCTAAATGTACATTGAGAGACAGAAGAATTCTGCTGTAAACCATAGGAATTTGAGGACTTAATGTTCAGTTCAGATTTAACAGCACACACTTCATCAGATTTTTCTTTTGACTTATTGTCAAGATATTTCATCCATTTGTCTGATTGCTCCATTGCTTTTGCAGTAATAATAACATCTTTCAGAACTAGATCACCCATAATCTATAGTTGTTCTTCGATTTTTGTGCTTTTAGTATGAACAATAATTTGGTCCCTAATCATTTCATCTGTAATTAGGCCAAAGTTAAAATTGTTCGAAAGATAACGTAACGCTGTAAGAAGGTCATCAAAAGATTCAGATTCTTCTTGAGCTCTAGTATAAAATTTGTATCTGTTCAAAGCTGTACTAGACGTAGGTTTGAAAAAAGCTTCCAGATGTATCATGGCATCTTCAAAGACATTCCTATCACCACCACCATCAAATTGAGGAAGTGTTCTGAACACAACTTGCCCTTCAGAACCTAATGAGTTTAATAGAATGTTCTTCCTTTCTGCAGAAAATCTGTCTCCATCAATAGCTTTTAAAAATGTTACAAATTCATCCTTCCATCTGTTTCATGGTATGGGGTTCACCTTTAGATTGGAGAAACTTAGAAGGCGGATCAAACTGCATTTTGCATATACAATCAGATAAAATGTTCTACAAAGAATAGCATTGTCGCACTGTCCAATCCTCTACTCAAAAGTCTTTATAGAATATTAATTGCAACGTACATCGTATTGTTTTAACAAGAATGGTGCCCCTCAAGGTAACAAAGACTGCCACTACCATAGATGTCGGCTTCCAATTAGAACCAAAAAGGTAAATCGGAGACTATTATATAGAGTTTGTTGTACCTCAGCACTCTACACAAATAATGTCAAAGAAGTAAATACCTCTAAGGGAGTTGTTCCCTGTCTTGGCCTAGTTAATAGGTCAAGATCACCTTCAAATGTAAGTATAAAATGCTGTTATTTGGTCAATTGTAAAGAGAACATCATCAAAAAAATGCTGTGATTTAGACATTTTAATAAATCATTTTTGAAACTATATCTGAACAATTTATCATAATTGTGGCATATAAGATATTGTGGTAATAAGATCCTTCTGTGCTGTGTTTCCAGACGAAGGAAGATGAAACAGGCAGCCGACACGTGTTTCGTTACAAACAAGTAACTTTCTCAAGGCTTAAAGGATCTATGATTGGATTTTTTTCAAGCCCAATCCTGGAACACGTATTTGATGAATGAGAAAATATACCTTTAATTAGGTGAATCAATTAGTTCCCCCTCTCGGCAATAGGTATATTCTACTTCGGAATTTCATAAAAATTCAACTCCTCTGGAAACACAGCACAGAAGGATCTTATGACCACAATATCTTATATGCCAAAATTATGATAAATTGTTCAGATATATTTTCCAAAATGATTTATTAAAATTTCGAAATCACTGCATTTTTTTGATGATGTTCTCTTTACAATTGACCAAATAACAGCATTGTATACTTAAATTTGAAGGTGATCTTGACCTATTAACTAGGCCAAGGCAGGGAACAACTCCCGTAGAAGTACTTACTTCTTTGACATTATTTGTGTAGAGTGCCGAGGTACAACAAACTCTAGATAAAATGTTCTTTTAATGCATGAAGTAGAACACTGTAACTTGCCACAATTAAAATAGTATATTCCTTATAGCAAAATAAAATAAATTAGAAGAAATAACTAAATAATATTAAATAAAATTGGGTTATATAAAATAGCTCAAACCTATAATGCCGGTAAAATACTCTTCAAGCTAAAATAGTTGTAGCGTTGGTCAGTGCTCATCAGCCCCGAAATTATACTCATGTATTTCAGTTCTCTTATGAAATCCAAAAGAGCGTGAAGAAAGCTACCGATCTTACACAGGTTGTCAAAGTAACCAATATGGCTGCCACGTATGCGCTATGATGAGTAGCGTAATGTGAGACTAGAGAGTCTCTGACAGGGCTAGAGCATGAGAGGATAACAACGGATTCCAGGGAAGCGCTCGAGAGGTTCGCTCGCTAAGTCGCTCTTGGTTTGAAGGTAAACAGAGCGCGTGAGACCCGTTAACCTGTGCGTGTATGAAAGACTATGTTCACATTTGGGTGTGCTTGTGCATGTCTGTGCGTGTGATGGTGTTGAAATGTATTTGGTTGTTTTTGTATTAGAGCATGTGATTCTATGCGTGCTTGTGTTTGTGCGTGCAGATGTTTATGTATGTGTGCTAATGTCTGTGTGTGTGATGGTGTGTGTGTGTGTGCATGTATTTGTGTGTACATCCTTGGATATTTTTGTTCTGGAGCATGATAGTTTCTGTATGTGCATTTGTGCGTGTCTGCGTGTATATGAGAGTGAGCGCATGTGTGTGTGCATGTGCATGTCTGTGCACGTGATGGTGTTTGCATGTGCGCGTATTTAGGTGTTTTTGTATTACAGCATTGGATTTTATGTATGCTTGTGTTCTTGGATATTTCTGGCTATGTGCTTGTCTGTGTGTGTCAGTGCGCATATAAGAGTGTGTGCTCACATTGGTGTGTGCTTATGCATGTCTGTGCGTGTGATGGTATGTGCACGCTGGATTTGTTATTTACTGGCGGCCGCTGTCCTGATATTTACTTTAACTGCCTGATGCCTAACCTTAGGATGGCCACCAGTGTACCAGTGTACAGTACAGTCCCCTGCCTGACTGCAAGATGGCTTCCACAGTGGTCCCCTACACGTTGTTTTACTTCCCTGGGACAACAATTGGATATTGACCAGACCTGGAACCTATCCCCTAATCTGCCTACATACCAGGACTTTGAACCTGCGGAACTTGGTATGCAACGGTTACCACACATTTTTTACAACGCGGTACCGTTACCACGCTACTTTTACCACGCAAGTCGTTACCACAACTTGCGCTGGGGGGCGCTCCAGGATAGTAAATTGTTTAATTTACTATCCAACTCCTTCCCTAGAGTCCACGGGGACTGGAGTTGGAATAGTAAATTAAAAAATTTACTATCCAGCGCCCCTCCACGCAAGTCGTGGTAACGACTTGCGTGGTAAAAGTAGCGTTGTAACGGTACGCGTTGTAAAAGAACGCGTGGTACCGTCATACATCCGCGGAACTTACCCCTGACTGTGGAGACCTCAGCGATTTGGTTGATGCCCGGTGGAGCTACCATATAGCTAAAGAGAAGATCGGTTGTGGACCCCCCCTCTCTGCCGTCACCTACCCAGCCGGACCTTGGGCAGATTTTCCCCTCGTCTCTTCATCCTGTGTTCCTCCTACCCCTTTACCCTGTCCCCTTACCCTTCCTGCTCCATTCCCCTTGTCCCCTATGTTCTTTAAATGCTTTTCTTGAAACTTATGTAACTTTTAACTGATGTAATTTGCAACATTACTGTCCCTCATGTAAAGTGCTCTGATTCCATCGGGTCTAGCCAGCGCTATACAATAACTCATTAATTAAATTTGCTCCCATTCAGTACTCTTTCTCCCTTTGTCTACCTCCCTAGCTACTATCCACTCTCCCCTGATTCTCTCACCTTGCCTGCTAGTCTGCCTAGCCCCCTGTCCTTTGTGCCCTTTGACTAAGCACTCCTCACCTTGTTCTCAGGAGTGCCCGCTGAGAGAGTCCACTGCGCCAAGGGAGCCACTCACAGCTGAGGTATGGTATGGCACCCCTTGCCAAAGCACTCCCTCTCCCCTTTTTGGGAAAGGATCCAGTATGTAGGCCTTGGAGTCTCAGAGACCCCTCTGAGAGAGTCCACTGCATGAAGGGAGCCTCCCGCAACAGAGATAGGGAAGTGATACCACTTCCCCTGGGATCACAGCTTACTGGACTTTGGACGTTGCATTGACTCGTCTACCGCTGCTGCTGCTAGCTGCTAGCGTGTCTGCGTCCAGGATCAGTTAGCGTTTTCTGCTCGAAATGCTCGAATCATTGCCGAGGCTGATCGATTCTACAGGCTGCTCGGAAAACTTTTTTGTTGGATTTAAAAAATCTCGAAGTCCAGGAGTCTGAGGGCTGCTATTTACTGACACGGGGCTCACGGCAGGTGAGAGCAGAGGAGAGGAGACGGGGAGAGAAGTTGTGCCAGAGACCGCGGCTCCCTCAGCAGTGGCGGCTCTTGCAGGAGGCGACCTACGATTAATGTAAGCAGCCTGGTCAGTTAAGCAAGTCAAGCGCTGCATGCCGCTACTGTAAAAAGCTTTTGTTAGCGCTGGGAGTGTGGATTCTTGCCCCTTTTGGATCGGACTTTGGATCAGACTTTGCTTTTTGATTAGACTTTGTTTGATTCTGGTTTTTGTTTCTTGCTGAGTGCTATTTGAGTGCTATTTGAGTACTATGGACACGCAGCCGACCGCAAATTGCGCCCCAGGAGGTGCATAAGTCCCTGCACGGACCCGGTGGAGCGGGGGACACACCTTGCAGTGGGGGCTACCTTGTGGAGCAGCAACTCTTGATTTTTCCGTGTCCCGCCTGTCTCCCTCCCGCCGCCGCACCTTCAATCTCGAGCGGCCGCTGTGTGGAGGGAGGACAGGAACTACACCCCCCAGACTACCTAGCGGCGGAAGACGCCGCCGACCGCAAATTGCGAGCCAGGAGGCGCATAAGTCCCTGCACAGACCCCGCGTCGCTGGATCGCGCGCGGGTTTGCGCCGAGGCCTGAGGAGGACGGGACGGGGTGGGGCTACCCCCCTTGGCTCTTTGTTAAGAGAAGGTAACGAAAGACATTTGCTATTTCCTTGGCTTTCCGCTTACTGACTTTGCCCTTCTCCAAGGACATTTTTCCTTCCAACGCGTACGATTTATCGATAACTAATTTGTTACATTCAAATCACACCATGATTCGCAAGGGGGATAAAATCAATAGTACAACATTGTCCATTGTTAGAGAAGTCGTTAAAGGCATATCCCCTCAGCCCATGCAAACAGCAGACACAGAGCACGTTTTTACATGGTTAGATGATTTAAACAGCCTGTGTAAAACTAAACATGTTTTAGTGGAATCACCGCTTCCCGTCAAAAGCTCCTGTCTATTACCTGATTCTGTCAGCCCCTTGCAACCCCTCCCATTATCCAAAAACATCAACATTGAAAACACCCAAAGGATTGCAACTCCCCAGTTCTTATCTGCTAAAAGGAAATATACTGGGGCTAATCACATTGGGAACCAACCAAAAATCCCAAAATTGTGTTCAAGCCCCACAGTCCCAGTCAGTAATCCTTCCACGACTCCTGAGGCTGCTGAGAAGCTAGTTGTCCTAGCATCTCCTACACAGCCGGATCTATTATCCCTTATTGAACAACTGGTCAGCTCTATTATATCACCACTAATAGAAAAAATAAACACACTAGGGGACAGGCTGACTGGATTGGAGGAAACCATCAAGTCAAACCTGCTAGCCAATAAATCCCTTATAACACCTAATTGTTCCCACCCATCAACTACCCCCAAATGCCCCAAGCCAATTACGCAAGACAAAAGGGCTCCAACCCAATCAATAGTCGCCAATGCACCAGCCCCAATAGCCTGCAAAACTTCTTCTAAAGCCTTTTTGCTACAGCGAACTGCTCCTAGAGCACAGTATAATAAAGTTACCCCTATCCAACTCCCACCGGAGGCAGCACCCTTTGTATGTGTCCTCGCGGGAGTACCATCGCTTACAGCTGGGAAAACCGAGAGACAACATGATCTGTTGAACAAGGTTAAATTTTGGCTGTCAAAAAATAGACCCCTGCCACCTAACTTCGAGGGTACAATCATGAGTGTCAGAAGGATGGGCTGGCTGGGTTCCCTCCCAAAAGACATCGATGGTGACCTAGTACTCGTTAGATTTAGGCAGAGGCACATTGTCCCATATCTGCGTACCTGTGCACCCCAAGATGGAAACAGCCCAATCTCCGTCTGGGATTTGCATAATTTTTACCCTATAATGCCGTGCATCCCCACATCTAGCCTAAAGGTAGGCTGCAACATGTTAATGGGCAGAGGTCTCCTTGTACCAAGCGGCCGTAGCTTTCCCAGCTATACCAGACACGAAACACTGCTTTATAGTCCTAAGTATTGGAATCCCTACTAATTACTGTTTGATTTAAGCCCAACCTGCGGAAAATACACTATAATTAAGATATTTATCCCCACAGGTCGAGAATAAGTTTTTTAACTTCAGATATTATGTGTTATTGTATGTATGTTTTTATCTATTTTAATTGTACGCTTTTATGATTTTAAACCAAAATCGAATAAAGCTATACTGACTGACTCGTCTACCGGTTTGTGTCCCCATCGCTCTTCCCCTCCTCTTTCCATGCGATGTCTTTCACCCTCCTCTTCCCCACCTTCATTACCTGTCTACTTCCCCAGCTCCTTCCCCCTCCCCTGAATATTTCCCCTTGCCTGCTTTTCCCTATACATATTTGTTCTTATTGTTTATCTTGACCTTACAAGTAACTATGTTGCCATGCTCTAATAACTGTGTAACCTTTGTAACTATGTACCCTGTAACTATGATCTGATGCTCAAGTAAAGCGCTCTGATACCTCCGGGTCTAGTCAGTGCTATATAAAACCTTTAAAATAAAATTAAAATAAATAAAAAAATAAAAAAATAAGGGAATATCAAATTTAGAACTTGACCATATGAGGTAAAGTCTCATTAGAGGGTCCTCACCCTTGATGATATGTCACTGTAGTGGCAACAGAGCATTACCTACAAATCTGTCCTTGAGCCTGGTGACCCTGAATCCAAACGCCAAATTTAAGAAACCACTATTGGCATAGCGAACTTGTTGTTGATGACTTATTGTGCCTGAAATATGTGTGGCACCACATTGTGACCACTGGACATATGACTTTCAGACAAACATTACAGACTAACAGAATAGATTAAATCCTGATGCATCATTGACATGTTACTCCTTTGCAAGGCGTAATAAAATAAAAATATTAGATTTAAGACAAACGCAGTTACAAGGAGAAGATGAGGCAGGTTGAAGCTAAATAAATTATGCTAGAAATATGGCCAAACATGGTGCATTACGAGAGATATATACTAGTACCCAAACTTTGATCCAAAAGATGTGGAACCTGCAGAAATGCCGCACAAGATAAAGAAATAGAAGAGGAATATGTTAAAAAGTTTACCAAATGGTGACCACATAAAGTAAACCATATTTAGCTATACGAGCACACAAATAATGCTAAAACAAGAGTTAGATCAACAATGATGAAGCTTCTGATCACTATAAAATCACCCAGACGTGTTAGGTTCCGGTGCCTGGATCTCTGCCTGAGTTGGTTTGGCACTGTGGACCTCATTCATAAGAGGGTTGTGTTATTTTTGCAACTTGCAACATGGTACAAGCATAACACAAACCTCTAAGTCAGATTTTTCAAACCAATTGTGTGGGTTAAAATACTTGGAGTAACACACACAGCGCAAATCGCTGCATTGTGTTACTTCACCCGTGGTAGGCATTTGATAGGCATTGCTTGGGTGGTCCCACTCAACTCTCATGGATTTTGATGCATTTCCAGATTTACAAGAACTTGTAAACCTAGGGATTTGCCAAACACATACATCTTACCAAGGGAGGTGTAACAAGGAAAGATATATCTATTTCTCCTAATTTCTTCCTCTTTCTATTTGCACTGCATTCTGTAGCACACATAGAAACAGGAAAATGCCTCTGAGGATTAGTTTTGTGCAGGAAGGTGCCCTTTCCTAAACAAAAACTATCCTGCATGCCACACAGGAACCCTTGGCCATGCAGCAAGGCTGCTTGTGTTGGTATTAGGGTGCCAAATGGGCAGCAGGGAAAGGAAAGGAAAGGAATGCACCATATTGCCTGCGCAAGTTCTTAATAAATGAGGCCCACTATATTTTAAGCAAGCTTACATGCTTACACCATTATTGTTGAGGCTACATCAAATATGATACTCTTGGTAGAATTCAAAATATGTCTAAATTAAATATGTTATAACAAAAGGGACGGGCCCTAACAAAGTTAACTGTATCCAAAAGCAATTGTACTCAGAAAACCACTAGTTTTGTTAGAAGAACCTTGACCGACCAACCCAGTTGGTGGCATGCTTCTTCATCAGATTCCCACCCAGGGTGAAGAGTGCATCGACGCTTGATTGGATGGGTGGGAGATGGTGTGGAAGGAGGCTCAGCGGTCTAGGATGAGGGCTGTGGTCTCGACCCGGTTGAGGAGAGAGCCAACGTCATCTGTGGTGGTGAGGAGTGCAGTCTCTGTGCTGTGGTTCAGTTGGAAGCCGGATTGGGAGGTGTCCAGGATGTGGTTTGCTTTGATGAACTCGGAGAGTTGGGCGTTGATGGCCTTCTCTATGACCTTGGCTGGGAAGGGTTAGGAGTGAGATCTGTCTGAAGTTCTTGAGGTCAGTTTGGTCTGAGTATGGCTTCTTCAGCAGAGGGTTTATCTGTGCATGTTTCCAATCATCAGGGAAGGTGGCATTTTGAAGAAGTAATGGATGGTGTGGCAAAGCTGTGGGGCGATGGTGGCGGCTGCTCTGTGGAAGATGTGGTACAGGCAGGGATCCATCGGGGCACCTGAGCAGATGCTCTTCATGGTCTTAAGCGTGTCCTCTGTTGTGAGTGGGTTCCAGCAGAGCACAGTGTGTTGGGTTGCGGCTTGGTTATGTACAATGGTGGTGGGCATGGATGGCCGGATGTGGGGTGTCAAAGCTGTCTTAGATCTTCCTAATCTTTTGGTGGAAGAGAGTGCTGAGTTTTTGCAAAGGTATTTAGAGGGGGGCATGTCTGTGGTCTCATTGTTGGGCCTGGTGAACTCCTTGACGATGGCGAAGCATTCATTGCTGATGTGTGCATTGGCACAGATTCTGTCTTGGAGGGCCATTTTCTTAGTCATGTTCAGGAGGAGGTGGTGTCCGTTGATGGCAGGTTTGAAGGTTGCGTGAGTTTCCGGGGTTTTGTTGTGCCTCCATTTCTTCATGAGATGTTTGCAGGGGCACCTGGACTCGTCGAGAAGGGACTGAACCTGACGGCATACTTGGAGTGTTGTTTGCCTGGTCTTTCATTTTGGGGTGCTGGAGCATTTGGAGATCCATCAGCGAAGGTTAAACACTGCGATGTTGGCATCAGTGGGCCTTGGTGGAGTGGTGGTGCTGAGGAAGTAGACGGGAAGTTCTTCGGTGGCCTTGCTACAGATGCGGCAATGGGGCGATGATGGTGGGTGTGGTATAAGCGAGATGGAGGTAATGATGATTGGTCTAGGGGAGTTTGGTGGTGTGGCTGTAGTTGAAGTTCCCGCTGGCGGAGAAGACAGGAGCGAGCATGTGTCCGGCTATGTGGGTCAGTGCAGTGACTAGCTGCTTGAGTCCAATGTTAGCGAGGTTCTCCAGGAGGAAGGTGATGTTCTGGTCACTGGGGTTGTCTGGGTGGAAGTTGGGGTCTCCGAGTTGGATGTAGTCGGTGGATGTGAGAGCCTGGGGTGTGATGAGGTCGACAATGGCATTGGTTAAGAGGTGTCAGAGGCCGGGGGCCTGTAGATGAGGGTGCCACGGAGGGTGGGGTTGGGGTTGGTCCGGATCTGGAAGTGAAGGTGTTCCATGGTTGCCATTGGCTCATTAAAGTGCATGGTCAGTCAGAGTGTGCTTTTGTGGATGATGGCAATGCCTCCTACTGGGTGGTCAGGGTGGTCCTTGGGAGTGATTTTGTAGCCGTCTTTGATGGTGATGTCTGGTCTTGAGCTGAGGTTGGTTCAGGTTTCCGTGAAGAAGGTGATGTTGGAGGTGGTGTTTCGGAGGGCCCATATTTCTGTGGCGTGTTTCTAGAGGGATCTCACATTGAAGAGGGTGCAGTTGAGCCACTCAGGTGTGCTGTTGGTCAGCTGGGCAGGTAGAGGAGCTGGTGTGGTGGCGTGGCAGAAGGCGCAGTTGCAGCTTCAGCAGATGAGAAGTGTCCAAGGGTATTCTTAGGGGATGCTAGATGGCAGGCGGTGTGGTGTCCAGGGTTGAGGAGGGTGCTGGCAACATAGCGGAGCAGTGTCAGAGAAGTAGGGTCCCGGGTGCTGGGCACAGTCAAGTCCCGGATGGACACTGATGGGTTTGCCTTTGATGCATCTTCGGAGTGCCAGCGGAGAACCTGCCATTGAGCAGCCTCACAGCTGATAAGTGACCGCCATTAAGCAGTGCTGCTTGGTGCTGGACAGCTGGGAGGCAGGAAACGTGGCCGCGGGAAAGGACACTAGAGGGGGCAGGGCTGCAGGCAACAAGGGAAAGGACAGAGAGAAAGGAACTGAAATGTCACAGAAAAAACAAAGCCAAACAAAGCAAATAAAGAAAAACAAAGCCAGAGGCAGAAAAGCAATGGAGAAGAGCAGAAAGATGGACAGAAACAGCAGAAAAGTGAGACTGGAGGTCTGTCAAGCAGCAGAGCTGTGACGCTCTACCACTGGACCACCAGGGATGAGGCACCAGCAGGAGCCTTTGGGTGGTGGAGGGCTTTGAACTCCTGACCTCGGTGTCAGAGGAACCAGCAGAAACAGATGGGGGCCGCAGCACCAGACGGCGCTGCGCCCGAGGAAGGAGCAAGTCCACTAAGGAATATTTACCCATACACCAAAAGGCTAACTAAAAGGATGCGAGGAAAGGCAGCACCACCCGGTCGCCTCCTCCAATCTAACAGTGTTGACTAGATTCCGTGTTCCCTAGTGACCCAGCGAGAAATGGTGGAACAAGCTGTGTGCCCACGGCCTGGGCCTGAACCAACTCCGGTGCCCCTGCCACCAGCTGCCACCAATGGCCAATATCAGCATCTTGAGCCAGTTAGTGAAGCCCATCACCAGTCTTGTGCAGTGTCCTCGGCAATGTGGGTCCGCCGCACCACAGGGATTGCTCATGGCAAGGTGTGCACTTCCCACAGGTGCCAAGCCTGGGCCCTACATGACCCCTGGGCCTCTTCCACTCCCTGTCCTACATTCTCTCACCTGGACATGGACACCATGGGTCAATCTGCTGCGCTCTCGCTGAATCTGTGCCTGAGTACAGCAGTCACCTTCGAGTCCTCTGGGGAACCTCTTGATGCTGGTGATGCAATAGGACACTCTTAAGTGTGAAGTTGCGGTTCTCCCGCCACGCAAATTCTGCGCAGCTCAGGGGCCTCACCATCTACAGAGTCCAGACAGAGCCACCTCCTCCGGCCTGTGATGCAGAGAGGCGTGGCCCACCATTAGTAATCTCCTCCATGCATCCAGGTGCAGTGGTGTGGCATGCTATGCAATGCAGACTTCCCCACATCGGTGCGCAGGAGCACCTCTACCAATCACAGCTCCAAAGGGGCACCAGGCAGTCTTCTCACACAGGTCAGCAATGTGTCTCCATGCAACCTGGCAGACTTCGCCAGCAGGTAAGGTTGATCCCTGACACCTCAATGTTTACAGCCATGGACCACAGGTTCAGTGACGAGGCCGCCCACCTCCACCGTCAGAACACAGTAAATCCACAGCACTGGTGCCTCCCACTCTGGGTCTCAGACGCAGGCCCAGTGAGGCCGCCAAGCACTGAGAATGCTAGCTCTTCCAGACATCGGGTGCCATGGTGTCGCAAGGATGGCACAATGATAAGTGCTGCATCACAATTTTTTCCCAGCAATGCGCCACTTTTCACTAATGAGGCACTGATTCTGCATTTCCTCTTCCCGTGGGACACTGACTGGTCATCCTGGCTGTTAGGGGGTCTGGAGGGTTGTTTACCCATGCTGAACTTGGTCCTGGCTGCTCCATTTAGCATTCCTGTGTTTTTCTTTTCTTGTATTTCCTTTCAGATGTATTTGTAGGCTCTTTTTGCCTCTAGAGGTAGAAAAGTGAAGTTGGGCTGACTAACATGAATTTTGTTGCCGCTATTTGGCCGGTCATTACTTTTTTTACACTTGTGGCAAGATTTGTATTGCTGTGATGCTAGTTAGCACCAATTTTCGCCACTGCTAGCTGATCCTAATGCCATGTAATGACATATTGTAAATAGGTCGCTAACATGGCCATGGATTTCGGCGATAGTCAGTGGTAAAGAAATTGCCACTTAGCAATGTCAATACTGCTTAGCAGCAATTCTTGTAAATATGCCCCAAAGTGCCAAATGTGGATATCTGGTCATTCCGGTGTCGCAGGGATTCTGCTCCTAAACAGAACTGTGCACAGAGACTTTGAATCTCAGTGAATTAGGATGTGCCAAAACTCACCTTAGTATCCAAAATCCCCTACCGGACTAGCAATCAGTGTCTCATTGGTTCTTCCATACCCCCAATGATTAGACAACCCAGAACATGAACTTAGAATACCTCAGGTAACGTGGAACACACGAACACTCTTTCGTTATACTATCATACCAGTCCAAAATGAGGAGTAAATAAAGACACATGCAACTTTTGAAATATTTATTTCTAGTGCCGTGTTCTCAAGCGCAGTATCTTAGCTAATACAAGCAAACATATTATAAGCAACAAGGTTATGAGCATAGTTAGTATTCCATAAAATACAAAGGGAGAAAGCATGTTAAAATGCTAAAGGGAAGAAGGCTAAATTGCACCTCAGCCTTACCCTCCGTTGCTAGTATATTATATTATATCTACAGAAGGTCTCTTTGGGATTACAAGGGCGGCCCCATACCTCTGGTCCTAGGAGAAAGGTATCACATCATTTTCTACACCAGCTCTCTGCATGCGAATGTTCTCCAACTGTGTATGCATGCTCTGCGCAGTGCATTATTAAACGCGCCAAAATCAGAGGTGGCCACAGCTGCATATGTGTTATGTCTAGGATGTGTGCTGATCAGACCGAACAACAACCACTGTGTTGAAATAACCTTGAAGGCCTCGGCACTCACTGTTCAGACATAGCTTACCAAGCAAGGCTGATACTAAAATGAAAACATATTATTCTTGTGTGAAGCAAAATATTCTGCTAGACTCTAAACATTTATATTATTGTGTGCCGTGCGCAAAAGCGGCAGAGAGGAAAAATGGCGTTTAAACTTCTAATAAGCTCATGCTAACTTAACACAGTATAAAGGCAAAGCCCATCTCCATGACACCGGACTGGGAAAAAGTCACCAGTTCAGGCTAATGGCAATGGAGCGCATGCTGGTTACAGGGACCCAGTTAAGCCCTCTGAACAGAGCATGGTAAATCCTGTTTTGAGGAGCATTGTGAGAAACGACTTTGAAGATGTTGTTCAGCCAAAGCGATGTGTTGGTTCTGAAATGCGGTGAGGCAGTGATGTATGGGCCTCTGTCGTCATTAAGATTCCAGTTGACAGGGCTTGTGATGCAAAGTTCTGCATTGAGGATGCAGCACGCAGTCGGGGCAATGAGTCGGTTCCAGGGAGCTGAAAGGTTGCAATGACAAGTCTGTTTGTCATTAATGAGAGATGCTAGGGCCTATGCTGAGTATGCATCACGCAACTATTGTTCAAATGAGCTGCAATTCAATGCAGGTCTTTGCAATGGGCCCAAACCATGCAGAAACAGTGATGCGTCGGTTCTGCTTGGGTTTGCGCAGCAGAGAAGATGCATTAATTCGGCTCGATCCACAGAGGCTGGCAGAGCAACTTAAGCCCACTTCCAAGTGTCCAGACTGGCTTGGCACCACATGGCATGGTAGACTCACAGATGGCAGAGTCCAGGAGCAGGTGCACAGTTGTCTGAAGCCTGTTGTGTCTCTGAGGCTTCAGATCCGGAGGCCAGTCAACTAGCCCTTGGAGTCATTCTGGCATAGCAGCCAGGGCAGCTGACTCTGGAGCACAGGGCTCATGGTTCGATCCCTGGCTCTGGCGGCAGATCATCTCAGCACCATGTGACTCTGGGCAATAGCTCACCTAGGGCCTCATGTAGGTAAATGGTATTTACCGATTCGTAAATACCGAATTTTACCGATTCGGTATTTACAAATCGGTAAATGCTATGTAGGTAAATAATCGGTAAAAATTACCAAATCGTTAAGATTCGGTAATTACCGAATCAGTATTTACAGATTCGGTAATTGCCATTGATTCCTATGGGCCTTGAGGCCCATAGGAATCAATGGCAATTACCGAATCGGTAAATACCGATTCGGTAAAATTACTGAATTGGTAAATTTACCAAATCGGTAATTTTTAAGGCCCCTACATCTCAATCTCCAAATACCGGTCGGTAACGGCCGAAATCGGCCGTTACTGACCGGTATTTGGCCACCTACATATGGCCCTTAATCTCCACGATGGCTCCCAGCACCTTGAGACCCGTAGGGGTGAGAAGATCTTGCTTTATAAATACCGTATTTACAGATTTATGTATTTCAAGAGATGCAAGTCCAGTTCTTCTCACCCAGGCAAGTGGGCAGCAGGCAGAGGATGTGGCTTAATGTCCAGAGCTGCCAACTTCAGAGCTGGTGTTCCAGGTTTGAGTATCGACGTCAGCTCAACAACCTGTGATGCTGATCGAATCACATAATCTCCTGTGCCTACTGAGAGCACCTGGATACCTTCATGGTTGAGAATCTGAGCAATACAAATCTACTTTTCATTTCAGGGCAGAAGAGCAGGGCAGCAGTCCATCAAACCAGCAGTCAAGCAGCATGGTGGTCCTTTCAGCAGAACAACACTCCTTCGTGACAGAGTATCCACGGGTTCAGAAATGTACTGAAGAGTTGGTGTCTGAGGTCCTGTATTTATACCTAGTTATGCCTTTGAAATGTGGGTGAAGCTTCTAGAAGCATTTCTGGCCCTGGCTCCAGACTAATTATAGGGGGTATGCAGGCCTTTGTGCGGAGACAGGACACAGCCTAGCTAAGTGTAAGTGGTGCTGGGCCCAGATTCTACCTCCGATTCTGACAGTGATGACCAATTCCAGTCACACCTATGTTTTCCATTGTGTGTGTCTCTCTAGGAGGAATGCACAAAGCCCAAGGGGGTCATTAAAATGGGGGGCGGACTTTGTCCACCCGCCATCCTATCGTGAAAGGGGACTGCTGAAATGGGACTGCCCGCCATAAGGGCGGGGGTCGCGTGGGGGCCATTAGGATGCGCCCACCACAGTGGCGGGTGCACCCTGCATTCCTGACATTGTGGCGGGCGGTGCACTCAGCAATGCCAGGGAGGCATGTTGTGCACTTCCATGCACAACATGGCAGGCACTTTACAGTGCCTGCCATGTTGTGCATGGAACTGCAAGGGGTACCATAGGTACCCCCATGTGCACCCCTCGGAGTCCTTGGGGGCCCACAACAGACCCCCGCAAGCAATTCCCGCATACCTTTCCGTGGCGGCAATGCTGCCACGGAAAGGCATGTTTCCGCCCCCATAGTAATATGGCTGGCGGTGTCTAACAGACACCGCCACCATATTAAACTCTTTTCCGCCCGGTCGACTTGTCAACTGGGCAGAAAAGAGGCAGACGGTCTTTCCGGCGCCGTGGTCCCCCCCGCCATAGTAATATGGCGGGGGGAAATGAGTGGCGTGTAGGGTCGGATCTCGGGTGGATGGCCAACACCATGCAGGCAGTGGCGATCCGCCCGTGATCCTAATGGGCCCCAAACTGTCAACTATACCCAGTCTTGTGGCCCAGAACAGGCTGCAGGCACCAAATGGTTGAAACAGGAAAAGCCAAATTCCTAAAAATAGCATTTTGAAAATTTTAATTTAAAATCCGACTTCACCATTAGTAATGATTTTCAGTACAATTCCAGAGCCACCAAAAATTAACTGGTTACATGTTCCTATTAGATTTTGCATCCTTGGTGTGGTTTCTCCAGACTTGTTGCCTCTTCCTCCTGTATCTTTGACTGTGTGCTGGATTTCATTTTGGCTGGCTCAGATGCTTTGCTCACTTTTTTTACGGCTGATCAGTGTCAAAGTACAAGTGCTCCCTGTGTAAATTGTGAATATGATTGGTTATCCACGATTGGCATAGTTGATTTACTGGAAAGTCCCTACTAAAGTGCACTGAGAGTGCCAATGCTACTAGTGGGCCTGCAGCGCTGATTGTGCCACCAACACAAGTAGCCTTTCAAATGTGGCTCAGACCTGCCAATGCAGTGTCTGTGCATGCAGTTTTAGCTTCCATGTTGTCCTGACAAATGCACGTACTTGCCAGGCCTTAACCTTCCTTTTTTCTTACATATAAGTCACCTGTAAGGTAGGCTCAGAGTAACACCATGGGCAGAGTACAGTGTATGTTAAAGGTAGGACATGTACTGGTGTGTTTTGCATGTGCTGATAGTGAAATACCCTGCATTTCATGTTTCACTATTGAAAAGCTGTCTGTCCCATAGTTTAACATAGGAGTTGCCTTGTACCATCTTACAAGTGTAACTGTTAAGACACACATCGAAGCACCGTAGGAGAAGAAACAGAACAAGGAACCACAAGCCCCAGAATCACACCCGCCAAGAACTACAATTCCCAAAGGGCCGTGCGCGGTACCACACGAGGAGGGCGGCGCCTTAAAGACAACCAGGAAGCCAGCGGTCGGCTTCGGATATTTTGAATGGTAGACGCGAAGCCGTGCAGCCGACGCTCCAAAGAAGGTGAGCTGTGTGTTGAGTGTGGAAGGGCGGAAGCGGGGGACGCTATTGCCGGACGGCGACTGCACACAAACAGGACCCTGTAACTCGGGCGTTTGTGAACGTCCTACCCATTGCACTTTGCTACCCCTGGGTGGGGCTCCGTCCACCACAGAACCTTGCCAGTCCCCGCTCGAGGGTTATTGAGCGCGTGGGACACAGTTCCCTCACGAACCTTGCCAGTCCCCGGTCGAGGGTTATCGAGCGCGTGGGACACAGTTCCCTCACGAACCTTGCCAGTCCCCGCTCGAGGGTTATCGAGCGCGTGGGACACAGTTCCCTCACAAACCTTGCCAGTCCCTGCTCGAGTGTTATCGAGCGCGTGGGACACAGTTCCCTCACGAACCTTGCCAGTCCCCGCTCGAGGGTTATTGAGCGCGTGGGACACAGTGCCCTCACAAACCTTGCCAGTCCCCGCTCGAGGGTTATCGAGTGCGGGAGGCACAGCACCTTTATTGAACTCGGCCAGTCCTCACTCGAGGGTTTCGAGTGTAAGGAACATTACTGGATTTCCGTTCGTTATTGTATTTGTTTGCCCTCCGTTGGAGCGTGTCAGGACTGACACGAGTGCGGAGGACGAAAGTAACAACACCAACCCGCTTACTCCATACTCGATTGGCATTGTCGGCCATTCCTTAGCACGGTGTCCTCTGTTGGTGGATGCTAGGACTGGCATCCGTGCAGAGGACGGTTGGACAACTACCGTAGCACTGCCTTATAGAGTGTCGTATACTTTTCCTATTGGTAGGAGCGAGCTGTAATAAAGAGCTATTACCAAGCTACGTTTGTCCCTGTCCTTCGTGTAAGAGAGGTGGTAGTTACCCAATCCCAGGGTATACCGGATTACATAATATCTGACCTCACATACATCAATCCACCTCCTGGTTGGGTAACAGGCCATGGCCACCATGGAGGACG
Source organism: Lissotriton helveticus (assembly GCF_964261635.1). Taxonomy (NCBI): domain Eukaryota; kingdom Metazoa; phylum Chordata; class Amphibia; order Caudata; family Salamandridae; genus Lissotriton; species Lissotriton helveticus. The sequence goes on along the minus strand of NC_136071.1, from coordinate 1,087,678,818 downwards.
TGTTGGCGGCTTTGTTGGACGTACAAAACGAACTAGCGGCGTCACGCCAAGAGACAGCGGTCCTAAGAGCTAGGGTGGACAACCAACAGAGGAACCCGTTTAACGCAGGGGCTTCTACCACGGGGACGCCTGCTGCCGTGGTAGTGGAAATACCTGTGGCAATACCTCTTGCCACACCGGAAAGGTACAGCGGGGATCCCACCACAGTCCAGGTCTTCATAACGCAGGTGGCACTGCACTTCTCCTGTAAGCCGAAGTCGTTCCCCACCAGCCAGGCGAGAGTCGCCTTCATGATATCTTATCTGGCGGGGAACGCTGCTCAGTGGGCAGTCCCGTTGGTGAGCAGGGACGATCCGCTGTTGTACGATTGGGAGCAGTTCCAGGAGGAGTTCATAAAAGTGTTCGACCGGAGAGCAGATTCGTACACGGCAGACAGGGAATTACTGGAGCTGGAAAAAGGCACAACCGGGCTTGTCCGGTACCTGAACGCATTTCGACGCCTGGTGGCCGAATCCAAATGGCCCCCCGCCAAACAAACGGCGCTTTTTCACCAGGGTCTGAGCGAGGACTTGAAGGATGTGATCGCACAAATAGACTCCCAACCCATGCATTGCGAAGACCTGATCAGCCTGGCCCTTCGCCTTGACCACCGCCTTAGCGAAAGGCGTGGGGGTGTTCATAAGAAGGACAAAGCCCCGCTTGCGGTGGGCCATCCGGCTCACTCAGAGACGACACCCGCATCACGTGCCGACTCCATGGATATCGGGGCAGTCAGAGCCAGCCTTACGGCAACCGAGAAGGAGTCACGGAGATAACAAGGTCTTTGTTTATACTGTGGCAAGAAGGGACATTACGTCCGTGAATGTCCTGTTAAACCAAAAACTGGACGTCCTCGCCCCGTCCGCATGTCCACAGCCACAGTGGACAAGACGGCGGAAAACTAAGGAGCTCCTGGAATAACGAGGGGGATTCCCGGAGTCATGGCTTTATCCCTTCAGCACAGCTACAACCATCAGCGTGCAACCGACATCTAAACATCCCTCTAAGGTTGCTAGTACGGAGCGCATGGGTTTCGGTCTCAGCCATGGTCGACTCAGGGGCCACAGGGCTCTTCATGGACGAGAAGGAGGCAAAGCGGATCGGTTTAGCACTGCAGAGTTGCAAGGTCCCGGAGGAAGTATTTGCTGTGGATGGGCGCAGGCTGGTTTCTGGACCCATCAGCCACCATACAGGTGACGTTGAGTTGGTATACGGGACTCAACACAGGGAGGTGGTGGACTTCTAGATCATCTGTGCTCCACAGTATGGGATCATTTTGGGATTGCCGTGGCTGAAAAAACACAACCCCTCAATCAACTGGGAAACCCAAGAGCTGCGAATGGACTCCCCTTTCTGTTCTCGTTCTTGCACTTGGCCAAAGGGGTCTCACAGGAAAGCGGATACCACAGGGTGGGTGGTAGCCACCGCTGTGGAAAAGGAGGTGGTACTCCCTGAGGAGTATCTATCCTACAGAGATGTGTTCGATGACGACCAAGCAGAGACGCTCCCACCACATAGAGTCTATGACTGCCAAATCGACCTGGTCCCTGGGGCTCCGATACCTGGCGGCCGACTTTACGCGCTGTCCGAGCCCGAAAACATCCACCTCCGTGCCTACCTAGATAAAATGCTCAAACTCGGGTTCATTAGGCCTTCGAGATCACTCGCGGCCTCACCGTTGTTTTTCATCCCTAAAGCCAACGGGGAACTCCGCGCCTGTGTGGACTTTAGGGCGCTCAACGCCATCACAGTAAAGAACAGGTACCCCCTGCCACTCATCAACGTGCTCCTGGAACAAGTGAAGAAGGCCCGTGTGTATACCAAGCTCGATCTGAAGGGGGCTTACCATCTAGTACGTATGCTTGGCGGAGACGAGTGGAAAACGGCCTTCAAGACGCGGTTCGGCCTTTTTGAGTACAGAGTAATTCCGTTCGGGCTCTGCAACGACCCTGCAGCGTTTCAGTTCTTTCTGAACGATGTGCTAAGAGACATCCTGGATGTATATGTCGTCGTATACATAGACGACATATTGATCTACTCGGACAACACAGGAGACCATGCGCGGCATGTGGCTGAGGTACTACGTATCCTGACAGAGAACTCGCTTTACTGTAAGCTCAGTAAGTGTGATTTCCACGTGACAAAGGTGGAGTTCCTCGGGGTCATGTTAAGTCCCGAAGGACAAACAATGGCGGAGAGGAAAGTGAAAGCCGTGGCAGAGTGGTCAGCGCCTAAGAACATAAAGGAAGTACAGAGCTTTCTTGGCTTCGCCAATTTTTACCGCAGGTTCATTGAGGGGTTCTCAGGACTGGTGGCTCCCATCACGCATCTCTTGAGGAAGTCAGTGACGTTTCTATGGGCAGAGGAAGAAGAGAGAGCGTTCCGTGCGTTGAAGCTTGCATTTGTGTCAGCTCCAATCCTTGCCCACCCTGACCCGGAACAGCAGTACCTGGTGGAGGCGGATGCATCGGATCTGGCGTGGGGGGCGATTCTGTCCCAAAAGAACCCAGCGATTGGGTTGCTGCATCCCGTTGCATTCATGTCCAGGAAACTGAACATGGCTGAACGTAACTACCATGTAGCCGAAAAGGAACTTCTGGCCATCAAGGATGCCTTTGCTGAGTGGAGACATCTGCTGATGGGGGCCAAACACGTGGTATTGGTATACACCGACCACAGGAACCTCCAGTTCATGACGGCGGCCAGGCAGCTGTCTCCTCGTCAACTACGATGGATGCTGTTCTTCTACGTTTTCCACTTCACCATCACATATAGGCCGGGAACCGAAAACAGGAAAGCAGACGCGCTTTCGAGACAAACCACCGAGGCAGAGCGTCCTATACCGACCTTTGAGTCCATAATTCGCCCTGGGGCGGTTGTGGGTGCGATCCAGCCGGGGGCTTTCTTGCAAGGCGTACAGCGAGGAGTCAACACTTTCCGGTGGAGGGCATGGCTGCGGAGGCACGAGGACTGGCAAGTTCATGACAACATTCCAGTAAGGGGTCGTTGTGTGTTTGTTCCTACCGCACAACTGCAGAAACAAGCCTTCAAGTGGTGTCACGAGTCGCCCAGCGCGGGGCACTTCGGATGAGAGAAGACGGTCAACTACATATTGCGACAGTTTTGGTGGCCGTCTGTGAGGGCGGATGTTCGGAGATGGATCGCCACCTGCGCAACCTGCGCAGCCATGAAATCTGATCATGGACGCCCACAGGGCCTTCTACAACCGATGCCTACTCCTGCAAGGCCATGGGACCGCATCTCCCTGGATTTCATGGTTGGGTTGCCCGTGGACAAGGGGTATACCGCCATTTTGGTGGTCATCGACTACTTGACCAAGATGGGTCGCTTTATTGCCTGTAAAGGAGTGCCCACGGCAGGACAACTGGCGGTCACGCTCCTGAAGGAGGTGGTGAGGGCTCACGGCCTCCCCAGCGTCATCGTTTCGGAGCGGGGGTCGCAGTTCACGGCGAGGTTCTGGAAAACCTGGTGTTCGGCGCTACAAGTCACATCCGCTTTGTCCACCAGCTACCATCCGCAAACGGACGGCCAAACGGAGCGCCTCAACCAAACGTTGAAGCAATACCTCCGATGCTTCGTCGATCAGGGCAGGAAGAGTGGGTGGATAAGTTGTGGCTTGCAGAAGTTGAGTATAACAACGCCACGCACACGTTAACGAAGGTGTGTCCGTTTTACAGCAACTATGGGCATCATCCCAGGTTCCTCCCTTTGTTGCACCCCTCGACGACGGCAGGCATTCCTGAAACAGCCAGACGAGTGGCTCACATCCGGAACACAACGATGTGCGCTAGGAAGTGTTTGGAGAAGGCCAAGAGGAAATACAAAGCGTCTGCGGATAAACGACGGAGGCAAGGTCCATTGTACCCGGCTGTGGATTACGTATGGGTGTCTTCAAGGAATCTGAGGTTCCGTAAACACAGTGTGTTCCATCCTCGGTTCATTGGACCGTACCGCATAAAGGAATGCCTCAATCCAGTGAACATGAGACTGGAATTGCCGGACAGCATGCGCATCCACCCGGTGTTTCATGTCTCCCTGCTCAAACCGTCTGCCGCTCGGCGACCCCCCGCACCTACACCTGTAGGGGTGGACGGTGAGCGTGACTACGAAGTCAAGGGCATCAGAGATTCCCGTTGGCGCCGGGGTAAGTTGTGGTACCTTATGGCGTGGAAGGGATATGGGTCAGAGGAGGAGTCATGGGAACCTGTTGCCGGTATCTGTGCACCGCGGCTGGTGTCTGCTTTCCACCGGAAATTCCCGTCTAAACCAGGCCCGACTGGGGGCCCCTGACGGAGGGGGAATGTACTGTTAAGACACACATCGGAGCACCGTAGGAGAGGAAACAGAACAAGGAACCACAAGACCCAGAATCACACCCGCCAAGAACTACAATTCCCAAAGGGCCGTGCGCGGTACCACACAAGGAGGGCGGCGCCTTAAATACAACCAGGAAGCCAGCGGTCGGCGTCGGATATTTTGAATGGTAGACACGAAGCCGTGCAGCCGACGCTCCAAAGAAGGTGAGCTCTGTGTTGAGTGTGGAAGGGCGGAAGCGAGGGACGCTATTGCCGGATGGCGACTGCACACAAACAGGACCCTGTAACTCGGGCGTTTGTGAACGTCCTACCCGTTGCACTTTGCTACCCCTGGGGCTCCGTCCACCACAGAACCTTGCCAGTCCCCGCTCAAGAGTTATCGAGCGCGTGGAACACAGTTCCCTCACGAACCTTGCCACTCCCCGCTCGAGGGTTATCGAGCGCGTGGGACACAGTTCCCTCACGAACTTTGCCAGTCCCCGCTCGAGGGTTATCGAGCGTGTGGGACACAGTTCCCTCACGAACCTTGCCAGTCCCCGCTCGAGGGCTATCGAGCGCGTGGGACACAGTTCCCTCACAAACCTTGCCACTCCCCGCTCGAGGGTTATCGAGCGCGTGGGACACAGTTCCCTCACGAACCTTGCCAGTCCCCGCTCGAGGGTTATCGAGCTTGTGGGACACAGTTCCCTCACGAACCTTGCCAGTCCCCGCTCGAGGGTTATCGAGCGCGTGGGACACAGTTCCCTCACAAACCTTGCCAGTCCCCGCTCGAGGGTTATCGAGCGCGTGGGACACAGTGCCCTCACGAACCTTGCTTGTCCCCGCTCGAGGGTTATCGAGTGCGGGAGGCACAGCACCTTTATTGAACTCGGCCAGTCCTCACTCAAGGGTTTCGAGTGTAAGGAACATTACTGGATTTCCATTCGTTAATGTATTTGTTTGCCCTCCGTTGGAGCGTGTCAGAACTGACACGAGTGCGGAGGACAAGTAACAAGACCAACCCGCTTACTCCATACTCGATTGGCATTGTCGGCCATTCCTTAGCACGGTGTCCTCTGTTGGTGGATGCTAGGACTGGCATCCGTGCAGAGGACGGTTGGACAACTACCGTAGCACTGCCTTATAGAGTGTCGTATACTTTTCCTATTGGTAGGAGCGAGCTGTAATAAAGAGCTATTACCAAGCTACGTTTGTCCCTGTCCTTGGTGTAAGAGAGGTGGTAGTTACCCAATCCCGGGGTATACCGGATTACAGTGACTTTGCATTGTGATAAGATAGAGAAATAGGGCCCGATTCACAAAATCCTAACACTACAACTTTCGGTATTCACTGAAGGCATTTAGGAGTACTAAAGTTAGAATTTTTGTCTCAGTTATACTTCAGTTAAACTTAAGACCAAATCGAAGGCGATGCGCAGCCAAGGAGGGAGCCCTTCCCTGCCCTGCTTGCCCCAGAAGAAAAACATTCAAACACTTCTCCAAGTCAAATTAATCTTCTTCCACACCATCCCAGAATTATCTAAGCGAGGCACATACATAGGAGCTCTAAATAGAGCCTCGCATGGAGTGCCTCTACCCAGTACCCATCAAGGCACGTTATTTAATGCTTTCTAAACTCCATACAGATTATGGTGCCAACTAAGACCTGAGATTAACACCCTAGTAGTCAAAGCTTGTTTAATCACATTCTACAATGCCTTTTGATTCAGCTCTGAACATGTTAATGAATCACAGGCAAACTCCCAGAGCAGACATTGAACCTTTGTAAGCCTAAATGAATGAACTGCCCACATTGGTAAAAGGGACTGAACATCTTTTACTACTGCTGAAGCGCTTACATTTCTTTATGGCGAAACATCAGAACTGAGCGCATAAATCAATTGCCATCAATATATTGGTTAGCTGAGTGGAGTGGACCAATGTAATTCAAATAAATCACCTGGAAGGGGATATTTGAAGTCATGAGGGGAGCTGGCGAGGGTCTTTTGACAGTGGATGGTTTAATCTGCCAACAAAAGTCACACTGTCTGACATAATCCCTAGTCTGTTTATGTAAACTAGACCACCAGTAGCATCCCTGTAGCATGGCTATGGTTGTGTTAATTCCTGCATGAGCAGATGCCATCTGGAACAGGGTGGTAAGCTCCACTCCGCTCCTGGAGTTTGTAGAATTGGGTCACTCCACGGAGGAACACGGAGTTCCGAAATTCCACCTTCTAGGATGGAAGCACAGTTTTTTTTCTGTTCACATGCTTGAGATTTTGTTTGTTCTCGCTCTCCCCACTATATTCTTGGGCCATTAACAAGCATGCGTGAGACTTCGTGCCCACCCTCACAGCTTCTGGTCAAAACGGTGCCAATGTACTGCCAATTGTGGCTGGGAACACACCACTCAAACAGCTTTGGTTCCCGAGAAGCAGCTAAAGAGATTTTTTTTTGGATTTTTACAGCAGTGCCCCAGAGACTCCAACTTCCTGTTACTATCCAACAGTCTCCTCCACAATAGGATTTGGAGGTGGAAGGATCACTCTTCTTGTCTGCTGCATATGTACCATTGGATTTAAAAACGTCTTGTATAAGGGTGTTGTTTATTTGCATATTTTTGCATTTCATTTTTGTTCTTTTGTAAAGGAACAATGTTGCACAGTTTATTTCATGTTATCCATGTTTGTTAAATTTGCAATATTTATTTGTTTTACTATGTGGTCTAGTCAGCCAAGGGACCATCCAGGAGGCCCAGGCCTTTGTTAGTCATGGGTGCATTAATCAATTGTTTCTGTGGTATATGTTGTTTTAAAACATAATTTAGGGCTGGGGTGACATTGGATTAAATAAAAAATGTGATGATTTTTTTGTATTTCACGTTTTATTTGCATCCAAAAGAGTATATGTAGATTAATATTTGATGACTTGGGAGAATGGGTGTTGTTGTAAAGTTTTCATAGTTCACTTAAGTTTTGTTTTTGGCATTCCTGAATACATGGTAGTGTTTTCTTCTGTCTTGTGTGTGTGTGTGTTTGTGTGTATGCCATAAGCCACCATTGTTTTGTCTTTGTTTTCCATGCCATGTGGCCCAAAGCATTTTGTGAAGTCTGTTGCCGTAGGCCTGAATGTGTTCTCTTTGTTCGCCATGCCTCCTTGCTTGCTTTTTTTCTTTTGTCATTTGGCAGGCAACCATTATATGCATGGAGCCAGTGTGCATTTGCCATAGGTCTGCATGTGTTCTTTGTTCCCAATGCCTCCTTGCTGGCTGTTGTTGTTTGGCCATGTGACCAGCAGCCATTTTGTGCATCCCACCAGTGTTCCTTTGCCATAGTCTTGCATGTGTTCTTTATTCCCCATGCCTCCTTGCTTGCTGTTGTTGTTTGGCCATGTGTCTGGCAGCCATTTTGTGCATCCAGCCAGTGTGCCTTTGCAGTAGTCTTGCATGAGTTCTTTGTTCCACATGCCTCCTTATTTGCTGTTGTTGTTTGGCCATGTGTCTGACAGCCATTTTGTACAACCAGCCAGTGTGACTTTGCCAAATGCTTGCATGAGTTCTTTGTTCCACATGCCTCCTTGTTTGCTGTTGTTGTTTGGCCATGTGGCTGGCAGCTATTTTGTGCATCCAGCCAGTGTGCCTTTGCCGTAGGCTTGCGTGTGTTCTTTGTTCCCAATGGCTCCTTGCTTGCTACTGTTGTTTGACCATGTGGCACTGGCTGGCATCCATTTTGTGCATACAGCCAGTGTGCCTTTGCCACAGGCTTGCATGGATGGATGTGATACCAGCTTAACAATATGCTTGAGGATTATTGCAGTAAGTATATTAAGAATATGATTTTGAGGAACAGTGCTTCTATATTCCACACATTTTTTTATTTAGTACCTCCCTCCTTGTCTCACAAAAGGTTCTCCTCATCCTCCCACACAAACGTCAGCAATTATTGATTGCTTTTTTTTCAAATTTTATCTTTTTAATTTGTTTTGTTTTGTTTTCTATTTTAATTAATTTTTTTAATCTTTCAATGTTTATGTTTTTTTTCCATGTTGCCTTGATCAATCCATCCACCCATCCGTCCACCATAGGTGCACAGCCATGCAACAGCATTTCCTCCTGGACACCCTGGCTGCGGTACACTGCATATACATCAGCATCATTCATTTTTTTTAATGATTATTCCATTTACCCCTGGACTACATTACCTACTATAGGCACACACTAACCTCCATTTTTTAAAAGATTAATATTCCATTTACTCATGCAGTTTCCTGAGTGCCACAGGTGTCTCCTTTAGAACATAAAGGAAAGAGCTTTATCTGCATAGTGTTTGTTTTCCTGATGGAGAATTACATTTATTGTATGGTGATGTGTTTTGATTTTGTTATGTTATGTTATCTTATAAATCATTTTAAAAGCGCAGCATACACCGGATAGGTTTCTTGGCGCCAGGGAGCGGGGCACTACGAAAGGATGAATTAGGTGAGGTAGGCGGACGTGAATAGCCATGTTTTAAGCTGTTTTCTAAATTGGAGATGACTATCAATGAGTCGAATAGGGAGGGGGAGCGAGTTCCACAGTTTGGGAGCCAAAGTCGTGAAGCACAAGTGGTTATATTACTAAAGTAACCAACCACCCTAATATTGCCTTTGTCTGTACTAAAACTGCAATAATGCCATGTTTCACTCAATGTTTTTCTTTCTTGTAGGTGCACAAGAGAAGAAGAGACATTACCCGCAGTACTGCCAAACAGAAGGCCTTTACAGTGATGTCAGACGTCAGTCCTCCGATCTCTTCCACTTGAGCAGCTTAGTGCCACTGGCAACTGAGATCTTTGTGATGGCCCCAAAGAAAGTTGCTGCCAAGAAAGAGGTCAGTGAGAAGAAGCAGCTTTCCGCCAGTGGTGTGCCGATGCAAACCATTTTCGGACAAAGTTGTCTGCATGCTGCACTGGACTCCAGAGAGCAAGGTGGGAGAAGCCCTCTCTCATTAACAGCACCACCCCAACCTAAGCCGAAGACCATGTCTGTCAGTGAGGCAGCCACTACAATCATGGAGACTGACGAGCAGTGATGTTGAATTGGATTTGTCTTTTTCGCAAAGTGGTATTCAATAGTTTCAGGAAACAGAGGAAAGTGGACACCAGTTGCAGCCTGCAATAGTACATCTCCTTGATGTTGGAGCAGAACTGGAGGTTAAGCATCCTACTGAGCAAGAACCTCCACTTTTAGAATCATTGGCTCTCAGACATCTTGCAAGCAGAAGGAAGGGTACTACTCTACCCTTTTCTTCAAGCACCACTTCTAATGATAATCATAGGGACGCAACCTGGAACCCACCAGAGTCCGGGAGATACAGGAGAAACAAGGGAAAAGAAAAGTTCCTGAAAAATTAAGAATTATGGAAATGGATGATAAGGAGGAGGATAAACATGAGCTAGTCATTGTAGAAGGTGACACAGAGGAGCCTGACATTAATATTCAACCTGGTGCAATGAATGTGGCACAGGTAGCACCACCAGCTCCCATATTTGCAAAGCCCAAGCTGAAACCTGCACTAACCACTACCTCAGTAGAGGTATGCACTGCAGAGAGGCAATCAACAACATGCCCACCTGTTTCCAGTTCCTCTTCAGGCTTTGGCAGTGGTCCAGTAAAAAAATCCTGCTCCCCAGTTTGGGACATTTTTACAATTAGCAAAGATCAAGAAAACATTAAAATAAGCACTATTTTCAACACTAGTGTCCGTTGAGGTAAGTTTTGGTCATATCTTGTTACTGAAGGCCAAATGGCGCATAAGAAATAACTTCACACAATCTGGAGGAGAAGCACCTTAAAAAAATTGCTGAACGTGGTTGGGGGTGGTGAAAGTGAGGTGAGCTGAGGAACATCAGCTGCAGAAGGTCCAATTATGGAGGGAGGTGAGGATGAGGAAGAAGAGGATGACATCTACTTACAAAGCAGCTCTGTACCAAGCAGTGCACCAGCTGAATCACCAGCCACAGTGACTTCAAAATGACTCAAGACAAGACTGAGAGTCAGTTTGAGAGTTCACAGCATACAATGACTGCACCGCCATGAGGCGCATCGAGTCTACCACCACTTACTTTTCAAAAGTCACCTGCGTCAGTGGCCCCAGAAAAGAAGAAAAAATGCAGGCTACTATTACAGGCATGTTTAGGCAGGATGCGCCCTAATACTTCAACCACCCAATAGCACGCTTGTAGAATGGTAATCTGGCAAAATGTTTGCACTAGACCTCCTTCTTTTTTCTTTTGTGGAAGGAGTGGGATTCTTAGAATTTATGGCAGCCATCTGCCAGAAATGGATGGTTCCATGTTAGACCTATTTTGCCAGAGTTGCTGTTTCCAGCACTGCATCATGATGTGAAATTGGTTGGACAAGGTTTGCAGCAAAATGTGTTCACACTATCCATTTGACGGTAGATTGGGGAACAGTTGTCAGGCGACTGATTACATGTGCATTACTGCGCACACTGGATCTATTTTGTAGGGGTAAAGCAAAAGATATCTATAAGTCTTGGCCCTAAAGAAAATGTTAAGAGTGTTCAGCGGCTTGCTCCAGTGGCCATGTTCGCCACTGTTGAGAAATCAGAAACCGCTGCAAACGTCTTGGAAAAATTTAACAGCAAGCTATCTGAATGGCTGAGACCCAGAAGTCTCAGAATTGGATTTGTTGCCACAGACACTGGCAGTACCATAGTCAAGGCCATGGCATACAGTTTTTATTTTTGGGCCCTGTGTTTGGCCCATTGCATCAACCTGCTGGTGCAAGACTTTCTCAAAAAAGAAGACATAGTCAGCAACATTCTCACCACCTGCAGAAGTATTTACACTCAGTTAAGCCATTCTTTTTAAGCACAGAAGCAGTTGCAGATTATTCCGCGTGCTAGTAGAGTACCAGTAAAAGCCCTGATACAGGAGGTGCCAATAAGTTGAAACTTGACCTATTACATGTCACAACGTCTGTTTGAGCATTACAAACAGAACAATGATTATGTCATTCAAAGAGGATGGGATACAGTTGGGAAACTATGACCTAGAATGCAGGGAAATGTTGCCTAGTCAAATGCCTGACACAGCTGCTACTCCCTTTTGAGGTTTTCATATTGAATGTTAGCAAAGAGGACAGTAAGATGGGCCCAGCTATCCTGTTGTTGAATCTGCTACAGGACTAGCTATAGAAGGTTTCTGAAAGGTATGCCCTCACAGGTGTAAACTAAAACACAGAAGTGCATGCCTTGGTTGAGAGCTTACTCTTTTGATTGGCTTCCAATGCAAGGCTGCAAGATGTTATCATCTCGTCCAAACAGTACATTTGTGCCACACTACTTGATCCACGGTTCAAAAAATTGTGCCTACTTCCATTCCTTTTTCTGAAGGGGATGTTACAAAATACAAGAGGTGGATTGTTGAGGAAGCCAGATACCATTAAGAACAATGGCTGGAATTTAAATCCCACCACTCAGCTCTGAACTTTCAAAGAGGGCAGTCTTTTCTCACAGCAGCCAACAACACCATCAGCCAAAACAGGGGCAACAACAGCAACAGGAGAGGATCCAACCTCTGCATTGCATTGGTATAAATTGGCAGGGCTTAAGTCCAGTGCAGAGGTGATGGAAAAAGAGGTCGAGCAAGTGGCAGCCCCAAAGACCATTCAGAGGATGTTCCAGGAGTATATGGATGAATCAAAAGAGGTCTACGTGGATCAAAACCTATTGATGTATTGGTATGGTAAGATGTGCCTAAGGCCAGAGGTCAGCAGGCTGGCAATACAGTATCTGGCTTATCCTGTAGCCAATGTGTCTGCTGAGCATGTGTTCAGCGCAGCTGGGCAGTTGAAACAGTGAGAAGGACCAGTCTCTTGCCTCAAAATGTGACTTTGATTAAAATCAACTGACATTTCATACTACACAATTACACCATTCCTGAAACAGCATAGGTGGAGAAGGATTGGTTGTAATCAAGCGTGTTAGTTGGCCAACTTTTGGGTGAACCTCCTGAGTTTGGGGACAAACTCTACTTCTCAGACTGAGTATGCCTGTGTCACCATAGACCTTTTTAAAAATTTCTTGTTGAACATCTTTCTTTACAAAAAAAAAGCATTGAGTGGAACATTATGTTTGTGCCAAATTTATACTGCCCGACTATTTTTTTATCACAAATATTGCCGTATTGCAGTTGGACCAGTATGCAGTTAAGAAGCCACCAGAATTCCTTCATGACATTGGAGACAATGCCTTCCTCTCTCACATGCATATCCTTTTTTGTATCACTTAGTAGGGCTGCCCAAGAAGATTGTTTATTTACAAGAGTGCCAACACCAAATTCCAATGTGTTGCCGGCGTCAAAGGTATAATTACGTACCTACTACTTAACCTATCCATGCTTGGATTGGAAAAGGTGACTACAACTATTGCAACAGTAAGTGAGTGAATGTGAATGATGGTTGATGTGAGGGTAGACAGTGAGGGAGTGTTGGACCTGCGATGGGCAAGCCCAGCACAAAGGGGGGTAGCTTGGCTCAAGTGTCAAGGCAGTGAAGGCTGTAGTGCTAAGCCGGCTCTGACCCAATAATAACCCCCTGCACAGTCACACTAAAAAGAAGGACACCACACCACTGCTGTAGAAAAATACGATTCCTTTATGTAAAAGTTCTCTGCTTGTGAATAGGGATCAATTGGAAAGCACAGTTACATTTCACTTTTCACAAAACTCTGGGATTCAGGTTAAGAATAAATACAGGGAATAAATACAATACATAGGAATTCAGGAATACTGGTATTGCATAAATATTGAGAATAGCTCTGTTCAATAAATAGATTAAATAGCAGGCTCAACTGTCACCATTACATGAATTAAATACCACTTGTACATAGCGCATTACTTTCTAGTTCATTTAGTCTTCAAAACCACATTTCCATTTTAATAACGCTGCCACCAATTAGAGAAAGTCATGCAGTTGACTCTGGTAAGTAACACACTTTTAATAAACGGTTGTTTACAGTACTTGTGGAGTTCTGAGGACTGCCTGCGGTCACACGGTGAGCGGGGACTCCTTTTAGTTCACTCGGGAACTATGCGCGTATGACTGGAAAAACAAGGAAACCCAGTAAGTCCTTCATTCGGCCCTACGCGGCCACCGGGGAAGGATGTCCGCTGCCGGTGGGGGTTGACTCGAGCCTGCAGTGCTACTGCGGGCTCCTAGGCGGCTCAGTTCGACGTCGCTGGACGGACGAACGGCCGCACACAGGGGTTCTTGCCTTCAGCGCTCACTTAACTCAATGTCGGGCACAGTTCCACTTTACCGCGGCGCACCAACAGGGGAATCAGATTTCCTCACAACGGCTGGATCGATTAGCGATTCAGTCGGGCACAGTATTCTCCTACGCCAGCATCAGGGAACTCACGGGCTCCCGGGACCTCCCTCCAACTTCCTCACACGGGGGCTGGTCCCGCCCATGGCAACAGTTTCCCGGGTCTCGGAAAGGGCAGGGACGCAGATCCCGCCCAGTAAAGGCCGGCCTCTCCCCACCCCGGCGCACCACCTCACCTTCTCACTTTGGGCACCAACCAGGAAGCGCGCAACGCCGGTGGGGTTCGGAGACGTCCGAGTCCCCCGCACTTGGCGCTACACGTGAAGGGGGCACAGGATGAGGTCACGGTCACGGCGATCGGGCACACGCCTAGCGACCCGACTTCTTCCTCAGTCTGACGCCACCGGGGGGCGGGGAGGCACACAAACTCGGCCACAGTCTTCTGGGGCACAGAGGCGCTAGCTGGGCAGGCGCTGTAGGCACAAGGGTTCAAAATTACGCCTGACTGGAACGCCAGTCAGTATCCACAATATTAACCCTTGCCACACTACTGCCTGTACTCTCAGCCACCTCAAGGGTAAGCAGGGCAGGTGTCTTCTCTGGTGTCAAGTCAGAAATAGGGGTCACACCTCTTCAGCAGCTATCAGCATCTAGGTGTAGTAGTCTAATCAACTCCCCTCTCTCTTCAATAAAATGGCCGCCAGGGTCTGGGCTTTATATAGCCAGAGCCCTGAGGTACTGGCACCAGCCGGAAGGTTCTAGAACCTTCCCTGGCTGTGTCAATGGGTTGACACATTCTGAGGTGTCTTATGGTCACTCACAGCCACCGTACTGGGCTCTGGAGCGGCCATTTTGTGTACCTGAAGAAATCTTAAGAATTCCTGTCAGGAAAGCGCGCCAACCAAAAAGGGTGCCAAAACCTCAGAAGGTCAGGGTTCAAGGAGGCTCCAATGGAAGTCACTCTCATGAGGAAAATATGTGTCCACCATTTTAAGGTTAAACACACACAGGTTGCCAACCTCAGTTTTAATGGCCACAGGTTTCGCCAGGCGCCTTGTACATAGGTGCCAGAAACCTTGTGAGCAACTGGGTGTCAAGGAACACCTAGCCCCATGAAACAACACACAAAAAGGTCCTGGTAGACAAACAAAAAGCGACAAATTTTGGGAGGTACAGGGGAACAAAAGAAATTATAGTGGTGAGGGGACTCTCAGAAGCAGACGGGTCCAACACGCGTCCCCCCCAGCTGAAAGTGGGGAGAGCTACCCAACCCCTTGGGAGTTCTCAACACTAAGGCGGAAATACCTGGAGAGACCGTCTGCATTGGCGTGGTCAACTCCGGGCCGATGTTCCACCCGAAAGTCCATTCCCTGTAGGGAGATAGACCACCTCAACAGTTTGGGGTTTTCCCCCTTCATCTGCATTAGCCAGCGAAGGGGTCGGTTGTCCGTCTGAACAAGGAAGTGTGAACCAAACAGGTATGGTCGCAGCTTCTTCAGTGCCCAGACCACCACAAAGGCTTCCCGCTCAATGGTACTCCACCTCTGTTCCCGGGGAAGCAGTCTCCGTGACAGAAAGACCACGGGTTGATCCAGACCCTCTTCATTGAGTTGCGATAGCACCGCCCCAATGCCAATATCGGATGCATCTGTCTGGACAATGCACTCTTTCGAAAAATCTGGAGCCTTCAGGACTGGAGCTTTACACAATGCTTGTTTCAGAGTGTCGAAGGCTCACTGGCAAGCCTCCGTCCAGATGACTCTCCTGGGTTGCTTTTTGGCCGTGAGCTCTGTAAGAGGTGCCACGATAGTACCCCTTCACGAACCGTCTGTAGTAACCTGTGAGGCCCAGGAAGGCTCGGACCTCAGTCTGGGTCTTGGGGGGTTTTCAGGCCATGATTGCCTCAATCTTCGCCTGAAGGGGCTGCACCGTTCCCCGGCCCACCAAGTGACCTAAGTACACTACCGACCCCTGTCCAATCTGACATTTGCTGGCCTTGATCGTCAAGCCAGCCCGTTCCAGGGCCTGGAGAACGGCTTGCAAGTGCTGCAAGTGATCCTCCCAACTGCTACTGAAGACAGCTATGTCATCCAAGTAAGCAGCAGAGAATGACTCCATCCCGGTGAGGATCGTGTTCACCAGCCGCTGGAAAGTGGCAGGAGCGTTCTTGACCCCGAAAGGCATAACGCAGAACTGGAAGTGTCCATCAGGTGTGGAGAAGGCTGACCTTTCCTTGGCTCCATCAGTCATGGGAATCTGCCAGTACCCTGCAGTGAGGTCAATGGTACTGAGATATTGGGCAGCTCCCAACCGGTCAATCAATTCATCCGCCCGAGGGATCGGATGAGCATCGGTTTTCGTTACCGAATTGAGTCCTCGGTAATCCACACAGAATCGTAATTCTGGTGTGGTGCCAGGTGGGGCAGCTTTGGGTACCAAAACCACCGGGCTGGACCAAGGGCTGCTTGAAGGTTCAATGACTCCTAGCTCCAGCATCTTAGCTACCTCGCTTCGGATACTGGCCTTCACCTTGTCAGACAGCCGGTAAGACTTTGACTTCACAGGTGGTCTGTCTCCTGTGTCCACGTTGTGGGTACACAGATGGGTCTTACCCGGGACAAGGGAGAACAGCGAAGCGAATGTCCCCAGGACCTGGCGACATTCCCCCCATTGCTCAGGAGTCAGGGATGGTGAGAGTTTTACTCCCTCCACTGACCCATCCTTTTCTTGAGACGCAAAGAGGTCGGGGAGAGGCTCAGTGTCCTCTTCCTCCGATCCGTCAGTCACCATCATCAGCATGACTTCGGGCCTCTCATAGTGGGGCTTGAGGCGATTGGCATGTAACACCCGATGCGGATGCCGAAGGGTCCTTACGTCCACCAGATAGGTAGACTTGCCCATCTTCTCCAATACCTCATAGGGGCCTGTCCAACGGTCCTGGAGAGCACTCAGCTCCCCCGGCTCCATCACCCACACCTTCTGTCCAGGCTCCAACTCCACTGGGTGAGCATTGCGGTCATACCACGCTTTCATGACTGCTTGACTGGCTTCCAAGTTGTCAGAAGCTTGCTTCCACAACTTAGCCATTTGGCTCCGGAAGGCCAGCATGTAGCTCACCAGATCCTGGGGAACTTTCCGGGGAGACTTTTCCCAGGAGTCCCTCACCAGGCTGAGAGGTCCACGTACAGGGTGCCCGTACAAAAGCTCGAAGGGGCTGAAGCCCACTCCCTTCTGTGGCACTTCCCTGTAGGAAAAGAGCAAACAGGGTAGGAGGACGTCCCATTTCCTCCACAGGCTTTCGGGTAGACGTCTGATCATACCCTTTAAGGTTTGGTTGAACCTCTCCACGAGGCCATTGGCCTGTGGGTGATAAGGAGTGGTGAACCGGTAGCTCACTCCACACTCCTTCCACATTGCCCGCATATACGCTGACATGAAGTTGGTCCCCCTGTCAGACACAACTTCTTTGGGGAATCCCACTCGGGTAAAGATCCCCATCAGGGCCTTCGCCACTACCGGTGCAGTAATGGTTCTCAGAGGAACTGCCTCTGGATACCTTGTGGCGTGATCCACCAGTACCAGGATAAACCTGTGACCGGATGATGTCGGTGGATCTAGGGGCCCAGCAATGTCGATGCCCACCCTTTCAAAGGGGGTGCCAACGACGGGAAGTGGTTCCAGGGGAGCCTTCAGCTTCATCCCTGTTTTCCCACTGGCTTGGCATGACACGCACGACCGACAGTATGTGTCGGACGCCACCCTCATTCGAGGCCAATAAAAGTGGGGGACAAGCCGGGCAAAGGTCTTGTCCTGACCCAAGTGTCCTGCCAAGGGAATCTCATGAGCCAACTCTAATAGGAAGGCTCGGTAACACTGTGGGACTACCAGGGCCCGTGACAGTCCATGCACTGGCGCCTTGGGTTCACTGTTGAGGAGACCTTCCTCCCAGTAAACACAATAGTTCCCAGACCCGTTACCTGCTGCCTGGGCTTCAGCCTGTTGCCTTAGACCCTCGAGGGTGGGACATTCCCTCTGTCCCTTACTTAGTTCCTCCCTGGACGGTCCTCCCTCTACTCGCCACTCAGCGGGGATAGGTAGGTCCTCCATCAGAACCATGTCCTCCTCCGCGGACTCCGGGTCCACCTCCACAGGTGGCCTATCCGTCTCACGGGGCACGGACATCGAGGCAGGCTCCTCCTGTCCTCGAGATGCTCCCTCATCAGCAGCTGGGCGGGCCATTGTTCCAGGCTCCAACCCATACGACTTCTCCTCCCGAGCAGCCGCAGACCTGGTACTCACACAGGCCCAATCAGGTGTACCCAGCATCTCAGAATGAGTCCGGTATTCCACCTCCTTCCAAGCATTGTGCTCCATATCATTGCCCAGCAGACAATCAACTGGCACGGCGGGGCTTACGGCAACTCGAAGTGAACCTGCAACCCCTCCCCACTCAAAGGGAACCTCGGCCACAGGATAGTGGCCCATTCTGCCGTCAGCCATCGCGGCTGGATGAAGTACGCCTGGAATCACCTGTTCTGAGGATACCAGATGACTCCTTACCATAGTCATACTGGCTCCTGTATCTCTCAGAGCTTCCCCTCTATGGCCATTGATGGTGACCCACTGCCCATACTTGGTAGTATTTGAGGGCACCTGGATCTTTGGAACCATCTCCCGATCACCCAGGGACACTAAGGTGACTCCCGCCCACTCCCTCCCCTTAACTAAGGGCATTTCCTCCCCGAGCACTACACTAGCAACTCCCGGGGCCTTTCCTCCAGTGGGAGGGGGTGGTCTCTTTGGGCATTTCACGTCTCCCTTATAATGTCCAACACCACCGCACTCAAAGCAATGGACAACCCTTTGCTGCTGACTCTGGCCAGGATTAGGGTGCTTCTGTGGGTTAGCCTTAAAGTTGGAGAAGGAACTTTTCCCCTTAAAGTTATTTTGGGGGCCTTTGGAGAACTCCTTTTTCTTATTATCTCCCCCCTCTTTCTTCTGAGAATCTCCTCCCGTCCCCCTGGTGGACACTCGGGTACTTGTCCAAATGTACGCCTCCGCAGCAAGCTTACGGGGGCAAGTAAGTTTGCTGTCTACCAGGTGTTCCCTCAGCTCGGGAAGACATTTCTCGAGTAGATGTTCCTTGAGTATTAGGTCGTACAACCCTCGATAGTCTTCCACCTCACTACCTTGGACCCACCCATCTAGGGCTTTCTTGGCATAATCCAGGAAGTCAACCCAATTCTGTGAGCTCAGTTTGTGGCTGCCCCTAAACCTCTGCCGGTATTTCTCTGGGGTCAACCCAAACTTTCTGATGAGCGCCACCTTCATGGCGGGGTAATCTACCTGCTCCTCCCGGTCGAAGGCCAATAGGGCATCCCTGCCTGTCGGAGGCATGTAGCGATACAATCCACCACCCCAATGCTTCTCATGGATCCCATGGGCTCTTAAGGAGACCTCATAGGCTGTCAGCCACTTGGCTATGTCGTCTCCAGCGGTATAACTGGCGACCACGTCCTTGGGTAAATGAGGCCTGGGCTCCCTGACAAATTCCTTTGACTCGACACCCTGCGGAGTGATGTTATGGGCTTGGAGGTCGAGCTCTCGTAGCTTGAGCTCATGTTCCATCCTCCTCCCTTCTCTCTCTCTCCTATCCTCCATCTCCAGCTTGGCCAACTCCCATCTGAACTGTCTCTCCACTCTCCTGTCGGCTAACTCGGTCTCTGACAACCCTCTTGACGATACACTGCTGCCCTCCCGTGAGGCTACCTTGGGGCTGATTGACATCTCACCCACCCCCAGGGGACATTCTGCAGTTACCTCAATGACAGTACCTCTGTCTGACTCCTCCTCCTCTACCGTTCCCTCCAGATGTGCTTCCACCCAGGCTCGCAGACTAGTACGGAGCTCCTCTCTTTTGGCCCCTCGCCTAACGAACACTCCCCTTTCCTGACAGAAATCCTTGAGCTGTGCCACAGTATAGGTCTCCAGCTCTGACATTTCGAATTCCATCTTGTCAGTGAAAAGTGTGGACAACCACCCCGAAGTAGGTTATAAGGATATGAGACTCTGAGGGTCACCTCCACCCACCTCCAGAAGAGAATTTGAAAAAAAAAATGTTACATCAGAAGGCCGCTGGGAGAAAACTCCGGGTGTGTACCTGTGACGCACACTGAATTATTATGGGGTACAGAACAAGCACGGCTCGCAATCCCACCCGCTGCCACCAATTTTATGTTGGACCTGCGATGGGCAAGCCCAGTACAAAGGGGGGTAGCTTGGCTCAAGTGTCAAGGCAGTGAAGGCTGTAGTGCTAAGCCGGCTCTGACCCAATATTAACCCCCTGCACAGTCACACTAAAAAGAAGGACACCACACCACTGCTGTATAAAAATACGATTCCTTTATGTAAAAGTTCTCTGCTTTTGAATAGGGATCAATTGGAAAGCACAGTTACATTTCACTTTTCACAAAACTCTGGGATTCAGGTTAAGAATAAATACAGGGAATAAATACAATACATAGGAATTCAGGAATACTGGTATTGCATAAATATTGAGAATAGCTCTGTTCAATAAATAGATTAAATAGCAGGCTCAACTGTCACCATTACATGAATTAAATACCACTTGTACATAGCGCATTACTTTCTAGTTCATTTAGTCTTCAAAACCACATTTCCATTTTAATAACGCTGCCACCAATTAGAGAAAGTCATGCAGTTGACTCTGGTAAGTAACACACTTTTAATAAACGGTTGTTTACAGTACTTGTGGAGTTCTGAGGACTGCCTGCGGTCACACGGTGAGCGGGGACTCCTTTTAGTTCACTCGGGAACTATGCGCGTATGACTGGAAAAACAAGGAAACCCAGTAAGTCCTTCATTCGGCCCTACGCGGCCACCGGGGAAGGATGTCCGCTGCCGGTGGGGGTTGACTCGAGCCTGCAGTGCTACTGCGGGCTCCTAGGCGGCTCAGTTCGACGTCGCTGGACGGACGAACGGCCGCACACAGGGGTTCTTGCCTTCAGCACTCACTTAACTCAATGTCGGGCACAGTTCCACTTTACCGCGGCGCACCAACAGGGGAATCAGATTTCCTCACAACGGCTGGATCGATTAGCGATTCAGTCGGGCACAGTATTCTCCTACGCCAGCATCAGGGAACTCACGGGCTCCCGGGACCTCCCTCCAACTTCCTCACACGGGGGCTGGTCCCGCCCACAGCAACAGTTTCCCGGGTCTCGGAAAGGGCAGGGACGCAGATCCCGCCCAGTAAAGGCCGGCCTCTCCCCGCCCCGGCGCACCACCTCACCTTCTCACTTCGGGCACCAACCAGGAAGCGCACAACACCAGTGGGGCTCGGAGACGTCCGAGTCCCCCGCGCTTGGCGCTACACGTGAAGGGGGCAGAGGATGAGGTCACGGTCACGGCGATCGGGCACACGCCTAGCGACCCGACTTCTTCCTCAGTCTGATGCCACCGGGGAGGGCGGGGAGGCACACAAACTCGGCCACAGTCTTCTGGGGCACAGAGGCGCTAGCTGGGCAGGCGCTGTAGGCGCAAGGGTTCAAAATTACGCCTGACTGGAACGCCAGTCAGTATCCACAATATTAACCCTTGCCACACTACTGCCTGTACTCTCAGCCACCTCAAGGGTAAGCAGGACAGGTGTCTTCTCTGGTGTCAAGTCAGGAATAGGGGTCACACCTCTTCAGCAGCTATCAGCATCTAGGTGTAGTAGTCTAATCAACTCCCCTCTCTCTTCAATAAAATGGCTGCCAGGATCTGGGCTTTATATAGCCAGAGCCCTGAGGTACTGGCACCAGCCAGAAGGTTCTAGAACCTTCCCTGGCTGTGTCAATGGGTTGACACATTCTGAGGTGTCTTATGGTCACTCACAGCCACCGTACTGGGCTCTGGAGCGGCCATTTTGTGTACCTGAAGAAATCTTAAGAATTCCTGTCAGGAAAGCGCGCCAACCAAAAAGGGTGCCAAAACCTCAGAAGGTCAGGGTTCAAGGAGGCTCCAATGGGAGTCACTCTCATGAGGAAAATATGTGTCCACCATTTTAAGGTTAAACACACACAGGTTGCCAACCTCAGTTTTAATGGCCACAGGTTTCGCCAGGCGCCTTGTACATAGGTGCCAGAAACCTTGTGAGCAAATGGGTGTCAAGGAACACCTAGCCCCATGAAACAACACACAAAAAGGTCCTGGTAGACAAACAAAAAGCGACAAATTTTGGGAGGTACAGGGGAACAAAAAAAATTATAGTGGTGAGGGGACTCTCAGAAGCAGACGGGTCCAACAGGGAGGGTGCGCAACTGTGATGTGTAAACTTGATTGAGGTGATTTGCAATGTTTGGGGCCTGAATGATGGGTCATCACTTTTCCTGGAGGTTATTGGCCTTTAGATGAAAGAGGAGAAACAATTGTGTGCCTACCACTGTGCTTTGATTGAAACAGGTAATTATTACACCCATGAGTGATATACTATTGAGTGAATATGAGTGATGATTGATGAGTCATGTGGTGGCAGACAGTGAGTGAGGGTGTTCAATTGTTTTTTGGGAACTTGATGGAGATGATGTGTAATGTTTGGGGCCTGAATGAAGGGTGATCAGTTTTCCTAGAGTAGATTGACCTTTACAAACGTAGTTAGAGAAAATTAACCTATGCAGTACCCTCCTATCTTTCTTTCTTTCATCACCCAGAAGGGCTGCCCCAGAAGATCAGTTGATTTACAAGACTGCCGGATTCCAATTTGTTGCTTGCTGTTGAAGTCTGAATGAGGTGTGATAATTTCTTCCTGAAGGGGATTGGCCCTTTCACACTTATCCAGCTTTACCTGAAGGGTCCACTCCGTTTTTTCTGGTTCTTCAGAGACTAGACCAGTCACATTATTTAACAAATAAAACCTAAACAAAATACTGCATTTATTTTTCTGTACTTGTTCTTCAACAGCAGTGCACTACACGTCTATCTTGCTTGGGTCGTGACTGGGACGGAGTTACTCAGAGTCAGGAATAGGATGGAAGAACTCAGGGCTGAGCTCAACACTCCTGCTTATCTTCCGGACCAGTCCAGACAGGCACCCAAGAGTGATGAAGATCCCCAAGGAGATTGCAGATGCAACACCTAGATGCAACACCTAATTTGGCAATACAGTATAATTTTACTGTTAACAATAATTTTTTAAGAACTGGGTTGGTTCACTCCTCCATAATTAGAATTTTTCAAACCTAGAAGAGAGAACATTTACATATTTGATAACTTGGGTCTCTGGGGAAGAAGGGCTGTTTGCAATACATTTAAGTGTACTGTGCCATACTCATTCCTTTGATTCCTTCCACAAAGGATTGATGAAGACGATGTGGTGCTCATTGCCCAGATGAAGATTATCCTTTGGAAACTTTTATCTTTGTCATACATTTCCCCAAATTCCCTTTCCCATCCATTCAGCAAACCCCTGACCTTCTTCCCCCATGCTGTGTGATTTATTGAGATGTGACTTAATTTACACCACAAATGGATCACTCACTTGGTGGGGTGGATGTGGTGAAAGGGACACCAACTCACTGCAGGATCTTCTATTACCTAAGCAAAAGCCCACACTGGCCCCATTTACCAACCCAAACATAAAAGTGATCCATATTTTAGATAGTGAAGAAAATCAGCTTTCAGCATCATCATTCAGGCGTTCTGTTGCATAAACACATAACCTTGTCCACTCAAGACTTTGAGTCCACTTTTCATGACTCAAAGATTTTGTAACTTTAGTTTTAATTAAATAATAACAAAATACTAGCTTCCAATTGCTAAGAAGAACTTTGTTGGTAGTTCATCACTATCAGATATTCTTTGCTGTGTGATGTAGTAGTCTGGCCTCAATTCCTTGTAAAGCTATGTTATATTTTATAACTTGTTAACTCTGTTCTTATCTCCATTGGGTTGCCTTCGAAGGATATTCCTTCAGATTTATCCTACAGCTGAAGCTCACTTGGGTGGGAGTGGCACCTTGCTGTGAAGTTGTGATGCCTTTCCAATTATTGCTTCATCTATATTCAGGTAAGAGAACTATGGAGTGAAGTGAACTAGTTAAGTTAGTAAGAAAACAAGTAACTGTTGCTGCATAAGAAATTGTTTTTCTAGGATGTTTTAGGCAATATCGGTCATGGAAGCATCACCCCAATGGTCAAGATAGTTACAGAGGTATATAACTAACTATAACTAACCTGTATACACTTTTATAAGCAGATTAGAAGAA
This sequence comes from Lissotriton helveticus, assembly GCF_964261635.1. Lineage (NCBI taxonomy): Eukaryota > Metazoa > Chordata > Amphibia > Caudata > Salamandridae > Lissotriton > Lissotriton helveticus. The sequence goes on along the minus strand of NC_136071.1, from coordinate 1,087,654,863 downwards.
AAAAATAGGCTTAACTAAAAAAGCAGCAGTGCAAAGTAAAAGTAAAACAGAAATAAACTACTTCAGGCATAAATTGTGAAGAAATAAAATGTTCCCATTTATTTCACAGAAAACAGGCCCAGCCATCTCCCCAAACAAATCGACCCGGCCCCATTGCACAACCAGCGTCCAAATGTCCAACATATAACAAAACCCGGTCCCAGCTCCCTTTCCACCCTTGCCAACCACAACAACTCCCTCCCACCAAAACAAAAAAGTTTAAAAAGGCTAAAAGAGGGCATTGTTTACTTGGGTCCATGGCTGGTCCGGGCTCCGCTCTATCCTGTCCAGCTGGATCTCTGTACCCTTCTCCATGTGATCCAGCCACTGCAGGATGGGCCACAGCAATGTCCTGTCAGAGATGGAGGTGGTTGCAGCAGTTCCTGTCAGGACCCCTAAAATCTGGAGGCAGTGCCAGTGATGGAATGGCTGAGAGGCTGTAGGCTGTGGCTGACTGGCTACACTGGGCCACGGCTGAGAGGCAGCTATTTTATCTTCTTCATCTTCATGGTCCTGGGCCACCAACTGCTGCTACTCTAGCTGGATAGTGTCCAGCTTCTGTTGCTGCAATTGGGCCTCTATCTCCTGCCTGTTTGGTGCTATGGGTGCACCAGCAGGAGAAGTTATATCAAAAAGCCAAAAAGAAAAAGACAATTGTAAATAATACTCTGCGGAAACAAGTGTTTAGAATTAGTGGGTGTCTGAGTAGCAGTACATTGATAGTACCCTAGTGCCATTGGAATTTGATATGTTATGAATATGATTAGGATTATCATCAGGCCAATTTCTATTTTGCCCACACATGTCTCATATAAAAAGCACTGACTGGTTGGCAGAAACGTATTAAGGCAGAATAACACCAGATTAAAAAACTGTTTTACTTTTCTTTTTAAGGATTTTCCAGTAGCTAAACAGACAATTTGACTTGTAAAATAACAATAAAAGACCTCTCAGTAATGAGTAAGGCATTATGCACTATGGAGAACAAGTTGAGTTGTGTTAAATTAGGCATGCTAGCTAGCACATTGGGTACTTTGCTACTGTCTGAAGCTGGGGCAGCTGTAGTTGACAATTATCTATCTTTAATTCCAATGGCCGGGCTCCTCTCCAAATGCCTTTCCCTTTCTACCCTGACTCCAGAGAGGCAGATATATATTAAATAAGATACTGCATCACACACTTTGTGTATAAAATGCGGGTATTATCCTGCCTGCCATAAGTAGACATTGTGGAAAACGAAGCACTGCACTACTGGGATGGGAATAGGCTATGTAGATTTATTTGTCACATTCACCACAGTATATCACATATGCCATTAATTTACTTAGTCCTACTTTACCCACTGGCCCCGTCCACCAACACAAATTATTTCCAACAAATTAATTTGCTGGGCAGTAAGGAAAGGAAGCTTACTCTAGTGCAGGGTAAGGTAAAGGGATTAGGGAGGAAGGTAGAGTGTTTGATATAGAATAGAGGGGTGCCACTCGATTTGTCATGTGACTATCAAGCTTTGATTTATTCATTCACTGTATTTGATGAAAGTCGGTAGATCTGAAAAAGCACACAATAAATCTGTATGGGAAACCATGAACTATATTTTGAAATCCCTTAACATTGGCATACAAAAATGGCACATGGAAAGAATGGCTTTTTCAATTTTTTGGTAGGTTGGGGCAGAAGAACGTAGGAAAGACCAAAGGAGTGAAGTACTCAGAGGTGACTAAGTGGGCAATGGAAACACACCGTGGGGCAAATTCACAAGAAAGTGGCAAAGCGTGTCACTAAGCCAAGTAGGCGAACAACGTGCTTTGTTAGTTTCGAAACTCAAGGTTGCATCATAATTACTAGACTAGGGTGCAGCTCTGTGTTTTCCCTGTGTTAGCATTACATTTAGCAGCCTAGTGCCAATACAGGCACCCTGCACCATAGTGCAAGGGTGCCTGCGTTGGGGGGAAGATTGTTTATGTGCAGGAAGGTGTCCCTTCCTGCACATAAGCAATCTTTGCCGTTTTGTAATTACTATGTGTGCTGCTTAAGACAGGACACATCGAAGTTGCAAAACAGCTTTTTTTTCAATGATTGTTTATGTGCAGGAAGGGGGACCTTCTTACACATAAACACTCATTGTCGTTTTGCTGTCTCAGTGTGTTCTGCCCAAGGCAGCACACATGGGAACAGCAAAAACATTTCTCCTTGTTTCGCCTGTTTAAGACCAGGTTTTCCCTGGTCTTAATTTTGGCGCTGCTTCCTATTTATGCTGCTCTTGTAAATAGGGGTCAGCGTCAAAATGTACAGGTGTTGAGGTGCAACTTACACCACAACACCCATTGCCTACCCCTTTGACACTTAGGGGTCCATTAGGATAGCGGGCGGAAAACCACCCCGACCGCCATGGAGGTGGAAACCAACCACCCGCCAGGACTACGGAAATACCGTCCGCCGCATTAGGAACAACCGCCACAAAAGACCGACCGCGGCGGTAGCGGGCCAAGCAAAGCCGTCCGACGTGGGCGGAGACGGCAAAAAACTAACCGTGGCGGTCGGATAAGCAGCAGAAAAGGCACAACTCACCACAGGGAAAGCGGACACACCGCACAGGAAATTACGATATCCCCGAGGGTGTCGCGGTCGGAATGCCGACACCGACCGCCGCGGTCGCACCCAGAAGTGAATGGGAGAAATGGCGTTCAAGCAGCAGCGAAGCCACCGCAGCGGACAAACATGAAAAACATGGCGGTCGATGTAAAAACACCGCAGTGATGCCTAAATTGCTTAAACAAAGTAGCACTGCCCCCAAAATATACAACACACATACACAGAAACATAAATAACAAAAATAAAATACAAAACCACAGAACTAATCCCACAACACACCTGACAACCAAAATCCAATTGGACACACCCACACAGCTGAGTACAAAGCCACCCCCTTTACTGACCACAATCCTTTGCATCACTCCAGAAGAGAAGGCCATACACCGCACCTGACAGGAGAGACAAAAGAGCACAGCACACACACCCACCCCACCACCATCAACACCACCATCACACCATCACAAACAAACCCCCATCACACAACACACCTCACACATCACCACCACACCCCTGCGCCCACGCACCCACAAACACCTCAACCCCCACACACCATGACAGCACAAAAAATGCCCCAATTCACCGAGAGTGAGTTGACAGTCATGGTCAACGAGATTGTGAGAGTAGTGCCACAACTATTTGGTAGCCTGGTCCAACAGACACCATTAGCCACCAGGACACAAATGTGGGAAAGGATAGTCCAAAGGGTGAATGCAGTAGGGGCCACCCCAAGATCCAAGAAGGAGATCCAGAAGCGGTGGCATGATCTCAAGAGGGTTGTCAAGGAGAGGAGGAGCAAGAACTGGATGCTGGCAAACGCGACTGGCAGTGGCCCTCCCATCCCACCGAAGACATTCACACCATAGGAGGAGAGGGTGCTTGCCATCCTGCTTCCTGAGAGTCTCACAGGAGTAGCCTGGGGAGCGGAGGCTGGTAAGTACAGACAAATGACAACCACCACAATGAGAATTACTTCCTTGCAATACCCAAACACCATTACACTGTCCATCCCCACCCAACATGTAGCCAGCCATCCTGCTTAGGAGGCCTGTATGGGGGAGGGAGCCATAGCCCCTGTCCCACAGCTGAGCAGCATGGAGTCCTCCCCCACCCAAGAGCATGTGTCAGCCATTGCACTGTTTAACAAACAGACTTACAGGTTGGTAGCCATTTTGTGTTGGAGCACTGTTTGGGGGTGGGAGGCCAGTCTCACTGCTCCCACCATTCCCCCTGGCCCATACCCCAGCAGCATGGTGGCCTCCCCCACCCAGGAGCATGTGTCAGCCATTGCACTGTTTAACAAACAGACTTACAGGTTGGTAGCCATCTTGTATTGGAGCACTGTGTTGGGGTAGGAGGCCAGTCTCACTGCTCCCACCATTCCCCCTGGCCCACACCCCAGCAGCATGGAGGCCTCCCCCACCCAGGAGCATGTGTCAGCCATTGCACTGTTTAACAAACAGACTTACTGGTTGGTAGCCACCTTCACTGTGAGGGTGTGTGTGGGAGGGAGGGAGGCCTTCACTGCTACAACCACCATTCCCCCTGGCCCACACCCCAGCAGCATGGAGGCCTCCCCCACCCAGGAGCATGTGTCAGCCATCGCACTGTTTAACAAACAGACTTACAGGTTGGTAGCCATCTTCACTGGGAGGGTGTGTGTGGGAGGGAGGGAGGTTCGGCCTTCACTACTAATACCACCATTCCCCCTGGCCTACACCCCAGCAGCATGGAGGCCTCCCCCACCCAGGAGCATGTGTCAGCCATTGCACTGTTTAACAAACAGACTTACAGGTTGGTAGCCATCTTCACTCGGAGGGTGTGTGTGGGAGGGAGGGAGGCCTGCACTACTACTACCACCATTCCCCCTGGCCCACACCCCAGCAGCATGGAGGCCTCCCCCACCCAGGAGCAACTGTCAGCCATTGCACCCTGCACACTCACCTAACAGGTACGTACCTACCGTAATTCTTCATGAAGTGTGTGTGGGGGACCTGCATCCAGAAAACCAACAATAATTGCACGCAATGCATTGATATTCAACATGTATGACTCCATGATGTTCCTCTGCACTATGAAATGTTACACGGTGTTGTCATGAATTGTACTACTGATGACTGCATATATAACTAGTGTACAGACAGATGATGATACGTAGATGACACAAACACTGACCACTCCCCATCTACTCCACAGGTAATGAAGAACTCACTGCTGAGGACCACACCAACGACCAGCAGAGCCAGTCTCCACCCCCGGCACATGGACTCTCAGATGTGGACTCCCAGGACAGTTTGGATGATGAGCTCCAGCCCGGCCCATCTGGTGTGCCACAGACCCAGAGGTCCCAGGCCCCCATCCTCCCCACCACCACCTTTGCTGCCACAACAACACAGCAGACCCCTGCTGTCACGACCTCTGCCTCCACCGCAACCACCACCGCCACCACCGCCACTGCCACCAACACCACCAGTACCACCTGCAGCACCCTCCCTGTCCCTAGGGGTGACCATCCCACAGCAACACCTGTGGAGGGCAAGGAGAGAGTGCGTGGCCCCCCAGTGGCAAGGGAAGAGGTCCGTGGCAGCAGAGCAGGTGGGAGGGCCAGGGTCACCACCAGACCTCGGGAGGAGTGGACACCATCCCTGGACCACTTCACCAGAGTCGTGCAGGCCTACCAAGACGTCCAGGGACAAAGTGGCCGGTCTGATGAACTATTAAGTGAGCTCATCCTGCTGATGAGGTCCATCGATAACTGCCTGGGACAGATGGTGGACCTCATGGGCCAGCAAGTGGCGTTGCAGAGGGACAGGCCTGTGTCCCAACCACCACCTCCGTCCCCTTCTGTTGCTCCGCAGGATGCCAGTGCTCCATCCTCTCCTGCGCCAACAGAGAGGGGCGAGTCCTCTGATGCCGCTGGTCATTCAGCAGGCCCCCCACCACCAAAAAGATCTAGGGGGTGTCCAAAGAAGAGCCGGGGAGTCTCTGGAGGAAAAGCACCTGCCACCAGCCAGTCACGGAGCCAGCCGTGAATACAACCCTCTTTCCAACTGCATTCACTGTTTGGACTTTCTTTCCCCACATTGCCTTGGCAATGGCACCTCTCTGTTGGACTGGGTCACCACATCCATGTGGTGTCCACTCTTGCATCTCATTGAACAGGACTGTCAACTCACTGCTCATTCCACACCTTCATGTAAATATTACCGCACCAATCACATGTCCACTCCCAAAATAAAATACCTGACGCTCAAGATTTTGTGTAGTGAATTCTTTAGTGCAGTATTTACATTGTTGATAATGTCCATGATGTGTCCAAATGATGTACAGTATGCAGGGCAGGAACCCTCTGTAGCACCTAGGGAGACACAATAGAACAACAGTCACTGGTCTCATTGTGGCAACACACACAGTTCACTGCACAAACAATATCCAAGACATCACAGGCATACTACACAATGTCTAGCAGATGTGCACAAATACGGTCCACCATACATCTCTGTACGGAACGTCAATTTCACCAATACCACACATAGGTGCCAGAACATGTGCCTATCGGTTACATCCGCGCATGGCCATTCACAACAAAAGCAACCACACCAGACAATGTACACCTTGTACCTCGTCACCCACCTTCAAGTGAAGTAGCGTTCGATGAGCTGCTGGCGCAGGTCAACTCCTTCCTCCTCTCCACTGTCCTCATCACTGGATTCAGGTCCCTGAGCAGGTGGTGGCCTTGGTTCCTCACCATCGTCCAGTAGCAGGGGGACACCCTTGTGGATGGCCAGGTTGTGCAGCATACAGCATGCCACAACAATCTTGCACACCTGCCCAGGTGAGTATGCCAGTGCGCCTCCGGTCCTGTCAAGGCACCGGAACCTTGACTTAAGCAGGCCGAAAGTCCGCTCGATTACCCGTCGGGTCCTGCCATGGGCCTCATTGTAGCAGATGTCTGCTGGTGTCCGGGGATTCCGGAGTGGGCTCAACAGCCATGGCCGACTGGGATATGCTGAGTCACCTGTGAATGACAAACACACATTGCAATGTTGTACAGCCAGAGTGCAGCAAGTGACACACAGCACGCCATAGCAGTAGTGATACTCACCCATAATCCAGGCACGTTCGGGATGCAGATTCTCCATCATCCGTGGCACCATGCTGTTCCTCATGATGTACGAATCATGTGCAGAACTGGGATACTTTGCATACACATGTGATATGGTCATGTCCGCAAGGCACACCACCTGCACATTCATGGTGAGGTAGTGTTTGCGGTTCCGATAAATGTACTCCGTCGCCTGCGGTGGCACCAGACCTACATGGGTGCAATCGATGGCACCAACCACATGTGGGATGCGCCCTAGGGGATAGAAGTCACCCTTCACCGCAGCCAATTCACGTCCCCTGGGGAAATGTATGTAGCGATTGCGATATAGCATCATGGCCGCAAGAACATCCCTCAGCACCATGCTGAACATGGGCTGAAACATCCCCCCAGCGTTAGCCACGGTCTCCTGGAAGGAACCAGTCACAAAAAAGTGGAGTGCTGCCATCACCTTGTAGGTGGGTGTGAATGCCGTAGGATAGTGATGGCAAGGCTGCAGGTGGGGCTCCAATTGATCACACACGATCTTCAATGTTGGTCTGTCCAGCCTGAATTTCCTGATGATTGCCTCATTCTCCATGTCCTCCAGCAGTGTCAGGTGACGTAGGAGATTCGGCCTCCTCCTAGTTAAGGAGTGAAATGAATATGTCAGTGACAAGCATCATGAGATGGGCATAGCACAAAGCATCAATGATGTCATGGGAAAACAACGAGTGCCAGAGAGATGCATGGCACATCAGGTTACATGGCTGACCAATAGCTACACACAGAGGGCACGCCTCGCCAGTGACAATACACAAGTGCCACAAACATATCTGGGACTGTGAATGCGGATATAATGGATGAACAATTCACATGTGCAGACAAGGTGCAGCAAGACCCACCAATGTATTGTGACTTACCATGTCTATCATACCCATCTGCTGTACCTGCCACACCTCAATGCATCATGTAAAGTCGGAACACATTCATCAACACAATGATCACAGTAGCAGGAGCACTTCCGGTTGTGTGCATGAGCAGTTGTGAATGCATAAGTCTGGTCCGATAAAATGCAGTGACACCAGCCAGGTCAAGGTCTGCACTGACCCACAACACATTAAACGTCACAACATCTTTTACACCAGCTGAAGTCTGTCAATCATCATCAGCCATCAAATTTCTAACTAAAATGGCTGGCCCACCGGCCAAAGTGACTCACACTGAACGTGCGTCCACCTGTGGATGACATGGCTGTGTGGCATCGTGTGTACAATGATGTGCCCTTCACCATGTTGCTGCAGGGTGCTGATACAGTGTCCTTGATTGACATACACAGCAATGGGTACGAAAATGGCAGTACCTACCGCCGGTCCCATGCGGTGTGACCCCAGCACCACCATCTACCCAGCCAAGGTAGCCATTGGCATATGGACATGTGCATATGGCGGTGGATATGCTCTGCCGCATGAGTCGCGGTACCTACCGCCGGTCCCCGGCGGTGTGACCCCAGCACCACCATCTACCCAGCCAAGGTAGCCATTGGCATATGGACATGTGTATATGGCGGTGGGTATGCTCCGCCGCATGAGTCGCGGTACCTACCGCTGGTCCCCGGTGGTGTGACCCTAGCACCACCATCTACCCAGCCAAGGTAGCCATTGGCATATGGACATGTGCATATGGCGGTGGATATGCTCTGCCGCATGAGTCGCGGTACCTACCGCCGGTCCCCGGCGGTGTGACCCCAGCACCACCATCTACCCAGCCAAGGTAGCCATTGGCATATGGACATGTGTATATGGCGGTGGGTATGCTCCGCCGCATGAGTCGCCGTACCTACCGCTGGTCCCCGGCGGTGTGACCCCAGCACCACCATCTACCCAGCCAAGGTAGCCATTGGCATATGGACATGTGTATATGGCCGTGGGTATGCTCCGCCGCATGAGTCGCGGTACCTACCGCCGGTCCCCGGCGGTGTGACCCCAGCACCACCATCTACCCAGCCAAGGTAGCCATTGGCATATGGACATGTGTATATGGCGGTGAGTATGCTCCGCCGCATGAGTCGCGGTACCCACCGCCTGGCCCCGGCGGTGCATCACCGCCATGGGGCACTGCATTCAGCCAATGGCACCGATGATCGCGGTGGCATGATGCAGATTTGAAAATCGCGGAAGGTGTCCTCCGCTACCGCGGAGGCGGTCATTGGATGCTTTTGAATGAGGAACCATCGCGGTAGCGCACCCCGGGCACCCGCGGTGCGTCACCGCCGTGGAGCATTGCATACAGCCAATGGCAGCGATGATCGCGGTGGCATTGCAGATTTGAAAATCGCAGAAGGTGTGCTCCGCTACCGTGGAGGCGGTCATTGGATGCTTTTGAATAAGGCAGACCCTGACAACCAATTGTAGCAGCTTTTAGGCTTCCAAACGACCCCAGGGGGCTATAAATCTGTGGGAGTGACCCTCACATTTCCACTGCTCACAGAGCCTGCTGCCTGGGACCCTGTCCTGCTGCTGCCCCAAGAGTCTGCTGCCTGGGACCCTGTCCTGCTGCTGCAAGAGCCTGCTGCCTGGGACCCTGTCCTGCTGCTGCAAGAGCCTGCTGCCTGGGACCCTGTCCTGCTGCTGCCCCAAGAGCCTGCTGCCTGGGACCCTGTCCTGCTGCTGCAAGAGCCTGCTGCCTGGGACCCTGTCCTGCTGCTGCCCCAAGAGCCTGCTGCCTGGGACCCTGTACTGCTGCTGCAAGAGCCTGCTGCCTGGGACCCTGTCCTGCTGCTGCCCCAAGAGCCTGCTGCCTGGGACCCTGTCCTGCTGCTGCAAGAGCCTGCTGCCTGGGACCCTGTCCTGCTGCTGCAAGAGCCTGCTGCCTGGGACCCTGTCCTCCTGTTGCCCCAAGAGCATGCTGCCTGGGACCCCTCACAACTCACTTCCGCCACAGGTCTGCCATATCCACAGGGATGTCGAGAACAGATAAGATCCGTGCCAGTCCATTCACGAGTGAGGAGCTGGATGTCCTTGTGGACGAGGTGCTGGCACAGTACCCACGGCTGTTTGGTGGTACCAATGTTGTGGTAAGTCACAATGAAGGGAGCTGTAGGGCAGGGTGGTGTCAGACGTGCAGTCGTGATGCTGTAGTATGTTCTTGGGGATGTGGGGTGATGACAAACACTGACAGACAAGCTGTTTCCAGGTCGAGGGAGTGTTGCAATGTGACTCTTTCCTAGGCCTGTACTCCTATGTGTGAGTGGGGAGTGTTACATTGTCGGGCATACAGAACCAACGGTTGTGAGCCTTTTAGATGCCAGGACAGTGAATGCTTGTGAGGACATTTCAGGGTGCCCCTGTAGTCAGAGCCAGTGTGACCCCCAGAGTAGGTTCAGTGGCTGCACAGCCAAACGTTGAACATCAGCCAACTTACATGCTACAGTTGCTTCACACTGATTAGTAGATATGCCCCATCAGTGCCCTGTACAATTTCTGAATTACACTCTGCTGTTGATGCATTTGTGTTGGGGCATCATGCATTTGTGTGAATATCATGGAGACTAGGAACCACAATGTGTGCATGCATTCACTAATGTTTATGCCATGCAGAGTGCCCTTGTGAGGGTACCCCCAGTTCTGGAGGGAGGGAGGTTACTGTGAGTCCTGAGTCAGTGTCTGGCTACTGTACTGATAGATGCTGACATCTGACATTGTGTAACTGTTCATTTGCCCTTCTTTACTCTCATACCTGCAGCTCAAGGTACACCAACGTAAGGCCGTGTGGAGGGCCATAGCAGCAAAGGTGTGAGCCCTGGGGGTATCAAACAGACAACACACACACTGTCACAAGAGGTGGGACAACATCAGCCAGCTGGCTAAGCAAGTGGCAGAGATGACCTTGGGGATGGTACCACACACAGGGCGTTTGGCACGGCGCACCATGACGCCGCTGATGGGACGCATACTGGCAGTGACCAATACAAACCTGGATGCACGTCTGAAGGTGCATCAGCAGCAAGACAGAGATGGTGAGTATCTGGGGAGGGAGAGTTTGTCTGGGAGTGGATGCATGTGTACAGGGCCTGTGGCAGCGGTGACACATGTGATGTGCGTGTGTTGGCATGCTGTGATATGTGATGTGAGTGGCGACTGTGATGTATGCCTGTATGAGGCATTGGGCCACCATGGCCTTACTGTGCTTCTCCTGCCTGCAGTTCTCAGTCCTTGACAGATTTTTTGTGTCCACATGGTCACTCTTCTTTGGGATGGTGTGGGGAGTCCATATTGTGCCGAACTGCAGTGTCCACATAATGAGTGTGACACCATGTCTGTCTACTTTGCATGCACCATGATGGTTGAGGCCCACACATCCGACGACAATGTGAACCCTGATTGGCACATGGTGATTGCTATGGCCTAGTTGGCATTGTGGCATGTGTAGTCAATACAGGTGTGTGTGGTCCCCTCTGGTTCCCTGTAGGGCTGTAAGTGGGGATGTGTGTTGTGGCTACATCATGTCCATGGGGCAGGTCAATGTGGGTTGGGGGAACACCATCCATGGGCAGGGTGTAGTGCTGTGTGGCATCGACATGCCTCACTCCTGGCAGTTTGTCTGCATGACAATCACTGTTGTGGTCTATATAGGGTGTAGCTGCACAGTGATTGCAGGGTATGGTGGTTACCATGTAGCTCTAGGCCTCTACTGTGCAGCATTGATCTGATATCGTGTGACCAGATGATGACACTTACACAACCCTGTTTCTCTCACTAATGCAGATTTGCAAGACACCACGGCGGTACATGATCCTGAAACAAGTGGTGGCGAGACCAGCACGACAGAGGCAGCGGAGGCAAGTGACACTGAGCCAAGTGACACTGAGCACACCAGCGCTCCTGAGGGTGACAGGAGTATGCATGAGGAATCTGTGGCTGAGACACAGAGTACCACTTCATCTGATGCCAGCGGGGATGCATCCCTGTTAGCAGGCACAGGGGATGGGGAGTCTGCTGTAGCATCTGACACCCAGCGGCCACTGCCCAGCCTCCCATCCACTTCCTCTGGTGCTGGCCGTATCCATGTTACTAAGAGGGGACGTGTAACATTCACACATGGCACCGCTGCCCCTGCACCTGTCCCCCCTGCTGCCCTCAGTGCAGAGTGCATAGAGCTCCTGCGCCAACTTTGCGTGGGCCAGACCGCCCCACTCAATGCCTTCAGTGCCCACGAGATTAAATTAGACCAGGTTCTAGCATTCATGGAGGGCACACACTCTGACATGGGTGGGCTACACCGTACAGTCCAGGCATTGTCAGCCACAGTCACGTCAGCCCTCCAACAGGCACATGCTCCCATTGCAGCTCAGGTGCATGTGACGACCACCCATTCAGTGGCCACATCAGATGACAGTGACCACTTGGGACCTACGTCAAATAAACGATACAACACTAGGAGCACAGGTCAGACCCAAACCAAACAATCCCGTCCATGGACTCCATCCCCAAAGAAGAGCAGGGCCCCCCCAATATGCACAGACAAGGTGAAGTCACAGAAGAGCAAGGCCAGAAGATCATTGTGGCAGACATCAGGCTCACATGCTGCAGAGGCATCACCAGAAATTGACTCACCTATGCCCACAGAGGATGTGTGGCATGTCATGGCTACACCTGGGGAGAGCACAGGGACACAACCACCCACCACATCAACCCCAAAACAAAGTACATCGAGGCAGGTGGAGGAGAGCCCTGTTGTGACCAGCCCAGTCATTGAGGCAGAGGAGAGCCCTGTTGTGACCAGCCCAGTCATTGAGGCAGAGGAGAGCCCTGTTGTGACCAGCCCAGTCATTGAGGCAGAGGAGAGCCCTGTTGTGACCAGCCCAGTCATTGCGGCAGAGGAGAGCCCTGTTGTGACCAGCCCAGTGATTAAGGCAGGGGAGGGCAGTGTTGTGTCCAGGCCAGTGATTCAGGAAAAGGAGGGCAGTGTTGTGACCAGCCCTGGCGAGAAGGGACAGGAGGGCACTGTAGACACCACCCCTGGGGGAAGTGGGAAGGTGGCCACTGTAGGGGGTACACCTTCCAGAGAGGGTAAGGTGGTCTGGAGGCATAGCCAGCCCAAGCGTTCTGCAGGATCAAGCACATCACCAGAGGGAGTGCCAGTGTCTGCCCCTGATGTGGGGCAGTTGGTGTGTGTACCTGTTGTGTCACCACCACTTCCCATCAACCCCAAGACAGGGAAGCCATTTCATGTTCCCAAAAAGTGGAAGGGCACCCCTCCAACCTCTCCCACCCACACTGCGTCAGTGGTGTGCATGACTCCACCTCCACGTGCCATGGTGCCACCTGGTCCACACAGCCCTCCACCTTGCAGGCCCTCTGTTATTACCACATCACATGGGCCTCTGTCACAACAGTCAAGTGGGCCTGTTGTCCACAAAACTCAGCCAGGTCCCAGTCCGCAGGACAGCCAGGAGTGAGTTGTCAACACCCTCATACGACTGTGCCCCACACAGGTGTGCTAGTCAAGACCATTGTTTGCGACCTGGGTGTGTTGCTGACCCTGTTGCTCTGATGTGCTGTACTCACCCCTGCCAAGGACTCTGGGCCTGTTGCTGTGATGTGCTGTACTCTCCCCTGTGCAGCCTCTCATGTACTTGCTGTCTCCCCTGCCATGGACTCTGGGCCTTTTGCTCTGATGTGCTGTACTCACCCCTGCCACGGACTCTGGGCCTGTTGCTCTGATGTGCTGTACTCACCCCTGCCAAGGACTCTGGGCCTGTTGCTGTGATGTGCTGTACTCTCCCCTGTGCAGCCTCTCATGTACTTGCTGTCTCCCCTGCCAAGGACTCTGGGCCTGTTGCTCTGATGTGCTGTACTCACCCCTGCCAAGGACTCTGGGCCTGTTGCTCTGATGTGCTGTACTCACCCCTGCCAAGGACTCTGGGCCTGTTGCTCTGATGTGCTGTACTCTCTCCTGTGCAGCCTCTCATGTATTTGCTGTATCCCCTGCCAAGGACTCTGGGCCTGTTGCTCTGATGTGCTGTACTCACCCCTGCCAAGGACTCTGGGCCTGTTGCTCTGATGTGCTGTACTCACCCCTGCCAAGGACTCTGGGCCTGTTTCTGTGATGTGCTGTACTCTCCCCTGTGCAGCCTCTCATGTACTTGCTGTCTCCCCTGCCAAGGACTCTGGGCCTGTTGCTCTGATGTGCTGTACTCACCCATGTGCAGCCTCTCATGTACTTGCTGTCTCCCCTGCCAAGGACTCTGGGCCTGTTGCTGTGATGTGCTGTACTCTCCCGTGTGCAGCCTCTCATGTACTTGCTGTCTCCCCTGCCAAGGACTCTGGGCCTGTTGCTCTGATGTGCTGTTCTCACCCCTGTGCAGCCTCTCATGTACTTGATGTCTCCCCTGCCAAGGACTCTGGGCCTGTTGCTCTGATGTGCTGTACTCACCCCTGTGCAGCCTCTCATGTACTTGCTGTCTCCCCTGCCAAGGACTCTGGGCCTGTTGCTCTGATGTGCTGTACTCTCCCCTGTGCAGCCTCTCATGTACTAGCTGTCTCCCCTGCCAAGGACTCTGGGCCTGTTGCTGTGATGTGCTGTACTCTCCCCTGTGCAGCCTCTCATGTACTTTCTGTCTCCCCTGCCAAGGACTCTGGGCCTGTTGCTCTGATGTGCTGTACTCTCCCCTGTGCAGCCTCTCATGTACTTGCTGTCTCCCCTGCCAAGGACTCTGGGCCTGTTGCTCTGATGTGCTGTACTCTCCCCTGTGCAGCCTCTCATGTACTTGCTGTCTCCCCTGCCAAGGACTCTGGGCCTGTTGCTCTGATGTGCTGTACTCTCCCCTGTGCAGCCTCTCATGTACTTGCTGTCTCCCCTGCCAAGGACTCTGGGCCTGTTGCTCTGATGTGCTGTACTCACCCCTGTGCAGCCTCTCATGTACTTGCTGTCTCCCCTGCCAAGGACTCTGGGCCTGTTGCTCTGATGTGCTGTACTCACCCCTGCCAAGGACTCTGGGCCTGTTGCTCTGATGTGCTGTACTCTACCCTGTGCAGCCTCTCATATTCTTGCTGTCTCCCCTGCTAAGGACTCTGGCCTTCCTGTTTGTGTTTCACCTGTGCATAGTCTCTGCCATTTGTTCATGATTTTGTGGCTTGCTGTTGTCTACTAATGTTGTATTGCTACATCTGTGCAATATGTGAATAAATACAGTTACTTCTGGTGGGTGTTTTATCAGTCTCCTTGCTGATTGAAGTCCTGTTCTTGTTTGCATTTGCTTAACTGTGTACCATGCTCTATTTTTCAGGTCATTGCAAGGCTCTTTGTAGCCATCTGATTTTTAGGCAGGGGTGACAGGGTCTTCAGTCCATTCTGGCCCTGCTGATGTTGTACTCTGTGATGGCTATTTTATAGGCCATGCAGTTATCTTGTTGGTGATTTGCTATTTTTGCATACACTAATCACAGGTCATGTTGGGGGACACTGGCAGCACAGGGTGTGCTGCTGTTCAGAGGTTTTGTAGCTGGCTGTGATGTAATGAGCTATGTGTGTGTTTTCCTTTCTGTATGCCCAGGCGTGTATGTGTATGGTCATCTTGTGTTGGCCCTTAGTCCTGGTGGCATGGCTTACTTGACATGTGTGGTGTTGGGTGTAGCAGAGGTGTGCAGTGTGAAGGGTGTAAGTTTGTAGTGTATGTATGTGTGCCCCTGTATAGTGTGAGACACACATGTGTCAGCCAGGAGTTGTATGCCTGTTGTTTGTTTTGTCCTGCTCTGTGTGGATGATTGTATGCAATTTTGTGGGCTGTGGGGAGTGCACTGGTGTTGTGTGTTCCTTGTCAGCCAATCCTGCAGTGCCTTTGTCCCTGGTTGTGTGTTGTGTGTTGCAGTGTGTGCATATTGTGCTTGTTATTACAGTGCTTGTTGGTCTGCATGGGGGTGCACGGGATGAGCACCTGGCCTGTGACTAGCTCGGTGGGTTGCAGTGTGGTTTGGGGTGGTGTGTCCCTGTGATGTTTGTGCCCTGCCCATGCCTTGGTGTGGCCCTGCCTTCTACATAGTACGCATGTGTTGACCGCGGCGGTGACGTGTCCGTGACCGTGACGTTGCTGCTGGTTGGCAGACGTTGTGTGCTCCGGATGCTGTGGGGTGCCTTGTTGTGAGGTGGGTGATGTGTGGGTGCCCATGTGGATGTGTTGTGCCCCCCAGCAGGATGCCTGTGTGGTGCTTGGGCCCTGTGTCGGCATGCGTGTTGCATATGTGTAGTGGCGTACCTGCGGCGGCGTCCGCGGCGGCCCATCTGGCGATAGTGTTGCAGCAGGTACATGACCGGATGCATGTGGAGGGCTGGGTCCAAGAGGTTCATGTCGGGTCTCGGCGTTCGTGCTCCGCTGTCGACTTTCCGCCTGCTTCAGCTGTGCGGTGTCTCCGCTGCGGTGCGTCTGCTTGTTTGGGCCATCCTAATTTGTCGAGCGGGGCGGACGTCATCGGGTGCAGCGGAGGGTCTCGATTGGCTCCCGCCGCCGCGGTGGTGGGCACACTTTGATGGTGGTGCGCGGCGCTCTGCGGCGGACGGGAAATGACCTGTGTTTACCTATCCTAATGTTGCGGACGTGAGTTCCGCTGCTCGCGGGCGGTAAATGATGTTTTTCCGCCCCGCCACCACCGCGGTGGTGCCACCGCCCGTCATCCTAATGGACCCCTAAGTGTAGCATGAAAGGAGCCCTTATTTACAAGGGAGCGTTAAGCCACGTTAAGTGGATTAACACTGCCTTATAAATAAGGCAAAGCGCCTATCGATATGACAACGTCACTAAAAGTGACATTATTGTGGTGGCAATAGGGGCTTGTAAATATGTCCCTTGTGTGTTCAGTTTGCAATGCATTGACAACATTGTAAATGCTGCATTAACTGAAGCAGACACACATTGCACAGTCAACACTGCAGTCATTAAATTAAACCACACTGCACTTTAGTCATGGGTGGCAAAATACCAGGGGTGATGAATGATTATGGGTGGAATACATATCTGCCTCACTTACCAGATAAAGTGAATCAAGGGAGTTGAACAAAAATGTAAAAAACACCTTGCACTTTGAACCATAGCTTAAATAACCACAAAACAAAGCAAGTGAAGTAGATGGGTGGCATGCCCCTCTCCAGAAATGTTGCCATGCTCATTTATCCAAGCATTCCATTCCTTTACCCAAGACCCATCTACGCACCTTTCACTCATATACCATTTCACCTATCCTTTCTTTTAACCTTCCATTCTTTCCCATTTGACTCAAGCCATCATTTTTAGCATTCATTATGTGAGTTAATAGAAGAGGCCATAATTGAAACACCACTGCAGCTGGTAAACAGGTGGGTTCACCATCACAAGTCACAATGATGCCTTTGTAGCTAGTGAGTATAATAGACATTGTCAATAAGCAAGCAATGTGACTTAACACCTTTAGGCCCTCCCCGCTTCTACCCCACCAACCCCTCCTCTTGAAGTGGCACTTGAGCCAGTGGCACTGGTGGTCGGTGTGGTTAGAAAAAAAACAGTATACATTTTTTAGATGCCTCAAAGTACATCACTGCAGTTTGGTTAGCACTGTAGTATTTTCTTGCTAAAATTTCACGCTTGGCAAAGCCAGGTAGTAAAGCCAACCAAAAACGTTTTGTAATAGAGGGGAAGCTCTATAGAGTATGATGGTCATGATGACTCAGAGTCATTGAAGCACAATGAAAGGGCAGAAAAATGGTCGCTGAACGACATATTGTGTTGCTTGGCAAATGCAGTAAGACCTCACACTTTCTAGCCATGCTTCACTGTCATGGACACTGCTGGTATTCTGTATGAATGAACTACGCAGCACATCATTGGCTGTGTGGTCCATTACCATTGCCACTCTCTTGTTAAATAATGGAGCATGAACAAGAAAAAGAAAGCCTTCTCAACAAACATACAGGGTGTATATATATATATATATATATATATATGTATATATTTATAATACTAGCTGATTTAGTCATGCAATCTTCACAGTAGAACGTAGATTCCCAAAAGTCTATTCTTAGTCTTACAGTACCACAAGGTATATAGGAGAGAGGGGAAGATTACCAACAAAAAAGGAGATAAGTGAACTAGAGCTAGTACATACTGGATAATGTCAGCTACCACAAACAAACATGAAATAAGGAAAAAAAGATAATGCAGGGAAAACAGGAATGAAACAAGAATTGGACAGGGGATTTGGAATAAAAAGGAGACAGTATAGAAAAGTTAACAAGGCAAAATGTTAAAGGAGCATAGTGGGCAGTGAAAAAATAACTAATCCATTGTGCTTTGCATGCATGTGTTCATATCCCATCCTTGTCCCACGTAAAAGAAAGACATAAAACCCATCATTAGGAAAATGATGATAATAATAATAAATAATAGTATTTACTAGGCTGAGCGAATCCCTCAACGGTGGCGCTGGTGCTCAGCACCTCATCTGAATGTGTCCGAATTAGCACCTTTTTATTAGAAGTTTTGATTTAATCCCGGCCTCGTATGCAGACGACATCCAATTGGTCATTTCAACCATAGACAAGGATGTTAACTACTCTACTAAACTTCATGAATGTATGCTCTCCTTGAGTAAGTGGATGAGTAGGATTGCTTGAAGTTAAATTTGAGTAAAACCGAGGTGGTGCTATTCCGAAAGCTTTCTCCTCCATGTCACCAGCTTGGTCGCCAAGCATCTTGGGCACCCTCTCTATACCGGTAGTTAAAGCTAAAAAGTTAGGGGTCATAATAGACAAGACGCTTAATTTTAAATCCTAGATTTCAAGGGTGGTGTCTTCTGTTTTTCTCACTATTAGAACTGTGCGTAAAATCCTTCCTTACATTCCTAGAAAGGCCAGAAAAATAGTTTTAACCTCCCTGGTTTTATCTAAGTTGGACTATTGTAATGCCTTATATATTAACTTACAGTCCAATCAACTCAGAAGATTACAATCAGTACAGAATGCCACAGCTAGATGAGTTTTGGATGTCCCTAAATACCAGTCCATTAGGGCTGGGAATCAAGATCTGCCTTGGCTCTCAGTCGGCCAGCGCGTGAAATTCAAGGCCCTTTGTATCGCACATAAGGCACTTTACGGAGATGGCCCACAATTTCTTCGTCATGTTTTTAGCTGGTACTCCCCTAACAGATCATTATGTTCGGGCAATGCTTTTCTAATGCTCACCCCCAGAGTTAAAACAATGAACTGGGGGGAAGGAGTTTTAAACATAGTATCATTAAGATATGGAACGCTCCTTTGCTTTCTCTTAGGAAGATCACATCCCTGCTTGAATTCAGGAAACACCTTAAGACGTGGCTTTTTAAGAACTAGTGTCCCTCTCACAGTATGCGAACCACAAGCACCTAGACACCAATGGGTAGTAGTGCGCTTTACAAATTGTTATACCATATAATTCCCAGTCCTTCCTGGACCCTCCTCTGCCCTGCCCCTCTTCATGCCCTTCAGTGCTGATGTAAGAAATTAAGAAGATAACAAAAAAATAGATGAGAGGTAGACTCAATCTCCACAAAATTATTATGACAGGCAAACAGTGTCACTTTGTACTTATCTTAAATAGATCTCCTTTAGTACTCGATTCGAGTCTATAAACTGTCGGTGAGCTGACCATACTCAACCGAAAATGCCTAGTACAAAGTACAAAGTGCCTTAACAAAACCTACATTTGGAAAAAATGCATTGCAATGAATGATGTTTGATTCTTTTCTCATTTTTCAATCCCTTTGATGGACCAACTAGGTCTCCGTTTTTCTGCAATGCATAGATGTGTACTGCACATAAGTGTAAAATTGTTTGGGACTGTATGAGCTACATTAAAAAGTCAAAGAGCACACTTACTCACTGCTATCACTATTGTGACTGGAGGACAGAAAAGTCTGCAATGGCTTCTTAATTATTCAGCCAAAATGAGAACTGATGAGTATAATTATGTAGCGTTGAGCACCTGCCAAGCTGAAACTGGAACATATAATAATAACATTCTAAAACTAAATGTAACTTACCTCTGAGTGTGAGCGGTTATTCAGATCTTTTTTTAGCATTGTAGTACACAAACACAACACATATTTAATAGTTACTGAGCCCTGGAATCTCAACACCAAGCAGGTCATGCAGGTCATGCTCCTGGTCAGGGATACCTGCCCAGCGGTGTACCAGCTGCTGGACGGTGCATTTGAACCTGCCTGATGCACCGACAAAACCAGCACATGCTCCCCCTGCAGGGGGTACCCACTACTAGGCCTGCTGCCTACATGGAGGGGAGGTGGAGTTACACAACGTGCTGCCACCCTCGCTTCAATGAATATAGCTCTAGGATGCACACCAGACGGTGCCACAATCCACAGCGTAGGCGTCTAGTCAGGGCCTGGTGCTTCCACTCCCCTGTTCTGACATGGCTGAGGGTGGGGGGAAGAAAGAGAGGGGAAGGATAGAAAGAAGAAAGGAAAGAAGGACAGAAACAAGTATGGAAGGAAGGAAGGAAAAATTATAAAAGAACAAAAAGTCACAAAAACACACAATATTATCGTAAATAAAAAATAGGGGTAGATTATTTACAAAAGGAGAGGATTGAAAGAATTAACAGGGGATTAAAAAATATGCCCAGCACCATGAACAGAACAGAGAAACAAGATGGCCGCACCCATGTGAACTGCCGTCCCCACGCGATTTCAAACACAAGGATGCACTCTGTGTTATATTTGATGTAAAATCACAATGCAAACGGGTTGCGCCGGGAATCTCTGCCTGATCACAGGACTCCAGGTAGCGTGGCAGAGTTCTTCGAAAACTTTGCGGAGTTCTGTGTAGCGTGTCACTGAAAACTGCGCCGAGGCATCCCTCTTGGGATTTGTTGATTAAACCTAATGTAGACAAATTATTAGGTATTATTCTGTCTCCCACACCTTATATTGTGACTTCAGGGATGTTATCTGAATTTAGGGTGTAGGAGTATTTGGGATGAAAAACTGCAGGTTTCCCACTGTGCTTGGTTGCATTTATGGCTGTTAAAATATCTGTGTGAGCCTCATTTGAGATTTAGGGCCAGATGTAGGAGCCTAAATACCGGTCGGTAACGTCCGATTTCGGCCGTTACCGACCGGTATTTAAGAATTGGCATGTAGGGGCATTTATTTTACAGAATCGGTAAATATACCGAATTGGTAATTTTACCGATTCGGTAAATCCAAATGTAGGTGGGACTCTTCTGAGTCCCAAAGGCCTTACAGATTCGGTATTTTACCACCCAATTCAATTGGGTGTTAAAATACCGAATCCAGGTGTGCATGCACATGTGTGCATGCACACCTATGCCATGTGACAGACAGACATGCCCTTAGGGCATGTCTGTGTGCCACATGGCACACATGCCTGTATTTGGGGTGCTTGAGGGTGTCAAAGTGACACCCCCTGCACCCTGGCAGGAATCGGTATTTACCGATTCGGTAATTACCGTATCGGTATTTCCCATTGATTCCTATGGGCTTCACAGCCCTTAGGAATCAATACGAAATACCGATTCGGTATTTACCGATTCGGTAAATACCGAATATTAAAGATTCGGTATTTCAATTTCTAGAAATACCTACATCTCCCCCTTCATATTTACCGATTCATAAATACCGAATCGGTAAAATTCGGTATTTATGAATCGGTAAATACGAATTACCTACATCTAGCCCCTAGTTATTAAGACTGATTCTTTAATTGTCTGATTTGCAACTTTTGCCGCTAGATAGGCTGCAAAGTTCCTGCTGGCATGAATGCGATCATGCTGATGGCCCTAAGTGTGCCTCACATGACCAATAGAAGCTTACCTTGCAAGACAGCTACCTTTCCCCAAAGCTGTTTAGTCTTCGTATGTTTCCATTTGAATCCTTGAATCCGTTCAATCGCCAGTGCTGCAAATCGACATTGTAACCCTGCAAACAAAAGGATGAGTCAGACACAATAAGTGTGCCACCTAGGAATTTAGTGTGGGTGCACTATGGAATAAATTCACTATCTGATACACCTTTTACTGCTGGGCAGGCTGGGCATACTTATATTTTGTTCCAACCACAGGTTGGGCAGTGCCTTCTTTATAGAATATGCTCCGGTAAGACTAAATGGGTGAAAATAAAATGGCTAGAGTTGGAGCATATTGGAGAAAAGCTTGGGTATAAAGAGCAAAATCATACTGAAACATTGCATCCACTGCACTTAAAGAAGAGGCCCTCTGAACCTACCTTTGGAGTAGAGCACAAGCATTCAAAATGTTTGCCTCATTTGCCGCTTCTAGTGCTGGTCCGGTAAAAACAATATTGATTTGTTTTACCTCTGCCAAATGGCGCTCCTTTAAAATAGCTACTTGAGAAATCATTAGGATCTTTTAGATGGAAGAAAAATGTGCTTCAGCTAAGGAATGCAAGTGAGACTTGTAGTAATAGTGGCTTCCTTTTCTTCATTGAGGTCTCAAAGGCACAGCCACAATAAAAAAAAGTCCCCCTTTGTGGACAATACTCCTTTATGAACCTCAATATTATCTGCCCTAGGCTCAAATAGGATGCACTGAATATGCATATAAAGTGACCGCTTGTTCTACAATAAAAAACCTTTACAACTCTGTCTTCTTGTTTTAAAACAAAGCGTTATTTCCTCATTAAGAAAATACAATAAAGCATACTCTTTGTACATCATCTAGTATATGAAAATTATGAACATTCAGAGATTAAAACCACACATTTCTCACAGTTCATCATTCTCTATTGTATGTATAGTTACCAAACATCATTGTCACTACATGACAATTATTATTTTTTTTAATATCTGTCTTTCATTTCAAAAGTACAAATAAAAAAGAATAGCTCAAAGCACTCTTTTTTTAACTCTGTCGACAGTGCGTTTTGGTGGTACTTGTAATGGTTGTCCCCACCTCCTTCAGGACGACAATATTTATATGCAGATCATACACAATGTCCTATTTTCCAATCATCAAATCTCCCCACTATGGACAACCTGGTAGTATGCTGGATCTGCCTGCCAGAATCTGTTTTTATATTTAAAATCAGCAGATGTTATTAATGTAATCCATTCCAGTGTCCCAAAATAACTTCTAATGTGCATATTTCCCACATCCTCAAAGGAAGGCACAACTTTGTGAGAAAAAAATTAGAATTTCATGATAGATGAGAGCCGCACAAGATAATCACTGGATCACAAAGGACCAGTAATACAAACAAAAATCATCAAGCAAATAAAGTAATCAAAGGATATCATTCTGCTTTGGGGGTTTACAAAAAAAATGTTGTCACAAAGTTGTGGGCAAATAAAATTGGGGTTCATACAGTAGTAAGGTTGCACAAAGGGGAACTTATCTGATTTTGGTATAACTCACCCAGCCCTTTTGGCATGAAAGAGTGACTCTTTTTAATCTTGGGGTCTCCTAGGAATAAGCATAGTCTCTGGGTATGACTCTGATAACTAATATTGTAAACCCTATGAGGAGGATTTGTTTATCTGGAGTTTCCATCTGTATAAAGTCATCAGTTGCAATCACATCCAGAAACCTTTAAAGCATCTGATGCACTGGCCTGACTTCTGATGCGCTGTCTAGAAGCTCCCTTGCCCAAATCCTGATTCACAGGATGACTCGTAGCTTTGTCGGCATGTTTCTTGGAAAGTCTTGGCACTTCCTTCCTCTTTATTGTGGTTTTAGAGGCCAATCCTTTTTCTTCCCTCTGTAAGCTGACTTCAGTCTCGTGTTCGTCTTTGCTTTTCCTACTATGCTCCTCTTTTCTTCAGTACTCAGAGTGTCTCCTCCTGTCTGTTCTTTTACTGTGAGTGTCCTGAAAAGAACATGAGGAAAGCCTATCAGAATACTGATACTGTTCAGGAATTTTAACTGTATCATGGTCACTTAAGTTATACCCACCCCACCCAGATTCCTGACATGAGGGAAATCCAGTCTATCTCTATTCTTTGTCTTTCTGTTTTTTCTTCCCTTCCATTACAGACTTCCCTATTAATGAAACTCGCTGTGTCATTTTTAGGTTTCAAATGTATCTTACTAGGTTGAGTAGCCAAGGTATCTCTACCCAAGGAGGTATAGACTTCTGCAATATTTTGGGGTTATTCCTAACTGCTTCAAGTCTCTGACGTACAGCTAGAACTGAAGCCCCTCCCCTCATATTGCTTAAATGCTACCCGAATGACTCTGTACAGTTGGTCGCCACTCACCACGGACAACACCATAAAGACCATGAAAAGCATCTAATCCAGAGCACCTTCGGACTCCTGCCCATATCGCATCTTCCACAGAACTTCCTCCTCCATTGTACACAAGCTATGCCAACCCAGCAACTGCTCCCTTGAGACCACCACCTTCCCACTGACTTGAAACACGCTGACATGCACCCCATCCTGAAGAAACCCTCCGCGGACCCGACGGCCCTCAAGAACTTCAGGCCCTTCTCCTCTGAACCCCTTCCCAGCCAAAGTCATTGCAAAAGCCATCAAATCCCAGCTCGCTGACTTTATTGAAACCACCACATCCTAAACATCTCCCAATCCGGATTCTGAAGAAATCATAGCACTGAGATTGCCCTCCTCGCCGACATCCGCTCCTCCTCGACCAGGGTGAAACCATGGCCCTCGTCCTATTGGACCTCTTGGTGGCCTTCGACACCATCTCCCACTACACCCTAGCCTCAAGACTCCATGAT
The DNA here is from genome assembly GCF_964261635.1 of Lissotriton helveticus. Taxonomy (NCBI): domain Eukaryota; kingdom Metazoa; phylum Chordata; class Amphibia; order Caudata; family Salamandridae; genus Lissotriton; species Lissotriton helveticus. Next base: position 1,087,630,404 of record NC_136071.1, on the reverse strand, counting down.
GCTGGTATCAGAGAGAAGGCCCTCAACTGGTTTGCTCCTTCCTCACTGCCAAGACAGAGGTCCTCATCCTGAGAGCCTCCCCCTCTGCTTGGAATGACTCCTGGTGCCCCCTGCTCTAGGAAGCACCCCTACCTCCACAAACCACACACAAAACCTTGACATCATACTGGTCTCTTCGCTCACATTGGACTGCCAGATAAACACTGTCTCCTCTGACTGCTTCAACACACTCTGCCTGCTTTGAAAGACCTTCAGCTAGATCCCAACCAAATCCAGGAAGACAGTCACCCCAGCCCTCATTAGCAGTAAACTTGACTATGGCAATGCACTCTACGCCTGCGTCACCCAGTAACCCCTCCGAAGAACTCTGGAATGTCCAGAATGCAACCAGACTAATACTCAACATCCCCCATCGCAGCCACATCATTAAACTTATCTGCGACCTTCACTGGCTCCCAGTCAACAAACTCCTCACCCACGTAATGTATACAAGGCCCTTCACAATAACCCGCATACCTGGATCACTGCCTCACATTCCACATATCGAACAGACATCTTCACTCCACCCAGCTTTAACTGGCTACCGTCTCACCAACCTGTAAGACCAGAACCGGACAAATGTCCTTCTATTACCTCACCTCCAATACATAGAACACCCTGCCCATCCACCTCAGGAAATCACCCTCACTGACACAATCCAGGAAGGACTTCAAGACCTGGCTCTTTGAATGAACTCTACATCACCATGGGGCGACCCAGTCTCTCTCAGAACCTGGGCAATACAATTCAATATAAACAATGGTTCTGTCGAGTATCCTTCTTGATTCCTTCAGCACATGAACTAAATTCTATATTAGATGGAATTTATAGTCTTCTCATTATTTAAGACAAAGCTACAACCCAGGAGGTTGCTCACCACATAAATCCAACATCAAGAAAGTTCAGGGTATTCATTCGTTTTTAATCTATGAATTGATTTTTTCATTCATAAATGACCCTTATGCATATCATACTTTTTAGTTAGGACTTATTTACAATTCATAAATATTTCTCCAAACACGGCGCAAAACAGTAGGAAGTGATTAGAATGTGACATAAAGTGAAATAGTGACATTCAAACGTGTGTATATACAAATCAGTGAAGAGAAGAGAAAGAACATTTTTTGGGCCAGTTTCCAAATTTGGTTAAAATTATCCCAGTAATCCACTTCAATTGGATGTCATGAAACCGGATATTCTGTACTGATCCACTGATATTAAGTTCGTCGACGTTTCGACCTTATGGACGCCTTAGTTATGGGTCTATAACGGGTCTTCTTCAGGACAGGGGGCTGTGATAAAGGCGCCAACGGGCTTGCGTGAGTTGGACCCAGGGTAGCGATCTAGAAGTTATTTCATCCGCCCAGGATTTTATCCCTTAGTTGACAGACATGGTGCCAAATGAAATTTCCAAAAGAGTGAGGAAAACACGTGGGGCTAGAAGTAATTGAATTGTTCCTCAAGCCCAAAGACGTCGTAATAATCAAAGAGTCCAGTAGTCAAATTCAATGGTTCCTACACCGTATTCCAACACATAAGGCCTGAATCCGGTATGTAACTCCTAAAGGTTCAAACAGCCGTATTAATCAGGCGTTCTATTCTAAGGATTGTAGTCTCTCATTTGGAGTCAATTGGCGTGATCTAGCACCCACACGTTTCTCCTTCCGCGTTCGTTTTTCGACAACGTCGACAAACTTAATATCAGTGGATCAGTACAGAATATCCGGTTTCATGACATCCAATTGAAGTGGATTACTGGGATAATTTTAACCAGATTTGGAAACTGGCCAAAAAATGTTCTTTCTCTTCTCTTCACTGATTTGTATATACACACGTTTGAATGTCACTATTTCACTTTATGTCACATTCTAATCACTTCCTACTGTTTTGCGCCGTGTTTTGAGAAATATTTATGAATTGTAAATAAGTCCTAACTAAAAAGTATGATATGCATAAGGGTCATTTATGAATGAAAAAATCAATTCATAGATTAAAAACGAATGAATACCCTGAACTTTCTTGATGTTGGATTTATGTGGAGAGCAACCTCCTGGGTTGTAGCTTTGTCTTAAATAATGAGAAGACTATAAATTGCACCTAATATAGAATTTAGTTCATGTGCTGAAGGAATCAAGTATCATCCCCAACAGAACCATTGTTTATAATGCTTTGGATGAACTCAGCACTTAGTCTCATCTGTTGAACCCTCAGCACCTTGAGACACTCACAGGTGAGTAGCCATGTTTTACAAACCCTGATTGATAGCTTGATTGCTTAGGATGATAGAGATCACTGTAGATAAGATCCCCATTAACTTTATTGATAAGTCTAGAGTTGGTGCAGCTCCATGCTCATTCTGTAAATCTCTAAGTACCTCAGGGAGAACTGCCAATGAAGACATACCATGTGTATTGATGTAAATGCATGCAAATATGCTTCCGCAGGTGTTACATTCCTCTATGGGAGGCATCATTCCAAGAGGGAGACACATAGTCAGACAAGAACTCACCACCCAGCTCAAGACTTCAATCACCACAGCAACATTTTTTGATACCTGGAAAAAACTCTGCCGTGCTTTGTGGAGCTCCACAAGCAGCAGAGTGCATTAGATAAATTACATTTGCAGTGATTTTCAGTGCCAGGTGCTTGTCCGCACTGTGCAATCATCACGAACGGCACCATTCACAGCACAAGCGGATGCCGCTTACTTTTTGCTGCGCAAGTAGATTTTTACTCGAGCGGCAGCTTTCTCATCACGAGTGGATGGTTTCTCAACGCGAGCAGTTGCAAGCATTCGCAACCACTCGCATGAGAAATCTGACCGCCCCCGTTGAGAAATCTTGCCTGGAGGTTGATTTTCCATGCTCGCTCTTGCCAACTTTATGTTGATGATCTTGAACGAGGAAAAATCTCACTGGGATGTGAATTTTCCTTGAGCGCTCGCCAACTTCATGTAGACGAATGCAAGCGAGAAAAAAACTCTGTGAGCTCCACGTAACGTGGAGTGCGGAAAACTCCGTGAGTGGAGCAGAGTTCACCACCTAGACTTACCCAAGACCTGGGACTTGCACTCATACCCACCATAGACACGAGGAACCTTAGAATCGTCATTTATAACAAGCTCACCATGAACTCACAGATCATTGCAGTCACCTTTGACTTCTTCCTCACTTTGCTCATGCTATGAAAGATCTTCAAGTGGCTACCCCTGCACACGAGATGCACAGTGTCACAGGCCCTCATCAACTGACTGGATTATGGCAATGCTCTCTACGCAGGAATTGCTGCACACCTCCTACAGAGACTTCTGAGCATACAATCCAAACATTTAACATTCACAATAAACATAGAAATAAAACACTTAATTAAGCATCCATAGTGACTTAGCAAATATATTGATACATATCGGCTTAATATTTAGCACCGATATATGGACTAATATTACGAATGCCTGATATGTACATAGACGTTTTGACTCCTATTCAAAGAGTGCAAATGTACAACATGACCCAGGGTCTTCTTCAGGACTATGAATATATTTCAGAGTAGCCTGTATACTAAGAAAACAAGGTCTCAATAGAATATACCTAGTCTTAGCAAGGTAAAAAAGGGAGTGATTCTCCTACACCTCTCACCTGTGTATGGGCCTCGTGGTTGCTAAAAGTAGTGGAGGGATCCTTAAAGTTTCAGAGAATCCTCCCAAAAATGATATAGTCCCTACCTTGAGAATCTAAAACAGGTAAACTTTCCTGCATGGCCTCATCCAAGGGTAACTGGAAAAACAGAAAAATATAAATAGAGGGCCCGGCATAAGATCTTCATACCCAACACAATGTTTGGTTATGCAAGTTAATATATCTTGGAGAATTTGTACCTTATTGTAGTAATCTATGACTCGGAATCACCAAATCTTGAATTCCTGTCTATCTGGAGATGATCGTAAAAAACGTGCTGCAAGTGCTTCAAAAATCCTTGTAATATTTCTACGGAGGACACACACGAGGAAATTCCCTATGGTTAGGGCAAAATAATGATACATCGCGAGAGTGAATAATGGTTTAAAAATATGGCACCTAAATTACCTTCAAAAGTCCACATCCATCTGTCCCCGTTGCCTGACTCAAGTCTACTTGCAAGACGTGGGCCAGTAGAGAACAGGGTTAAGAAGGTTGGCCGCCGTTTAAGCGTTCATGTCCAACCCACCGTGTAGCCAGCCAGCTGGTTGATGATTCAGAACCATCAGCCCCCATGTCAGTGGTTGACATGGCAACCTGGCTGCGGAATGTCCAGTGTTGCAGCGCATAAGTAGAAACGATGTGTGTGAGCGGCTCACCATCTCATATAGTTGTGTGCTGACTTAAAACTTTGCGCTATGGCTAGATTACGTCACGTAAAATTGTGGACGTATTATGCACATAAGGACATTCTATGAATACTAAATTATTGCAAAAAAAATATATATATAGCTACATCCCATGGTGGTACCTTTCCGCCTCTCTTTTGCTCAGTGTCGGTAGTGATGAGCCTGAGGTAACCAAGCATAGACATGATATGTGTATACCTTTGTATGTAATAACCTAATCACCAACCACCATAGTAGTGGAGTTGTAGGCTAAGCTGGAGTGTCAAATAGATATGGTGATAGCTGTAATTACTTGAACGTATCCTAGGACATACCGACCATATATGGCGCTCAATCTTGCATGTTGAATATTATCAATCTAGTTCATTGGCCATCATTACCAACTTCTGCATGTAATAACCTAATCACCAACCAACATGGTAGTGGAGTAGTAGGCTAGGCATAGCGTCAAATTGATATGGTGATAGCTGTAAATCCTGGAAAGTATCCATGGTCATACCAACCATGTACGGACGGTGTAGTAGCACTCATTCTTGAATAGTGAATATTTTCAATCTAGTTACTGTACACGATCATATCATTAATCATACTGTGAATATATACTTATGTACAATGGATCACATTTAATTTATTTACATCTAACAGGATACAGTGGTACATGGTAAAATCATTGGTGAAGACTAAACACATTAGTGAAGAATAAAAAAAAAGAATTTGTAAAGAATAAAAAAACTGTGGTTCATTGAGACATGCATGGCAGTGTTGGATATCTGTTAGAATAGTTACTCCTCATTGGATTGGAAGTTTAAGCCATAGAGTAGAGCGGCCTGCTTTGATATTTCTTGAGATGTATTCAGACCCTTCCCAACTGTGTCTAACAAGTGTATTCATTTACATTTATGCAAGCTGAGAATAGCTGACAAATCACCCCTCTACGGTTACGAATCACCTTTTCCAATACCCACCATCTTAAACTCTCTACAGTGTGCTGCAACCTGATACAATGCTCCACAAGTGTTGCACCCTGTGTCTTGTACCAGATCCTTGAACAATGGTGGAAAATTCTGGTCTTAACTTTTGGTCTAGTCTGGCCTATATATAACACATTGGAGGGTCATGCTATTGCATGCATGATGTATGTAGAGTTACAATTTGTGTTATGTTTCAGTATCTACGTACGATCAGAGTAGGTTAATGCTTTTCACTCAACAGTAAGGTCACATTCCCTGCATCGTCCACACTTGAAATGGCATATCAGTGGTGGTAACAACTTTGGGACCTGAGATCAAGGGCTGGGTGAGTCCTCAGATAAGAACTGACCACAAAGTCATGTATGTTGCGTACCTTTTGAAAAGCAAAGAGTGGTTTCTCCTGGTTGTCAATCTCATCTAAGATAAATGCCCAATGTTGATTAATGATATTTTTTATCTCATTGCTCCTATTGTTGAATGTAGATACACAGACTACTCTCTCTTTGGCAACTCCACACAGGTCGTTAACTTCTAATAGGGTTTACCTGTGGCAGTACCATGCTCTTTTTTCTGTTCTGATGATCTGGACAAGGGAGGAGCAAGCACTACAGGATTTCTTTACATGTTTCAACAGTAGATCTTCAGACATACAATTCACCATGACACTCAGCCAAGATGGGATTAATTTCCTAGATCTAAGTATTAAAATTATGGATGATGTATTATACACCACATTATTTAGAAAACCAATGGAATGTAACACATTGCTCAGGTATTCTAGTAACTATCCAATAAACCTCAGAGATAATTTGACATATGGGCAGTTCCTGAGACTCCTTAGAAACTGTACACACAGGGATGATTTCTTCAAAGAAACTAATGATCTCAGGACTCAGCTAAAAGATCAGGGGTACCCTAAGGGCTTATTTAAAAAACGTTTAAAAAGAGCATGGTACTGCCACAGGGAAACCATATCAAAATGTAAAGTCTGCAACAACTGGCAGACATAACAATTCATCTGTATAGATCAGGAATGATGGCGGCTTCTATTATCTAAGAATGAGAAGATGGCAACCTCCTTTATCTAAGATGGAGTGAGGACCTTCATAAAATGAAGTCATACCTTAAGGGCTTTACATCACCAGGGAAATAGGTTGAGGCGACTGAGAGAAGCACCCCCAGTCAGTTGGGGCCAGGTCAGGGGGAGCACTCTGCCCTGCACCTCATTCCAGCACTCCCTAATTTCCTCTCATACGTGCCTGGTGGTAGATACTACCTTCCCTTTGGTGACAATTCTATCGCACATTTGCCTTTTCTGTCTCATGGTGGTATTCTGCAAAAGGCCATCAAATAAATGTGGCTCTACCCTAATAATCTCATACACCAGTACTGTTAATTCTGTCTCTGATATACTAGGGTTCCTCTGACCTACTATTTTAAAGGAAACAAAAATATACAAAAATAGAAATATAAGTACAAAAACTAAAGATTTCTAAGTATAAGACTATAAGTGTGTGGAGCCCTTTCAGCTTTTGAAATCCTAGGGCAAACTAATTTTGGCTAGGATGGGGTGGGTTTCATAGCATGGATTGCGGGTGTGGACATAAAGCTCACGTGTACTTGACGTATGTATCCGTTATTAAGAGAGAAGTATACTTCAACAACACTAACATGATATTACTCAGCCGCAAGACTCCTGCAACATTGCTGTGTTGACAGGAAATTTAAATTTGGAAGGCTGTTAACTGCCACTTTAGCGCTGATGGAGTACTGTCCGATTGCAGATGAGTATTCCACAGCGACAGAGGACAAATGCTACTCCGGCTGATAAACCTCCGTCAAGGCTGATGGAGGGGCTTCCGTCAAATATATAAATCAGGAGGGAAAACCTCCATCAACATGACGAACGGATTGAAACCTTCATCGCCGAGAATGGAGGACTAGACCATCAAGACTTAAATCAGGCCATTATTTGTTTCAATTGGTAAGATTAAAAAGAAATGTATTGAATTCTGGGGCAATAACACCAATGTCACATAATCCCTCATTTTGACCTGGGAAACTCATATTCAGTGAATAATTTCCAAAGATTAAAAGCATAAAGCACATTAAAAAGTTACATCAGAGCAGTATACCCACTGCCTCAAGAATTAAAGTTAGCCTCCAAAAAGGAACTTATTTCATACCCAGATTAAGCCAACCACCATTACTACTCCGTTGGCTTTTTCTAGACCAAATATAAATCTCAGTGTGTTTACATCATTGAACTGTATGGACAGTGGAAAACATGTTCCATGTTTAGTTTCACTATATATATGTAGCTATGCGCCAATTTCAGCAAACATTTTATGCAAGATATTCACTGATTTTACAGTAAGAAGACAAAAAAACAGAAATTGCAGGCTATATAATCTGATTGTGCGTTATTGTGATAATAATTTTCTTATACATTATTGATAACCATGTACATAATTTTAAGTAATGGAAAAAAATAAAATACACCTAATAAACACAAAAATATTAAAGGTATATTTCAGGGAACAGAAACCACAATGCCTTTTGGACATCTACTGTGAACAGTCACAGCATGATTTAATAAATTTCCAGTTCATGAACACACAAACTAGTCGAAGACTCATTACTTTCATTAAAAATATTGTAGTGAATAAATTAAAACAAAACAATAAAACCAAAGGAGCAAATATATGTAAGTCATTTACATCTTGTTGTAAACTCATTTGGTGGAGGGAAGAATGAATGTATTATGGCGGGGAGTTTCATTAGCACTTGCATTTGAATTGAGTTAGACACACACCATAAGAATACAGAGGCCATAAATATCATCTATAAACAAGTACACTGTACTGTGTTTCTTTTTTTTTATAACAAGATGTTCTGTGCCATTACACTTTAATAGGCATCTTGCATTCGTAATATAAAAAATGCTAAAATGTTCTGCAACTGTGTCATCGCGGAAATCTGCAGTCATATTTTACGATAGTTTATTGCATGACTTTATATTCAAAGGCATGCATTGAAATCAATCTCGTGGGACACAGGACGTGGAAAAAGTAGCTTCAACTGAGCAGTGCTCGTTTCTGGGCGATGATGGCATTGGCTTTCTAAACATTTGCATGTGCCAAGGTGAGCACAGGAAGGAAAATGCACAGAGTGAATCAGTGCAAACAAATGTTGAAAGATGCTGATTATTTTGGAGATATTGTGCCTCCACCTTTTGTTATTACTTGCTGTGTTATATGCGTCTCCCTAAGCTGCTTACCCGGGGCTCTGAGGCGGAAACAGACTAATAGGATTTGCATTTACATCAGGCCAGTGGGCTGAATAGGTCATGCTCAAGTTGAGAAGAGGCAATGTTTTTCTACCCGTAGTAGAAATACATCGACTTGTCCTCATGATGCAAATTTAGATGAAGATACAGGGGATTAATAAATGATTACCATGCATTTCATTTCACAGTCTATCTGTGTATATTTAGCTATAAGTAAATCATCACATTAGGTGTTCCTGAACTCATTAATTTAGATATTTTACTAATCAGTGAATGCTGAAGGTCACTGATAACTGTATGTGGCATAAAAAATTAAGCTTTACATAACACAAGGCAGTGCTCATCCCTAAACTTGAAGCATAACAAATTAACACACCTCTAGAAAAGTTGTATCTAGTTGTATGGACTACTTGTACTGATAGAATCCATATGTTGGCCCTTGTTGGTCTGCAAAGTAGCCTACGAGGCACCCTATGGTCTCTTTTAGAGTGGCAGACCAGTTGCTCCTATTGAGTAAATTAAAGTATAATAACAACAGGCATATTTGTATATGGTTGCTACTGACAAATAATATGGGCTGTATATTACAAAGTGCCACCGGGGGCGCAATGGACATGAGTGCCTGCTTTGCACGCCCCCATGGCACTTTGGTATTACACCACTTAAATGGTTGCGCACTGTCAGTACGCTCCCTGATGACAGTTCTCAGGGAGGAAATGGGGTCCTATGGACCCCCTAGACATCCCCTTGCAGGCAGTTGTAGTTATTCACTGCACCCCATGCAAGGGGATCTCTCTCCTCGTTGCCGCCTGCACAGTGAAACACGGAGCGGCTGATTCAAAGCTGCTTCGTTTTTCACTTGAATATGCTGCCCCTAGGGCATCACTAAATTGCGGAGCCCCAGGGGGGAGTGCATTCAATGTAATAGGGTGCACTTTCCTTGTTTGCGCCCACTGCTCCTGTTTTAAGGTGCACCCTGGCAGAAACAGGGCAAGTATGCCTTATGTGTAATTGGATCCCAGATGTTTTTTGTTGTCTAATTTGTTGCACTTATTCTAGCGACCTCTAAAGCATAAAAAAGCTTAAGGAACTTACCAGAGAATAAACCTGTGTCTATACACTCAAACCAGTGGCAGTATTATGGAAAATTCCCCAGGGGCGCAGCAGGCATGTGCGCGCCCTTTGCCTTTCTTTGGGACACTTTGGTTTTACCGAAAGGGCCACAGATGTTTGTGCGGTCCTTTCTGTAGTCCAGATTATGCTGGCCCACATATAGCGCCGGTGGTGTCACCAGAAAGTGTTCCCTCATTTGCATGGGGGCGTGGCCCATGCAAATGAGGGAATCCCTTTGCTTCTACACCTGCGCTGTAATATAGAAGTGAGCACAGAGGCAAAGATGATGTCAGGAGGTGCACTGACAGTGCACCAGCTAAAAGATGGTGCACTGTCAGTCTGCCTCCTGATGGCAGTCCCCAGAAATCCCCTTGCAGGCATGTGCAGTCAATCATTGCACCCACCTGCAAGGAAATCTCTCTCCCGTCTTGAAAGTGCAGGTGGGTTGCCACCTGTACAGTGAAACATGGAATGGCTGCTTCATACTCGTTCCATTTTCTACACAAATTTGTGGCAGGGCATTCAATGTACTCGGGCACACTTTCCTTGTTTGCGCCAGGCGCACCTGTTTTAAGGTGTGCTGTGGCGCAAACAGGGAAAGTACTCCCAATGGGTAAAATGGCTTCAGGTCTCTGAGATGGATGCAATAGTCCACAGAGCCAGAAGGGAATGTGGTGTCATCGCTGAGTTACACACACTTGCAATGGCAGAAATGGGTCGGGTCTGATCTACAAAGATTTTCAGAGTAGGTATCATTAACATTTGACAAATATGTGATCTAATCCAGAATTTCCAGCCATTTATCACATCTACTGAATGAGAAAACCATTTTAAAGCAGGCATTTAGTATACATACTAACATATCTACTGTACATATTTGTCAAATTCTTCTATTCTGCACACCCGTGACAAAGCCCTCTTTAGTCGTCAAAACTAGTGGTGTACCACATTGTGCAATATCTTCTTTGCACAGTACACAGCATTTAAACGTGCAAACTTCTTGTGAACAAGTCAGGTGTAGAAAACAACTGCAAATTCAGTATGGTGTTTATACAGAACAATCCAATACTTGTTGCCCCTTTTTTCCAGTCATAATATTGGATCTAACCAAACAATAAATTATATTTGCAAGATAAAAAATTCAAGCAAATATTATGACAAGATTTTATTTTGCCAGCAACGGTCAGTGCAGGTAAGCGCGGTAGGACTGTGGCAGGTGGTAAGTCGACAGATAATGGAATAGGGAAAAATACATGAATCCTATTCTGTCATCTATCGACATACCCGCAACCATACCCCACTGTGCTTACCTGCAAAGACTGCTGCTGCATTTCGTAGGCACAACAAACAAGTAAACAGTATGAAAAATCGTTCAGAGTATTCAGCTTTGATATGCAAATCTGTCTAAACTGTTTGTACCATGTATTCTTTATGTTAGCTCTTACTGACTTTTCTATCTATTTAATCCAGTTATTGGCGTTACTCATGACTGGTCAGACTTACGAGTGAACACCACTATTACATTACACCGAACATAACATTACAATTATGTTATGTTGGGTTAATGAAGTAGGAGTTTTTTTGTCTACCTATTTGTTTTTTTATATAGTGCAAACTAGACCCCAAACAAGGTGTCAGAATGCTTTACAATCGATGAGCACAAAATATATAGGGCCACATGTTCAGTGCTGTTTTTTAGAAGGCACGGTGCATTTTGAGAACTTAAAGGACTCTTCCTGAGTCAAGTGTGAGAGCACTAATGATTTTACTAAAGTCCTAAAGTTGCTGGTGAGGATAAAAGGTTTGCTTTTTCAGTGGAGTCTGGCTTGGTATTGAGCAACTCTTGTTATGGCGTTGATGTTGTGGGAGTGAAGATTTAGGTTCTTGTCCAAGGTGAATCCCAGGGGTTTTGCAGTCTCAATAATTGAGGGTTCAATGTTAATTGCATTTGAGAAGCTGAGCCAGGTTTGAATAGGTATGTTGGTCTGAGGGGGAGAGATCAGAAGGAATTCCGTTTTCTGAGGGTTTAGTTTTAGGTGGTGTTGAGAGAATCCTGACTATAAATCCTTTAACACCATTTCCAGGGTAGATATGTCTTCTGGGGAGGGCACTTATATGTATGGTTGTTTGTTGTCAGTGTAAAAGTGGAATGAGATGTTCACTTTGTGGAAAAAAGAGGTAAGAGGTTCATGTAGAAGAGAATCGAACCTTGAGGGCCACCTTGTTCCAGTGGCAAAGGCGTTTACATGTTATTGGCTACTTTTAAGTGTTGGGAGATGTTTTACAGGTATGATTCAAGCTATGCTAGCACCTTGCCTTCTAGACCAGTCCATTATTTTGGGATTTGTACCAGTAAAATGCGGTTGACCGTGTTAAATGCTGCCTATAGTTCTAGTTGAACCAGCAAACATGATTTGCCTTTTTATAATAGGGTTATGGCATCATCTATTATATGCACCACTGATGATTCTGTGGTACAGCTAGATCTGAATCTGAGCTGGTGGGTGTTGATCAGATTGTTTTCTTTAATGAAGATGTTCTGTTGTTTCTCTTGCTTTCTATGACTTTGGCCAGGAATGGAGGATTTGACATTGAGCTCAAGATGTTCATGTCTTCTGGAGTGACGTTGATTTTCTTTAGGAGAGAAGTGACCACTATGAAATCATCAGGAACAATCCTTTAAGTTAATGAGTCATTTATCATTCTAGTTAGTAGAGGCTTTTAGGCGGAGGCCTTTTTTGAGGATTTTGTCTAGAATTGGATCTGAAAAGAGGTTGCAAGGGTTAAGGTTGTCTGGGGTTTGAGATGGTATGTCATGGACTTGTAGAGTGCGACTAAGTAATCACCCGATGGGTATCCAGGTACTGGAGCAGGTGTGTCGCTCCTCAACAAGGTGTTAGGTAAAAACCCAGGTCTTCAGCTTCCTGTGAAATTCCAGAAGCAAGGAGAAGGCCCTTAGGTGTAGCGGGAGGTTCTTCCATGTTTTGCGTGCAAGATATGAGAAGGCTAGCTCTTCTGTTCTGTTTCTGCAGATGCAGGATATGTGTGCGAGAGAGAGAATTCATAGCATAGGTGTCTAATGGGCTTGTGGAAGTGGAGGCAGAAATTGAGGTATGCTGGTCCAATGCTGTGCAGTACTTTGTATGCATGTCTGAGGAGTTTGTATTGGCAGTGTTTGCATATCGACAGCCAGTGTAGATCTCTGAGGTGGGGCATGATGTGGATGTCCTGGGGAGATCCGGAACAAGTCTGGCAGCATAGAGTGCGTGCCACAGGCAGTCAAGTCTGCTGGTGAATTTGTCCCTGTCCATCTTGCCCATATACCCCAAATGAGTCTTTATTGCTTCTAGGCGTTATTTTACAGTTTATTATTTTAAAATGAATATCTCAAGTTTTGCTTATGGGATTTTTGCTGTTTTGGTCTTGTTTTATTTATTACATTTAATGTATTTTTCTAACCTAGTGTTGAATCTTTTGTGTGGTGTTTTTACTGTTTCATTGTTTGAAGTATTGCACAAATACTTTACACGTTGTCTCATAAGTTAAACCTGACTGCTCTGTGCCAAGCTGCCAGAGGGTGTGCACAGGTTAATTTAAGGTGTTAGTAACATACCTGACTAGGATTGTGGTTACTGTTTGAACACGGTTTCCACCCCTGTCACCAGGAACCCAAAACACTGGTGATCAGCGGCGAGGATAGGACTTGTTTTGTGCAGTGCCATACAGTGATTTCGTGTACACTACTTTTCCGCTTTCAAGACCACTACAAGTTTAAATTCTCCCTTAGTCTTTAAATTGCCTTTTTCCCCCTTTTCCAAATTAAATGCCCTAACCTCTTTTTGTTGTATTATGGGTGTCTGCAACGTTGACATCCTCAGGAGTCCCGGGCTGCTGGAACTCTGCAAGTAAAAGGGATTGAAAGCAGATAAAAAGGCTGCCAAGCAGCATCTCCAGGTAGCATTAAATTATTTTGAGGCAGTGCAGAGATGGCAGGCCACCACAGAACAGGTGAAGTAGATGACAAGGAGGGAGCACTTTCATAGAATGAGGATAACCCACATCAGTGTCCTGAGCTCACAGGAGAGTCAAACACGATCCCAACAGAAGACATGAAATCCCTGGATGCTCATGATGGAGTAGGTAGCAGAATTTCTGCTAGACGACTGCCCCCACAGAAGCTGTAAAATACCAAAGAGGAGAGGAAACTCAAACTGGAGTTGGCCAAACTAAAGATGGAGGACAAACCGGTGGCTCGTGAACTGATGCTCAGAGAGCTAGATTTCAGCAGTAATGATGGCAGCATGCCTTCAGTGTTCACTGGAGAAGAAAGGGTCCACAGTCCCAAGGACTTAGTGCTCAGGTATGTGGTAGGAGATGACATTGACATATGGTTCTAAGCATATGAAGTAGCTCTAAGGGTGCACAAAGTTTACACTCCAATTAAGGACGTACTTGTTAGTAAATTTGATTTGACCCTTGAGAGGTCCAGAAAGAAGTCCAGGGGCAGCCATAAACTTCCCACACAAACCTGGACAGACTTTCTAGACTATTCCTGCATGACACTGAAGGGCTGGGTGAGGGGCATCAAGTTAGAAGATTGTACTGGCTTTACAAACTAATTCTGAGGGAGCACATGCTTAATAGTTGTTTTACAGAGCTGCACCAACACCTGGTCACTGGCAAGCTGACTTACCACAGGGAGTTTGCTGATTAAACTGGCACCTAGGTCAGCACCAAAGTATCCAAGAGGGAATCAGGGAGGGATTACCAAAAGGGTGGTCAGCGTTCCCACCAGAAGAAGGAGGGGGAGATAAAAAGAAGACATTCTCTCAAGACTCCCAAAATAGTTCTTAAGGGTAAGGGACCCATTCCCATTCTGGCCACCAGAAGAAAGGCTTCTCTGATAAGAATCAGAGCTGGACCCCCAAGTGCTCTGAATCCTATGAATATGGGCACTACAATGGTGATCCCAAGTGTCCTAAGAAGGCAGAGCCTCCCACTGGAGGAGAGAAACCAGGGTTGGCAGTGTAGTGCTTGGGGAGAGGTTTGTCCCAGTCTGTGGTTGGAGTCAGTGAGGTTACACTAGTGTCCCTAGGTGACATGGAGATGGTACTCAAAACCCATATGCCTTCCAATACAGCAAAGTGCAGGCAGTGGGCCACCATCCATGAGGAAGGAGTTGAGGCTCTGAGGGACACAGGAGCCAGTATGACTATCGTAAGTCAGCTGGTGGACCAAGAGCAGATCATATCCAATGCATCCCACTAGGTTGAAGTTGTAGTAGTAGACAATACCCTGTGTCTATTGTTATTGTCAATTCCATTAAGTGAAACTCCACGAGTTCCTCGCACCCCTAATAAGAATCTAAAATTGTTGAGGTTGTCCATCTTCCTACAGGGAATGTACTTTACGGTGAAACATTGACATGGAGAAGACTGCCAATGCTGATGGTCTTTCCAGGTTCATCTGTCTTGGTGAAGAAAACTCCTTTGTCTGGGTTGGATGACAGCTGGGCTTTGTGTATTCCCTCCAGACAGTCACACACAATGGGAGCTTAGGTGTGACTTGATGGGCCATCCTGGAAGGATGTGAAGGAGGAGCTTTGCACAGTCTCAAATGTAAGGGGGAGGGAGCACAATGATTCTCATCCCAGCACAGTCTCGAACCTACACATGAATAGGCTGTGTCCTGTCCCCAGACAAAGAGGGCTGCATACACCCCTGTAGTGAATCTGGAGTAAGCCTGGGCGGACTTCACGGAGTTCCGCCGCAAAGTGCAAAAAAATCTCTGCAGTGCTACACGGAGCTCCGCGAGCAGCGGAGTGCGTTAGATAAATGCTGTTTGCGGTGATTTTCTGTACCAGGTGCTTATTCACACTGTGCAATCATCGTGAACGGCACCATGCACAGTGGATTTTTACTCGAGCGACAGCTTTCTCAACAGCTGATTTCTCAAAGCAAGCGGACAAGAGCATACGTGACCACTCACAATGAGAAATCTGACCTCCCGCTCACATTGAGAAATCTCGCTGGGGTGTTAATTTTCCATGCTTGCTCTCGCTAACTTGATGTTAACGAACAGGAATGAGGAAAAATCTTGCCGGGAGATGGATTTTCCTCGCTCGCACTCGCCAACTTGACGTTGATGAATGCAAGCGAGGAAAAAAACTAGGGTCCGCAACATGAAGCCGAGTTTTTGGGAACTCCGCGAGCTCTGCGTAACCCCGAGTGCAGAAAACTCCACAAACTACATGAGCGGAGCAGAGTTCACCACCCAGACTTAATCTGGAGCCAGGAAAGGAAGGGAGGACCACAGTGCACTTTAAATACCCTTCTGTGAAGAATCCCTCACTTCAAAGGCACCACTGGGTATAAGAACGGGACCTCAGACCCTACCACTTGAGTCCACTTCTCCACCTATAATCACTCTGCCAGGAAGAGGAACTGATCTGTTGGAGGACTGCCATTCTGCTGGACTGCTGCTCTGGAAGAACTGCTGCCTTGCTGTGTTGTCCTGCTTCCTTCTGCTCTCTCTTGCTTGGGTAATAAAGACTGGACCTACATCACTTGATCCCAGAGTGGCTCCAAGGGCTAGCTGACTGGCCTCCTGATCTGAAGTCTCAGGCACTAAAAAGGCTTCCAACCATCCTGCTCCTGCACCTGGACCATTGGAAGTGTTCTGAAGGTGCTTGCTCCAGCGGAAATGACGCATACTTTGCTGCAAGAGCAGAATTGATGCATCGCCTTTGTTGAGGCAACAGGACCGGAACATATTCCTCGGAACCCTTGCCTTACCTTCAGATTTTGGAAAAGGTGATGGACAGAGTTTCTGAATGATGCAGAATACTCTTACCAAGTCAATAGATCATGGTTTTAATCCATCACTGTTTTTTAGCTCACTGCACCATCCCAGCTCAGAACCTGGCTATATGCAAATTAGTCTGTTCCTGTCCCAGTGCATGATGGGAACAGGGCAAACTAAACTACCAAGCCAATTCTTATACTGGGAAGGAAACAAGCTTCCGGGGACCGGTTTCTGGCATCACAGCCTTCTTCGGCCCGGCTTGCTTGAATCCTGATGGTGCAATGAGCAAGGGACTCACGTCTGAGTATACCCTCCCACACATAGTGTGGATAAAATCGATTTTGGAAAAGGTGATGGACAGAGTTTCTGAATGATGCAGAATACTCTTACCAAGTCAATAGATCATGGTTTTAATCCATCACTGTTTTTTAGCTCACTGCACCATCCCAGCTCAGAACCTGGCTATATGCAAATTAGTCTGTTCCTGTCCCAGTGCATGATGGGAACAGGGCAAACTAAACTACCAAGCCAATTCTTATACTGGGAAGGAAACAAGCTTCCGGGGACCGGTTTCTGGCATCACAGCCTTCTTCGGCCCGGCTTGCTTGAATCCTGATGGTGCAATGAGCAAGGGACTCACGTCTGAGTATACCCTCCCACACATAGTGTGGATAAAATCGATTTTGGAAAAGGTGATGGACAGAGTTTCTGAATGATGCAGAATACTCTTACCAAGTCAATAGATCATGGTTTTAATCCATCACTGTTTTTTAGCTCACTGCACCATCCCAGCTCAGAACCTGGCTATATGCAAATTAGTCTGTTCCTGTCCCAGTGCATGATGGGAACAGGGCAAACTAAACTACCAAGCCAATTCTTATACTGGGAAGGAAACAAGCTTCCGGGGACCGGTTTCTGGCATCACAGCCTTCTTCGGCCCGGCTTGCTTGAATCCTGATGGTGCAATGAGCAAGGGACTCACGTCTGAGTATACCCTCCCACACATAGTGTGGATAAAATCGATTTTGGAAAAGGTGATGGACAGAGTTTCTGAATGATGCAGAATACTCTTACCAATTCAATAGATCATGGTTTTAATCCATCACTGTTTTTTAGCTCACTGCACCATCCCATCTCAGAACCTGGCTATATGCAAATTAGTCTGTTCCTGTCCCAGTGCATGATGGGAACAGGGCAAACTAAACTACCAAGCCAATTCTTATACTGGGAAGGAAACAAGCTTCCGGGGACCGGTTTCTGGCATCACAGCCTTCTTCGGCCCGGCTTGCTTGAATCCTGATGGTGCAATGAGCAAGGGACTCACGTCTGAGTATACCCTCCCACACATAGTGTGGATAAAATCGATTTTGGAAAAGGTGATGGACAGAGTTTCTGAATGATGCAGAATACTCTTACCAAGTCAATAGATCATGGTTTTAATCCATCACTGTTTTTTAGCTCACTGCACCATCCCAGCTCAGAACCTGGCTATATGCAAATTAGTCTGTTCCTGTCCCAGTGCATGATGGGAACAGGGCAAACTAAACTACCAAGCCAATTCTTATACTGGGAAGGAAACAAGCTTCCGGGGACCGGTTTCTGGCATCACAGCCTTCTTCGGCCCGGCTTGCTTGAATCCTGATGGTGCAATGAGCAAGGGACTCACGTCTGAGTATACCCTCCCACACATAGTGTGGATAAAATCGATTTAAAATCGATTTACCTTCAGAACCGCCTCTTCAGAACCAATGCATTGCCACCACTGCATTGATAAGAATGACGCATCACCTCTACTGCGTGGAGAAAGCAAGTGCATCGCCTTTGGATCCGCCCCAGCTTGGAACTGGCACATCGCCTACTGAACCGATGCATTGCTGCTGTTGCGTGGAGAAAATCGTTTAATTACCATGGCTGCGGAATCGACACTGGCGCATATCTGGGCTGCATCCATCAACAAGGATTAACGTACATTTGTTCAGTGGGACTCATTGGGTCTCTGTATCCGGCCCACGCTCTTGCGGCTGGCTTGAACTTTTGACTTTGTCCTGGTCCAGCATGACTGGCTATCTCAAATAAGTGCTTATTGCTTCTAAGCACTATTTTACAGTTTCTTCATTTAAAACTCATATCTCAAGTTGTACTTATTGGATGTTTATCATTTTGGTATTGTTTCTAACTTAGGGGCTGATTACGATGGAGGATTTTCCGCATCTTCCGGGCCGGCGGAAGCCACCGCCGGCCCGGAGGATGCGGAAAATCCTCTGCGGACCCACCAAAGACCCACCGCCACATTAGGATGGCTGGTGGGTCCTGGTTTCAGTCCGCCGCTTTTCCGCTGCGGTTGGCTTACAACCGTGGCGGAAAAGGCCTAATATGGTGGCGGTGTCTCTCAGACAGCGCCAGACATATTAGGATGGCTGAGAAATTATGCTTTTCCGCGGCGGCTTCTCCGCCAAGGAAAAACATGCGGTTCTTCACCTCGGGGGCCCGTAGCGGGCCCCCTGGGTGAAGGGGTGGTGGGGGGTGCACATGGGTGGTACCTATGGTCGCCCCTGCATTTGCATGCAGAAATTGGCAGGCACCAAGCGGTGCCTGCCGCTTTTTGCATACAAATGAAATGTATGCATTTGTAACATTGAGGTGGGTGCAGCTTGAAGCCGCACCCGCCGCAATGTTACAAATAGAGGATGTGACTGCCAGGGTGGCGGTCACATCTTAATTGGACAGGAGGGAATTTAAATTTGAATTTTTAGTTATTTGTAGAGCGCACGTTCACTGAGCAGTTTCTTGGCGCTATAGGATTTCAAACTGAGGGAGACATCGAGGGCTATGGGCTGAAAGCTTGCTGAAATAGGAAGGTCTTAAGAGCCTTGCGAAACTCCTCGTAGGAGGGGGAGGATCTGAGAAGGGGGGGAGGGAGTTCCAGAAGGTGGGTGCAAGTACCGAAAATTTCTGGCCACCTGATCGTTTTTTCTTGAACCGGGGGATGACTAACAGGGATTTGGCGGAGGAGCGTAGGTCTCTAGCAGGGCAGTAATTGATGATAGCGGAATTGATGAATGCTGGAGCAGTGCCCGCCCGGGCTTGGAAGGTGAGGCAGCCAAGCTTAAAAAGGGGTCTCTGTTTGATTGGTAGCCAATGAAGGGCAATGAGAAGGGGGAAGAGTGATGGTGTTTCGGTAGGCCATGCACCAGGCGAGCTGCCTGGTTCTGCACCGTCTGGAGGCGTTGGAGTGCATAGGCGGGGGCACCATTGTAAATGATGTTCCCGTAATCGATCTTGGGTAAGACCATGGCCATAACAATCAATTTAAGTGCTGAGGGGGAGAAGTACTGGGAAACTTTCCTGATAATACGTAAAGTAAAAAAAAGGAGGAGACAACAGAACTGATATGGGTGTGGAGTGTTAAGTTGTGATTGAGCGTAATTTCAAGGGTCTTAACAGAATGGGAAGGAGTGGGAGGGGGACCAAAGGAAGGGGGCCAGAAGGAAGGCGACCAGGGGTTGCTACCGCCTCCAGTCAGTATCAGCTCCGTTTTATCCGGGTTGAGTTTGAGATGGTTTGCATTTATCCAAGCGCGGATGAACAGCAAGACAGACTGGAAGCGGGAGGCTCCTAATGAAGGGACGGAAAAATTAAAAATGAGTTGAAGATCATCAGCATAGGTGTATACTGAGACCTCCATTTGTTGAAGTGCAAAAATAAGAGGGAATATATAAAGGTTAACTAAAAGGGGGGAGAGAGAGGAGCCCTGGGGGACCCCGCATTTCACCCTGGTAGGTGGGGCCGAAAATTCGGCAAGATGGACCGCCTGTGTGCGTCCCTCCAGAAAGGATCCTATCCAGGTAAGAGCCTGGTCACCTATGCCCGCCGCCCTGACACGAGACAGAAGGATGGAATGGTCTACCGTGTCAAAGGCGGCGGACAGGTCAAGGAGAACCAGGGCCTGGGGGATGTTGGTGTCAAGTCCCTCCCTGAGCTGGTCCATGACTGAGATGACCACCTTCTCGGTGGAATGCCGGGGGCGGAAGCCCGCCTGGCAGGGTGCGAGGTAGTTGCTGCTCTCTATGAAGGAGCTAAGTGCCTGGGTGACGTGGGACTCTGCTACCTTTCCCAGATAGAGGAGAAGGGATATGGGGCGGTAGTTTGCCGGAAGAGAAGGGTCGGCACCTGTTTTTTTTAATATAGGGAGAATTATAGCAGTCTTGAAGGGGGCTGGAACAATGCCAGAAATAAAACAGTTGTTCAAAAGAGCAATGGCGGGGGAGGCACACCGAGAAAAGCTGACAGAAGATGCGTGCCGGGCCGATGTCAGCTGGGGAGCCCGATTTAACACGCCTGAGTAGCAAAAGCAGGGATTCTCTCGTGAGTGGGGGGATAGTGGTAAGGGAGCGAGTATTGTCGGGAGGCTGAGGGGGAGAGAAGGTGGGAGGGGGAGGGGGAATGTTGGCTTTAATAAGGGCAATCTTATCAATGAAGAACTCATTGAGCGAGTCACATAAGACATGGGAGGGGGGGATCATGGGTGAGGTTCTATCCGAAGATGCCAGTCTGTGGATGGTGGAAAATATCTCACGAGATTGGCATTCGGCCGCCAAAATACTCTCAGAAAAGTACTCGGTTTTCGCTGTCAAAATGGCAGCTTTATATTCATTGAGCATGGTGATGAAAAGTTGTCTGTGGGCGGGGCAATGTGCTCTTCTCCAAGCTCGTTCGGCCTGCCTTAGCTCCAATTTCTTAGCCTTGAGAGCGGCGCTAAACCATTTGGGAACTCCGCATGCCCATGCGGAGGTTCCCTCCTCCTCGATGATCGCGGACGGAATCAAGTCCGTCCGCGATCATAATGGGCCCCCTAGTGTGGAATCTTTTTGTGTAGTGCCAAACTACCTGCAGGTTAGCACAGGTTAATTTAGGGTATGTTGTGACTTATTTCAAACAGTCACTCGCTCACTGCAGGGAGAAAAAGGAAAACAGGAGAGAAGGGAAGAGTTCTAGGTCTAGGACTCAGTGGGGAAGAACAAGTTTTGTCTCTTGTTGCCCTCACACACCCCAAAGGATGTTATGCTTCATCATCGGGCAGTTGCTCCTCATCGGACCGGCACTCCAATGATTTTTGCAGAGATCTTTAGAAAACTGCCATTTGGTGCATGTGTATGTGTGAAGTGAGTCCTAAGTGGAGGGTGATAAGGTGCGTGCAAAGCATTAAAACTGTCTAAGGGTTAGTAAAAGAGAAGTTTTAGTAGAGCGGTACCCTCAGCAGAGTAAAAAACTCCTAAGTTCGGAGGTACCCCAGTAGGCGCAATGGGCCCAGGTAGCTATGAGGTCGACATCTTTCACGCCTCTATGGTCGTAGAGATCCCTGGGGTTTCATCAGGACCAAAAAAGAACTGTGAAAATTGTGTGGTGCACAAAAAATATTATACTAATAGAGGGGTAGCATTAGCCCTCTGGATGATGAGTGGGGGCCATAAACTAAGATTCCTTTAGTATAGGCTGTGACTCAATGGTCGATTCAACTCCTGACCGTGACCTAGAAGGAGAGAGGGTAAAAACAAGAGAGAGACATACCTCGGGTAAGTAGGGGACGCTCACAGGTATGCCTCCATAAACGTATGTCCGGGAGACGAATCTTACGTAAGTGAGTACAGAGAGAGAGAATCCGCCTCATCTTGGAACTGGCACATCGCCTTCTGAACCGATGCATTGCTGCTGTTGCGTGGAGAAAATCGATTCATCACCTTAGCAGCGGGATCGACACTGGCGCATATCTGGGCTGCATCCATCAACCAGGATTAACATACATTTGTTCAGTGGGACTCATTGGATTCTGTATCCGGCCCACGCTCTTGCGGCTGGCTTGAACTTTTGCCTTTGTCCTGGTCCAGCATGACTGGCTATCCCAAATAAGTGCTTATTACTTCTAGGCACTATTTTACCATGTCTTCTTTTAAAATTCATATCACAAGTTGTACTTATTAGATGTTTGTCATTTTGGCCTTGTTTCATTTAATAAAGTAAGAGCTATTCTTCTAACCTAGTGTGGAATCTTTTTGTGTGGTGTTTGAAGTGTTGCACAAATACTTTACACATTGACTCTTGATTTAAGCCTGACTGCTCTATGCCAAGCCAAACTACCAGCAGGTTAGCATAGGTTAATTTAGGGTATGTTGTGATTTAGCCTTACTAGGATTGTGGTTACTGATTGAACAGGGATTCCACCCCAGTCTTTCAAGAGTCCAATAACAAACAGCCTCAGATAACAGGGGAAAATGAAAAGCATGCTCAAGATAGAAAGGCATTCATGTATGTTTGCCTGAAGTGATCCTGTGCTTTTGTCACAGTGTACCTATCCAGCAGAATGGGGTGCCTTACCAATAGAATTTGAAAGGCCTTAATTACAACGATTAACATACACAGTCATTCATTCCACTGGAACTCCAGGTAATACTGGCAATTCAGGTGAGTAGTCCTCAGTATGACAGTCAGTAGAGTTCAGCTTGAGCTCTATTGTTTAGTAAGCACACAATTCAAATCTGGGCATATTCTTCACACTTAGGCCATTTCACTGAGGAAAACAAAAGGTGGTGAGTGGATTACTTTCAATTAATATTAGCCACTGTAAACTATTTGGGCCCAGAATCCATTCTATAATTGATGGTGTTTCTAGGTAGACATATGCAAATCAGCCTTGTCCCTGCTTCAATCGGACCATTCCAGCTTGACTGTCAGGCCAGGTCCACTGAATGGGAAAATAAGCAATTCCAGACCAATTTAGATTTTTATCTGCCTCGTCAGTATGGTGCAGCTTCAATCTTATGTAGCACACTGAACATGGTACCGGATCAAGGCATGCCTGATGCACTTAGGGCATCACACTGAGGAAAACAAAAAATTGATGGAATGAATACCCATCAGCATTATGTATTTGACCAAGACCAGCTAACATACTGCCATGTCACCTACAGATTTCTCTTGCTCATCTAGTCAACAAATGAGATGCCAACTCTGGCCTCTCACCAACAGAGTCTCTAAACCGTGACCTAACTTCCCAGTCTGTCCAAGACAATTGCTTTGAAGGTGCCCTTCTAAATGCTATATTGGCAGTTAAAACATTTCACACTGTAACTTACATGTTCTGGCAATTGCTGAAACATGGTTCCATGTCTCCTCATCTGTCAATATCATGGAACTGCTCCCATACAACTACAATATCGTCAATGAAAAAAAGAGAATTGAACAGAGACAGTAGATTTTTCATTAAATACTCCAAAATGATCTCTTAATGAAACTTCAAGGACGCTCCTTTACTGCTCCGAACATATTCTAACCAAATCCAGAACTAGCCGTTCGACTTCTTTAGGCTGTGCCTTAGATTAGAACCTGGCTTCCATAGATCTCATCAATCCAACACAACGTATCCAGTCTGTCTCAAATGAAGCCCTCACTCTTGGTGATCTGAACATCTGGGTGGATAACACATACAATTTCTCTTCTCAATAATTAATTTCTCTCAACAGGTTGATGAGTTTACTCACTTATGAGCCCATCATCTGGAAATGGTATTTTCCTTGATATCAGAACTGAATGGCCTACATCACTTTTCCTGGTCAGAAGAAATCTTAGTAAATTTCAACATTGAAGGTGAAATTGGAAGAATACTTAGATAGGAAAATATCACACATGGTAAGCAATAAAACAAAATCACACTTGACACCTTCTTCTAAGCAGTTTGGCAACAGTAATGCACATCAAACAAACTTATCTGATACATTTCCTGACTTGTTTTGAGTAAGGTGTTTTAAAAAACCCTTATACCTGGGCCCCTATCACCATATGCAAGCTCAGACCCCCGAAGTACAATACAAATTACAAGGATAATATCTGGCCTAGGAGACACTGAAAAAAACTGTACACTACAACTATAACACGTCACTTGTTCCATGTTGTATATGATACGAAAACACCACCAGTGGAGCAAAAAAGAACATTTCTAAGTTTGCCTTGAGGTATCCAAAATTAAACTTAAAAACCCCTCTCTATATAAAAGGATAAATGTCTCTATGCTCCTCATGCAACTAACCACTACCGTGAAGAGATGTTTGTAAAATTCTCATGTGTTTTTTCAGTAACAAAATTGATTTTGTCAGAACTAAAATGCTTGTCAATGCATCTATAATAGATGAACATACTATTGCCCTTATTCTCTGCTCCTGGGTTGGCTTTTTAGCCAAATGAAGAAGGGGACCCCGGGGAGCAAGGTATGTTTGTGAATACATATAAAAATGTAGGCATGATGACTATCTTCATTAAGGCTATTCGGCCCGCCATAGAAAGCAGGAGTGCAATCCATCTAGTGATGAGGTCCTCTTCCTTGGCCAGTGCCACTCCCTAGTTGGTTCGCACCAGTTCAGCTCTGTCCCTGGTGACGTTATCCCCAAGTATCGAACCTCGTCATCACTCCACAACAGCGGATAGTCCGTGGGGAACCGATTAGTCCAGGTTGTTAGCGGCATGATTTGGGATTTACCACAGTTGATAGTAATGCCCGAAAAGGCCCCAAATGTTATTATTTCACATATCATGGTGTTTGATCCATCCACAGGGTTACGCAAGTATAATGTAACGTTGTCCGCATAGAGCGATATCAGCACAGGCCTTGTGGGATAATCTAATGCATACGGTTCATGGTGTTGTCGTAGCATGGCGGCTAATGGTCCCATGGCTATCGCAAGCAGCAGGGGTGAAAGTGGGTACCCCTGTCCGGTACCTCTTGTGATGTTAAAAGGTGGGGAGATGTCTCCATTCAGTAGCAGGGACGCGCATGGTTGGTTATATAACAGTTTAACCCACAAAGGAATCCCGGAGGAAATCCCATGTGTGTTAAAACTGCAAGGAGGTATCCCCACTCCAGGGAGTCGAATGCTTTTGTGGCATCCAGAAAGACTGCACCACCTGCTCGTCTTGGTCAATACCATGCAGAGTGGAGAAAAGTGTCCGCAAGTTATGTGAGGTTGATCTGCTGGGTATGAAACCTGCTTGGTCAGGTCGAATTATCCTATCCATCAAGAGCGTAAGCCTGTTGGCCAAAACCTTTGCCAGAATCTTGACGTCACAATTTATCAATGAAAGTGGTCTGTACGAGTCTGTGGAGTCATGGGGTTTTCCGGGCTTCAGCAATGACACAACATCGTTTCTCGCATAGTAGGTGGGAGTGTCCCCATTTGAGCTGCCTCCTCATAAACAGCCTCCAGGAAAGGAGCCAATGTATCTATATAGGTTTTGTAGAATTCTATACCAAGGCCGTCTGGTCCCGGCGCTTTGCCGTTACTTATTTGCATTATTGCTTCCCGTATTTCGTCTAATTCCAAATCAGCCGCTAAGCAGCCCTCTGCCCATTGCTAAGTCAGGCCAGTTCCACCTGCTACAAGTATTGCGGATTCTCATCCTGTCGCCTTGCGCATGAGGTATATTACTTGCGGTAATGTGGGGTAAAGACCTCTGTTATGGCCTCCGTGTCCCTGTATGCCCTCCCCTCACTATCATGGATAACCAGGATATGATTAGCAGTTCTAGGCGGTCGAATGGTTTCGGCAAGCGCCTTGCCAGGGCGCTCTCCATCTCCATATCTCCTCGCCGTGTGATATTTCCCACGGAATAGACATTCTTTCCGCTTCAACCTGATATTGTGTTAGGGTCTCCTGTATCTGGGCGTGTGTGGGGCCAGCATGTGTTTTTTGTGCATCTGTATCCAGCTGTTTAATCTGATGTTCAGGGCGTGTTATTGTTGTGTGGATTTCTCTAAAGGATTCCCCCTGCCTTGACAATGCAGTGGCCTCGTCTAGTAACCTTCAGTGCCTCCCATACGGTGGCTAGGGACACCACCGAGCCCACATTGAGTCTCAGATACTTGTCTAGCGTTTTGCCAAATTCAGATTGAAACTCTGCATCGAGAAGCGACGCTGGCGAAATGCGCCATTGCCGAGCTTGAGATGAGAACCCAGGGCGCATTATGGTCATGAGTACAGGGGAGTGGTCCGAATAGGCGCGGGCCAAATGGTGAGAGTTAAGGGCACGTACCGCAATATCTTGTGATATAAGCCACAGGTCCAGCCTGAACCAGGTATTGTGTACTACCTTGTGGAATGTTCCCTTACGCTAGGATGGGTGATGATGGCACCAGACGTCCACCAGTAAATTGTCAGTAACTATATGGCTAAGCTGGCATTGCGCTTTGGAGTAGTGATGCGGCAGGGGGTTGAAGCGAGCCACGGTGGAAATTAACTGTTAGATTAAAGTCCCCCCCATATGATGTGAGTCCAACCAATACTGACTATGGGCGCCAACAGAGTGATGATATAGTCTTCATCATCCACGTTGGGCCCATAGCTGCATACCAATGTGACAGATACTGATGCCAACCTCCCCCATGTAATGCAATACCTCCCCTGTGGATCTAGTGTGGATCCCTTCTCAATGTAGGGTACCATTTTTCTGATATGAATTGCCGCCCCCCGGGAGAAGGCAGAGTACAAGGAGAAGTATATATTGGAGGCCCATCTGGCGGCAAACTGGGGTTGTTTGTGGGGCAGTGTGGGGGTTTCCTGTACCAAAGCTAGGCTAGCCTGTTGTCTGTCTAAGTAGGCTAGGATGTGATGTTTCTTCCAGGGGTCTCCCAGCCCTCGAATATTCCAAGTGAGGCGTCTCAGTCCTGTGTGGATATTAGACATCTGTCTTTCCCCGTCATTCAAAGCCCAAAGTATGTCTGGTCTGTCAATTCTGCACTGATGGCTGTATGTCTGTGTACTTGACGCAAGTGAAGTAATAGGACTATGTCCAAAAATACCATTTCAGCAATGTCTACATTTCTCCCATAACATTCTCCCCACAACGGTGGCCCCAACATGCCGTACACTAAATCCTCCCACAAAACCCCTCCCAAGAACCCCAAATTCAATAGGAACAGTTGTGCCAACATTTCCCTCAATAAGCAGTGTGTTGCCCTGTATTAGATCTGAGTAACATGGATGGTTTCAGATAAGTCATATATCATATTTCAGATATATCCAGTTATAGTCTCAGATGGCGAGGATTGCCACCGGATTCAGGATACTTGTTGGATTTTTCTTCCAGGGCTGACAGAGCCTCGCTAGTGTGCGGCCATCTTGTCAGCCCGCCCCCTAGCGACCCATAGTGTTGTAGCACTTTGTTTCTTTTGTTCTAAATTTAAAATGAATATAACATTACATTGCATTATTATTCAACATAAACGGTATTTTCGGCCGTTTCTGACCGGTATTTGGACACCTACATCTGGCCCTTAGTTCCTTATTGTCTTCGATTTTAACTTTTGCCCCAACCACTCTTTTCCTTTTACCTATCACTTTTCTGGCCACATTCTTTAAGTTGTGTAGGACATCCTTCACTGCTGCTCCTTTCCCCATTTTGTTCTGAATATCGGGCATTTAATTTTTACTTCAAGTACTTTCATCTCTTTCAAAATTACGCTTTGTTTGTTTCCTTCAGTATGACCCAATGTTCATTACATAACCTCCAAACTAGGGGTGTGTGAAATTTGTGTGATTTGCTTTCACATAACTACGTGAAATTACACATAATTATGCGAAAAACCAACCCCTCATCAAGATCTTTATTATAGCCCACAATATTACCTCACATCAATGTGTGACACAAGAACACATTCAGGGGATTTATTAACCCCTGCTAGCCTCCCCCCTCACTTTAGCAGCTTGGGCAAGGGTGGGTACCACTGGAGAGTTCTTTGAAACATTTGTTTATTGGTCCTTTGATTGCAAATTCTGGTCTCCAAAAACAAGATCATAATAGGACTACATGCTGCGGGAGTAATGAGCCTGGAGAGAGACAAAGGTGAAATGAAAACGGATTAATGGCTAGAGATTTGGATTGAGGGATGAGTAAAAGGCAGGATGGAGGGATAATGGAAAGAAGTTTGAATGGAGGTGATACATGGTGGATTGAATGATGGATGGATGCAGAGATGGGTGGATGGGGAGATGTTTAGATGGAGAGAAGGAGGGAGAGGATCATGGGTGGCTAGAAGTAACCAAGGATGGAGAAGCATAGAAGGAGAAGGAATCAGCGGCGGCTGGCATGGCTTGCGGGTGGAGAGGCGGTCATGGGGGTCTCGAGGCTGGAAGGGAGGGTGTCGCAGGAGTGTTGCGCACAGGGAAATTTAAAAAAACCATAAAATTACCTTTATGCTGGGTCCTGCATCTCTGCTTCTGCTCTTCTGTCTCCAGCTCAAGGAACAGGAAGCAGGGAGCCAGGCTCCCTCCCTTAAACCAATCACAACGCTGCAATGCAGCGTTGCCATTGGTCCGCTCAGCCAGGGGCTGGAGTGACGGGCATGTTCTCCATGCAGGCTGTAATGCAGCCTGCATGGAGCATGCGGAAACTGCGCATGACAGGTTTGGGCGGCCTTAGAGGGCCGACCAAACAGTCATTGCACACTTAGGAGTGGGCAAACCTCTCATACCCTGCTCTGAGAGCAGAGCAACCCTGCCGACGCATCCACCCACAAAGCAGTACTTAAAGTTATAATCATTTTATGTTTCTTCTTCACACTGCTTAAAAGCAGTGGGGCGATGCTCTGCCACTGGAAGGAAGGATGGTTGGGTATAAAACAGAAAGATGGATGGAGGTGAAAAAAGGTCATGAAAAGCGTAAGAACGAAGGAAAGTTAAATGGAAATATGAAGAGGGATAGAGAGAAGTAAAAAAGGAAATTAAAGTATGTCAGGATTCTCTTAGGGTGAGCAATCTACTGAGTACTGCTAGGTTCGCTTGACTCAACCACTTAATCAGTGCTATTTGGGACGTGTTTCAAAGTGATAGTTTATTTTTTTACACAACTACTGTGAACAGCAGCAGATTGTGTTCTGATTGTTGGAGTTGTTGCTGCGTTCCCGCACTATAATTTTGCCACAACTGCTGTGTAAATATGTGATGTTTCGTAATTGCATAATTTCAGGAATTTTGCATAACAAACATAACACAAATTCCCTAAATTATGCCAATAACACAGGCGCATACATTTTGTCTGGGGCCATGCCTTGCTAGAAATAGTTTTGGTTCACTTGGTTAATGTTCATATTGTTTAGTTTGAAAGATAACTGTGAAGCGCGCAGATACCACACTTGTTTAACAGCACTATATACAATTAAAATAAAGAAATATGGGCCAGATGCATCAAGGTCAAATCCACTCGCAAAGGGCCAGATTCTGAGAATCTGGCCCTTTGCGAGCGGTATTTTTGCATTTGGGATGCATCATCCCAAATGCAAAAATCGTAAATAGAGAATTCGGTAAATTGCGATTGTTTGCATTTAAGGAATCTCAAATTGAGATTCCTTAAATGCAATGCATGAAAGTTACAAAAAAAGCGAATTCGCTAATAGGTCACGCAAATTACCACGAAGTACAACTTCATGGTAATTTGCAAAAACTATGAAAAATGCACTTTTGTGCATATTTCAAAGTTTCATGTTGCGCACACACATGCCCTAAATGCATGTGTGTGCGCAACATATGTGCACAGATCAAAATCAAGGGTGCAACAGGGTGTCCTTTGGACACCCCTGCACCCTTGAACTCGCAATCTCAATTTGGGAATCGCTAATTGCAATTCGCAAATTGAGATTGTCTCCCCATTCATTCCTATGGGCCTCTGGGCCCATAGGAATGAATGGGGAGGTATTCATTAATTGCGACTCGCAATTTGCGAGTCGCAATTAAGGAATTCTAAGGAATCGCTATTTGTGTAGTGATTGCTTGATGCATTCCATTTTGCTATTCCTTATTAGCGATTCCTTATTTTTCGCTAATAAGGAATCGCAAAATGGATGCTTGATGCATCTGGCCCTATATCCTTTACTATCTGAGCAAAAAATTCACAAGTTTATGTTACCCTGCTGATAGAAAATTATAGTCGTTGTCTTTATTATCAAATTCGAACAGTATTTGAACTGAAACACTAGGCATAATCAGTCCATGCAGAGTTACTAACATCAAAATAAAAACATTGCGACTAATTTGCTTTCAAAATCGTGTGTGTAATGCAACATGGATTGATTAACCTGTACGCAGACATCATCAGGGCTTCTAATATCATGATAATCATATGATAATCATATGATTAAGTTGTGCACCCATCCTTCTTCTAGTATCAATCTTTCTTGCTTGCAAACGTCAATTACATTCCATGCTTCCTTCTATCTTGTCTCCAACACTGTCCTTCTTTCGTGCACCGTCAGATTACGGTGTACGAAAGAAGGACAGTGTTGGAGACAAAGAAGAAGGATGGCCGCAAGATATGGAATTTAAAGTCATATGATTATCATGATATTAGAAGCCCCGATGATGTCCGCGTAGGACTAAATGTGTTGGCTGTTAAAATTGGATGATGTACCTTTGTGTTGAAAAATTGGATTGAATAATACATTCGGAATTCGCTTTCCAATTAAACAAGACTCCCTTAGGATTTTCTTGTTTGGATACACAGATAATGGATGATATATGAGGGTACTGCTTGGAACACTATCATTATTTGGATGAATCACACGCTTTTGTATAGATTGTAGTTATTGTTGGTGGCCCAGTGGCGGTGGGACTACATAAAGTAGAGCGTGATCAGAACTTTGAGAATAAGTATCCCCGAACAGACATATGTGCACACTTTGCTTGCCACCCTCACTGCCAGTTTGTGAATAATTGATGATATATGTAAAATAATTGATGAATGGAATGCTGGACATTCACCCCAGTCACAAGGATCTGGGTTATATCCATCATTCTTTTGCTCACTACCCCACCCCAGTTTGGACCCAGCCATATGCAAATCAGTCTTGACTCTGTTCCTTATGGGATTAGTCCAGCCCAAACTGCCAAGCCAGGTCCTCCCTGGACTGGAAACAAGCATCCTGGGACCGGTTTCAGGGCATCATCCTTCATAAGCCAGGCTAGCTTGAATCCAGTGGTGTAGTGAGCACTGGACACACATCTGGGCATACCCTTCCCACATAGGGCGCCATATGCAAAAGAAACAATTGAGGGACGGAATTGTTTTTTTTTGCATTTGTCACCTCGAGTGGGACGGGTATGCCTAGACGTGGGTACCGTGCTCGCCATGCCACTGGAGTCAAGCTATCCTGGCTGATGAGGGCAGAAAGCCAGAAACCGGTCCTAGGATGCTTGTTTCCAGTCCAGGGAGGACCTGGCCTGGCAGTTCGGATTGGACTGTTCCCATTGGGCGCAGGGTCAAGACTAATTTACATATGGCTGGGTCCCAAACTGGAATGGCATGTTGTGCAAAACAACGATGGATTTAGGCCCAGATCTCAGCACTGGGGTGAATGTATGACATTGTTCTGCATTATGTCAATCAATTATTCTTTTTATAATTGATGATATACAAACATCTCTAGACCAAAACAAATCCTATCTCCTAATATTTCTTGATAGACCTGCCATCTTTTGTGTGTTTTTCCCCTGTCGTTTTTGCTTCTGACATCCTGTTTTTGACTGTGTGCTGCATTTTGTTTTTGCTCTGCTGATCAGTGCTATAGTGCAAGTGCTTGCTGTGTAAACTGTGATTATGATTGGTTAACCATGATTGACATATTTGATTTACTGGTAAGTGCATAGTTAAGTACATTGTGTGTGCCCAGGGCCTGTAATTCAAATGCTACTAGTGGGCCTGCAGCACTGATTGTGCCGCCCACATGAGCAGCCCTGCAACCATGTCTAAGGCCTGCCACTGCAGTGTCTTTGTGGGCAGTTTTGATCTGCCATGTCGACCTGGTCAGTGTACCCACTTGCCAGGTCCAAATCTCCCCTTTTGCTACATTTAAGGCACCCCTTTTGTGAAATAAAGCTAATTTCGTCTTTCACTATTGCACGGACTATTTCTCCCATAGGTTATTATTGTAACTGGCTTGTAACCTCTTACGAGTGTAACTTCCAATTGGGAAGAGATAGAAATTTGGAGTGTGAAGTCCCTGAACTCACAATTTAAAAATACATCTTTTAGTGAAGTAGGTTTTTAAATTGCATGTATGAAAATGCCACTTTTAGAAAGTGGGCATTTTCTTGCTTTACTATTCTGTGCCTCTGTCTGCCTGTGGAATCCAGTCTGGTTTAGAGTCTAGACTGACAGTTGGGCAGTTTGTGCATTCACTCTAGTCAGTCACGTAAAGGGAGCTGAGGTATGCCCTGCATATCCTGATGGCCCATCACTAGGCTGATTTGTCTTCCTGAGCTAAAGTGGTGGGAGGAGCTGTTACCGACACCTGAGTAGGACTGTGCCTGTACACTCACAAAGCTGTTTTCACCCCCCTGTAGTGTGTCTCTAGCCAGGTCAGGGAAATGCAGGGTCTTGTGCACTGCAAAGACTTTCCTTTGAAGTTTGTATACTTCAAAGGCTGAAACTGGTATAAGTACTGGAGCCGTGACACCATAGCTTCCGAACACTTCTGGGCTGAGGACATTCTGGCAAGAAGAATAGCTGGGGAAGCGGTCAGAGGAACTACCATGTTTCTGTGTGCTTTGCTGCATTGGCCTGCTGCTTGCTGCTTCTATCTAGGGCAGTGAAATCACTGGACTTTGCTTTCTACATTCTGTTTACCAAGATCTTCCAAGGGCTTTTGTGTGTTTACCTCCTGTTAAGATGTCTCAGGGTCAGAAAATACTTCAGCTACAGCCCCTGAACTCCTCTGCTGGGAGTTCTGTCATGGCAAGTGGTGTCAATCCTAGTTCTTGGCCCTTGGAGATGGTTTTGCTGAAAAGGACTGAGAAAATTCATGCATCAACCTTCAGCGCCTGTTTTTCCTGATGCAGCACCACCATGAAGCTGAAAAACCAACACATCGTCATGGTGCGGCTGAAGAATTGATGCAGCGCCTAACGTTCAACTGAAAGATCGCTGCAAGCCGAGTCCTCAGCACTGCGTCACCGACATCCGAGGCACCCGCTCGGACTCAGGTCCTGCTCTGCAGTTGAAGAAATCGACACATCACCTGCCAGGTGGCTGGGAAATCAACACAGCTCCTGTTTCACACCCAGTGCTTTGACTCAGATTGTCTGGATTTTCAACGCATCGCACCTGTGTGGCAAATCCTTCATCGATGTGGCCCAGCAGTAAGGCACGGACGCCGCATGTCTGGAGACCAACGCATCACTTCCCCTCGTAGTATGTAATTGACACATCACGTACCCTGCACTGCAGTAAGGAATCGACGCATCACCTTCGTATTGACGTATTGCCTTGCTTTTCTTGCACCTCCTTGCCCCAGCACCTGTTTTTGTCATTGATTTTGACACATCCCTGGTCCTTTGTAGTATAGGTGATGCATCCATAATTTCCTATTGATTGAACTTTTTGAAACATTTAAAAAGTGATATCTTTGCTTATGTATGTTGGATTTTTGTCATTTTGCTATTGTTTTATTCAGATAAAGATAGGTTATTTTTCTAAACTGGTGTGGTTTCCATCTGTTGTACTTTCACTGTTACTGTGTGTCTTTTGTACAAATGATTCACACATTGACTCTGAGATAAGCCTGACTGCTCGTACCAATCTACCAGGGGGTGAGCAGGGGTAATCTTAGCTATGTAATCCCTTTACCCAGACTAGAATAAAGGTCCTTACCTGGACAGGGTGCAAACCACTGCCAACTAGAGACCCCCATTTTTGACACTTCTAGATTTAACAGCGGGGTTTGACATGGTCAGCCACAAATGCCTCAGAGAAAATCTTGAGTTCAGAATGGGACTGTCAGGAGCTGTCCTTAACTGGTTTGCCTCCTTCTTGCAGAAACATTAATAGAGACTCAAAGTAGGCACCACCCTATCTGATGCAGCAGATAATGACAGAGCGGTTCCGCAAAGATCTACATCACCAACACTCTTCAATCTATACATGGAACCACTCACTGAAAATCTTAAACAATCAGAAATCTCATACCACATGTATGCTGAAGATAATCAGCTATACATCAACTCTCTTCTAAGGAAGATATTGGTAGACTAGATGACACCATGAAGAAAGCACAAGAATGGTTGGCACACAACCATCTAGAACTCAACCCGATAGAAATTGAATTCATTCTCTCCTCCCCACCCCTTAAATCCCCTCAACCGCAATTTTGGTCTCTTAATCTCAAATTGCTAAAAAGAACTCCAACCATCTGCGACACCATAAAATCACAAGGCATCACACCAGACTCTAATTAAAACATGCAAGCCCACATACAAGCAGCAATGAAAAGCTCTAACCAGCATCTACACCTGCTAAGAAAACTAAAACCCTTCATACCTCTAGATGACCTCAAAACAGCGGGTCAATTTCTAGTGCTCTCTATACTGGATTACACAAAAAGCTCTTTACAACTGTGGTCCTCCATCATACATGGCACACAGGATCAAGCTTTCAGGAGGTGGAAGGGATTTAAGAAGTGCTAAATCCCTAATACTAGAAACAGCCACATTAAAAAAAGAAAAGCACACAGATGCGCATTTTCTCCAAAAATATGGAACTCCCTACCACCCTTAAGGAGAGCAATTACCTCACTCAGGCTTTTCAAGAAGAAAGTTGAAGCATCACTACTAGAAAAACATGTGTCTTAAAAGAACAATTTTGAAACTGCTATTCACTCTATTTCATATTGTACCCTTGTGCTCTGAACTCTATATACAGAGTTCCTTATTTTATATTGGTATCATTTTTTTTATACCTTACTCGATAATTTTGCACAGATTATCCTATGTGACATGTGTTTTCATGTAGTGCAATCCTCTTCAGCTCCCTCATTGTCAGCGTTCTGATACCATAATGGTCATGTTCATGCTTTATAAAACATAAAATATAAAATAAATAAACCCCCTAAAGATGTTTAACATCCTCCCCTTAACAGCATTTCCAATATTTTGTGAATCGACTAAAGCAAATGTAATTTCATTTCATACCTTAAAATTACGTATAGTGCAAACAATATTTTCAGAAGAAATAGGCCACCGGGGCCAGTTAACTTCCTCTCAGGATTATGTGTGTAGGAGTTAAGTAAATAGATTGGGATTGACCTTGCTTTCAATGCAACTTGTTAAAAGAAGTACATAAGACAATCCCTAAAAACAGCATCAGATTGATGTCAATCGGTAAAACCTGTGCAAAATTCACAAAAACTGCAGCATACAATGTAATCGGCGTATTCCAGGAAGACAACCCCAGCAGGATATTGAGTGTTCTTCCCTTGCCATAATTTATAAATACTTTATGCATTTATGTCAAATGTTTAAAGCAGTTAAAATTCGCAAAACGTGCAGCGTGCAATGCAAACGGGGCATTCTGGGAAGAGAATCCCAGAGGGATATTTAGAGTTCTCCAGTGGCGGCTGGTGGATGTTGAAAGTGGTAAGACAAAATGTATTATAGCTGGGGAAAATGAGCAAGCGAAGCGAGTGAGCCCGAAGTGCAAATGGAGGGTGCGGGGGTGTTCTTCCCCCTCAACCAACTTTTTAAAAAAATTGATTCAAATGATGGGTTTTACATCATATATTTACTGCTAAATATTGCCCAATTAATTAAGAGTGTTGCTCACACATTTAAGTAAATAATATGATCTTAGCATAGTGTGCCAGCTGACTAGTTTGCTGTCTCTTGCTGTTAATGCATCCCGATATATAATATAAGAACTGACATTACACCTAAAACAAGCCAGGGACTACTTTCGCCACAGGCACAGTGTCACAAGCCCTACTTCCACTCTATGATGCATATGTCCTAGTCTTACTGCTGTTAGCCACGAGGCACTCTTCCATCAAAAGTCATCCTGATTCTACGATGGACTATAGACAAAACGTGAACTCCCCCCCGCACTCCATTCCCCCTCATCCAAAGATGGCACAGCCGAGGGTCTTGGTTTCTGCCTATAGTGGAGGTTAGTTTATGTATTTCTTGAGTTTCTAGTGAAATAAACACTCCTCCCTTCATGTGCTGCTTGAAGCCAGGAGGAAGTTCTCCACCCTAAATGGACTCGCCTGAACCGTGACACCACTGCATGCCTCTGATAAATCTCCTAATGCCATAATTTCTAAAGACCTTATGTATCCATGAACACAACTGCAAATTAATTTCATACATCAAAAATAAAGCATGTTGCAAGTGAGATATTTGAAATAAAAGTCCAGGGAGGACCAGTCAGTATTCTCCCAATATCATGTTTTTAGGAATTAAATTCAGGGAAAAGGATTTACCTTCCACAATTTAAGCCTACGGGTGCTAGTGTGAAAGTCAAGGATTACAAATTGTGTTCTCTCAGTAATCTTCCTGGTATTAGTCTTACACAATTCTTGCTAAGTCCATGAGAGCCTCGCACGTATAGACGTGAGTCACTGCCTCCTTGCCAGTTCTAAGACCATGCTGCAAGAATATTGGCCTTAAGAGGGAATGCCTTTGGGAAAGCAGCATTGGGCAAAAACATAATAAGTAGATCACAGATTCAGAGGCGTAAGCACACAGTCTGCACTGCTGTTGACCTGGCATTTTTATTATCCAGGGCACTCTAAGGGGTTTATGTACAAGCCCCTATTCTCATCACATCACTTTCAGTGATGTTGTGGTGGGGGGGCCTCATCTTATTTACAAGGCAGTGTTAAGCCACCTAGCGTGACTTAATGCTGCCTTGAAAATAAGGCTCCCTTTCACGCTATGCTTAGCGTGAAAGGGGTTGGGAGTTGGTGTTGCAGTGGGCGTTCCACTGCAACTTCCATTGTTCTTGACACTGCCCCCTATTTACAAGGGCAGCATAACTAGGATGCAGCGTCAAAATTAAGACCAGGACAAACGTGGTCTGAACTTGGCAAAATAAGGAGAAATGCTTTATTTCTCCTCATTTTTGCTTTTTCCATGTATGCTGCCTTGTGCAGCACACATGGAAAAAGAAAATTCCTTGGATTGCTTATGTGTAGGAAGGTGTCCCTTCCTGCACATGAACAATCCTTAAAAAATGGCATTATGTAACTTCCGTATGTGCTGCATTAAGCTGTAACAGGGATTCTGCACAAACACAGAACTGTGCACAGAGACTTAGGACCTCAGTGAAATAGGGTGTGCCAAAACTCACCTTAGTACCCAAAATCCCCTACCAGACTAGCAATCAGTGTCACATTAGCTCTTCGTCCTATAGCAAAGAAACCAATGATTAGACAACCTAGAACATGTGATTTAGGACCATCTCAGGAATGGTGGGAAGTGAGAACACTCTTTTGTTTACATTCATTCCAGTCCACAACAGGAGTAAAATAGAGACACGGTAAGGTTAAAATGTTTATTTTAACGGCGTGATCTCAAGCGCAGTATTTTAATCAACATAAGCATACAAATTATTAAGAATATTACGGTCAGCATGGTTACAATTCCCAAAAATACAAAAGGAGGAATCATATTACAATGATAGTGCAAACTGGTGATAAAAGCGCCTATTTAAAGCACCCTCCCTCTCTAGGAACTATCAGCCTGATTCATCAAGCCGAATTGCGCGCGCAAAGGGCCAGATTCTGAGAATCTGGCCCATTGCGAGCGCAATTTTTGCATTTGGGATTCATCATCCCAAATGCAAAAATCGGTAATTGCTAATTCGCTAAATTGCGAGGAATTACATTTAAGGAATCTCTATTTGAGATTCCTTAAATGCAATTCATCAACCATTTTTAAATTGCTAATTCGCAATTTCGGGCCGCTATTTACCGAGAGGTCAGACCTCTCGGTAAATAGCAAAAACTTAGAAAAATGCTTTTAAAAGCATTTTTCTAAGATGCATGTTGCACACACACATGTCCTTTGGACATGTGTGTGCGCAACACCAGTTTCAATTTGCATTTAAGGGGTGCTACAGGGTGTCCTTTGGACATCCCTGGCACCCTTTAAATCACTATCTTATTTGCGAGTAGCAAATTGCTAATCGCAAATAAGGAATACTCCCCATTCATTCCTATGGGCCTTTTGGCCCATAGGAATGAATGGGGAGTTATTCCTTATTTGCGATTAGCAATTTGCTACTCGCAAATAAGGAATGTGTAGGAATCGCTATTTATTTAGCAATTCCTACATGAATACCGTTTTGCGAGTCCTTAATAGCGATTCGCTATGAATCGCTATTAGGGGCTCGCAAAACGGCCCGTTGATGAATCAGGCTGTAAGTATTATAAAACTATAGATGGTCTCTTGACCTTTCTTAGAGGGACCCCATTTACCTGTCCTCTCAGTAAGTGTAAATTACATCAGGATCGGTTAGTCTCTTTGCATGCCTGGAATCTTCCAAGTGAGTTCAATTCTGGCAAGTGTGCTATGATAAAGGCGCCAGAATCCTACTCGGCTTGCAGCTGCCAAATTGTTGCATCTAGAATGTGTTACACGGACACGCCGATAAACAGGCTCTCACGTTATGATAACCTTGTCGTCTCAGCACTCACTGTACAGACTGGGGACACGATGTATGTCTAGAGATGTCGAAAAACAAACCTTTTCTCATGTATACACCTTCATGAAAGCTTACTCAGCAAAAACATCAAAGCAGTTGTGTGCAAAAAGCAGCAATAAGGAAAAATGGCATTTAAACTTCTAATAAGCCATGCTAACTTAACATGCACTCAGAATGAGGCCCATAAACCACACTACAAAGCAGCACACATAGAAAAAGCAAAAACAAGGAGAAATAAAGTTTTTCAATATTGTTTATGCGCAGGAAGGTTCCTTCCTGCACATAAACAATCCTCCCCTGCGCGCAGACAACCTTGCACTATGGTGCTAAGTGTAGCACCAGTGCAGGGGTAAATGCGAGGCTGCACCATATACTTGTGATGGTTAACGCCTTACTCCGCCACTTCCTTGTAGATATGGCCCTAAATTCACATATTTGGCAGCGTCAAAAGTCTAATAAGTAAGATGTTCTTTAGGGCTTACATTTGGAGACCTTCAAGAATGGCTAGCAGGCAACATCTTCGTGTGATTTATAGAGACCCAAGACATCTGGAATGTGCCTAATTATCTTCAGATTTTGCTCTTTCGACATATGCTTTCCTTGTGTGTCTTTTAATATGCTCTTTAAATGAGGCAGTGTCAATGCATGATCTTACAGGTTTTCTATGATGAGATTTAATGCAGCAGAGGTGCTGTGGATATATCTTGCCCAAAGGCAT
Source organism: Lissotriton helveticus (assembly GCF_964261635.1). Classification (NCBI taxonomy): domain Eukaryota; kingdom Metazoa; phylum Chordata; class Amphibia; order Caudata; family Salamandridae; genus Lissotriton; species Lissotriton helveticus. The sequence goes on along the minus strand of NC_136071.1, from coordinate 1,087,590,598 downwards.
TTCTACATCATTAAAGATCACCTGCAAGGCACCGTTCTTGGAGACTTTTTTGGCCTTGATAATCTTTTACTAAATCCTTTTTGCATTCAACATCCATATTCACAAGCCCAAACTCCAGCCGTATCAAAGTCTGTCTTCTTTTAGTGAGCCCAACTATTTTTTGGTAGGCTGCAGTGGAGTAGTGCTCCAGTGTGTTTGTGAGCATTGTGGAGTGGGCAAGGTGCCCATACTTTAAAGTTGGTAGCAATTTAGCCTGGATTAGAGTTCAAATCCCTTCAGTAGTTGGGTTCTGAAATTATGGAGTTTTGTGTGGTGTCTTGCTGTTCTCTTGGAATCTGGAATACATCATTTGTTCCAGATTCCAGGACAGACGGTTTGGCCCAGGCTCATATGATAAAGCTGACTTTGTTATCATTTTGAAGAATAAAGCAACTAACCTGCTATCCTGTGTGCTGTTGTCATTGGGATTGTACAACTTTACATTTTGCTAAAATAAATGATGTTTTGGAAGCCTTTTCCTTATATGGCATGCTTGTGAAAAGACTTTTCCAGTGTCCGAAATCCAGACACCAAAGTAAATGTATTTGCCAGTCATGGTTATATTTAGGGGGCCTAGGTTCCCTATCAACTGATCTAGTATTACCAGGTTGTCTACATATTCTATGATTGGTTGCTTGAGGGGCCTAACTCTTGGAGGAAAAAGGTTCCTTTTCAACAAGTCCAGGCCTAGGTCTGTGGTGTACAAGTTAAACAGTAATGGAGTGATGACACATCCCTGTTTCAGACATTTGTTAATTTTTATTTTTGGAGAGAAGTGGGTTTGGGTAAACTTATTTTGGACCCAGGTGTCTGTATATAGAGCTGTTAAAGCAGCCAGTAAGTACTTCAGTATCCCTCATGTGGCAAGCTTGGGCCACAAGAATATCCAGTCAATGCCATCAAAAGCAGCACTATAATCTATGAAACACACATATAGAGGGCGTAAGAATTTTTTGTACTGCCTTATCCACCAAGTAAGAAAGAGCAATCACATTGTCCATTGTAGAGGCCTTTGGATGAATTCCTGTTAAGAAATATAGAATGATATTGTTGTCTATGACCCAGGCCTCTGATTCCCACAGGAATACCTTTATAAAGGCTGTACTCTCCACGTCCAGTAAGGATGTTAGTCTATAGTTCTCTGGTGTTGTGTTGTTGCCTTTTTCTGTGGCTTACAGGTTGAAACCCCTCCATACTTCCTGGCAGGCAATTTGACCCCCGGGCCCCATCTTTACATACTGATTTATGTATTTTCACTGTTTCCTCATCAGTTAAGTCAAATGGATTCTCCTTAAGTTCCTATGCCGCATCACCAAACAAGTCATCCAAAGTAGCTTTGGGGTTATCAGATTCCACATATGTTCAAGATACATGGCTTATCCATTTTTCTGCATGAACGGCATTCTCTTTACCAGTGGTTTAATTTAAACAGTCAATTAACATATCCCCAGATTTCTGTGAATTGCACAGTGCAAGTAGGGTGTATACATGCTTCCACTCTAATTCTATGTATTTTTGTTTTAAGTCCCAGTCTATCTTTTTATGTTTCTACATTGCATCTGTTAGCTCCATGGTGGCCACTGGTCTTTTCTGCCTTTTATATCTGGTTTTGGCCAACCGGCACATCCTTTTGCTTCATTTAAATTCTTGTCCTTGCTGTCTGATTTGTACTTGAGTTTCATTAACAGTCATGATTTAGTTCCAACTTTCTTTGACCTTAGTCTTTTTCTACTAAAGCCAATTTTTGATTGGGTGCAATTTTATGCCTTCCACTTTTGTTATAGGTGTTTACTGCCTGGCCCTCACTTTATACTTTTCAGTACGGGATTGGCTATGGCTGACAGAGGTTGGCCAGCTGGTTTGACTTGCATGTGGATATTAAATCTCAAGTTGATTTTAATTGACGAGGCATATGGTCATTTTCAGCTCTACTTGAAACCTTGTATTCTGTGCATCTTGTTTGCAAGTAATTGCTCAGGAACATGTAGTCCAGTGTTGAGATATTTCTGAACATGTACTGTCATCTGCCCTCTGAGATATCTTGCTTGTGCACAGGTCACAGCCACCTGGTGAGAAAAATAACAATGGATTAAACCCAGATCTGTGACTGGGGGTGAATGTTTGACAATGTTCAACATTCTCTCCATCATCTTTTTGTGTTGCATTTTCACCCTAAGTGGGAAGGGTATGCCCAGACGTGGGTCCTGTGCTCCCTACGCCACTGGAGTCAAGCTATCCTGGTTGAAGAGGGATGAAATACCAAAAACGGTCCTAGGATGCTTAATTCCGGTCCAGGGAAGACATGGCCTGGCAGTTCGGTCTAGACTGTTCCCATGAGGCACAGGGTCAAGACTGATTTGCATATGGCTATGTCTGAACTGGGGTGGCGTAGTGAGCAAAATAACAATGGATTAAACCCAGATCTGTGACTGGGGGTGAATGTTTGATAATGTTCAACATTCCGTCCATCATCTTTTTGCATTGCATCTTTTTTTTATCTTTTTGTGTTGCAAGTTAAACTACTTCCCAGTCCCAAACCTTCCCTTTAATTACATGTAAGGCACCCTAGGGTAGGCCTGAGGTAGCCCCAGTGGCAGGGTGCAGTGTATTTAAAAGGGAGGACCTATATTTTTAAGCTGTACATGTCCTGGTAGTGAAATACTCAATTAGTTGTTTACTACTACAAGACCTATCTCTCCCATAGGGTAACATGGAGATTGCTTTAAAACATCTTTTGAGTGTAATTTCTCATTAGGAGCAGATAGAAAATTGGTGTTTGGTGTCTCTGGACTCACAATTACAAAACACAAATTTTAGTTAAAAAAAATTAAATTGCAGGTCTGAAAATAACACTTTTAGAAAGCTGGCTTTTTTCACTTTAACAATTCTGTGCCTCTGCCTGACTCTGAATACACATCTGGGTTAGGGTGAGAGCTGGGCTTTGTGCATTTCCTCTAGACAGTCACACAAATGGAGCTGGGATGTGACATTTGCATTCTGATGACACTTCACCAGGCTGATGGGCTTTCCTGCGGTAGATTAAGAGGGAGGGGCTGACACCTGCACCTGAACAGGGATGTGCCTTTTTCCACACAAAGATCTGCATAGTCTCCTGTAGTGGTGCCAGGGAAAGAAGGGCAGCAACCTTGAGAGTATCAAAGGCCCTTTTCTGCTGTCTCAATCACTTCAATGACCCATTTTGGTATAAGTACTGGACCTCTGACACCCACAGTTCAGATCACTTTGAGGTCCTGAGGAGACTCTGCAACTAAGAAGAGTTACGCTGCCATGAGGGACTGCCTCTTTGTCACTGCTTTGCTGTGTTGGCCTGCTACAACTTGATTTCTGAGTTACCAGGAGGGACTGCCACTATGCACTGGGCTCTGCTTTGTCGGCCTGGTGTTTGCTGCCTCTTCACTGAAAGAGGGAGGATCCTGCCCTCTACATCTTGTAACCCCAGGAACTCCAAGGGCTTGTTAATCTAGTCTCCTGTTGTGGAAGACTCAGGACCATCAAAGTCTTCCTTGAGCTAAGACTGCACACTGTTCACAAAAATAACATCTACTGTGGGGAATTTCTCTTAAAGCCCCTTGCTGGGCCACCAGATGCATTTTTACGGTCCATCACCTGCACCCGATTGCCGTGTGCTGTACTGTTAGCCGTGCCGCTTGAAATTGGTGCTTATGAAGCCGAGGCGCTGCTTCGCAGAAAACTATTCAAGGGAAACACTCAAGTGTTGCCTTAACAACCCTGGGCTTCATGGTGCTGAGGCAGGCCTCACCCTGTGCTCCTTCAAGACTGACAAATCTTCATAACCCATACTAATATTGTGTTCGCTGCACCGGTTTGAAATATCTCAACCCTATATTCACACAAAAGTGGAGGTGGATGGGAGGCCGAGTTGGGAATCACTGTTACTCCCCAAAAGGCAGCACCTGCATCAATGAAGCATTTAATTTTTCCACGTCTGTGCTGGAACTGATAAATTACCTTGTAGGCTCTGAAAAGAGCTCTAGTGTCAGCACTGCTGTTTCTTGCTAATTGTCAAATATTATTATCTGAGATATAACAATGAACTGATTATCATGTTTGTCTCACTTTATTCAGATAAAGATCATTATTTTTCCATACTGTTATGGAGTCTTTTTGTGGTGTTTCCATTACTTAACTTTAATAAGTGTTGCACAAATACTTAACACATTGCCTCTAATGATAAGCCTGCTTGCTTTGCTCCAAGCTTCCAGAGGGTGAGCACAGGAAATCTTTGGTGTGTAACTGACTTGCCCTGACTAGAGTGGTGCGTTAGGCTGGGCTTAGGTACATGACCTAGCCAACCAGAAACCCAATTTCCAACAACAGCAATGTTTCCCTTCTTTTGTGGATTAACTTATATATTTAGGAGTATGATAGGTGTGTGTTGTCCATCCATCGCTAAGCCTACTAGTTCGAGTGCCAACAGATCATAATTAAGTTTTTTTACTCCTTTTGTTTTAACCGAAGATCGAGCTTTACAAAGATCGAGAGGCCACTGATAGGTCTTATAAAGAGTTGCTTCTTCTGTGCTGTCTTATGAATTGCATTGTAGCATGGAATTAATGTAGGTGTGGTGGTCCAGGGTTCTGGTCAACACAACAAGTCTCCAGTGTTCAGATAATCAAGGACCTTGCTTTTCTCCAAAATAGTGGTCAATTGTTTGACATTCCAGCTTAATGCGCTCTTGCTGTGTCTGGCCTTGTTTTTAGTTTCTTCCATTATACTAGGAGCTCTGTTGCTCCTTGCCTATAGGGCGACCCTTAGCAATCCCCAGCTAAGTTGTAGATCACTTGCTTTCCTTAAATATGTGTTTTGTTTCACCAGTGTCCATCCACTCAGTTACTGTTGATTCTTTGTGACTGATCCAGGAAAGAGTTTAAAATTGCATCGCCTTGAGGCGCTTGGAGATGAGGTTTTCTAAAGGTAGTATTTTTTTTAGAAGACGCAGAATATATGACCTGTTTAAAATATCCCTTGCCTTCATGAGTTGAACTCTGGTGTGAAGATCAGAAGGGGATACAATCAGATGTTGGTCTCCAATCTTATGCCCTGAATCATAGAAGATCTAGGTAGAGTCAGTAGATTTTTTAAGCATTTACCTTCCTCGACTTCCCATCCGCTTTGACTGCTAAGATATAACCGTTTGCTTCCATATTGGAATTACAGTGGAATCACTGACACAAAGGCTTCCAAAACAGGACTATCTGACATCTCACTGCAATCCTTATTGAATTTCTTCAGGCCACTGGCTGAGGCAAGAGCCCTTACTGTCAGTGATTCCAGATGGACACTCCATTTTAGGGACTTATTAAACGAGATAATCACCCCTCTCCAGCTTTCTGGTATCTGTCTTGTGTCAAGTAAGCCCTTGTACATTTCGCAAAAACAATTCAGCCCACAAATCTGGCTAGATCATTATAATTACAACTGGAAGATTATCCGGTCCTGTTTCCATAGTAAAAATTAAATCTGCTATAATGCGCCTGACCTTACTTCTCGTAAAATGCGTTCTGATATGCTCATTTATATCATTCCAAGAAGTAACCCTCTTCACTATGAGTTCCCCCCTTCTCCTATATGTTTTTCACAGGGTCGCGCGTCCGCAATGATGGAGGAGTATCGCCCCAGAGGCTCAGAGCCAGCAGGTGAAATATTAAACAGTGTTCTATTATCGTTTCATTTTTCATTTGCCAGGTCTGAGTGAGTGCTGTATGTAGAGGCTGGGCCGGGGCATGGGAGGGGGGAGGAGGAATGCTATGTGCACTTCTAAGTTAGCATGTGTGTTTTGGCAGGTTGCCTCAGGCAGGCCAAACACACATGCACATTTAGGTTTCTACGACACGGCTGAATTGAACAGCACAGACTCTCTGTCCTGAGAGGAGCATCTTTTCAGCCCAATCCCTACGCTTTTAGTGCGGTGATTGCACAGTGAGTCTGATGCTGGGAGGTGGCCGGCAGCTCCAGGTAAGTGTTTTTTTTTATTATTTACCCCTCCACGCTACCCCTCCACCCACCCAGCCACTGTGTTTCACCCAGGTACTCTTCCCAGGGCCCTTCTGTCACTGCACAATTCATACACTCTGTATCTTACCAGAGCCTTCCTGAACTAGTTTCCAGAATGTTTTTATGATTTTTGTTTCTATTGCTTCCAGAAGGTTACCCCAGCATTTCTCTTTGTGAATTCTTTTTGATCACTAATTAACATTTTATATTTTATCCGTGTCCTATGGAGGCTGCTATAACTCACACTATCATACCTTAGCTTAAGGCTTCTTTCCCCTTTTCTTATCCGTGCCATCAATTTCCGACATTCCTTATTAAACTAATTGTTTCTTTTGAACAATATTGGATCCTATTATCACCATCTTTATTTCCTTTTATTTCAACCCTTATAAATTAAACAACCTGTCTGATTGTATTTTCATACATTTTGAATGTTTTCTAAGGGCACCACTTATGCTTTGCGCTCTTCATATATTCTTGTGGTTAGATACCTAGTGTCACAACAGAGGCTTGTTGACTAACCTTGAAAAGCCGGGTACAGCAGGAGCAATGAAGATGCTAGCAAACCCCTTCCCTGATTGCGGTACTACCTGCGAGTAGTAAGAATAGACTCCACAGATATCACCTCAGCAGGGGAAGGGGAAAAAAGGGATAAACAAAACAAAAGAGCTGTGGCAACCAGAACACTCAATGGCTTGGGTAGAAGGAGTTGTAGGCATCACTCCTATGACTGCCTCTTGTTCCCTGCATGAGAGACACAATACAACAGGCATGAGTTTTCCCCCTAACCCACTTAGTGCAATATATATATATACATATATATGTAATGAAGAAGTGACCAAACTCACTTAACATCTGCCACAATCATCCTGAGAATACAAAAGGCACAAAATGTAAAAATAAAGTAAAGAAAAGAAAAAGAGTTCTTTGTTTCTGATTGTTCAGGGTTGAAAAACTTCAACAAGATAAAGTTTCAACAAAGTGTAGGAAGTCACTAAATAAGAGTACTTATCTGAAAGTGCCGTCTTCAGCCTTTCTTATTCTCCTTAAAGATGAGTGTATTGTTTGGTTCCAGTTACAGAAGGTTTTGATAAAACACCCTGTTGACCTCCCAGATAGACTGTCCCTCATCCGAGCCTCTCAACGGCTCAACTAGGCAAAAATTAAATATTAGCACAACCCAACCAATGTTTTCTAAATGCACCCTTTCCTGCGGGTGGAACATCCAAATGTAAATGAAAGAATCAGCTTGTTTCCTCACGAGGGCTTCAGCGAGGGTCCATAGAGCAGGAAATGCTCTTATCCGGTGAGCAGAAGATCGGGCTCGTAACTCGTTCTTGCCCACCAGCGCGAACACGAGCTGTAAGCCCCAAATACTGCCAGACGCTGCTGGCGGGTCAAAGGTTGCGGTCGCGCTCCAGCGTGAACGCGTTAAGGCAAAATAAAAACTGGAAACACCCGTGGCATAAGGCTCTGCCGGTGAGTGAAGAAACACGCCTTCGATTTTCTTTCAAGGTCGGGACATCACACAATGCAGCATCCACTGGTACATCAGCAAGATTCATGGGTAGGCATTTACAGCAGCGTTTTCTCCTCTGATGCAGACTTCAACTTAGAACACAGGTGACAAGCACCGGCCAACAGGAAAGAGGAGCATATATAGGAAGTAGTAGGAAGGACAGTGAAGACAGAGCCCTCCCACAGGTTTTATGGGAATAGTAGTTCTCTGTCCCTAAATGTACATTCATACCTCCTAGCTGCCAATCTTACACCTTCATCCTGGCTTGAACGTGACACCTAGGGTATTCCATTTGGACAGGCAATACTTCATCCCTTGGTTTCTTTTCAACTCTACTAACTCAAGTTTTATGGGATGAGGATCAATTCCCTCGACTTGCACCACCTCAAAATGTCTAACTAAATCAAAATTCCAGGCGTGCATAAAGATATAGTCTATAAGGCAGGGTTGCTGTCCCCTCTTAAACATTTAATTAGCGGGGCGATCAGCATCTGTCTTTCCATTCAAACAGACTAAGCGCTTCAAGCCCAAATATTTTTCTAGGGCCATATCTCATGCTGTCAGAAATTAACTCCACAAGGGACTAAGGAATGTCAAAACTGCATACATTTCAATAATGTAGTAACTGGAACCAAAATTACCTACCGAAGAATGGGGAGAGAATGTGGGCTAATGGCTAGGGCTGTGGATCTCAAATCTGGGTAACCATGTTCAAGTCTCTGCAACAATGCTCAAAATCCTGTGATTCTGGGCACATCATTTAATCTCTTCTTGCCTAACAAAAAGTAATGTGTCCTGGTGTAAAGCAACTGGTGCTCATGTAAAGCGCTCTGATACCTTCGGGTCAAGTTTGCGCTATCTAAAACTCCAAAAATAAAAATGAACTGGAGAAAACATCAAGCTAACACATACAACAGATTGCAACTCAAAGAATTTGATTTACAGTATCAAGTGTCCATTTGGATTATTATATATAGGTAAAACAGAGAGAAAAATAAAAGCACGGATATCAGAACACAAGAGTGCGATTCAAACACTTAACAAAACTTCAAATCTGGTAGTACATTGATCCACTGAATGACATTCCTTTTCACAGTTACGATTTCAGGTGGTAGAAACCCTAGTACCAATTCCTGGGAAAGATCTCACAAGATCTTTATTACAAAGAGAAACATATTGGATTAAAAGACTGGACACACAGCATCCTAGAGGGCTCAACGAAAAGATTGATATGAGTTGCTTCCTATAAAAACAGCTTTGCAGGATAGAAGGGTGGTAGAATGCTTGGACACATGACACACAACACCAACTTAGTCTGTTATAAGTCAGGTTTAATCCAGTGTGTATCCCCTTCAAAAACAACAGCAGTGAGTTGTTCACATATTTTATAGTATAATATTGCATGCATCACAGTTGCTTGGATAATTACTAACCATGAACACATAACTTCGATCCGAACTGATAGTTATAAGAGTTTCCACTAATACTTAGCATCATCAAGACAGAACAATTGGGCGTAGTACACCCTTTGGAGGATTTATAATAGACTAGATTTGGTAACTATTGTATGTTGGTTGTATTTGAGACACTTGTTAAAGATGGCGGCCGTAGTTTGGTGATTTCACTACAGTCATGCTTTAGTCCATTTTTGATGGCCTTTCACGAAGGAATATTTGAACAGAGAAGAAAAGCGCCGGGTTATGAGATTGACGTTGGCTTTCAAACTCTGTTACAACCTTTAACTAAATGTGACATAGGTCAGTGCTTGATGATCTGTGTTAGGAGTCATGAGACATGCTCAGATTGTGAACATTCAGTGTTAGAGAAATCATATTGACCAGACATTTGTTTTGGTCCCACAGGTATAGTTACTTGAGTCATTATCCACGTGATGATACCGAAGTAGCATATAAAGAGCAGGTCAGTTAACAGTTTGGCACATGCTTATTTCAAGTTAAGAAATACTTTTGTGTTCTTATGAGCATGAGCATGGGTTATTGTTTTTGACTCATAGATAGTATTGAAAACATAATGTATTGGAGATTGAAATTACAACAGTTTGATATTGAGTAAGTCGTTTGTGATTGCCACAAACAGCATACAATATGTACAGTGATGTTGTTGAATCCTACACCATTCACAACCTATGTCTATCAAATTGCCGGCACGCAATGTAATGTTCACCGTTATTAAACATTGGATTCATGTATATTGACATCGGGAGCCAGAGTTCAATCTAGATTACACCACTGACGAGCACCACTACCATCATTGAGCATGGCACTCACTTCGTTGAATTACACTTTGTAACATTTCTTTGCAAAAGGGAGGATGAGAATTTCACCCTGTACATTGTTATTTTTACAGATTTTCACCTGATGAAGGGACACATGTCCCAAAGTGCATTGGGCATCAAAGAAAATAATACATGCATGTTAAAAGACAACATTTAAACATGTTTATTTAGTGAAGTGATTAAACATGACATGCAGAAGTGTCAGCATATGCAATGAAGCAAATATTTATGTAATATTCAAAAGTTATGTAGAAAATTTGAGTTGAAAAATATATATATTTTGAAAAATTTGGGTAAAATTTTGTTTTGTGAATTGTGCACATTGGATCAAGTATATGTACTTGAATGTATGATTTTGATAACCTCAATGCATGCTAGACATCAAGCATCCCAGTGTAGCACACACAAATTAACAGGATTAGTATTTAGAAATCAGGTGTTCCACATAATTGTTTACGTCTGTTTACTCCCCTTTGTCTGACCATGTCTGTTTATGCCAAGGTGATTCCAAGGGCGTGGCTGGCTGATCAGAGGTGGCGTTTGGGAGCGTAGAAGTTGATGCGGTTGTTGAGGTAGCTCGGGCCTTGATCGTGTAGGGCTTTGTGTGCGTGGGTGAGGAGACGGAAGGTGATCCTTTTGTTGACGGGGAGCCAGTGCAGGTCTCTCAGATGTCCGGAGATGTGGCTGCGTCGGGGGATGTCGAGGATGAGTCTGGCTGAGGCGTTCTGGATCCGCTGGAGTCTCTTCTGGAGCTTGGCGGTGGTTCCGGCGTAGAGGGCGTTGCCGTAGTCCAGTCGGCTGGTGACGAGGGCCTGGGTGACCGTCTTCCTGGTCTCGATGGGGATCCACCGGAAGATCTTCCGTAGCATGCGCAGGATGTTGAAGCATGACGAGGAGACGGCGTTGACTTGTCTGGTCATGGAGAGGGAGGAGTCCAGGATGAAGCCCAGGTTGCGTGCGTGGTCTGTCGGTGTGGGTGCGGTGCCCAGGGCGGGGGGCCACCAGGAGTCATCCCAGGCGGAGGGCGAGGAGCCCAGGATGAGGACTTCCGTCTTGTCTGAGTTCAGTTTCAGGCGGCTGGTCGTCATCCACTCGGCTACATCTTTCATCCCTTCGTGAAGGTTGGCTCTGGCAGCGGCGGGGTCGTTGGTCAGGGAGAGGATCAGCTGGGTGTCATCGGCGTAGGAGATGATGTTCAGGTTGTGTTGGCGTGCGATGGGCGCGAGGGGGCTCATGTAGACGTTGAAGAGGGTGGGGCTCAGCGAGGATCCTTGAGGGACGCCGCAGATGACTTCGGTGGCCTCTGACTTGTACGGTGGTAGACGGACTCTCTGTGTTCTTCCGTCGAGGAAGGAGACGATCCATTCCAGTGCCTTCTCCTGAATTCCGACGTTGCTGAGGCACTGCACTAGGGTGCGGTGGCAGACAGTGTTGAATGCCGCGGAGAGGTCTAGGAGGATGAGGGCCCCTGTTTCTCCGTTGTCCATCAGGGCTCGGATGTCATCGGTGGCAGCGATGAGGGCGGTCTCGGTGCTGTGGTTGGCTCGGAAGCCAGACTGTGAGGGGTCGAGGGATCCATTCGTCTCGAGGAAGGCGGCCAGCTGTTTGTTGACGGTCTTCTCGATGACTTTGGCTGGAAACGGGAGGAGCGAGATGGGGCGGTAATTTTTGAGTTTGGTGGGGTCCGCTGTTGGTTTCTTTAGTAGGGCGCTGAGTTCGGCGTGCTTCCAGCTCTCCGGGAAGGTGGCGGTGTCGAAGGAGGTGTTGATGATGTCCCGCAGGTGGGGTGCGATGATGGTGTCGGCCTTGTTGAAGACGTGGTGAGGGCAGGGGTCTGTTGGAGATCCGGAGTGGATGGAGTTCATCATGCGGATGGTGTCATCGGTGCTGATCGGAGTCCAGGCGCGGAGGGTGGGGGTGGGCGGCGTTGCTGCAGTCGTTGTGTGCGATGGTTGAATGCTGAAGCTGTTGTGTATGTCCGGACAGAGGAGACCGGTGAGGGAGGGGGGCCAAAGGAGGGGGGCCAATGAACCGTAGACCAGGGGTTGGAGGGACCACCCGTGAGGACAAGCTCCGTCTTGTCCGGATTGAGCTTCAAATGGTTGGAGCTCATCCATTCAGATATAAAAACTAAGGTAGAGCAGAATTTAGGAAGCGGCACAGAAGGGGAGGAGAGATCGAAGACGAGCTGGAGGTCATCCGCATAGTTATATACAGAGACCCCCAGCTTGAGAAGTGAAGTAATAAGAGGGAAGATATACAAGTTGAAAAGAAGGGGAGAAAGTGAGGAGCCTTGGGGAACCCCGCAGGTGATCAAGCGGGGAGGGGCCGAAAAGCCCGAAAGGTGGACCGCCTGAGTCCTACCCTGAAGAAAGGACGCAAGCCAGGAAAAAGCGGCACCTCGAATGCCCGCTGCGCTGACACGGCCAAGAAGGATAGAGTGATCGACCAAGTCAAACGCAGCGGGCAGGTCGAGGAGGACCAAAGCCTGGGGGATGTTAATGTCTGCTTTTCCTTTAAGTTCGTTCAAGACTGCGATGATCACTGACTCCGTGGAGTGGCCGGGACGAAAGCCAGCCTGATGGGAAGCCAGGAGGAGGTTCTCCTCGATGTAGTTGGAGAGGCAAGATGTGATGTGGCTTTCCAAAATTTTTCCCAAATAAGGGAGAAGAGAAAAAGGCCTGAAATTAGAGGGAGAAGTGGGGTCCAGACCAGTTTTTTTTAGGATGGGAAAAACAATAGCAGATTTAAAGGATGAAGGGACAAAACCCGAAACCAAGGAAGCATTAAGAAGAGCAAGAGGGGGAGTAGGACAGTTGGTGAAAAGGATTTTAAGAATCCGTGCAGGGGCACAGTCCGCCGGAGAGCCAGACTTAACTTTTATGAGTAATTTGAGAAAACAATCCAGGGAGATGGGAGGGAAGTGATCCAAAAAGGAGGGGGGAAGAGGGTAGGGGCAGGAAGAGCCAACTTGGGAAACTATAGGGATATTGGCCTTAATATTAATAATCTTATCAATGAAATATTCATTGAGTGAGGAGCAGAGGGACTGAGATGGAGCAAGACTGGCGTTAGTGCGATCGGCGGTAGCTAAGTTGTGGACCAAAGAGAAAATTTCTCGGGATTTGTTGGCGGAAAGCGCAACTTTTTCAGTGAAATATTGTGTTTTGGCCGCGAGAATTGCTCTTTTATAGTTGTTCAGAAGAAGTTTGTATTTGGCACGAAGATTAGGGCAATAGTTCCATCTCCAATGGCGCTCCGACCGCCTAAGATCAAGTTTGAGAGCTTTAAGCTCCGTGGTGAACCATTTATGCGCATCGTAAGGGCGAGCGGATTTGATTTGTTTTAGCGGAGCGACCTCATCACAAGAAGAGGCGAGCCAGGTGCTGATGGTAACTGCCTTCAGGTCCAGAGGGAGGTCGGAAAGATCCGGAGCCGAAGAGACCAAGGAGAGCGAGAGAGAGTTGAGGTCAGTGTCCTTCCAGCTGCGAGCCAGGATGTTTTTAGGTAGGGGCAGCTTATCTGCCGAGGCCGTGTAATTAAGAAATGAAATGATGGAATGGTCGGACCAAATACAGGGGAGTATAGAAGGGGATAAGATGTCACAGCCAGACGACCAGATTTGATCCAGGATATGACCCTGGATATGGGTGGGGGCCATAACATGGGATGTGAAGTTCAAACTCTGTAGGGTAGCAGAAAAGTCTTTAGAAGACAGGTCTTCCCTGCGGTCACCTGGCCAAAAGTTGAAATCACCAAGTAAAATAACCGAGGAGTTGTTGACCACAAGTGTGGCCAGAAGATCCTGTAAAGCTGCTACAAATAAAGGCAGAGCTTGGGGGGGACGGTACATAAGGACAATGGTAAGAGGGATGGGGAGGTTGAGAGAGCGGGCCACTAAGTAGTCCACATTAGGTATGGGGGGGTGAGCAAGAAGTTGGAATTTTAAGGTGGAGCGAAAAATCATTGCCACACCACCCCCAGCCTTGCCGGCCGGGCGATCTGCCCGGATGGCGTAGTGGGTATCTGGAAGAATAGCCAGAAGGTCCGGGAGGGAGTCAGCGGAAAACCAAGTTTCGGTTAGGAAGAGGTAGTCTGGGGAATTGGTATTCAGTAGATTAAAAAGTTCCAACTGATGCTTAACTGCAGAGCGGGTATTAAGCAGGTAAGCAGAGGCTGCCTGAGGGGTGGATGGAGAGCGAGAGGTGGCAAGGGGAGCTATGAAGGGGGAGGTGGGGCTACAGGTAGAAAGCGATGAACTAGAGGGGCAGGAGGCGAGGATGCCGAGAGAATCAAGACGGCGCAGTAGGGAAGGGGAAAGAGGAGATGCAGCGGGGTGTGTGGAGAGTTGGGCTGAGGAATACGCCAAAAATTGGGCAGGGTCTATGGCCCCTGGTCCCGGCACGTCGCGGACGGGCGCAGACGGGCTTGCCTTAGGCGCGCCTTCGGCGCACAAATGGCGCGCCCGTCCTTGTGGGCATTTCTACCTCCTTTACTAGCCTAAGCCCTTCTTTTAACACCTCCCGTTCTGCTTTCATTAGTGTCAACTTAACCATAGTAGAATAGTAGAATACAGCAGTGCTTTCGTAAGTTCATTTCCTTTATTATTTTCTGTAAAGCCCACTTGTTTAAGGTCCTTTTTCCCAATTTCCTTCAAGCTTGTACATTTAGAAAAGTTGAAAAGTAGCTGGAAACCTTTTAAAGGTTGTAACTTTCTCACCTTATTACCTCCTTTTCCGTACTGAGAAGGTTCAAAGTACAACCATAAATTGCTCCTGTCTCTGCTTTCTATTTCTATTTCTGAGGCTCTCAGATTACACTCTCCCCTCTTTTCATCAGTTCCCTTCTCCCTATTTTGATACTTTGGTTCAGACTCTTCTCTTTGCCCACCAACTTATTCCGATCTCTGTTATTTTTTCTTCTTTTTGGGATGTGGGCAAATTCTCCTATCACTAAATCTTATTCGCTTTCCTTCCTGAACCCCATTCATTATAGTAGTCTTGGGGGCAATTACTAATTCTTGTGGATTATTTTTTGTAGCTTTTACCAAACTCTGATGTCATTTATACCTCCCTACACCCTTCATCTTTCAGTGTTTTTTCCTTTATCACTTTCCTTAGCCCTTTCCTCGTTCTTCTCATCCAGAGAATATATTGCCTGTATCCGGTCGATTCTCCCTGTTTGTGGGTCTTGCCTACACAGTGCGCATGCGCTGCATAGGAGACCTCTTGAAATCTATTCGGTTTTGAGGGCAAAAACGTGCATGCGTTGCATTGCTTTGAATGACAATGCGTGCACGTTTGGCCATTCCTTTGCGGGAGCGAGCGGCGCCATGTGTTAGCAAATATTGCGCTCGCTCCCACAAAGTAAACGCTGCATGTCCCTGCCGCATTCCCCCCACCCCTCCCACTTGTTAGTTTTTGAAGAAGTAAGAGAAGAAGGTCACTAATACAACTTTTTAGCATCGCTTCTACCTCAAGAAAGAGCAAAGGCAACGTACCTGGAGGAGGTAAACAATCTCTACAAAAGAGGAAACTAAAGAATTTGCACAGTATAACTAAAGAAATAATCTGCATTCAAATCATTTCCGATGCATTTTAAATGAAAGTATTGAGTCAAACTATTTTTGACAACAGCAAAAAAGGTATGTTTCTAGAAGGATTTCTATTTTGACGTTCCCTGTACATGTTTCATTACACTCAGAATTCCCTTCAAACATGGCGACCCCATGTACGGAATAAAAACAACTAGTTTAGTCCCTCTTCTTGCTCTGTGCTGTCAACTGGTCACATACAGCCCATTTGCTTTGACAGCTCGCAGACTGGCTTGAGACCGGAACTCCAATGTAGGGCGGAACAACCGGTCATCTCCTGCACAGTGATTGGGCTGATTTACCGCACACTGCCTGTTAGTCCTCTTTGCTGGTTTCCGGTCTCTGGGTTGTCAAGCTGTTGTTGTGGGTACTTGTTTTAAAGCAGTTGCTGGGTGTCACGGTAAATGAGGCAAGGAGATGATAGGTCACATACCGTCATACAATAAATATTAACTGAGGAGAAACAAGCCCCCGGAGAACCGTAATGGTCCGAGGCTAGACTAGTGTGCTGGTTGCAGGACGAGGAAAGGTGACTGGTGTCAGGATTACAATTTATCGCGCGGCAGGTCGCGCCATGAGAGAGGCCTACACACCACAGGGAATGACACAGACACGTCAGATAAGACACAAATGTGGGCAGGAAGTCCTGAGTGACCCCGGCCCATTTATTTAAGCCTTCTGGCCATGCCTGGCCAGAAGGTGCTACAAAGTATGCATGTGCTTCCGGGTAGGGGGCTTTGCGTGGCTGGCGGTGAACAACTAGACCTCTACAGCCCATCCCAAATCAGTTAAAAACAAAATTAAAAGTAAAGACAAATTTGCACACAAAATCAGCAAGTCTTTGGTTCGGCCTTGGGTTCGGTCTCAAGTCGTAATGACACTGACAAGGGGGTAGGCTTGTCGGTGGCATGGCTGCCTCTACTTCGCTGGATGAAATTCTCGTCCCTGTGTCAACCAGTAATTCAGGAGCTGCTGGATTTGGCGCGTGGTCTTCAGCGGAGTTCGGCTCAGCAATTCACCAGGTCGGTAAACCAAATCCAGTTGATAATGTTGAAGCTGGATCGCCCATCTTTCGATTCTGGGTGGCGGGTGAGGAGCAGTACCCTTGAACAGCTGGAGCAGCGGCTGATGGTCAGTTACCACGTGGAATGGGTGTCCGCAGATATATAGATGAAAGTGGTTGCCGGCCCACTTGATAGCAAGTGCTTCCCGTTCTATCTGCGAAGATCGGGATTCCGTTGCTGTCAATGTTTTGCTTGCGAATGCCAGAGGGACCCACGTCCCTGGTTCCATTTCTTGGGTCAGTAGGGCTCGGAATCCCACTAGGCAGGCATCCACTATTAGTTCCGTTTGCCGTGTGGTGTCGAAGTAGGCCATTGTCATCTTATCGTGCAGGACTGACTTCACTTTGCGAAACCCTTCTTCTTCGTCAAGCTTCACAGAGGTTCGGCAATAGTGGTGAGGTTGGGTATGAACCTCCCACAGTATGTAGCCATGCCCAGGAAACGCCAAACCTCGGATACAGTTGTGGGTGCCGGAGCAAGCTGGATGGCTTGAGACTTCCTGGGGTCAACTTTTACCCCCTCTTGGCTAAACACATACCCGAAGAAATTCAATGTTTTTTTTGAAGAATTTAAATTTTTCTTAGTGAAGGGTGACTCCATGATCTGCCAAACGCTTGAGGGTGGCTCGGAGCCGTCGGTGAGGCTCTTCTACTGTAGCCGAATGTATCAAAATGTCATCACTGACATTGAGGACCCCTTGTAAACCGGACAGAACTTTTCTAACAGCGTTTTGAAAAATCTCCACAGCCGACGATACTCCGAAGTTCAGCCTTTTATATCGCCTGAGCACTAGGTGTGTTGAAAACATGGTTATGTATCTGCTTTCACAGCTAGTCTGATATCCGGCATTGAGGTCTAGTTTCGAAAACCACTGAGATCCATTGAGGTCAGCGAGTATGTCATCAACCATTGGTGTCAAGTGTCTCTCCCTGCGTATTGCCTGGTTGTGCTTTCTCATTCTATGCAGAGTCTGATTTGTCCGGGTTGCTTTGGTTTTTCGGCTATAACCATGGGTGACACCCAGGGAGTTGGCCCAGTAACTTTTTCTATCACTCCTTATTGTTCCAGTTTTTGTAGCTCTTGTTCTACCAGTGGGCGCAAATGGAACGGGATACGCAGGTGCCGCAGGGCAACTGGTTTTATCGATGTGTAGATATGCAGTTTTACTGGTGGCCGCTTTATACATCCTAGCCCTTTGAACAATTGTGGGAATTGTTCTAACATGTCCTCGGTCTGTAGAGTCTTTACAGCGTTTGTGAATGTTATCAGGCTCAAGTCTTCCACAGTATGGCCTCCTACCAATATATCTGCTTCCCTGTCAACTACATAGAATGTCGTGGTGACTTCGCGGTCTTCTGACTTCACATGTACGGTAACTTTTCCCTTCAGAGGAAGTGGTGTTTGGCTGCTATATGTGAGTATCCTCACTTTGGATAGCACTAGCGTCTGCCTTGGGTTGAGTTTTTTGTAGTGCTGACTCCCCATGACATTTACTGATGCTCCAGTATCGATGAGGGGCGTTACAGGTGACCCTGCGATTTCAATGGCACATGTAGGCTGGGGACGTCGCCTCCGCTTCAGGTCACTCGCGAAGGAGATGAGATAGCACTCCTCTTCATCTGTGGAGTAATCTTCGAGGAATGACGTAAGGGGCATCTGTGTTCTCGGCATCCTCGACTCATTGGGCTCATCTAGTGAGAGGTGTCTCACTGATCTAGCCAGGGGTCTTCTGCCAGGAGTTCCTCTATTTCGCATGCCACCTTCAGATACACTCAAAAATTGATTGGGGATTCCACACTTTGAGCATATCTTGCCTTTCGCTGGGCATTCATGTTGGGGATGTTCCTCTCTCCCACAGTATCCGCATTGGGACTGTGGCAGTCACCGCAGGTTCATTTGGTTTGTTAAGCGCTGCTTCCATGGCCGTAGCTCTGACTTCTGAAAGTTCATTGGAACGTGCTTGGATTAGTATATCTTCCAGGGAGATGCCCGGTTGCCTGAGGATGAGGGTCCGCAGGGTCTTGTTGCGGCATACTTGGATGGACAGTGCTCATACTTCCTTGTATTGGTCATCCTCGTTGCAGGATCTCTGAGGCAGGCATGGAATGTGTCCATGGATTCTCCTTCATTTTGACGGGCTTGCCGCAACTAAAACGTTCATAGTCTGGGTTCAGTTGAGGGCCAAAATGTGCATTAAGCGCTCGAACCACAGCATCGTAGTCAGTGGATTCCCCAGTGTTTGGCAGATGCGCAAATAGTTTGTAGATTTCGTCACCTGCGAAGTGTAGTAGTAATGATCTCTTTATGGTGCTGTCTGTCTCTCTTGTTGCAATAAAACAGTTGTCTATATGACCAATCCACACGTTCCACCTCGGTGACGCAGTGGCAGGCTCAATCAATTCACTGAACGTTGGGAGTGCACTGACTTGTGAGTGTCCATGCGCTGGTGATGCCGCCGGAGGTGCTGGTTGTGGAGTGGCGGCAGTGGTAGCCGGTTCAGTCATGGCTGGGTATAGTGCAATAGTCTATGTGTGTGGGTTTTGTTTTTTTCTTTTCTTCTTTCCCGGCTCTATATTTGATTGAGCGGAGGATTTTGCCAATGCTTGTTTGTGCTGATAGTCCATGAAATTGGTTTTGACAATGCTTGGTTGGGCTTGTAGTCAACGTGATAAGCTGCGCCAATATTTGTTGATTTCTACCCTTGTCTTGGTATTCTTGTTCAAAAGAGTAGTTGGTTTTGCCAATGCTTGTTTGTGTCTGCAATGGATGTGATAAGCTGTGCTAATGCTTGTTTGCTTCTATTTTTGTCTTGGTATGGCAGTTCAATAGTGGTTGGTTTTCCCAAGGCTTGTTTGTACTGGCAGTCAACATGATAAGCAGTACAAATGCTTGTTTGTTCCTGCCTTTGGCCTGGTGGGCTGGTCCACGGTTTATCTACTCCCCTGTCAGGCGGTCAATTTCGCGCGCTGCACCGTGTCTTGCTGCGCGTCGACCGTGTATTTCAGGGCTTGAGATTTCACTGCCGAGCACGGGCGATCTTGACTGCGCATGCGCGCGCTTCAGATTCCAGCACGGGCTCTACCGAGGCCTCTTCAGGAGCACTAGCGCACTGCCACTTCGCGTGAGGGATTTTGTCTCTCAGTGAGGGCGCTGGGGTTCAGGCGGTACCTTGACTTTCCTGGATCCCGTCTCACCGCACTGGCGCGAACGTGTCCTCCTGCTCTAACTGATGTCAGGCACGCTCCGTCACCATGGGGTCGATTACGATGGCGGACGGAAGGCCGTGCTGGAGTAGGCGAAAAATGCCTTTTTACAGTCCGCCAGCCGCTGTCAGTCCGTCCGTCATATTAGGATGGGAAGCACTGTCAAATGTCCGTACGCCGCGGAAGAGCACGCACCGCCGCGGAAATACACCCGACCCTGCGGCGGACGTAACCAATCCAGATACACCGCCGTACAGAATGAAGTCTCCGACCGTCCTCTAAATCACGATGGCGGAAAAGACACATCAAATCGCAGCGGATAAACAACCTCCCTGAAACCGGCGGATTCACCCAGCGCTACACGCATTTCCTATACTCTTCGTGCTTCACCACCAGCAAGTCATGGACCGTCGCAGGTACGCAAACAGAACAATTGCTGTAGGAAGGGGAGCACCTTCCGGGGCCGTGACTTGGGGAGGGGGAGGGGCATGTTGGGGAAACAGCATTTACGATTGCACCAATATATCAACAATGCAAGGAGACAACCAGGAATGACAAAGACAAACCACAACACACAATTAACTTGCTTTATTGCACATAATAGGGGTTCAATCCTAGAGTAGCCAGGAGCATGGGCACTGGATAGAACAGAGCAGGTACATCAGAGGCAGTACATGAGAGGGCACAATGCAGTATCATAACAGCAACAGGGCAGTGTTCATAACAGAGCAGGCACATCAGAGGCAGCACATGAGAGGGCACAATGCAGTATCATAACAGCAACAGGGCAGTGTTCATAACAGAGCAGGTACATCAGAGGCAGCACATGAGAGGGCACAATGCAGTATCATAACAGCTACAGGGAAGTGTTCATAACAGAACAGGTACATCTGAGGCAGCACGTGAGAGGGGCTAAGTGCATCAACAGTCCATGGCACAGGGCAGGTACATCTGAGGCAGCACTTGAGAGGGGCACAGAGCATCAACAGTCCATGACACAGAGCAGGTACATCTGAGGCAGCACATGAGAGGGGCACAGAGCATCAACAGTCCATGGCACAGAGCAGGTACATCTGAGGCAGCACATGAGAGGGGCTAAATGCATCAACAGTCCATGGCACAGAGCAGGTACATCATAGGCAGCACATGAGAGGGGCACAGAGCATCAACAGTCCATGGCACAGAGCAGGTACATCTGAGGCAGCACATGAGAGGGGCACAGAGCATCAACAGTCCATGGCACAGAGCAGGTACATCTGAGGCAGCACATGAGAGGGGCACAGAGCATCAACAGTCCATGGCACAGAGCAGGTACATCAGAGGCAGCACATGAGAGGGGCTAAGTGCATCAACAGTCCATGGCACAGAGCAGGTACATCTGAGGCAGCACATGAGAGGGGCACAGAGCATCAACAGTCCATGGCACAGAGCAGGTACATCAGAGGCAGCACATGAGAGGGGCTAAGTGCATCAACAGTCCATGGGACAGAGCAGGTACATCAGAGGCAGCACATGAGATTGCACAATGCAGTTTCATAACAGCAACAGGGAAGTGTTCATAACAGAGCAGGTACATCAGAGGCAGCACAAGTAGTCAAGTCAAGTCAAGTTAAGATTTGCATAGCGCACAACTCACCCAGAGGGTCTCAAGGCGCTTGAGGGAGGGGGGTGCGTTACTTATCAAATATCCAAGTTTTGAGTTGTTTTCTGAAGGAGAGGTGGTTCTGTGTAAGGCGGAGGTGGGTGGGGAGGGAATTCCAGGTTTTGGCCGCTAAGTAGGAGAAAGATCTTCCTCCCATGGTGGATCTTTGGATGCGTGGAATCGCGGCGAGGGCTTGATTGGACGATCGTAGTTGGCGGGTGGGGGTGTAAAAGGTCGGGCGCGTGTTGAGGTATTTGAGTCCTAGGTCGTAGAGGGCTTTGTGTGCGTGGGTGAGGAGACGGAACGTTATTCTCTTGTTGACGGGGAGCCAGTGGAGGTCTCTCAAGTGACCAGATATGTGATTGTGGTGGGGGATGTCTAGGATGAGTCTGGCGGATGCGTTCTGAATGCGTTGGAGTTTTCTCTGTAATTTAGCTGTTGTTCCGGCGTAGAGGGTGTTTCCGTAGTCCAGTCGGCTAGTGACAAGTGCTTGGGTGACCGTCTTTCTTGTTTCGGTGGGGATCCAGCGGAAGATCTTTTTGAGCATACGTAGGATGTTAAAGCATGATGATGAGATGGCGTTGACTTGTTTGGTCATCGAGAGGGAGGAGTCCAGGATGAAGCCCAGGTTGCGTGTGTGGTCCGTTGGTTTGGGTGCGCTGCCCAGGGCCGGTGGCCACCATCAGTCGTCCCAAGCAGAGGGGGATGATCCTAGGATGAGGACTTCCGTCTTGTCTGAGTTCAGTTTTAGACGGCTGTTCTTCATCCACTCGGCTACGTCTTTCATCCCTTCGTGTAGGTTGGTTTTGGCGGTGTTTGGGTCTTTGGTGAGGGAGTGGATCAGCTGGGGGTCGTCTGTGTAGGAGATGATGTTGAGGTTGTGTTGGCGCGCGATGGATGCGAGGGGGCTCATGTAGACGTTGAAGAGGGTGGGGCTGAGCGATGATCCTTGTGGTATGCCGCAGATGACTTCAGTGGCCTCGGATTTGAAAGGGGGGAGGCGGACTCTCTGCGTTCTTCCGGCGAGGAACGAGATGATCCAGTCCAATGCTTTTCCTTGTATCCCGACGTTGCTGAGGCGTTGAATAAGGGTGCTATGACAGACCGTGTCGAACGCTGCGGAGAGGTCCAGTAGGATGAGAGCAGCTGTTTCTCCGTTGTCAAGTAGTGTTCGAATGTCGTCTGTGGCTGCGATGAGGGCGGTTTCGGTGCTGTGTTTGGCTCGGAAGCCAGACTGTGATGGGTCGAGGGAGCCGTTAGACTCGAGGAAGGCGGCGAGCTGACTGTTGACGGTTTTCTCAATGACTTTGGCAGGGAATGGGAGGAACGAAATGGGGCGGTAGTTCTTAAGTTCGGTGGGGTCTGCTGTGGGTTTCTTCGGGAGGGCGCTGAGTTCGGCATGTTTCCAGCTTTCCGGGAAGGTAGCGGTGTTGAGGGAGCAGTTGATGATATCTCGGAGATGGGGTGCGATGATGGAGTCGGCTTTGTTGAAGATGTGGTGGGGGCATGGGTCGGTTGGCGATCCGGAGTGGATGGAGTTCATCAAGCGGATGGTGTCTTCAGTGCTGATTGGGCTCCAGGCGCAAAGGTTGGTGGTGGGGGGCTTCGATTCTGAGGTAAGGAGGGTGGACTGTTCGCCAAAGCTGTTATGTTTGTCAGCGATTTTGCAGTGGAAGAAGGAGGCTAGAGAGTCGCAGAGGTCTTGAGAGGGAGTGATGTCGTTGGTGCCGGCGGTGCTGTTGGTAAACTCTTTGACGATGTTGAAGAGTCCTTTGCTGTTGTGGGCGTTGTTGTCTAGTCGATCCTTGAATGCTGATTTCTTGGTGGATCGGATCAGTTGTTGGTGTTTGCGGGTGGCGTTCTTGAGGGCGGTCATGTTGTCTGTGGTTGGGTTTTTTCGCCAGGCTTTCTCGAGGGTGCGGCAGATCTTTTTGGATTTCTTAAGGTCGTCATCAAACCAGGGGGCTTTTTTGCTACCTGGCTTGTTTTGATGGTTTTTCAAGGGTGCTAATTCGTCAGCGGTGTGGGTGATCCATTGTGTGAGGTTGATGGCTGCTTGATTTGGGTCCAATGTTTGGCGGGAAGGTTTTGGTATAGCGATGTGGTGAGTTGGTCGGCGGTAATTTTGTTCCAGTTTCTACGGGGGAAATGTTGTGGGTGGTGGTGGGTCGTGGTTTTTCTGTAGTTGAAGTAAACGCAGCTGTGGTCCGTCCTATGGAGTCCTGTGGCGTGATTGGGTCAAGCGCCCCGTCCCATGGACATTAATAATGCAAGGGTGGTTACAATGGACAATCTAGACACCAAGTCCAATGACATGTGAGTGATGGGAGCTAAACCTCACATCACAGAATCTGGTGGACTGCTTGACCTCGTTGCCTCAGATGCACTGCCAGCACCAGAAACAGGAGTGTGAGACACAGTCACAGCTCTAGTGACTGACACATGAGCCACAGACCCCGACACACTGCCAGCACCAGAAACAGGAGTGTGAGACACAGCCACAGCTCTAGTGAGTGACACATGAGCCATAGACCCAGACACACTGCCAGCACCAGAAACAGGAGTGTGAGACACAGCCACAGCTCTAGTGACTGACACATGAGCCATAGACCCAGACACACTACCAGCACCAGATACAGGAGTGGGAGACACAGTCACAGATGTAGTGACTGACACATGAGCCATAGACCCAGACACACTGCCTGCACCAGATACAGGAGTGTGAGACACAGCCACAGCTCTAGTGACTCACACATGAGCCATAGACCCAGATACAGGAGTGTGAGACACAGCCACAGCTCTAGTGACTGACACATGAGCCATAGACCCAGATACAGGAGTGTGAGAGACAACCACAGCTCTAGTGACTGACACATGAGCCATAGACCCAGATACAGGAGTGCGAGACACAGCCACAGCTCTAGTGACTGACACATGAGCCATAGATCCAGACAAACTGCCAGGACATGTCCCTGTACACTGAAAAACAAATACCATGCCAGCATCTGAGACATGAAAGTGTGGGACACACACAGTGGCAGTACCTGAAACAGGAGAGGGCACAACTGACACAGTGCTACTACATGAGGCATGACAGCGAACAACAGACACAGTGTCACTATCTGACACATGAGAGTGAACTGCAGCTGACCCACTCGGACCACTGAAATGATGAGCCACAGGGCTGTTTGGACCAGGAGGCAGGGTGGCTCTGGGAGCTGGGGACAGCTGGACTGGAGCGACATTGGGGTGGTCAGGTGTCACTGGTGTGTGTCTACGTTTCTTAGGGATATGTAAGGGTACCCTGGACATGACTGGACTGGTAAGTGGTGCGGGCTCATCTGAAACATCACCCATCAAAGGTGGATCATGTGCTGGTGAGGGTCTGCTCTCTGGGGACGTGCTGGACCCTGCTTGACGTTTGCTCTGGCCCTGCCTTCTACCCTCTGCATCATGGGTAATGGGGGATGCAACAACAGTGTACTCCTTCCTCTGCTTCAACGGGCTGTGGATAGGAGTAGAGGTATGGGGGGGACTCCACCACTGACACATGTGTTTTACGTTCCTTCACCAACACCAGCCTCAGGGGACGCAGGGGTGATGTATGCCTGGCCTTGGTGGAGCTTGTGTCCATGGGAGAACCCTTGGCCCTGGGAGGTGCCTTGGCCGTGGGATGTGTCCTGTCTATGGAATGTTCCTTACCCATGGGTGGTGCTCTGTCCCTGGGAGTTGGCTTGTCCTTTGTAGTGTCCCTGTCCATTGTAGTGTCCCTGTCTTTTGTAGTGTCCTTGTCCTTGTGAGTGTCCCTGGCCTTGGGAGGTGCCCTTTCCTTTGTAGTGTCCTTGTCCTTGGGAGTGTCCCTGGCCTTGGGAGGTACCCTTTCCTTTGTAGTGTCCTTGTCCTAAGGAGTGTGCCTGGCCTTGCTAGGTGCCCTTTCCTTTGTAGTGTCCTTGTCCTTGGGAGTGTCCCTGGCCTTGGGAGGTGCCCTTTCCTTTGTAGTGTCCTTGTCCTTGGGAGTGTCCTTGGCCTTGGGAGGTGACCTTTCCTTTGTAGTGTCCTTGTCCTTGTGAGTGTCCCTTGCCTTGGGAGGTGCCCATTCCTTTGAAGTATCCTTGTTCTTGGGAGTACCTTTTGAGGGGGCTGCCTGTGTCACATGTGAATCCCTGTCCCCCAACACCCCTTGAGGATCCTGTGTGTGAACTCCAGGGTAGCTGATGTCATGTTCTGTGAAAGATTTCCTTGTCCTAGGGGATGGTGTCAGTGCCCTCCGTGCCCTGCCTTGTGGTCTGTGGCTGCTTCTAGTGCAATACCCAGAAAATGACGCCTGGTCTGAAATGTCACTCTCCCCTGAGACATCAAGTGGTGTGGATGGGGGAACTGAAGTAGAACCTTGTCCGTGCGACTGTTGAATGGCTGCAGACACTGTGTTGGATAATAACTGTACTGTTCTGTGGAGACCTGCAACATCACCATGCATCGCCTCCATGAATGCTACCACCTGCCCCAACTTCCAATCATGGTCTTGGAATGCATTGATCATGTTGGTCTGCCCTACACACAGCTGTCGCAGCAGATCAACCGCCTCGGCACAAAGGGCACTTTGTGTCACAGGGGCAGGGGCTGCGGTGCCTGCACCGAAGGCCACTCTGCTCCCCCTACTCTGGCGAGCACGGGCAGTACTTGTTGAAGTTGGTGGCAGTGTGGGCCCTGCGTGCTGTGTACCGACTGAAGGTGTTGATTGCCCACTCCCTGTGTCTACCAACAGTGCTGACTCACCACCACTGTCTGAAGATGAGGACGATGGTGTCTCCACATGTGAGTCCTCAGGGACAGTTCTGTCCCCCTCTCTGGGGCTGCTCTCTTCAGTCTCAGTCTGCGTGTGTGTGATCTCTGATCCGGATGCATTGCCACCACTCATCTCCGTCGTCTGTGGGTCAGTGCCTTCGGCCAAAGCTGAAAGAGAGAGAAAAGATGTTTACCTAAGTGCCACACTCACGTACTGAAGGTTACAAAATCACAACTTCCTTAACTGTTAAGCAACATGTAGCACCCATCCTGCACACGAACCACCCCTACCAGACATCCTCATGTCAAAGAACCGGGGGTGCCTGTGAAACATGTACATCAAACAAACAGGGCAAGTGCATGCACACCACCACACATGTTATGGCATCGGACCACAGACCTCAACAGCATGTCCTGGGCCCCTGCACTACAATGCTACTGGTATGTCCACCTGGCTGACATGGATGCTAATGTCACTCCTCTAATGGCACCAACATGCAATTGCTGCACAACATGCACACCACGGATGTCACTACTGTGTCTGAGCAGCAATACATGCATGCATTCACAAGTCACAAACACATTCAGTCTGCTTACCGCTAGTTTGCTGCTGATCCCCTCTCAGCCGGGCAGACAGATCAGGATGCGTCACAGCTATGATACGGTGCATTAGAGGGGTCATGGTGCGTCGTGCAAGCCGGGTTGATCTTGGAATCAGCCCCAGTGTCATCTCAGCCACATTCTTGCTGAGCCTGGAGATGTCGTCCCAGTGGTTGTGGCAGTGTGTGTGTCGTCAATTGCACCCCCCCACTGCCCGTACATCACATGCTATGGTCCTCCACACGGCCTTGCGCAGGTGCAGCTTGACCTACCATGATGGGAGACAAGAGGGGAATGTAAGTGGACAGTTGGACATTCACAATGATAGTAGCAACACGTATTATCAGCAGCCATGCACAGTACAACACATGTGAAGGTCCCACAGCACACCGCCAAGATAGCAGAAGCCAGGAGTCAGTGACCACCTCATGCACACCAACATGTCCCCCACTGCACTTACCACCTGTCCGGGGGCACCGTAGAGCCGTTCATAGTGGAGGAGCACACCGTCCACAAGGACATCCAGCTCCGCTGCGGTGAAGGGACGAGACCAGAACTCTCGCACTCTCGACATGGCAAGGTCCAGGACTGTGGCACAACAGCAGCAGTTGTTGGCTAGCTCAGCAGCAGCAGGTTGAGGTGATGGGTGCAGGCAGCAGTTGTTGGATAGCTCAGCAGCAGCAGGTCGAGGTGATGGGTGCAGGCAGCAGTTGTTGGATAGCTCAGCAGCAGCAGGTCGAGGTGATGGGTGCAGGCAGCAGTTGTTGGATAGCTCAGCAGCATCAGGTCAAGGTGATGGGTGCAGGCAGCAGTTGTTGGATAGCTCAGCAGCAGCAGGTCTAGGTGATGGGCGCAGGCAGCAGTGGCTGGAAGCAGTGAATGTGTGCTGCTGAAATTCACACATTTATAGGGCCCTGAGCTGATATCAGTGGCACACGTCTGCAGCAATTGGTTTTCCCGGGATGCCTCATTCAAAATGAGCCAATGACTGGCCCTGGTGTGGCGATGCACGGCTTCCGCTATTTTTGAATTTGCTTACGCGCCCTGCGTTACCTGTTTCCATTGGCTACATGTGCAAGGACCGTCACGGTCACACACCGGCAACCGCATGTGCGCGCTAGCGCGATGGTGCATCATTTGAAATTGATCACTCACTGGCGTCGCAATGGCAGAGCACGCATTCCGCGGGGGCGGGGCAGGCTAACACATACATTTCAATGTGCAAGTGGAAATGGCAGTTGGTGCCCCCCCTTACAGTCACCTTGCAGCACCCACCGCAGACCGCCGGGCCTGGCCGGTCACCCACCGCCGGCCCTGGCCGGTCACCCACCGCCGGCCCTGGCCAGTCACCCACCGCCAGCCCTGGCTGGTCACCCACCGCCGGCCCTGGCTGGTCACCCACCGCCGGGTGGCTCACGGTGGGTGACCGTCCTGTGTATTGATGTCACCCTGGCCGCTCACCCACTGCCGGGTGCTGGCCGGTCACCCACCGCCATGTGCTGGCCGGTCACCTACCGCGGGTGCTGGCAGTGGGTGACCGGCCTGTGTATTGATGTCACCCTGGCATGGATGGCCCTGGCCGCTCATCCACCGCCGGGCCTGGCCGGTCACCCACCGCCAGCGGCATGGACTCTGGCGATGGCATCCAGGGTCTCGATCCCAGGATGGGGTGGGTCTCGTTCCCGACCTCGCCTAGCACCTGCACTCCTGTTTGTGAGCTGCGGCCTCACCTGTGTCCTTCCCCATCCACTCTCCCTGCTAGCCTGAGATGTCGATGGCCCATCATCGGATGATGGGTCAGGCAGGGTGGCACAGGCAGGAGTGGTGGTGATGGTGGTGGTGGTGGTGGTGGTGGAAGCTGCACAACTCACAATGTTAAAGTCAACAAGGGGACCCCAGACGAGTCAGCATAGGACCTTGGGGAGCATAATTTTTTAAAACAACAGTGGTCCCATGCAAAACTGATGTTTATAGGGCAATAAATATAGACACAATCGATTCTATATTCAAAACGACATGTCCAGCCGGACAAAGGTCTCAATCTTTACTTAATGAAAAGATGCACGGAAAAGGATTCCTTCAACAGATCACCGTAGTGAGGCACAAGCCTGTATCCAGACACATACAGATCAATACAATGAGGAGAACAAAGGACAAAACAGGGCTTTTAAGGCAAAAGCTGCAGTTTTCTCTAGTTTTACAAATGCACAGAAATTTCAAGCTAGCACCTTCACATATATATATAGCATATAATTCACGTTTTTGCATAAGGTGCACCAAAGGTCGACGGCGTTTCGGTCCCACTACTTAATCATGGGGACCATCATCAAGACATGTTATGTTTTTCTTGGGTGCCATGGTGTGTGATGTGCAAGGTGTTGGTGTGGTGGGATGGGGTGTGCAGGTGTGTGGTATATAGGGATGGTGCTGTGGGGGTTTGTGTGGTGGGTGTGTTGGTGTGCAGGTTGTATGTGTGTTTCTGTGTGTGTCTGCTGTTTGTGATATTCTGCCTTTTTCTTGCAGCTATGCTGTGATGCAAAGGATTGTGGTAATGGGAGGGATTAATTTTATACTCTGTGTGAATGTTGTGTCCCAATGGTTGTTGCCAGTCAGGTGTTCTGTGGGTGTGGTGACGTGTGCTTTGGTTTGTGCTTGGGGGGGTGTCATTGGGGCATGTAATTGTTGGGGGTGGGTGTTTCAGGTGGGTGTGTGTCCTGTTTAGTGTGTTTTCTATTTACTTCCGTCCGCCATTTTAGAATCGGTTTGACGGCAGGGATGATGTTCGTTTGGTCCTTCCGCAGTCATGCTCCGTTTGTCGCAGCATTGTTTCCGTGGCGGTCGAGGGAGGTGGTGAGTTCCGTTGGGATGGCGGCGTTATCCTAATACTGCGGCCGGACCCTCCGCAGGTATTGGGGCGGTTGGGCCTGTTTCCGCTGTCAATTCGTCCGTGGCGGAGGGTGTTTCTGTGGTACCGTCCGCTTACGGCGGTCTTTGGTGTGATCCGTCCGCCGCGGACGGTGTTTAATGTGATCCGTCCGCCGCGGTCGGTGTTTGTTGACAGAAATATCGTAATCGCAACCGCGGATTTTCCACAGTGCGGTCGGGAGTGTTTTTGCCGCGACCATGGCAGACGGAACACGTTTCCGTCTGCCATCCTAATAGGCCTCCATGTCGGCAGGCTAAGGGGCCAGACTGGACAGCTTCTCTTTTAGCAGTGGGGTGGTAGCTCCTCGTCCATTCCACCCTTATTGCCAGTGTCAGGATTACAATTTATTGCATGGCAGGTCGCGCCATGAGAGAGGCCTACGCACTGCAGTGAAGGACAGAGACACGTCAGGTAAGGCTGAAGAACATAGAAACCTTCTCAGCGGTCTCACTGATACCTGGTCCTTTTAAACCAACATAGAAGAAATAGGCACAGAAGCTGAAACATAAAATACATATTTATTAATGTCAGATGAGGGAGACTATGTCACACAGAACCCTTGGCAACTGTATGAGGCAGTCTAAGGAGTACAGAAAACTGGGGCCTTATATATGCTTAGGGTTACATAGTCAGCATAAAACCAAGGAAAGTCCTGGCTCATGTAAGCATGCAAAATGCCTAATATGGGCATGCAAGATCTGCTTGCTCAACAAAGTGGGCGGAGAGTTACTTCTCCATACAGCAGCAAAAATAGCCTGACAGTTATATAAGAGGAGCAGGTACATTCTACTAGCTAGGCCCTTCTGAGCATGTGCAAGGTTCTGAAGAGGGAAACAGCACATGGCGAGCACATGGCTAACTAAAATGGCTGCCACGTACAAAAATGGCTTTCAGCTCATGCTAACAAATCCCTGCAATCTTTAACAGATAGTCCTTTTAGCATGAGCTAAAGACATTCCTATGATCCAGTAGGAACATAGAAAATATTTGCACATTAATTTTAATACATTCATCAATATCCTAATTAATTGCTAGGTGGGCATTTTCCATTCTAAACATTTCATTAAGCGGGTACATATGAGGTATAAGCATGAATACAAAGGGAACAAAGCATCGGGTCATAATTAACATACCGATAGCAGGAGAGAGTAATGACCATTATCACAAACCGAATTATCATTTTTCACAACCCTAAGCAAAAGCAAATCCTTGAATCATCTAGTAAACATTTTCAGGGCCCCTATCCATTTAAGTGACCATTCATTTCAATTTCAGAATAGCTAAAAGCACATATCTAATAAAAAAAAATGTTGTAAACTTTTCCATTGTTCCCTTTATGAGGGCTAGAACATCAATTATGTTTGGGACCAGGAGGACCACACAGGGCCATAGGAATTAGGACGAAGAGCTGCAAAGGGCTGCTCCTCCTCAAAAATGGGACGACTAAAGGTGTACATTATTAACAAGAAAAAGAAGAAGTCCTTGGGGAAATTGAAGTCGCTGTACAACCAACCAGAGGGGAGTCTTCTCCCTGTGTCCGTTTGAGCCTCACAGGCAGGCTCTTATTGTTTCCACGGTGGAGCTGCACAACTCGCAACTCAAGAATCATAGCCCAGTTTCAAGGAAAAGGTCTCTTCTTTCAGGATAGGGCAGTCACCCACCAGGGCAAATGCTCTCAGTGATACTGTCCAGTGTCTCAGGCAGTGCACTAGTTTTCTTCACTTCAATCTAACAGACACCAGAGACACAGCACCTATACCCTAAACTCAAGTCCTTCCCTAACTCCTGTCTTGCTCTGCTGGTGCACTGATCATTCGTTGGGGCCACACATTTGCATCTAGTGTGCTCAGGTATCTCAACAAACAAAGGTGCAAACTTGTATTCACTTTAGGACCAGGATTCAGAGGCCTGATGCTAGGATCTCTGAAGCAAAGCTTGTTTTAAAAGGGGTCACCTTAAGCATAGCTTCCTCGCCATTCTGGTCGGTCTGTGACTCTCAGCTGGGCATCAAAAACGTGATCCACAATTTGTCCTTTCTGGTTTGTGACCCCGTCTTTCGCCCAAGACAGTGGCAGGGGTACACAATTCATCCCAGGGCTTCCGCCTTCACTGAGGTCCTAGTTGCCAGCAATGCCTGTGCAGGTTACCTTCTCTTTGGCTTCAAGCTGGACTGGTGCTGATTCCCCGAGCTGAATCTGATGTCCGGGCCCCTCTGGCAATGGTTGTAAGGGAGCAAATATCTATTGGTGGACAGAACAAAAGTTCTTTAGACAAGGCACAGAAACAGTCTATCAACAGAGAGGATAGTCTCAGAATATTTCCTAGTCTAGGGACACCCCATTTTTTAGCAAGACACCCAACAACCACTTCATCTATCTATGTGAGAGTAAAAAAAACAACATCCTGGACCTATTGGCAAGTATAAAAGGACCTCTTTGGTGAACTGACAAGAGTAATACATCACCCAATCCCAAGCAGCCAAGGAAGTCTGTGTTCATTTATTAAACTCAGAGGAAAAGAGAAAAACAACACAGACATACCCTAAATCCTTATATTGGTGTATTCCTGTGTACTAATCTGAAAACCCTAAAAAAAAGGAAATGTTCTACACTTTTGCTCATAAACTTTACATTACTAGTACAGGACTGCAGGCACTTCTAAAATGATTCTTCTTAATAACAGCACCTACATTGTACGCTTAGGACCATGCTCTCATGGTATAGGAGCAACAGGAAAATCTAAAATTGCTAATGTAACAGGGTTTCTTATCTATAAAACAACATTTCCTTTATAAATTTTTGCTAATGATCACATGGGCATCTTCCCTGCGTTCTACTTGTCATGATCCAAACTATGCAACATCATCTCTAATAAGGACTATCAGTTTATTTACACAGACTAGCTAATAAAAACTAGCAATGCCCTTGCAAAACTATATAGCATGAGAATAACATACAATAATGGTGTTATGACCTAAGAATTTTAGAGCAAAAACTACCGACATCTAGTTCCCCTTAAAGATCAAATTAAGGGAACAACAATCTAGACTACTGATCCTGCCATAATTTCATCAAACAGGATAAACAGTAACAAAACATATATATTTATTCATTTTTTTAATGCTAACAATGTTTAAAACAGTATTACTGAATAGCCAATTAAATGTTTCATTACTATTTCACAGACAGCTTAGACAGGCTAAAAAAAATTAAGAAAAAGTGAGAGTAACATACATTTTACCTTCCCTTAAATTGTAGAGGTGCCAGCCTCCTTCCCCCATTTTGACAGTAGGAAACCTGAACAGGTTTCACTTCTGTCAAATCTATCAACCCCTAATTGTAGCAACTGGGCATAAACAAAGTTATAAGAGGTACATATCACTTTTGAGAGGGCTGAATAATCCATCCCCAATCCTTTTAGCAGATGTACAAATTATAACATGAGGGCACATAAAGTCAAACTAAATTTCATTGCCTCAGCTTTTGTACAGTAATCCGCAGACTAAAAGCATTAGTACTGTATATAAATATGGCAAAGCTTTCTGTTAATTAAAGTTCACATATACCATTATACAGTTTTCTATCATATGAGTACATAAAGTGCTTCCTTTTGCCAAAAAAAGTAAAACTTCTCCTTTTCTCCCCTGTCCTCTTTCAAAAGGTTTCAGAGGTCAAAATGTCAAAGCAAACTTTGCTCTGGGAGCCATGCTAGGCTTCTAAATATAGATTTGACATTTAACCCCTCCAATCTGTCCTATTCTGTGTGCAAGGGTTTCCATGCTGCTTGACCAATTCAAAGTCACCCTAGAGACAGAAAGTTGGCAAGCACTAATCCCCCTGTTTGTCAGTTTAGAGTTAAGAGACTAACTTCTGCTGATTTTATACATATTTTCAATTATAAGCAGTATGCAGTATACTTGTCTAACAATATATAAGTCAGCTGTTTGTATTACACCTGAATGTATGCATTTACTGAAGCCCAAGGCAGTTTAAAAGCTGCTCTGAATGGCGGAATTTGTTTTCAAATTAGTAAACCCAATTTTGACTTTGATATTTGAGGCACTTAAAAATGAATATCCTATAATTTTTTTGCATACTAGTAATCCTCAGAATGTTCTCTACACATTCCAGAGATGGGACATTAGAAATATCTCAGGTATACCCTTATAAAAATTAGTTTTTTACGCCTGCGCAAAGTGAAATTTCCCATGCAAGTTTCCTCATTATGCGGTACAACACAAATTACATTTAATTTTGATGCTAGGAGGTCACAGTATGAGCATTAAGCTTTATAAATATAAAAAAAATTAAAAGAACTTATTTTTTATTAATTTATTTCCATACATTTTTTTTTAATAAAACCAATCATTTTGATAATTCCACATATGAAAAGCAAGCTGTATCCCTTGCCTATCGTATTTAGATACATTCATTCATAAGCCTAAGTACAGAAGCCTAACTTGAAACATGAAAAGTTTTGCACCACTTTTTAAAAGGACAATAATTATTTAACATCAGAACCACATGTATGCTTATGTAAAAAGGCTTTAAGAAAGGAAATCCTTACTTTAAATGTTTTCCTGTTATCCAAAATAATGAACCTGATTTTTGTAACTTTTTAAAACAGCAGTCTGAAATGCAGGATTTTACACCGTGTTTCCACTTAGCTGAGTCAACACCCCTTCCTCTCCATGGCCTACAATCAAAACGACAGCTGTTTCTCAGCGGCAGTTAAAACACAGCTGTTGGAAAGCTTTTTTTAGTGTTGAAATGTAAGCATGGTGACAGTCTATTTAAAACTGAGGCATTTCAATGCATCTTCTATAATATGTGTTTAGTTCAGCAATATCCAATTTACTCAGATGATGTGTTTGCCTGTTTATATCTAACACAATGTATCTAAGGAAAATGCTGTAACATATTATGCTTGTTTATTTATTGCAAAACACACAATTTCGTTTTTGCGGCCTATTTTATTCCTATTGAATGTGAATTCTAATTATATCTTTTAAGCATTAGCAGTTTGTGCATGTGCATAGTTGCTTACTCTATCAATTTAATAGTAAGATGTAGTTATTTAGCATATCATATGGTTAATTTCTGGATTTTTTATTATTTTTATTTAATATTAACTAAATGAAATTTTGCATAACAGACTGATGACAGCAAGAAAATACAAACAAACACATTGAGCTCATTCCAAACATATACAGAATGGGTGTTATACTCTCAGAACACACAATACAGCGAGCATAAGGCTACATTGCTTCCAGAGGACTAATTTTGGTGATGGTTCTGGAGGATAATTCCCAGCCGTGCATATCCTTCACCACATATTTGGTGCTGGCTGGTATTCTCATTTATCGTCCACCTAATTCCCCGTCACAATCTCTCGTAGATTTCTATGACATTGTGGCAGACCTATCGCTAAAACACGCGCATTTCACTGTGCTCGGTGATTCCAATCTTCACGTCGATGAGGTAGGCTGTTCTAAAGCTGGCCAACTCTTAGAAACTATGAATGGCCTCAATCTCAGGCAAAGGGTGAAGGGCCCCACTCATAGGGCTGGCCAGACTCTTGACCTACTATTTTCGAACAATCCCAACCTCCACACTACTAAAGCTTTACCGCTCCCGTGGTCAGACCACTCTCTGATCCCCTTTAGTTTTAATCTCATTTCACCTCCTATCCAGCCCCCCCTGACCCGAGAGCCTGGCAGAAAATGGCGCAAGGTATCCTGCTCTTCCCTTGCCCTGCCCTTGATACCTGCATGCCATGGGCCAGTGGAGACCTGGATCATGCCGTTGCCGGCTTCAACGACTGGCTTTCCTCCGCTCTTGACAAAGTCGCCCCTATTCAACCAATTGTCTCCTCCAGACTTAAGCCCTCTGCTCCTTGGTTCACGCCCGCACTACATACCGCAAAGACCGGTTGCAAAAAATTGGAGCATAGCTGGAGACTTACTTATAGTCTAGAGGCTAAAGAAGTATATAGAGTAGCCATTAAGAATTTTCACAGGCTAAAGCGCGCTGAAATGAGACTATTATGCTAAGCAGATCCACTTGGCCAGCAACTCATCTAAATCCCTTTTTAAAATTGTAAAAGGCTTTGCTAAACCAGATGCCCTGTCCAGTAAGACTCCCCCCTACTCAGGAACTCTGTGACGGTCTCTCTATTTTCTGCCATGATAAAATTGTTGAGATATACTCTTCCTTCAACCCCTCCTTGCACCAACCTGAACCCATCATTGAACCCTCCACTGCCCTGTCTCTTACTTCCTTTTCTCCAATTTCTCACGAAGTTGCTCTTCAAAAATGGCTTTCCTGTAAATCTGGCTCACCCATTGACCCCTGCCCTGCCTCCCTTTTTAACTCAGTTGCCCCTCTTATTATTTCTCCACTGACCACCATCTGGAACACTTCACTACAGACCGGAATCTTCCCCTCTGCCTGGAAACAGGCCATGCTTTTAAACATCTTAAAAAAAACAGATGCCGACCCTTCAGTTTTTAAAAACTACCGCCCCATCTCCCTTTTACCTAAACCGGCGAAGTTTCTTGAAAAAATTGTCCAGGAACAACTAGCCACCTATCTTGAAACCAATCTCCTTCTCCACGACTCTCAGTCTGGCCTTAGACCCGGTTTTAGCACCGAGACCGCCCTGCTGGAGGTGTCGGAAATCATTCGTGAATCCATGGACAGGGGCGAGGCAGCCATGCTAGTGCACCTCGACCTGTCTGCGGCGTTCGATACGGTTTCCAATAACATCTTGATAGAGCGCCTTCTCAGCCTTGGTATCCAGGCCCCCCCCTTTCCTGGCATAGATCATTCCTAACTGACCGCACTCAAACAGTTTCCTTACGGCCCTTTGTTTCTGGTGAAAAACCACTGAATTGTGGTGTCCCACAGGGCTCCGCACTCAGCCCTTTGCTTTTTAACGTTTACCTATCTCCCCTAGCTCAAATTGTCGAAGCCTGTGGAGTCCGTGTGATTTCATACGCTGACGACACCCAGTTAGTGTTCTCTTTTTGGGACCTCTTCAAAGCCACCTTTTCCAAGTTCCGAGGCTGCCTACGCAATAACTCGTCCTGGATGGCTCTCAATACCCTGGAGCTTAACTCGGAAAAAACGGAGGTGCTATTTTTTAACCATTCTAGACCTCCTCCTCCCTCCCTCTGGTGGCCTCTAGAATTATCCCCTCCTCCTGTACCTGTGACGTCAGCCAGGAACTATGGGGTCAGATTCAATAGTGAACTCTCATGTAAAAATCATATTGACCAAGTATCTGCAGCCTGCTTTGGGACACTCCCCATGATCAGGAAAATCTTCCCCTTCCTCCCTCAGGACTCACGTAGGATAGTGATTCATGCACTTATTATGTCCCATTTGGACTACACTAATAGCCTGTATGCAGGGGCCCCTGCCTTCCTGATTAGACGCTTACAGGTAGTCCAGAATGCGGCAGCTAGGCTGATCTACAATATCCCCTACCACCACTCGATTTCCCCTTTCCTGAAGAAGCTTCACTGGCTTCCTGTGACAAAACGTATCCAATTCAAATCTATGATCCTAGTCTTCAGAGCACTTCAGAATACGGGTCCGGCCTATCTGAAAGCTCGAATCTGAAAGGTCCAATATAATTGTGCTCTTCGATCCAACCACCTTCGTCTCCTTATCTCCCCCCGCTTTCGCCGCACCAGAATGGGAGGAAGAGCCTTTGCGGTAGCTGCTGCAAAAGTCTGGAACAGCCTATCTTTGTGTCTACGACTGACTAATTCAGAATCCATCTTTCGTCGAGACCTCAAGACGTGGCTCTTCTCCAGCTAGTATTTTTTACTGAGTCTACTCACCTCTTTGCCGTCCAAGCACCGGGACACCCCCGTTGGGGGTAGCTCCGCGCTTTACACGCTCCAAATAAATAAATAAATAAATAAGGCTAGCCATTCTTTCACAAAGAACGCAATTGCTATTTACTCACAGAAGTATCACTAATGGGAAAACCACAAACCACATAGACATTTAAACACACGATTAACCCACAGATCAACACTTAGAACCCACAGACTGAACTTAAACCAAACCATTTGTAAATAGTAGTTGTAAGTCATATTTACAAGAAGAGCTTTTCAATAGTATTCCAAAAGACTGCAAAAAACAGCCCAACAGAAGCCAAAATACACTCAATTCACTAACTTTGGCTGGCAGAACACCAAATAATCGCTATGCATATCTCCATTTTTAAAAGTGCGCAGATTAGGATCCTTGTTTGTTTTATGTCCATATTTGAATTCCATGGGGTACAGAATCACCAAGGAAGAAATATGTGTTTATACCTAAACCTATTTAGGTATTCCCTCTAGAGGAGCCGGCTAATTCACTTCACATTTCACTATGGTACCTCCAAAAAGCAACACATTCTTCGATGTGTGCTTGAAACAGGCATGCCCAAAATAGTGCAGAATATGCAGTATTATAACCAAAGTAGCACTTAAGGTTCTCTTGTACTGTGTGCCGTTCAAATCAATTCAAAACAGAGAAAATTCTCCTCATTACCTGCCTATATAAATTGCAATTCATATATCAATCACATACAAATCCAAGTTGGTCAACGCAAATTCCAAAATTCCAAAGCCACAGTAAGCGTTACTAAACTACCTTACCAATCCCGGGCATAAAAACCAACAGCAAGTGTTGCATCAAAACAACGCTTACTAATCACTTGGTGTCCAGATTCTAACTGCCAAGTTCTGAATGACCTAACAGTCGTTTTTTAGAATACTCACGCCAAAAAGGTTCTCAGTCAGGAGCGGTAAACATCATGTGGAGGATCAAAATCAGGAAGACCAGAAATATACTGGGTTGCAGAAACAGAGAATCCCCAGAATCTC
The DNA here is from genome assembly GCF_964261635.1 of Lissotriton helveticus. Classification (NCBI taxonomy): domain Eukaryota; kingdom Metazoa; phylum Chordata; class Amphibia; order Caudata; family Salamandridae; genus Lissotriton; species Lissotriton helveticus. Next base: position 1,087,552,008 of record NC_136071.1, on the reverse strand, counting down.
CGTGCACAGAGTACCTCCTTAGTAGAATCCTGTCCTGTCCTCCTCAGTAGATTCCTGTCTCCTGTCAAGATCACTCCCTTGGATAGCCACTTCTCTGATGAGGCCCACGTTGGAGCGCCATTTGAAGAACATAGAAACCTTCTCAGGGGTCTCACTGCTACCTGGTCCTTTTAAACCTACATAGAAGAAATTGGCACAGAAGCTGAAATATAAAATACTTATTTATTAACTTCAGATGAGGGAGATTACGTCACACAGAACCCTTAGCAACTGTATGAGGCAGTCTAAGGAGTACAGAAAATTGGGGCCTTATATATGCTTAGGGTTACATAGTCAGCATAAGACCAAGGGGCAGTCCTGGCTTATGTAAGCATGCAAAATGCCTAATATGGGCATGCAAGATCTGCTTGCTCAACAAAGTGGGAGGAGAGTTACTTCTCCATACAGCAGCAAAAATAGTCTGACAGTTATATAAGAGGAGCAGGTGCATTCTACTAGCCAGGCCCTTCTGAGCATGTGCAAGGCTCTGAAGAGGGAAACAGCACATGGCAAACACATGGCTAACTAAAATGGCTGCCAAGTACAAAAATGGCTTTCAGCTCATGCTAACAAATCCCTGCAATCTTTAACAAGGCACTCATGTGGGCCGGAAGTCCCGAGCTTCCCCGGCACGTTTATTTAAGCCTTCTGGATACACCTGGCCAGAATCTGCTACAAAGTATGCGTGTGCTTCCGGGTAGGGGTCCCCGCGTAGCTGGCGGTGAACAACTAGACCGCTACAACTGGGTCTGCTGCTTTTCAAGACGACTCTCTGTGCATTTGTCATTTTTATTTGCAGAGTCACGCGTGTGTGTTTTTAGGCTGTAACTGGCAAAAACAGTATTTACTTGAAAAGTGATTTAATTCCTGCTTTTTTCCTGAACACAAAATAAAAGGGCCCTTTTTCTTAAAGATTAAAACAAAAATGCAACAAAAAAAAGTGCTAGCGAAACGTAGAAAAGTGTTTCTTTTCTTAAGTGGTTCGAAAATAGGCTTCTGTTTATTCTCCATATTAAATTCCAGCAAGAGTTGGGAGGTTATAAAAATATTTTTCATCAAGAAAGTTCCCTGACAGAACAGGTGATGCTATTAGCAATCACACTGCACGAGGCTGCAGGACCTGGAGCATAGACTGTCAGACTCTCAGCCAACAATCATCTTGCCTTGCATTGGGCGCATATGTGTTAAGAAAAAAAAGGTTGCCACATGTTTTTACGAAAGTCTGTCTCGAAGGGGTCTTCTTCACATACTACGCAGGTTGGCCCCCCAGATTTAGTTAACGCTCTCTGACTGCATGAGACTAGCGACTTGAAAAGGGAGACATGACACAAACATGTTGACTACAAATCCATAGCCATGAACTACCTGACAAAGTCGCTACACTTTTAATGTATCAGCACATTTTTGATGTTCAAATTATGTGGATCCACATGGTATATATAGCCTGCAGAGACCAAGTGGATCATGTCTTTGTTGCTTGACCTTATCGTTTATTTCTTATTAGTCCTTCTGTCTTGCTCTTTTGTTATAGGCAGAGGAGTCATTTCCCTCAAAACTTTTATACCATTTTTTGCAGAGGTGAGGTAGAGCTCGCAGAAGGCAGAGCACTCAAGCTTATTCTTAGGTCCTAACTTCCTGCAGGGCTGTAATGGTAAATCTATGAATTTTTGAGAAAAGACAAACTGGAGCCTCTGCACATACAGTGTTACTTTCTCTTTAACAAGGAACAAAGGACCTGGTATTATACATCATCCAGCAGCGCAAGCCACTTGGACTGATAAGTAGGTAGCAGTGACCGCCTTTCAAGTCACGTGGGAACGACTAAAGAGCACCCTTTTTTCATTGTGAATTGACCTACTACCAGTATAGTGCTTATAGATCTCACATTACAGATTAATGCTCAGCAAACCCAAAGATGACAAAAAACAAGCATTGGCATAGCCAATAGGTCTCGCATTTGGGACCTTATGAGTGTTTAGTTATCCAGCACAATATCCTTAGTGCAACAACATAAAGTGTTTGCATGGCTTAACCCTTATAAGGTCCCAAAGGCGAGACCCACTGGCTATGCCAATGCTTGTTTTATTAACATTGGGTGTCTAGAATAGATATAAATAAATTTGGTGAAACAGTCGACCGGGGCACTTCCTCTGCCTCCTGATAAACTGGAGTTTGGGTAGATGGTTTTGCTACTTCTACAGCTCTTACTATTGATGGCATGTGATTCTTGATTTGCTTTAGTTCCCCCACTATAATTTGTAACTGAACTTTTTGGGCTTTTAGAATATCATTATTCAACATTGATAGCTCCAGCAAACCATGCACAGTGTTTGCAGTATCAACATTATATCCAACATAGAGGCTGATGGCGTCGCCGACATCTCAAGATTTAGAATAAAGTTTTGTTCTGATTCTTTATCTACTTTACCTGGAGACTGTTCCATTCTTTCCTTCTGATTCTCTCCCGAGGGGTTACTGTACGCCGAGCTACAGTGCTCTTTCAGTCCCTATATCATACCCTTCTGCTTATAAGCCTGTCCCCTCAAAGGGGTTCCAGGTAAAATTCCTTTTGACGAATTGTTTCTTTGTAGTTTAAGAAGGATAACTCTACTTCCAGCGATAGCTGGCTAACATTCTCCCCCTAAATTGATTGCCCTTTGCCACACAACTTTGATTCAGATAATAATTGTTTTCTTTTAAAGTGTTTCCTTACGAAGTCCTTAGTCGATTTAATAACTGATGCACCCCTGTCTCACTTTGCAAGGGGCTTTTTTGTAGGAGTTGCTTCTTTGTGGCTCCTTGCTTTATCTTTTTTTGTTTCCTCTCCATAGTTTCCTTGCTTCTCCCCCTACTGTAGTGTTTACCAATTTTAGACACTTGTTCTGCCCTTTACATGGTTTTCCTTTCCCTGGTGCCATTAGTCTGGTATCAAATTTCTTTTACAGGGCACACAAGCTTCCCTTCTGACTTTATAAGAACTGGTCCCCTCCCTGTTTTGGCTCACTCCCAGGCCTTCCTGTGCTGCTCAGTTCTACCTAGATCTCAGGTCCAGGACAGAAACATTATTTTGTTCTCCCCAGCCAACTTGCTATCATCACGCACCATTAATTACTTACCTCAGCTCACTACTGTTGCCAGTCTGTGCCTTAGGCTGCTGCCATCTCTTCCCATGGCTACTTGTTTCTGCTCCACTTTGATTTAGTACATTTACTTTATCATTTTGCTTCCATTACTAGATTTCTTTTAGTCTTTCCAGCTTAGATAATCTCACCTGGGCTATCACCCCAGGTGATTCTGCGAACTTCTTGCCTTCTGGTGTGGCTACAAGCTTAGTAGCTAAATGGTTACTGGCTCAGGGCATGTCCTGATGCATGATGTGAGCCCCACAGCTCCCAGCGGATGGGCAACACAGTTACAAGCTCTGACCAGCCACTGGACAGCCACTGGCCCCCTCTCACCTTCAATGCAAATGGGCTCAGAATTCTGGCCAAAGCCACCACAATGTGACTCCGACGGGTGCTCCGCTGAAAACAAGAAGCTGATGCCTCCACTCCTCTTCACCTCTGCATGCCACAGCCAGGCTCAGCTCCCACAGTCAGTCAGTCTGGCAGTTGAGCAGACACAAGCGCGGCTGAATGTCAGGTGTCCACAACGTCTGCAGCATCTATGGCCGGGCACAGCAATGACATCAGAGGCAGAGGTCAGCTCATCATCCATGTATGATTCTCGTGCATCTTGTGAAGTGCAGGATACTCGTTCACGTGAATATTTGCTTTCAGCGTACCTGGTGACCTGTCGGGTGGGATTTCTCCATTCTGTTTGGTCTCAAAATTGGCCTTTTGCATTTCTTTCTTGTTATGTTCTTCTCTCCATGGTATCTCCTCGACCTCACTCTGCAGGCTGCATTGCTTGCCTGATTCAGTGTGGGTGTGGCTCCTTAGAAAGCTTACATTGGGGTGTTTTTTTACCCGTTTCTAGCAGTGCTCTTTTATTTGATTGTTTTGCAAGTAGGTGTCTGGCCCAGGCCGGTGGTTTTTAGGTGATTCACTGAACTTGCTACCATTTAGGGTAGAGTGGATAGTTTGTCTACTATGGTGTTGCGGCCCTCTGCGTTGTCTACCTTGTTTTGTTATATCAAGTAGATCCACCTAGACCTCTAATTTGTTCAGCTGCCATGACGAGGCTTTGATGGCTGCTATTAAGGTGGAGTTGATAGTGTTAAGGTTTGTGTCAGGAATAATTTAATTTCCCTTATGTGATCCAGCGATTGTTTGCGCTGCGCTATCTTGCATTACAGTAATCTCTGACTCTTCTCTTGTTGCATAAATGTCACCTTTCTCTGCACCTGCAGTGCTGCCAACTCTGGCTGGTTCTGCTATGAGTCTCTCAAAGGCTTCAGGGCTTAGTGACTGAGAGGCCCCTTGAGGGTCTGGTTGTTGAGATTATGCAATAGCCATCATGTCTCCTTAGAGTTGCTTATGGGAGTTGAACTTTGCAGCTTATTAATGCCCATGTTCACATGCCATGATCGCTTATTGTCAGATTGATGATTGGCAGATTGATGAATCTGGGTCACTGTTTCGCATCTCTTCGCAGGCCCACCAGGTGCTGCCCTGTTTAATTTCTCAGTTCAATCTACCTAGAGAGGACCATATTTGAAACCCTCACCATATTCTGAGACCACTGGCGTCCATGATGTGCAAAGCAGGAAATAGAGATTGAGAAGAAAGCATTGTAGTTGGGGGGACATAGGTGTAAGTTTAATTGATCTATAGGTTGACAACTTTTTCTAGAGGTTCTTCTACTTCCGGATAGCAGAATGAGATACTATCAGTTTAGGGATATACCTATCATTGCTTACTTGTAAAGTGTCAGCAATATAACAAGCCTTTCTCTGATCTTCTAAATGGGAGCGATACCTCTCATTTGGTTGAATACATCAGATTGATGGTAATATGCCTTCTTGTTGACTAGCCATCACTTTTGCTTAGGGTCCTTCTTTCATTAGTGTTCAATTGCTACTTTCGGCACCACCTGTCGTTTGGCAGTGTTCTCTAACTACCCCACTTAGCTTAAAGAATGATCATATGCCCTCGGGTTGCGCCACCGCAAGAATGCCTTTTCGAAGGTCTTTCTGGGAGCGGATGCGGAAGAAAGACTAAGAATGGTGTTAAAAGTTACAGAACATGTTTTCCTACAAAGACAAGTAATATCACGGGAATTAGAGCCCGTCTAAATGAGAATGTTCTCTCAGGTAAATTGGCTTCCCGCATAAACGATCCCCAAGTATGTTAAGGAAATTAGATCGTCAATGGCAAGTCTAATGTTCAGAAAGAAGACAACAGCAAGGAAGACTGCAATGTGAAAACCAGCAGCGCAAAACTAAAGACGTGCAGACCAGGAGCAATGGTGTTCAAAGAGGAAACTGAAACCCCCAAGAAACATTATACTTTCAAGCGTAACCAGATGAACCGGGATGCCTGAAATTGAAATTTCAAGAAACTAGGATGCTTAAGAAAGGAGACACTTCTAACACTATTAAGGAAAGCTGCAGATACACAAGCAAATGTAATAGGCGTGATTAACACAGCAGTGTGTTTAAAATATGTTCAGAAAACCTAGCAGATGGGTGTCATCCAAAACGTTAAAATGGATTTCGTGTAGAATTTGACACTTTTTCCAGATTTGGCTTTAACAGTTCTAAAGTTTTCTTGATTAGAAGTTCTTTGAAAAGTGTATTGGAAAGGTACTTTTAAACAATTTTTTTTTCTTGATGGAACGTAAAATGTGCTTACAAATAGCAATGCCTGTGTGAATTAGGAAAGGACGAGGACATCATTCAAACCATAAGTCAGTTTTGAATGATTTTCAGGCATGTAATACAGGATTCACAGGGGGAATTGTAATCTGCGCGCACAAAACTTGCTCACGGCGTTACAATGGTTCTGTATTCACATAATGCTGCAGTAGTACCACTGGACAGCTGCAGCAGCCACAGCTTTTCAGGCGTACTAGTGAGTAAGTGGTATTTTTGTAAACAATGCTGGAATATTATAAGGTGGGGAAAGATAGCCCCACTTTCCAATTGCATACTTTTGTCGTGAGAAAAAACGTACCCACGTAAAGAAACGCATTGTTCTACATTCCCACAAAGTTTGCGTGTTCTGTTACCCTTCCCACCTTTGATGGATGAAATCGATGTCCATTTCCATGGTGGGAAATGACCTGATAGTAGTATGGCTGCGGTAACTCTCAAAGGAAACCCTTGTTGAATCCACCACCCTTGCATGTGGTTTACTACTGCCTGGCATACATTACACAACAACAGATGCCTTTATACCTGCCTGGTATTCCTTTGTGGATACATGAAAGGAGTAAATGTATCAACCAAAAGTATAACTTTGTAGGTCAAAACGCATTTGTGAATCAGGCCAATTTGTGTACCTGCTATTTAAAAATCTGAGAACCACTTTTAAGGAACAATTACTGACTAATAGTGGCAAGGTTTTAACTTATGTCCATATCATGAACTATGTTCATTTGTGCATTCAGACAGACTGCTCACAAATCTTAACATGAATCAAAAATAGAGGTAAGTGTGGGAAAATACATGGCTGCAAGATTCAAGAGGTTTGGTTCACAGGAAACTGCAGTTGCAAAATTCATTCATCACTTGCTGGCGGCTCTTTAATGTAAAGGTCAGTCTCCTCTTCAAACACTGCCATAAGATAGTGGCCGCTGACCACCAACTTGGAACATTGCCCGGCAACTATGTATGCCTTCACCGCTGCACAGGCAAGGGGCCACTAAGCTCTAGCAATATCACAGCTGGGCTCCACAAGCTCAAATTTGGTGGCACCAATGCATTAGTTCCAACAGGACATCATCGCACAATGAAATAATATATTTTGCAAGTGACAGGGTTACCAAAAGAGTCCATGTCACCAATATATCTCACGTGCAGCCCAGAACTCAATTTTCACAAGGCAATGATGACTAGTAGTTAGACATTTTCTTTTTGCTTCATCTTCACCAATAAGACTAGCACATCTGAAATAATTGGGAAAAAACTTTAAAATGTCCTATAAACTTGGATCCATCTTTAAGCCTTAGCAGTTTGTGGGGATCCTTCTATTGTATATTCCAACATGCCTACAACACATTCCTGTACACTGAAGTGGATAGATTGTCCAACAGTTGAAAAGAGAGAACCCATCTTAATCAATGGCAGAGTATACACATACCTAATGTACCTTTGTACAATAATAGTGTGGATGTTGGCTTGTTCCTGTATTTACTGTACCCTCTCTAATGTCTGCCACGGCCATTAAAAGTCACTCAGTGGAGTCTTCAAATGTATCTAGAGCCCAATGTGCAATTAAATTCATAGATTGACACCTGCACAATTACAACCTCGCTTGGGTGCAAATTAGAGTTGTGGGAATTCACAATGATTTTAGGTCCAAGATGGCGGACTGAAGGTCCAAGATGGCAGACTGAAGGTCCAAGATGGCGGACTGAAGGTCCAAGATGGGGGACTGAGGTCCAAGATGGCAGACTGAAGGTCCAAGATGGCGGACTGAAGGTCCAAGATGGCGGACTGAGGTCCAAGATGGCGGACTGAAGGTCCAAGATGGCGGACTGACGCCGCCAGTGCGGAGAACGGCTGCTGAGGGTCCGGACGTGCTTGCTATGGCTCATTATTTTCTAACCGGCCAGGATCTAATTTGAACGTTTATGCCAGAAATCTTCTTCGGGACAAGCGGAGCGGTGTTTAAGTACTGATATCGTTCGACAGTAGTGGTGGAGACGGTTACATACGGCTGGGGAGCAGCGGCTGATTGAGAGCGTCTTACCTGCCTCTCGGTAGCGGAGGAACGTGGAGCAGGAGCAGCGGGTGGAGAGCCATGCGGGAGCCGAAGATACCTGCAGCTGGGGAGGAGTGGTCTGCCTATACCATGGCAGCAAAGGAACACTGAGCTGGGTCAGAGGCGGCTGATTGAGAGCACGGCAGCAGAGGATGCAGAGCAGGAGCAGCGTGTAGAGATTTAAAAGAACTGAAGGATACCTGCGGCTAGAGAGGAGCGGCTTGCTGGTCTAACGGCAGTAGCAGAACGTGGAGTAGGAGCAGAGCGGGAGCTGGATGCGGCGTCTGAGGCTGATTGAGAGCCGGATAAGAGAAATGCTGCGGTCATTCCGGCTTCCGCATATCCACCCCTTAGCTCCGGGGGGGAGGGGGGAGGGGGCTGAGTTTGGCTGGCTCAACTTTCCGACTCACTGGGGCTCTGGCTTTGGCTTTGGCTTTGGGTCATCAACAGTGTCAGCGGAGTGCTTCACAATGGCGCCAAAATCCCAAACTAGAAATGCGCGAATAATAAAACAGACGGGGGCAAATAATGTTTTGGATGGTGATGCGACATCTAAAGTGGCGGCGGCAGGAGCTACTACGGAGGGACCAGTAGTGAAAATTCCAGATGGGGGAAGAAAATTAGGAAAACCGGAGAAACCTGGGTTCAATGTTAGTAAACCACTCCTACCGCTCTTAGTTAAACCTAATTTGGCACTCAATAAAAGCACACTGAAGTCAGCTGCTGGTGATTTTACAGCGTTGTCGGACACTCCTGACTCCTCGGGTCCACAGTGCAACATTGTTGCTACCTCAACAAATGGGGAGAATAACACTACAATTACTGCTTTAGAAACGGATGCCAGTATTTCCATTGATGCCTAGGTAGTGAATGCAACACTATTAAACGACTGTAATGCCAGCGTAAATATTCAGATTCAGGTAGAGGCTCAACCAGAGACTACTGGTAACAGCAATGCCAACGTTAATGCTATGTCATCTATACTGGCTTCATTTTTACTAACAGGGACCTTGGAAAGTGATAAAGAACTTACTGAAGATGAGGAGATAGTAGCGGCAGGAGAGGAGATAATCAGGGAAGCTGAGGGCACAGTGGAGACTATACCTAATGAACACGGGAAGGGACTGAAATGGACGAGGATTATAGTGACTTCCCTGATCCAGGCAATAATACACCTTCGTGCTCAGCTAAGGACAAAATCAATAGTGTAAAAAAAGGAAGAGGCAAAGTTAAGAATAAGGTGAAGAAGATTATAAATAAATCAAAATCGACTACGGCAAAAGTAATAGCTGAGAACGGCCCTATAAGGAAATGGGTACAGGCTAAAGGCGGAGTTAAATCTATGGCATTAAGGCTCTCAGGGAACAGCCCCACTGAGGCAGGCACCGAGGCAGGTGCTATGCCATGGGGAATAAACTACCTTGGTGATGAAATAACTCCTGTAGTGGTATTGGTAAATGGAGGTGATACCCCGACTGCCATTTTGGGAACAACGGAGCTCTCTTCATCCCCTCCTCTTACCTCCCAGGTGGTAGTAAAGCGGATGGCTCCCATCTCAAATTCAGTACCCGAAACCTCAGGTGTAGTAGTACCTAAAGATACTGACTCTACTCTAATGGGGGTAGATAACATTAATGTTACACCCCCTTAAATTTCTTTCAAAATGATACACCTAATGATTGGAATCTTCAAGGGGAGGTATCCTCGTCATTTCAGATGATTCTGAAGCTGCTCAGTGAGCAGAAACATGAAGCTCAATCACATTATCAACAGATGCGGGAGGATAGTAGTAAAACTCAGTCAACGCTACAAGAGATGTCTCGCAAATTAGGGGCTATGTCCCAGGAAATGGAAGAGCTACAACAGAGAGTTGTTTTAACGGAAGAGAAGTCAACTCATTCTGAGATTGCAGTGAACAAACATGAGGCTCAGATCTGTCAAATGCAAGCCAAACTTGAAGATTTGGAAAACCGACAACGAAGACAGAATCTTCGAATATTTGGTATAGTGGAAGGGGCTGAAGGAGCCGATCCCATGGCATATATGGTCCATTTATTCCAGAAAGCATTCCCTGAGTTATCGGACTGGCATTGGGACTCACAAATACAACGAGCCCACCGACTTACTCTGATCCAAAGAAATAAGGGTAGCCAGTACCCACGTCCTATGCTGATTTGTATTGGTAATTTTCTGCTTCGCCAAGCAATCTCATTGAAGGCAAGACCAAATACCCCTGTTACCATTGATTCAGCTACTTTTTTTGCTAGATCGGTTTTAAGTAAACTTATAATGGAGCGTCGATGGAAACTACCACAGTATATTGATCCAATAAAGGAATTGGGGGGGCCAAGCCTTTCTGCAAGAACCAGCCAAGTTAAAGGTCTTAAAGAATGCTCGTGTATACTATTTTTTGGAAGAAAGGGAGGTTGAGCGAATTATGAGTAAATGGAAGTCGGAGAAGAATGGACAATGAAGTATATCATATGTACTGTTTCACGAATAATGATGAATTATTCTATATGTAGATTGAGTGGGATTGGGATTGGATCTTGGTAATTTATTAGTTGTACTTGCAGTTAAATCTGGATTTTTTTTTCTTTTTCTTTTTCGTCTCTCTCTCTTCTTGCTTTTCTCTTTTTGCCTATATTCTGATACAAGATACTGCAAGATTTTATACATGGTTCTGCGCTTGAAGTATTGTATGGCCGGATCTTCGGGGCTGTGACTCCGTCTTTTTGCTGCCAATACAGCGGCAGTTGGGTTAATGGGGGGACCTGCATGTAGGCACAGAAATGGGAGGGGGTGGGGCAGAGAGCTGCAAGGTAGGGGTTGGGGGGGGCGGGGAGGCAGGGAGGCTCAGGGTAAAAAAGGCATCACTGGGACAAGTAGTTGGATAATACTAAGATGTAGCAAGGCTGATTTGTTTTGGTGTTCTGATTTTAAGGACAGGAAAATTTGTTATATTAAATGTATCAATTAAAGTGTATGGTTTGGAATGTGGTGGGCTTGAATAGTAGGATTAAAAGAAGTCTTGTGTTCGAAGAACTGAAAATGTATAATCCTCAGATAGCAGTAATAACTGAGACTCATATAGCATTTAAAGACAGAAAATTATTTAAAAAATTGGGCTATGACACCTTGGTTTGTACTGATTTAAATGCCTCAATTCGGGGGGTAGCAATTCTAAAACATAAGCAGTTTAAAGTAGAAATCAACAAAACGTTAACTGATAAGACTGGCAGGTGGGCGATTGTACAGATAACAATCGAAGGGCGTAAATATACAATTTGTGGCATTTATGCGTCTAAATCGGATGAGCCTAGAATTATTGATCAAATTAATTTGGAGCTGCTTAGCTGGGAAGGGGAGTGTATAGTACTGGGAGATTTTAATTGTATTATGGATTATAATTTAGATACAACTAGAAGGGGTTCATTTCAGAGAATGCGGAAGACCAGGGCTGCAATTCGGGATCTTGCAGCAATACATTTAATTAAGGATGCTTGGAGATATTTGTATCCTAACATAGCTGGTTACACTTATTATTCTGACGCGCACAAATTATGCTCACGCATTGATATGGTCTGGGTCTCGGATACTATTCTTGAAACTAGTACTATGGTAATATGTCCAAGAGTTACCTCGGACCACAACCCTATTCTTTTGTCATTTGATGTAACAATTGAAAGACAAACTCCTCGTTCTTTTTCATTTCCCAGATATTTATTTTTGGATTCTGTCTTTTTAAATCTATTAAAAGATCACATAAAAGAATTTATTGGTTTAAACATCCATTCAGCATTACCAATGATAGTGTGGGATGCATGTAAAGCAAGCATTCAAGGATTTACACAACAGTATGTCTGGTGACAAAACAAGGAACGTAGGTGCCAAAATGAGAAAATGGTAGCTGATATACTCCACACTGAAAATCTATTGTCCGAAGCTCTGTTAAAAGGGGACAGAGTGGAAGAATTAAACTTTAAATTAATTGAGCTAAAATCAGCGGTAAAGAACTTATTTAGGGAAAAAAGTATTATTAAACTTAAAAAATATCAATTAGATCAGTATGAAGGGGCTGACAGGATAGGTAAAATCTTAGCGTATAAAGTGGCTGAAGATCAAGCTCAAATGGCTATTAGAGAAATCAAAGGGGCTAATAATCAAATATTCCATTTACTATCAGGAGTTATACACACCGGAATATGAGGTCAGCGAAGATAATATCAAAAGATATCCAACGTTAAATAAAGTCATTACTATTGAGGAAGAACAATCGGATCAATTAACACGTGATATTACACCGGCAGAAATTAGAATGGCTATCAATTCTTTGCATCTGGCAAAGCTACTGGAGAAGATTTGATTCCTTTAGAATTATTTAAAACCTGTACGGAAGAATTGATACCGCTATTAGCTAAGGTCATTCAAGCCATTGGTAAGGGGGATCAAGCGCCAAAGTCCTGGAATTCTACCCAAATTATTTTTTTCTAAAGAAGGGCAAACCAGCCGATGAAAGAGGGTCGTACAGACCTATATCGCTTATAAACAACGATGCAAAAATATTTGCAAAGAGATTAGCAACTAGGCTGGCACCACTAATGTCACAATTGGTATCACCCCAGCAACATGGATTCATCCCTAAGAGAGATACTACGGCGCATATTATTATGGCCATTATGGCTTTCGATGTTGCACGGATCGAGCCAACCCCACTCGGTATGATTTTATTAGATGCAGAGAAAGCATTTGACCGAGTGGGGTGGGGCTTTCTCTGGGCCACATTATTGGCCTTTGGTATAAAAGGTCAATTTTTGAAGTGGATTCAATCATTATACGATGAGCCTATTGGTAAAGTTTGCTATATGGGCAAATGTTCTCCTACCTTTTCAATCAAACGTGGGACAACACAGGGAAGTCCCCTGTCACCTTTGTTATTTGCCCTTATTATGGAACCCTTCTTGATTGCGCTACAGAGTCAAGATCAGATTTCTCTATTTGTAAATGGCGTAGACTCTCTTAAAATTACCGTCTACGCTGACGATGTTGTTTTTTATTCCACTAATGTTTCTGAAGCAATGAAGGGCATTATAACAGAGCCAAGGGAATTCGGCTTGGTTTCGGGATGCAGGCTTAACACTGGCAAGACCCAAATTGTAATGAATTACAAACCACCAAGATCAGTGACAGGGGTATGTGATGTAGCTACTTATTTGGGGGTTAAAATTTCCTCGAATATTAACTCAATACTTGTTCTAAATTATGAATCGCTACTAAAAGAAACTGCTGCTTTATTTAAGAAATGGCACAAGCTACCTTTAAGTATTATTGGCCGAATAAATCTAGTCAAACTGAAGATACTGCCAAAATATTTATATCTTTTTCGATCTATCCCTTTACGGATTAATAACTCCTATTTCAACAGATTAGATGGTGTTATCAGTAGTTTTGTTTGGGGGTACAAGAAAGCTTGTCGGGCTGTTACATTGCTCAAACTCCCATTCAATCAAGGAGGATTGTCTTTACCTGACATCAAATCTTATTATTGGTCCACTTTTTTGACTCGATTTCGAAGCCTGATCATCCCCGAGAAATGTTTGTATTTTCACAAATTTATGTTGGGTGAGGATGTAAATATGTTCCTTTACAGACTAAACGACCCCAATTACTTCAAACGCGTGAAATTTAAGACGCTACGAGATACTGTTAGCATTTGGCGCTCTATTCTTGGTAAATGTAAAACCTCTCTCTTCCATCTTAGTACCCCTTTGTGGCTTAATCCGGGTCTACCAGGAATTTTTCATGATACAGCTGGTTTAGTGTTGTCCGATTCCGGTATTAAAAAATTGGGAGACTCATATGATCATCAGGGGTTTTTTACATTTGAAAGGCTGAAGGTATGCTATAATCTCACATAAGGGGCTCGGTTTAAATACTATCAAATCAGAGATTATCTGGTGCGGAAATTAGTGCTTACTATTATTTTGGACTCTGATTTATGGAACTGTATTTATAAAGAAGCTGATAAAGCATGGCTAAGTATTGAATATAACATTTTTTCTGGTTTTAGAAATGACGATTTTACAAAATTATCCGAGAAATGTAGTAGGAAGTTGGGTACTGATGTGACCCCTAACTTGATCACTTCTTCCTTAAATAGCTTAAATCGCTCTGGTCATTCCTCTAGTCTAAAGCTGCAGTTATTTAAAACCATCTGTCAACTCTATTATACGCCAGACAGGATCTTAAAATGGGCTAATAATAATAGTATCAGTGAACGTACGAAGTGTCCAAAATGCAATTTAAGATCAGCTGATATTACTCACATGTTTTTTACGTGTACGCAATTGAGTGACTTTTGGAATGGTATAACTAAAGTTGTGTCTACAAAACTGGCATGTCCAATAGTACTGACATCTGTCGACGTGCTTGTAGGCACTTCTGGGGCGAATAGTTCTTCGTGTGATTTGTTGAATATTTTAATTCCATGATCTAGATTAATAATAGCTAGGGTCTGGATCCAACATAATCCACCGACGGTTCAGGAATGGTGGAGTCTTGTAAAGGAAATATATAATATGGAACGGGCTTTAGCAACAACAAGGGGTCTTCAAACAAAAGTGAAATTGAAAAGGATCTGGGGTATGTTTATGTCTTAATACTTGTTTATTCTTCTTTTGATATTAAATGTACTTAATGTCTAATGATTTATGTATTGCCTTGCTGAAATTACTTTAATGTATCAATTACTCTTGACGTCTGTATGAAATGTTTCTTTTCATTCTTTCTCCGCTGTTGTGTGCTTGTCCCTGTTGATGCAAATAAAATAAAAAAATTAAAAAAATAAGGAATTCACAATAATTTTCTGGAGTCTTCATGGAAACTTGCAGTAGTTTCATGGCTCAGAAAAGTACTCTTTAAAAGGTTTGGAAATTATTAATGATGTATTTGTAGCGGTAGCATTGCAAGCATAATTGTAAAAACATGCATGTTGTACTTTAATATTGAATTTTCCCTTACCCTAGACCCCTGTCAAGTACGAAAATTGAGTTCCGCCCTTGACATAAGAAAATCTGCAACTTTTTCCAAACTGGTTTATGAGGATCTGCTTCACAAATGTAACTTACACTTTTGAAAAGGTTTACACTTTTCAGTAAGTTTACTGTGTTTCGGTATTCACAAACTCAGAGTAAAGTTACTACTAAAAAACACAATTCAATGTCCAAAAGTACACATGGCCAAACACTGTTATTGCAACACCTTCCTATAGAAAATAATGAAGGTATGGGCTTAAAATAAAACCCAATCTGGTGATTGGGGGCTAGGCGCACAGCAAATATGGTGAAATGTTTAAATGCAGATTAAGGTGTCTCAAAGAGATTTAAGGTGCTCCTGCAGGTGTCGCCACTGTACAAATGCGACTTGAACTACAAATAAAGTTGAGTATGCTACTAGAGCGTAGGCATATCCCTGCCGTGGGCACACTTGTGTGGTCCGAAGGCACCAGGGACGGTGCGTCGAATACCAAAGAATTCAGTTCAAAAAGTTGTACGTTGAAGCTTTCAATTTTTATTTATTCCATTGGATTCTCATGGAAATTCATATTTATGTCATATGAAACATCACGGTAAGTTAGAAATCACTACATGACGCTGGATTAACTCCAATGCATTTCGGACCTGGGGTCCTTTGTCAAGGAGCGCTACAACAAAAAGAATCAACAAAATACGAATCAATGCGGGTTCTGTGTGAACCAAAAATAATCACATGCAACCTTATATGACATGTGAAGGTTAAAGAAGGGATCGAGTGGTGTTCTAAAATGGCTAGGTGTGGTTAGTGAAAATTCTCATGCAAGCATTCAAGCGCCCAGAATTTAAAAAAAGTTCAAAGGAATATGCTAGAAACGGTGCGCTTAGTGAAGGGAAAACGGATGAAAGAGACTAGGCTTGGTGCTGGTCGCGTTAACAAAACGGGGATACGAAGTGCGGTGATCCAGTGCGGTACTGTGAACATGCAACCGGGGCTGCTTAATGTAACTTAAGGATTATGTCCTCTCAATGAGGACATAATCCCCACATGAAGTAATGTTAAATTAAATTGTTATTTAAAAATAGTTAACAATATCAATAAATATTAATTAATGTAGAAATCTATATAAAAAGAATACATACGTATTTAATTATATAATATATTAATATCCCATTTCTAATTTATAAAATATTAAAACAATAGTTATCTAAAAATAAGTGAATTAATTTTAATTAATTCTATAAATAACTTTTTGATAATTATGAATGCATATTAAAAAGATTTTTTTCTTTGGGTGGGAATTTATTTTTAATTAAACTTCAGAAAGCTTAGTATAATTTCAATTAATTACTAATAAATAAAGTTTTCATTCAAAATTCCTTAAAGTAAATGTATAAAATGGATTTACATTAATATATAGCATAAAGGATCATTTGTATTACTTATTTTCAATTACATTTAAAAAAAATATTTTCCCTATTCTTTACCAAGGGAGACTGGGTCTGCAGTCTGGGCAGAGATCTCCGCATGGTAAGGTATAAGGAAAAATAAAAATGTGTTCAAATTTTTTGTCACTATGTAAGAATAATTGTAATACTAATATTCAAAGATATTTAAAATAGTGGTTCATTTGTAAATATGTATCCTGGCAGAAGGACACTATTATGTATTGACCTTAACTTTTATATTGTGCTATTAGGCAACAGGCCTCAGTTGCTGCAGTATAGTGCTATTCAAAAAAATTCTCTATTTGCATAATCAGGAATAAAGGCCCCATGATGAAAGTATTTGATGATGCTTTATTTTATGCCATTTTTACTGTGATGAGAACTATTATTTTTATGAGTATCTGAAATGACCAATGTTTTAATCCCAGTGATTTCCTGAAATATAATCTAATGTCTACATGGAAAAGTAATGGTGTGTTGAGATCATACTTATGTTAGATGTTCCATCATAGTCTTTATGGCTGTCTGCTTATGATCATGTGTCATGCCAACTGAAAATTAGTAAGTTTTAATACTTGGGTCTGATTTAGATTTTGGCGGAAGGAGTAAAGAGAGACAAGGTGTCAGAGTACTTTATATCTGCAGCCATTCCTTTACTACACCCACTAAATTTAAAGATGTCCTTCCCCCCAATGGACAACTCTATACATTGTCAGGAATTGCCCTCGTGACGATTCCTGTCACAGTAGGGAAAATTTGGCGGATGGCTTTGTTAAGACAGACAGCAGCTGTCACACTTTCCATAGTTCTTTATTTTTCTAAAACAAACTCCAAAACAAGAGTCTGCTTTTGTAAATTTAAAAGTAATGACCCAGTCACCATGGCAGTGTTCTCCTAAAATGTGGGGGTATTTTTTCTTTTTTACTAATGCTCACCTAGAGGATATACTTGCTGGCGATGTACAGAAATAAAAAGCAATCGGACTGGCCACTCGAAATTGGGCAAGCAGTTAGGAAGACTTACCCCCAAGCATCCTACTGCCTTTGTCCATCAGAGTAATGTTTACTCCATTGGTGTAAACCCGGCAGTCCACCAACCTCTAAATAGGGTGGGTGGACCAAACGTTTAGCATAGAGGGTACTCTGTCACAAAAAGAGGGTACTCAATCGCCATTGCAACAGAATACTCGCTCTGCCAAGTTCTTTATTGTTAAACATGTGTAAGAATGTGTTAAAAAGCTTGCTCTATGTTTTCCTTTTCTACAACAAGCATGTGTAACTGCTATAAGTGACACTCATTGAAATGTATGTATTGTGACACAAAAACGATGCCCTAGGTATTAATATATTTCAGATAACTAAAACATCAGCAAGTTTCCATATGGATTAAGCCTTATCACACAGTTACATTGCATATAAAGTTTCATACGTATATATGTTAGGGAGAGGAGTTGGCCTAATGGCTATGGCGGTCAACCTCTAATCTGGGGAACCAGTTTCAAGTCTCGGCAAAGACGTGCAACATCTTGTGATTCTGGGCAAATCACATAGGTGTAGATGTATCAAGCGTTTTTTTTTTTCGCAAATGCTGCGAATCGCAAAATAGCAGCGTTTGCGACAAAAAAAACAGGAAATGCGATGTATTAAAAAAATCGCATCGCAAAATTAAGGAATATCAAAATTTGCGATTCCTTAATTTTGCACTACTATGTAAGAAATCACAAAAAGCGATTCCTTAAATGGCATGTAAGAAAGAAGAAAGTTTTGCAATTTCACTCAAAGAAATCGCAAATTACCACCAACTTGTAGTTGGTGGTAATTTGCGAATTCTTTTACAAATGCACTGTTTGCAATTTGTAAAGGTGGCATGTGACGCTCATACATGCCCTTAGGGCATGTATGTACGCCATATGCGCACACATGTCAATTTCAGGGGTGCAGCAGGGTGTCCTTTCAATCGCAAATCGAGAATAATTTCACATTCATTCCTATGGGCCTCCTGGCCCATAGAAATGAATGGGAAATTATTCCTTAATTGCGACTAGCAATTTGCTAATCGCAATTAAGGAATTTTAGGAAATCGTTAAAAAATTGCGAATTTTTACATACATACCATTTTGCAATTCTCAAATAGCGATTCCTTAAAAATTTGAGAATCACAAAAGGGTATCTTGATAAATCTGGCCTTTAATCTCCCCATGCCTAACAAAAAAATGAATGTGATGTGCCCTCATGTAACGCAATTGGTGCTTGTGTAAAGCGCTCTGATACCCGATAGCTTCGGGTCAAGTTCGCGCTATATAAAACTTCATAAAAAAATTAAAAAGTCTCATAAGAAAAGCACTTTCCATGAGCATCTTTTTGTCACTCCCTCCCATATGCTCTGCAATCCTTTTGTGACTTGCTCCATGACCCACTGGCCATGCACATTTTTTATTTTCTTATTTATTTTACTATTACCCATCAACTTGAAATTGCTGCTGAGCTTCTTGCTTTTTCAGTGTGCCATGTTAGAAAGAAAAATAAAAAATTGCTGCCTGACAATGCATGTTCACATGAGCATCATATAGCACTTGTTTACATGCATCCAGAATTTCAAGCCATGCCTGCATATTAATCCTGACACATGCAAATATGAGAAATTACAAAATCTATAGGGCAGAGCAAAGCTTTTTAGAAACGATAGCTATCAGCTTTGCAGTCGCTTATTTTGTCATATGGTATTTGTTGGTAATTGGGTGATTGGCTGAGAAGGGTGAAACCATTATCAAGCAGCAACCACAATCTCCATCAGGGTGAGGAACAAGCAAATCCAAAATTAACCTGTGCTCAACCCTCTGGTTGCTTTGCACAAAAGCAGTCAGCAATGTGTAAAGTATTTTTGCATATATTGCATCCAAATGGAAAAAGGACCGTCGCACAACTTGTACTTAAGTCCTTCTAGTTGATTTTCTGGTTGTTGGTGCCAATTGGTAAATCCTCTTGAGTGAGTGGATCAATTCAATAGTTGATTTGCGTTACTCCCTGGTAAGGAGGAGGTCTCCAATTGCACTCGTTTGTATTTCAATAAAGTAATCCCTCTTTGAATTTGTATTACACATCCATTTTATGCATTGTTGTTGTTTAATCCTTTAAATAATATTACTTTCTTCAGTTATACAAAGATGTGTTCTTTTTACACATTTAATGGTTTATCATGCCCAATGCATTTCGGGCTCTGCCCTTCATCAGGGGCTTGTTATCTGCAAACATAGAGGATATTTTCTGCATAGTACCAGGAGAATACATTTGTATCATGACATTTTGTTGTTTCATCGCTCTTATCCATATATACAATTAGCCGGCTGAATGGTAATAGTCCAGTAATATTGACTAAAAAAATGTGTGGTGACAACTTAAACAGTAAAGTGAACTAATGAGCGGTGACCCCGGGTGAAGAAAATAGTGTGATGGCAAATGTGTGAGTCATGAAATCACTGGGTAGAATGTGAACAATACAGTAAAATTGTCGCTGTCATGGTGTAAGCGAATGTAAAAAACTGTGGTAAAAACCATGGTGACTACAAGTGGAAGTGCAAGGATCGATAATTATGCGGTTGGTGACAGCGTGACACAAAGTTAGCGCTCCGGCTTTAAAAAATCATGCATGCATTTTTAAACCAACCTTAATAGAGTTTTCTATTGAGAACGGCGATTCCTGCCGTAGATTGAATGACTCTGTATAAAATTTGCAAAAATAAACATACAGTTAGCCGAGCACCACAGAAATATGTGTGAAAGATGGTGCTAACTACGGTGTCAGAGTTTTTTTCTCTCCTTGTTTGAAAAAAACCTGTCGTTCGAGTTTCTCATCGCGAAGTTCAATGTTTGAAATCAGGGTCCCGAGTTGTACCATGTTCAAAGCATGACACGGTATAAATGGGATGACCCGGATGTGAAAACGTGAGGTAAAAATAGAAGACGGTCGAGTGGTGTTATAGTTACAGAGTGGATGACTGCGCGATTACTAAAAATAAAAGACAGACTGTCTACTCGAACCTGCGTGAATGCACTTTAGTAAACGTATCCTCACAGGATTAATGAGATGGATAAAATCGATTATGATAAAAACGTGAAGACTGCATGCGAGATCAAAATAAAAATGAAAAAGGTAATACCCTGATTCCTCGGCCCTACATGATGGGCCTTTCAAAGTTTTTTTTGTTGATGAATTTAAATGGGAAAACTTTATGAAAAAGTTGTGTCAAGTCGTGTGAATCTCAGTAGGTAAGTTACATGGAACATATTAAATGGTGCCTAATAAATGTGATCAATGCAGTGAATTTGTGTATGCAATTGTGTGACAGTTCTCATTTTTGAACCTGAACAAAATTTGCATGATGATACACCGGAATGCTTACACAGTTTTTCATGCTGAAAACATTCAAATGAAACAATTGAAGTACAATCTCTCATTGAGACCCTTAGGGTTAACTGTATTGAGATGATTTATCCAATACTTTCCCCTTTGTAGTAGGTACTGTGTGTATCTCTCCCTCGTAAAATCGGTATTTCCTCTAGTACTGCGAATCTCAATGTGCTTGTGTTGTGATTCATTGAGTTGAAATGTACAGCCACCATTGATTTTGGGTTCTTTGTTCGGATGTTGCTCTTGTGTTCTGTTAAACAGATTTTGATTTTCCTACGTATGCGTATCCGCACAGACATTTGAACATGCATATCACATTTGTACTGTCACATGTAGCTGTTACTCTTAATTTCACTGGCGTTCCTTTAGTAGGGTGAAGTATGTGACTTCCTTTTATAATGGCATTGCAATTGTCACAATTCATGCAAGGTAAAGTACCGTTGTATTTGAGCTGAAATTCAAAGAGTGATTACTTTATTGATATACAAAGGAGTGCAATTGGAGACGTCCTCACGTCCAGGGAGTAACACAAATCAACTAAAGTATTTATGCAGCACTTCAAACAGTAGTGGAGTGAAAACACAACAAAAGAAAAATCCCATGCTAATTTCTTAACAATAGATTAAGAATTAAGGAAACATTTGAGACCAAAAACAACAACAAAATTGAATCAGTAGAACCAGAGATATGCAATTTCAAAGTTTAAAGGGAAAAAAATTTCCTAGAATCCCAATGTGACATCTGTGGTTATTTGAGCATCACTAGACCGATATAGCGTCATAGGTTCAGGCTAACTACAATGGAGCATGGGCCAGATACAGGGGCCAAGTCATGCCCACTGAACAGAGCACCATAAATCCTGATTGCGGAGAGTTGTGAGGTACTGTGTCAAAGATGCGTTGTGCCGCAGTGGTTTTGAGGTCCTGTGAGGCTGTGATGTAAGGTCAATATTGTTGAAGATGCAGTCAAAATGAGAGGTTTGTATTGAAAAGGCGTGCATGAAGGATGCATTGCACAGAGCAGTTCCAAAGAAACAGTCAGCTGTGATGAAAAGTCCAGCACTGGGGATACGTCAAGCTGTGGTGGTTCCGAAGCAGAGCTGCAAGGTGATGCATCCCACTGTGTCGGTTCTGCCCACAGGGCCACAGCTTGGCTGACAGCACACCTTCAGGCCCACTTTCAAGGGTCCAGGAATGAGGTGGCACCACTTGGGGGTAGTGCTCATCAGTCAGAGCACAGGTCCTAGGTTCCAGGTAGTTGGAGCCTTTTCTTTTCCTGAGGTTATGAGCAGGAGGCCTGCCAACTAGCCCCTGGAGTCACTATGGTAGTCCTGGGTTCAAGATGCAAGCCCAGTGTTTTTACTCAGGCAGCAGTGCAGCAGGGCAGAAGGACAGCAGAGGAGCATCCCTTCTAACAGCAGAGCATCACAGCTGTCCTTCTGAGTCTTCCACAGGTTCAGAGGTGTGCTGAAGAGTTTGTGTGTGGATTCAATATACATATCTGGGGCCCACTTTGAAGAAGGAGAAGATTCTGGAGCATTACACACCAGAGGTGCTTTGAATTTTTTGCCTCCCTACCCTGACCCCAAATTGTCTGGGGTTACAATAGACTAGTGTCAAACACTTAAAGAGTGTGCTCAGGCAGATGCTTTGTGATGTGCAAGTGTGGTAGGTGACAGCTCCTCCCCCTCATGAAGTTAGATAACCCATCATGCTAACAGCTATCAATCAATCAATCAATCAATCATAGCATTTATAGAGCGTGCTACATCACCGTGAGGGTCTCAAGGCGCTGGGGGAGGAGGTAGGCACTGTTACTGTTCAAAGAGCCAGGTCTTGAAAAGTCTCCTGAAGGTTAGGAGGTCTTCGGTCTGCCGCAGGTGGCGAGGTGGGAGAATGATCTGCCGCCGGTGGTCACTCTTCAGATGTGGAGGATGGTGGCGAGGGCGAGGTCTGCGAAGCGGAGCTCGGGGTTGGGGGTGTAGAGGCTGGGACGACTGTTGAGGTACGCTGGTATGGTGTTGTGGAGTGCCTTGTGTGCGTGGGTGAGGAGTTTGAAGGTTATCCTCTTGTTGATGGGGAGCCAGTGCAGGTCTCTCAAGTGGGGTGTGATATGGCAGTGGCGGGGGATGTCAAGGATCAGGTGTGCGGAGGCTTTCTGGATGTGTTGGAGCCATTTCAGGAGTACGGCAGGGGCTCCAGCATAGAGGGCGTTTCCGTAGTCCAGTCTACTGCTGACGAGGGCCTGGGTGACCGTCCTTCTTGTTTCAGTGGGGATCCACTTGAAGATCCTGCGAAGCAAGCGGAGGGTGTTGAAGCAGGAGGAGGAGACGGCGTTGATCTGCTTCTTCATGAAGAGGCTGGAGTCCAGGATGACCCCCAGGTTGCCAGCATGGTCGGTGGGTGTAGCGGGTGCTCCTAGAGCTATGCTCCTTTGTCTCACTGTCTGGGCACAATATACAAAGACCAACTGCCAGCTACACCAATTCACGTGATCCAGGAAACAGTCTCCAGGCACCTAATGGTTGGGACAAGAAAATGCCAACTTTCTAAAAATGCAAAAGAAACAATTGATGGATGGAATGCTGGACAATGCAAACATTCACCCCAGTCACAAGGATCTGGGTTTCATCCATCATTCTTTTGCTTACCACCCCAGTTTGAATCTAGCCATATGCATAGCAGTCTTGGGAACAGTCCAGCCCGAACTGCCAAGCCAGGTCCTCCTTGGATCAGAAACAAGCATCCTGGGATCGGTTTCAGGGAATCACCCTTCATCAGCCAGGCTAGCTTGAATCCAGTGGTGTAGTCAGCACACGACCCATGTCTGGGCATACCCTTCCCACTGAGGGTAACATATGCAAAATAAACAATTGATGGACGGAATGCTGGACAATGCAAACATTCACCCCCAGTCACAAGGATCTGGGTTTAATCCATCATTCTTTTGCTCACCACACCACCCCAGTTTAGACCCAGCCATATGCGTGCAGGGTCAAGACTGATTTGCATATGGCTGGGTCCAAACTGGAATGGCATGCTGAGCAAAAAGCTTGGGTCCCATGGTCTCCATGCCACTGGAGTCAAGCTATCCTGGCTGATTAGGGGTGAAACCCCGAAACCGGTCCTAGTATGCTTGTTTCCAGTCCAGGGAGGACCTGGCCTGGCAGTTCGGGCTGGACTGTTCCCATTGGGCTCAGGGCCAAGACTGGCTTCAAACTGAAATGGTATGGTGAGCAAAAAAACAATGGATTTAGGCCCAGATGTCTGTACTGGGGTGAATGTATGACATTGATCTGCATTCTGTCCATCAAATGTTCTTTTTGCAACTTTCTAAAAAATACATTTTCAGAACTGTGACTTAAAATCCAACTTTCCACTAAAGACAGCTTTGAATTACAATTCTGTAGACACCAAACTTGATATTTCCACAACCTCCCAATTGAAAGCTATCAACTTATTAAATGCAATACGTTAACCCAATGTTATCCTATGGGAGAGGTAGGCCTTGCAGTACTGAAAAACAAATTTAAGAACTTCTCACTACAAGGACATTTAAAAGTTAAATGTACATATCTAACTTTGTAAATACACAGCACCCTGCCCTATGGACATAGGGCCTACCCTAGGGGTGACATACATATGTATTAACCGCTACCGTGCTAGCGGGTTTTCCCGCTGTGCGCTGAAATTTTAAAATCGCGCGGTTTGTGACAAAGCCAGCTCGTCATCCGCGTAGCGCATGTAACGCCCATGAGGAGCTGGCTTTGTCATCCGCATCAAAGGGGTTAAAAAGGAATGTTTGGGCCTGGCAAAAGATTTATTTTACCAGGTCAAAATGGCAGTTTAAACTGCACCCAAGGGCTGCAATGGCAGGCTCAGACACAGGTTTTAAAGGCTATTTAAGTGGGTGGCAGAATGAGTGTACCAGGCCCACTAGTAGCATTTAATTTACTGGCCCAGGGTACTTGAGGTACCATTTTACTAGGAATTTGTAGTGAAATAAATGTGCCAATTGGGTGCATGCAATTCTACCAAGTTTAAAAGCGCAAGCATAAGCACTTTAGCGTCTGTTAGCAGTGGCAAAGTGTGCAGAGTCCTAAAGCCAGCAAAAAGAGAGGGCCTGATTTGCAAAGGTAAAGTTAGATGTTTGATCTAAGTTTAGACCAAAAGTCTTACTTTCCTACTTTTCGGTATTCACAACTGTAAGGTATGAGTAATATTTTCACGTCTGCACTCTGGGTGGAATCTCTGCACTCGGGGCAGAGATCTGCCCGAGTGTGAAGAGTCCACCCCAAGAGCAGAGATTCCACTCCAACTGGAGATTCTGCACCGAGTACGAGATTATGCCCAAAATATGGAGATTCCGCCCTAAGTGTGGAAACTCCGCCAGAGTGAGGACATAAGGATACTACTCATTCCAAAAGTCATAAACTTAGACTTTTGGTGTAAGTTTACCTTTGTGAATCGGGCCCAAAGTCAGCAAAAACAGGGGGAAACAAGGCAAAATGTTGGGGGTAAACCACATCAAGGATGTCAGGTCTAACATATGTCCCTCCCCTGCTGAAACCAGGGAGAAATACCTACCCTCATGTGAGTTCTTATCTCTAAGGTGGACGATCCTGGAAAGGCCATCAGAATTGGCGTGGTCAGTTCCAGGTGAATGCCCCACCGTGAAGTCCTGTGGGGGGGATGGACCAACACAATAGTTTGGAATTCTCACCCCTCATCTGCATTTTCATCTGAGGGGTCTGTGGTGTGTCGTAACCCAGTAGGGAGCCCTGAACTGGTATGATCTCAATTTCTTTAGTGCCCAGACCACTGCAAATGCTTCCCTTTCTAATTCACTCCACCCTTTTCCTCTGTAAAGTACCCTCCTGATAATGAAGGCCACTCATTGAAGATGGTCTCTGAAGTAGCACAGGTAGTCCTTCCTGCTGGCGCTGAAGACTACAAAGTCTATCTAAGTGGCACAGAAGTTCTCCTAACCAGCCAGGACCTGATTGACAAACCTCTGGAAGGTGGCAGGGGTGTTCTTTAACTGGAATGACATCATTCAGAATTGGATGCATCAGTCCTAGTGATTGCATTGAACCCTCAGTAATCCATGCAGAACCAAAGTTTGTGGGTGATTCCTGGAGGCACAACCTTCGGGAACAGCAGTGCCGTACTGGACCACAGGATGCTTGAGGTCTCAACTACCCCTAGGTCCAACATCTTAGACACTTCCCCTTTAACCTGGTTCTCACCATCTCAGACAGCCTGTTGATCTTATTCTTCACAAGCACACTCCCCAGTGTCAATATCATGGGTACACCATAGTGTAAGCCCTGTTGTTAGGGATAGAGAGAGGCCAACTGTCCCAACACTTGGTAATAGTCCCTTTGTTGCTCAAGGGGCAGAGTATGGGAGAGGTTGACACCCTTCACTGACCCATCCTGCTACTGGGCATAAAGAAGGTTGGGAGAGGCTTGCTTTCCTTCTCCATTCCATCATCCATGAATAGGTGCATGGTTACCTTAGACCTCTCGAAGTGGGGTTTAAGGCGATAGACATGCAAGATCCATAATGGGTTCCTGGGGGTCTTGAGGACCACCAGGTATGTGACATCCCCCATGGGCACTTACATCTCATAGGGCCCAGACCATCAGTCATCTAGGGTACTGGGCTAAACTGGATCCATCACCCACACTTTTTGGCCAGCCTGAAACTTGATCAAAATGACCTTCTTTTCAGACCACTATTTCATAACATACTGGCTGGCTTTAAAACTCTCCTTTGCCATCTTCCTTAAGCTATTCATCTGGGTATGGAGAGCCAGGATGTGGCTGGCCACACCCTGAGGGGGGTTTCTTTGTAGCTTGCTCAAAGCCCTTCTGCACCAGACTCAGAGGTCATTTGACGGTGTGCCCATACAGAAGTTCAAAGGGGCTGAATCCAACCCCCATTTGCAGTACCTCCCTTTACGCAAACAACAGGTGTGGAAAAAGGATGTACCATTTCCACCACAAGGGCTCTGCAGGTACATTATCATTCCATCAAGGGTCTTGCTGAATACCTCAACAAGGCCATTGGTTTGGGGATGATAGAGTATGCAGATCTTGTTAGTTACCACACACTTGTCTCACATGGAGTTCATATACGTTGACATGAAGTTGGTTCCTTGGTCAGACGCTACCTCATTGGGGAATCCCACATGGGTAAATATCATCAGTGCCTTGGCCACTGTGGATGCAGCTACTGTCCTTAGGGTCCCGGGTGGCATGGTCTTACAGGCATTTGTTAAAGGAAAAGTCATGAAATAATTTATAGAATGTCTGGTTTTTCAGGCACACCTGACCTCCAAAGGAAGTGAGTGCCAGGCAAGACATCATCTCCAGAGTGCTTTTTGGCATATAGACTCCCCCCTTCCAGACATTTATTCATTCCATCAGTGGTGGTTGCTAACCATATCTCACACAGTGACAAAGTGGAAAAGGGTGGGATAACACCCTTGTCAGGCAGCCATGGGCAATAAATGGCTGATGTCTTGCCCATCCTACTGACAAATGGTATTGAAGACCAAACACATGTTCAGTAAGAATCCAGTTACGGGCAATTTCACAAAGCATGCATTAGGTTACTTCCTGACTGGGTGTTATTCCAGCAGTCTGAATGATGAAGCAGTCCCGTTCTTCACAGTCTAACAAAAGTCCAGGACCAATTATTCAATATTTTATAGAACAGAAATTTAGGCCTATCCTCTCTAACGAGATTGTCATGGTCCATGGACCGCCAAACTCAGAATTAGGCCCTCAGTCTCTGAAATTAAAATAAAAAATTCTTAGTGGGTCAAGCCAGCATGAAGTGGCAAAGAAGGGCTCTGTGAGTCTGCATAGCCATTAGACGAGGTCCTGGCTAAGCCACTCACTTTTTGCAGGAAAGCTCAGATTGAGAGAAGTTCAAAATTTTCACCCAAGGAAGTTCCCTCATTGGCTGGCACCTTTTCCCAGTGAAGATTTCTATATTTGGACATTTGCTGAATAAAAACCCCTTGTGATCAAAATTCTTAGAGCACTTGATGGACTATCGCCTCTTTTAGACTAAAGTATTTTTGTAAAGTAAGGACATCTAATAATGAATTAATTATTTTAACTTGTAAATGTTTTTTTAGCCAGACATTTTATGTACATTTAAATGATTTTAATTAATATGTACATAAAATATTACTTTACATTTGGACTTAGTCACTTAGTGCTTGGATGCATCCAATAGGGTAAGGCTGCAAGCAGTAGCTGAATTGGCTCCATGATGTCAGATACCTTCTCCACGACATTCTACTGGGGTGGATTTGCATGCTGCGGAAAAAAACAACCTGAATCTTTGGCCCGGAGGTGATGTACCTCCATGGGATATTGGATCATTTGTCCCTGTCCTCGGGACATGTCCAACTCATTCAGTGAATTGGGCTTTGTTGGAAAGTGGGATAGTAGTAGTGGTAAGTGTAAACTTACCACTGGCAATAAGTCCACTAACATGGTACTGTGTCCTAAAAAGGGTCTCTATAAATTGGTCCCTTGCTCAGCTCTTGGTAGCTGACACCGAGAAATAAGGCTTAACTTAGGAGACATTTAGAAGCAAACAAAAAGAGGGTCCCTGTGAGGATAGATACCAAAGTAGGAAAACCGGGGAAAACTGAGAAACAAAGCAAACAAGGACCTGTCTGGTCTGTTTCATTGGTGGGATATCTCACCATACCTTAAAGATGCTAAAAAAAGCTCACCTTGGATTTATAGTGGATATATACATATATATTGAATTCCAATAACTTAACACCTTCGCTGTGGCGGCTATTCCGCCGCAGCGCTAAGGTGGCGGGGGGCCGCGCGGCGCTCACATGCTGGTGACGGAACCACTCCATCACCAGCCTCGGGTGAACTGTGCTGATGACGGAGCGGTTCCGTCATGGCCCCGCCCACTCAATAGAACGCGCCGCACAGGCGCGTCGAGCGGGCCATGACGGAACCGCTCCGTCATCAGCACAGCGCCACCGCGGCTGATGACGGAGCGGTTCCGTCATCAGCGTCGAAGAGGCTAAACACAGCAACGATTTCAATATTACAATTTGTATCAGACAATATTATTTATTCTAATCATAGTCATAAATATAGGTACATGTAGATACATATACTCTATTGGCACCAAATTGCCAAATATCTCAAATTAAATACACCAAAGGATTCAAAAAGAATTACTGCTTGCTTTGGAAGAGCAAACCAAGTACACCCTGAGCACTTGACTCATTACCCATAGCACTCACACCTAAATCATTCACTGTCTAACACAGAATCAAAGTAACAAAAACTCACAAGAAAATAAGGCATATGACCAATAACAAAGACCCTTGATGGTAAGAACGGTTCTCTCTACATAAAAAGAGAAGTAGTTTATCAGATATTCTATATTTGCTTCCATCCGTCGGACGGCAGGGGGCCGTCTGACGTCACTGTGGACGTGTGCGGAGGACGGCCTGGAGCCGTCCGAACCGTGCACGCGTCAAATTCTCCCACACAGCGGGGGACTTGTGGCCACTGCGAAGCGGATATACATTGACATTTATAGGTTATCATAACATTTCAATTATACATATCATCAGGCGAATATCATAATCCTCACATCTGGTTTCCTGGTTGTGCGCTGATGCATGTTTCGGTGACGACCCGCAATCTTGGTCACCAGTTCTTCAGGGCACTATAACATAAATGTCAGGACAACAAGGAGTACATCCAGAGCAAAATTGTCAATCACTAAAAAGGATATACTACATCACAGGACAAAATATATATAGAAACAGTAATGGACCCACAGGACAAAGATGATTTTTCTTTCAAATGAGAAAAAGCAACAGTATGTAATGATAAGAAATCCTGTGTTATATGGTATCAAAAATATGAGCATATAATGGCTTGGACCGCAGAAAAACTAGCTTTTCCAGGTTTCTTCCAATGGCGTCTCAACTATCGGCGGCTCCGCAGATTGTCAGCCGATAGTTGAGATGCACAACCAGGAAACCAGATACAAGGAATATGATATTCACCTGATGATATGTATAATTGAAATGTTATGATAAACTATAAATGTCATCAATATATATATGAATACACAAAATAGGAAATGTCACAATCCTACTAAAGTTCATAACGAATCCACTATAAATACAATCACTTCTTTAAGGTGTTGGGTACAGGTGGGTACCGCCCACTGATCTATGGTGTACAAATTCCACCACAACAATTGTGTTATCCTATGAGAGAACAACGTCCCCACTATTGCACTCTGAATTGAGAAATTTGCAGCAAATGTTAGTTTTTTCAAATTGCTTCACCCAATAAGCAATCACTCTGCAGTCGTTTCCATCAATTGTATATCTTCATTTATTCAATGTGTGAAGCATCCAGATGCGTAGTGTTAGTACCTCACACTACAGCTGAAAATTCATATGCATTTAATCCCAATGCATTTCGGGAGAAAGCCTTCATCAAGGGATAAGGTCCTGTAATGTAATCAACATTCACTAATCAATTAACCAAGGAAGGCAAAGACTGTCAGTCAAGTGTTTGCACAAGAATGCAATATCAAGTCTTAATGATAGTTGAAGAATCTAAGTACTGTCAAAAGTGGGAAAGAAAAAGATAACTGAAATGAGGACTCAAGTTACAGGCAGATTATAGCACCATTACACCATTGAACATACTTATTGAAACATGACAAGTGATGACAAAAGTGCTTGATCATAGTTGCCAAGGTTTCAGATTGCCTATGTGTGACATTTTCTTATTTCGAATGTAATTATGAGTCACATTTAATGACTATGAGTGACACTTTCTCGCGAGCAAAGTCAAGCAATGAAGACGAGGGAAACGCTTAAATATCAAAAATTACACCAATTTGAGCAATGAGAAACTCTAAGAAAATCTTAAAACTGCTACAATGCACCAGGAATGGATGGGCGCTCTGAGAATCAACTGTATCAAACAGGATGCTGAGGCCAGACTGCCTGCAAACGAGCCTCAAGTTCCATAACGCCCACAACTACGAAGTTTTCAGATTGCTTATGTGTGACATTTCAGGGGTTCCAGTGTACCTATGAGATTCAGCTGCCAAATGTGTGATACTTAAGTGACACTTTTGCATGAGTAAAACCAAGCACTGAAGTGCACGGAAAGACATAACTATCAGAAATTCAACTTTTGTAAAATGAGAGGTTCTAAAAGTATCTTAACCCCGCCCCCACACTCTCACAGACAATGCCCCCATTGCACAGATTAGTAAATGGTGTCTCGCTGGACTCACCTATGCTACGAGAAGTCCTCCCTGCAGTGCAAGACTGAGGCAAAGAGCTTCTTTGGTCCCTGATTTTGGCCAGAAGAGCAAGGGTGCTTGCTGGCAGTGCTCCTGTAGTCTGTAAGTGGCTGCAGCTTTCAGTCTCTGCTTTGGTACTTTGCATTTACTTTTAAAACCAAACAACTTGCCCGCGAGTTATTCCAGCAAGTGGAAGTAGAGCCTCACCATGGACTTCGTTGTCCCTATCAGCATTATGATATAAGTCTGTCATGGTTCATTTAGCCCTGTCTTTTGTCTACTTACGAAGCTTACAGCTTATTTGGCATGTAGAGGGTCAAATAGTATTATTGCATTATGCTGGTCTTTAGAATTACATTTTTTACTTTGAAAGGCTGGCACGAATGCTCCAGAGGTATAGCGCTTCTGCTGGGTGTCCATGACGTCTCACACTGATTCTTAGGCTGCACTTGCCTGGTTGCTGCACACTTCCCAGGCACCACACAGGGGGCCCGAGTAGGCAGGATTTTAGAAAAATCTTAATGGCAGCACGAGTCGACAAGAGTTGAGCAGCTGTTTTCTTAGGATTCATTCCGGAAGGCTCGCCCAGGAGACAAATTACTTTCTGGGGGTCGTGCATGCAGGATTTTGAATTAAAATTAAAAACACCCTGGTTGCTAAAATGACGCTGACCCTGTCTATGCCGGCTAGCACACAGTGCACTACCAGTGAGGTTTGGCTCACGCCGTGTGGACGTACCACGTTGCTAGCCCTACTCAGATAGGTTGTATAGAGCCAGAGGCCTTCTGAAGAAGGGCTGATGTCAAGATGTTCACACTTCTTCCTCGGAGTCCTTGCCGGGATTGAACTGGTAGCTCAGGGGCATCTTTTTACACTGTGAGACAGGGCGTGAGCATAGCTGTAACATGCTCTTAGCATTTATGCTCATGCTTCAAAATTAAATATAATTAGGATTACCGTTACCTGTGAGTAAAATCTGGCCTCAAGAGTGAGCGCCACGGTACCGCAGACAAGTTTTAAGAGGCAGCAGGCCCCAAACTCGACTCCGGCACTTACGGTCTGGACTCATTAAGGGCGGCTGCAAGCACCTGTTAACTCTCTCTCCAGGACTGTAGCAGCAACAGGTCCAACTTACTCCACAGCACCTTGAAGAGAGGCTGCAGCACGCATCATACAAGCCGGCAGTGCAAACAGCGGCTCGCACCACTCCAGCAATCTTTAAGAAACCGATAACTGGCGCCCGTCGTTCACCTCATTCCGCGCCTTACATGATAAGTCCTGTCTCAGCATTGGGCAAATAGCAGCTTGCACTGGGTTATTCATACCACGGACAGGACACTGCCTGCCATCGCGGGCGGCCTCCAGTCGGATCCACTCTTCTCATCTGACCTCACTTCCTTCAGGACCAGTCACCACCAAGACGTGAGGTCATATCCCCTTCCCCCGCGGTGCCACAGCCAGTACCCAACTATTGCTGAGGGCAGGCCCCGCCCGACTGTCTCGGTATTGGGCACAGGTCTGCCTTGGCCGGGTGACCTCAGGTCTGGCTGGAGTGAGTGGGAGAGAATTTGATTTCAATGCACAGCATGAGCAGGGCTGATACATTGTAGCAGAGCAGTACTGTGGATCATTAACTGTTCGGACTCAGCCCGTGCTGGTGGCAGCACCCAGGCCAGCAAGTCTGCGGGGAGCAGCAGAACTGGCGCAGGTGTCACAGGCCAGCGTGTGCTAAGCAGCCTGGTGTGGCCAGTTAATCAGCGCTGGTACAGCTGAGAGACACTGGCATTAAGATACGTGACAATGCATTTCAGTGCCCATGTGAAAAACTAAACCAAGACAAGTATGCCAGCTGATC
This sequence comes from Lissotriton helveticus, assembly GCF_964261635.1. Lineage (NCBI taxonomy): Eukaryota > Metazoa > Chordata > Amphibia > Caudata > Salamandridae > Lissotriton > Lissotriton helveticus. Next base: position 1,087,519,019 of record NC_136071.1, on the reverse strand, counting down.
CATTCACATTAGGCGAGGGTGCTCAGTGGTACCGAATGTACCAGAAACCGTGTGCTTGTGGAATCTGAAAAAACTGGAGTGTGTACCCAGAAAATCCGAACCAAGACAAGTGTGCCAGTTGATACACCAGTATATGAAGTATTAGTACGTTAGAACAAAAATAAGAACAAATGATTACTGCAATAAACATATTGCGTGTATAAATGTCGATAGCGCTTGTAATATTTAGCTAGTCCATTCTTGTGAAAAAATGTTGTATGTGCCTGCAAGCAAATATGGCTAAAGTATTCCAACCTTACGACTGATATGTGTAAAGTTTATCCTCACTGTGAATACGTGCCATGAGAATCACCAACAGAATATCGAGGAGCAAAATATCTACCTGCATAAATATCGGTGACAAAATCGACTACCAGAATAGCAAATTCCTATCTACGAACAGGTAAGTACCAAAATATCGAATCCAAAATATCGTTGCAAATAATATAGAATGTTAAAATATCGAATTTTTAAAATGTCTTTAAAGTAATGTAAAATTAATGAAATAATAAATATAATTAAGTAAAACATACTTAAAAATACTTGAATGACCTTAAAATTAATAAATAATGAATGTGAGTAAAACATAAATAAACATGCATTTTTATTTTTTATACATATATATATTAAAGTAATAATATTAAAAAATATTCAATATTTTTAGCGTAGGATAGCAGGAGGGTAACATTTACTATTCCCACTCCAGTGAGTGCAACAGTAGAGAAAGCGTTGGATAGCGGGAGGGTAAAAATTACTATTCCCTGTCCAGTGAGTGCAACAGTAGGGAAAGCTTTGGATAGCGGGAGGATAAAAATTACTATTGCCACTCAAGTGAGTGCAACAGTAGGGAAAGTGTTGGATAGTGGGAGGGTCAAAATTACTATTAGGTCAAAAAAGAAGAACAAGAGGGGGGAACAGGAGCCTATTGAGGTCCAGTGTCCATGCTCCAAAATTAGATGTATATCAAGGGGTGACACTGTTCCAAGAGTAGGGTGTGAATTATCACCCACTCATCAGGAAGGGAGAGTAGAAGTGTGAGAGAGAGATTCAGAAAAAAGAGGCAGAAGAGAAAGAAAAGAGAGGCAATGCGCATCCCCGGTATCAAGGAACTAGTCCTGAAGGGGAGGGCAAGGTATCGCCTCTTTTGTTAGCCCTCACACTTTCTGAAGGAAGTCATGTTTTATCACTGGGCTTAAGCTCCTCGTCGGGCCAGCGCTGCAGTGCCCAACGGGACACCTATTGAAAGGGTCACTTCCATTGAGATCTTTTAAAGAGAAACACCGACAGGTGAGTGCAGGTATGCGAGTTAGAACCTGAGGTGGAGGGTAGTGAGGAACGTGCTGTGAAAGAATATTAAAATTCCCAGGGGTATCCACTGGGTGACTTTTAATGGCATGGTACCCTTGGTAGGATAAAAAAACACAAGGGTTAGTGGGTTACTCTGGGGCTTAATGTGCCCAAGTAACTGCTAAAAGGTTAACGCCTTGTATGTCCACTATTGGATCTCTGACATTTCTTCAAGACCTAAAGTCAGGTGTGATGGTGCACGTGAGTGGTGGGGTTCCAAAAAAGTAGGTAGCCCACTGGAAGTATAGGTACTAAAAGAGCAACCACATAGCTACTACTTGCGCTCTGATGGTTGAAATCTCGATATGTAGAGATAAAAGTAGTATCCTACCAACGGGGAAATAGTATCCCTCGGCTAGTCCTGGCTGATGGCTCGCTCCCTCGTATGGTTACGTTGGGTGCCGAATTGGTTTTACCTACCCTCATCAGCGGCTGCCTGTCTTAATGGGCCCGTTTTCTTCAAATTAAATTGCTATTTTCTTAGTTAAAAAATCTTCGAGATAAGGAGTCATGTTTTGGAACATTGGTTGGAGATGTTGGTCCAAATATTTGCCAAAGGGTTCATGTATAGAATTTCTTGTGGAAAATATAGGTCGAAAAGGAGGTTTCTGTGAGTTTTTATGAATTTTTGGTAACATGTATATGCAAGGTATACTTGGATGTTCTTTTATGAGATACTGTAAATTATACAGCACAATACCAATGAAAGATTTTGAAATTCCTTTAAATGCCTTTTTGAACCAGCCCCAAAACGGCAACTGCCTGTTAGTAAATGTGCAAAAAGGGCACGGTCCGTTCTATCAGAAGTAATTGCATTTGTATATTCCCGTTTTGTTTGAATATATTTTGGGGCCAGTTCATGAGAATAGGTTGACTGTTGACTGTGTTCTTGACGGGAGTGGTTAAAAACATTTTTTTTGCTTAATTGCGCTATTATATATTCAGTAATGGCTCATTCTTCGAAACAACGCCTGTATTTTATTTCTCTTGACTCTTCACTCAATGTCTGTGAACATTAAATGTAATGCTTGTGTCTTCCAATCTTTGAATATACCTACCCCATTAAGTTCCGCTATTGCGGGTCAAACATAATGAAATTAATTCCTGTTTTCATGCATTATTGGCATTGCACCAGAATATTAGTTAATTGGCATTTCTACACCCACATTTTCTGGGTATTTTCTCAGCTGACAGAGCGGACCGGAAAAATCTGCCATTTGGCAACCGCGAAGTCTAATTACCGTTTTCTTCTCATAGTACGAAGACCAATGAGGGGCTTATTTATGAGCCGCTAATGAAATATTTGTGCTGCGGTTGCCTCACTTTTCTTGACACAGCTGCGACGTAAACAATGTGCCATGTTGCGCCATATGTACAAAGTGACGCATGTAGGCAGAGGCGTCACTTTGTAAACCCCTGCCCCACATTATACCTGCATCTGGTATAATGCATTGAGGGTGGGCGTTCCCCGCAAGAAAGCCTTGTAGAAGTGGCGCAGTAAAATCTATCAGATTTCACTGTGCCACTCTAAGATGCCACTGCGTCAAACCCTTATGGCTGGCTTAAGGGCGAGGCAGTGCAATGTGTATATGAATTGCTGGAGTTGTGTCATGCTTACCACACAACTCCAGCAATGCATGAGCATTGCGCCAACAGAAATGTCAATCCTTGTGACATGGAGCGTCATACAGTAAATACGGCGCATCCATGGTGTCGCAAGGAGGGCACAGTGAAAAGTGTTGCATTGCTGTTTTACCAAAGTGATGCAACACATTTTCATAAATTAGGCCCTGAATATTTTCCCAGCTAGAAACATTTTCAGCTTGCCTCCCCCTCTCCCCCACCTCCCCACCGTCCTCACTAATCCTCCACCCTACACAGAGATCACAACATACATTTAACACCTGCTCAGAGCAATTCTGTGTGGCATTGCAGCCGGAATAAACCAGCCCCACACGGTATCTACTCATTCCATGAGGGCTAACTCATAACTGTATGGTATTGGATGGATTTACCACACAGCAAAAGTTAATTCACCTGCAAGTTTATGGTACGGTAAATAAACCCCGGTACTAAGCTACCCGTAATTAGGGCCTTTGTGAGAGAAGGATGCAGCATGTGTTAGTAATGGAGGGAGTTCATCGTTTAAAAAGTACTACACATTTGTGAAATGCATCCTGAGATTGGGATATCAAATGGAATTTTAATGAACACAATGGGATGAGTGTGAAGTAGATTATAACTCTGTTCAACAAAGATTGAGGATATTTTCATTAGAACTCATTTTAGAACTGTGTACGGTATGTTATGTTTAGGGGATTAAGCACATAGCGGCCCCAAAAATGGGGCTTCCGAGCACTAGACCTCAAAGATGGAAATGCTGTAACCAACAGCCTAACAGAGAAGGACTGGCATTATATGGAAAAGAGCCATATCTTCAGGGATTTCCTGAAGTGCAGATGGTTCTCAGTGTTTCAGATAGGAAAAGGTAGCGAATTCCACAGAGCAGGGGCCGTAGCATGAAAGGAGAAGCCTCCAGCTCAGATTCTCCAGAAACACTGGACAGTGGGTGGATTAATATCAGGTGAGCGAAGAAGGCGGAAAGGTTGGTACTGCTTTGCAGATTGGACAAAATGCGGGCCCTCTGGGAGTACAGAATGTCATGAGCAACACACAGGGTTTTAAAGTGAATGCACTTTTCTACTGGGAGCCAAAGCAGGTTGTAGAGAAGACCAGAGATAGGGCTAATCTTTGGGAGAGAAAAGAGCAGCCTGGCTGCAGCATTTTGGGCAAGCTGGAGTCTTCTGATGACTTACTTTTTGGTGCTTCTTTACAAGATGCTACAATAGTCTAGCCGTGACAGAATTACTTCCTGGACGATAGTTTGTCGAGTGCGATAGATAAAGAGGCCAAGAATGGGTTTGATGCTACTCAGAAACCCAAAACAGGTACCTGCTTCTTATTTAACTTGAGCCTCAAAGGCCAAGGTGCTGTCCATGATGAGCCCTAGATTTGTTACAGAGGTCTTGAGAATAAGAGGAGGCCCAAGAGAAAGGGGCCAACAATGGTCACCCCAAGAACGGGTGTTTTTTCCCAGTAGGAGTACTTTAGTTTTATTTGCATGCAGGTGGAGCCAATTGGCATTCCTCTATTCTGCTACTGCTAACAGTCTTCTTTGAAAATTAGGCCTGTCAAGTGTAGACATAACTGTAAAGAAGAACACCAGCTGAGTGTCGTCAACATAAGATATTAGAAATTAAATACTAGTATTACAACCTCTCCACATCCCTATGTTGGAAACATAATTGTACAGTCATTTACACATTTCTGCTCCCGCAGATGTAAGCAGGGATTCGTATTACCACTTACAACACCAACTAAAACTCAAGAGTAATTCACAACTTTACATTGCAAACATGCCCTATGCATTGAAAAGTGCACCTTTTTTAGCGCACAACCAACGCACGTTATTTTTAAATGACTTTCATTGTACATAGTGAGGCGAGAGTGGAAGCTGATTGCAAAGACAATCGATCTCCATTAACACATGGTTAGTGCATCAAGTCATAGACCAGTGTAAGATCTAATTGGCAACAGATCGTTCAACCTGAACTGTACTTACCAATAGGAATTTCATTTAGCCTCAGCAATCGATTGCACTTGATGTGACTGCACATTCCTCAGAGGTGAGGACATTTCGGCTTGGTAGAAACTGTGTTTTGTTATGCTTGAGCTCAGTTAGCCCATCTACTACAGAGCAAGTAATGGCTTTGTGACATGCACTGCTGACAGATAAGCCACTTTATTGAGCTTTACCGTAACATTCCAGGGTGATTTTAATATTGCAGCAATTTCATTTTTGGTTTAAGGCCAATGTGCCCTGTTTCATACTTCAATTGCATTCCTTTTTAGAGAAATACATCAGGACATACTTTCTATCGTTCTAGCTACCCTATATTTTTTAAATGTTAGCGGTTTTTAAAAGGTCACAAGTCCTTTTAAATAAGCTATAAAACAGTGTTACATCATTTAAACGTGTACATATTTATTTACATATATTCACTGGAAAAACAAAGATTAAAGTGAAGTTATAGTTAGGTATGATAGAAATATACACCATTACACTTGAAAAAAATCCTCAGAAATTCACAGAAAAAAACAAAGGTTGATGTGACAATATAGTTATTTTAAAATGTCAGTTGAAAGACATCATTTTAAACTCAAAAACACTGAAATTCATAAGTTATAGTTAAATCAAGTAACCATAATTTACACTCTCGTCTTGCACAATGATGTCATTAATGATGTAATTTCCGATAGCATTAGTGATGGTATCGAAGATATCATAGAACATATTGTGAGTGATGTAATGTTTGCAGTCATATGTGAGGTCATAAGCAGCTCATGCAAGTGCTCAAGTTATAGCTGCTTTATTTTTGTTTTTTTAAGTGAATTACAAGTGTTTTCTAACATAAAGCAATATGAAAGTACCATTCCCACCCACCGTAAGTGGCAGACCCCAGCGAGGCAAGTCTTAGGCTGTGCGCAGCATGGAGTTGTCTACAGGGCCTGGTCTCTACCCAGGTCCTGCGTCCAACCACCACAGGTGGCACACCCCCAACACACATGGCCAATGACCGTGCAATGTGTAGGGTTTGCCACATTGCCTAGCCTGGGGCCAGGCCTTGCACACAATCCCCTGCAGGTGCGCTGCGCATGGCTATCAGCAGGGCGAAGACTGTGCATAGTAGAATTTGGTGAGAGACTGGCCTCTCCTCAAATACCTCTATACAGGGGGAAGGCTGTGCGTGTTAGTACTTGCCATTTTTGTTTTGTCCCACGGGACAACAAAGGGGCTGACCTAAGTACAGCAGAAGTCCTGCAGGTCAGTGACAACATTGTAAATGTGTTTGTTTTTTAAATGTGGCCCACAGGGGCTCAAGGTATGTCTACCCCACCCCATTATATCCTTTTTTATACACATTGTCAGGACTGGAGTACAGAGTCCCTGAGATATGTAATGGCAGCTGCAACATTTTTCTCTCTAGCGGTGGTCCTACAGGACTTCTGTGGAATCAGCCAATCAAATCAAGTTTTTGCACATACATAGTCCCACAAGTGTATCTCGGGAGTACAACATCTCTAGATTTATGTAAAGTTTGAATGATAATTTCTCCAAAACTACTGAACAGATTTCACCAAATTACAAAAATAATTATTTCTGGGTAAAGATCTATCTTTCTGCCATCTGTGGTGTAATACCATTCAGCAGTTTTGTCTGTAGCTGTGTCCAAAGTTTCTATGGGAAATTTCATAAGGAAAAGTGATTTTGGTCAACCCTTTCTCTCAGCCACCACTTGACGGAGCACCCCACATGTTTACAGAAATGAGCCGAGATGAGAGAATGTTTTTTTTTAGAACATCTTGTGAAGATTGGTCAAACTGCACCAAAGTTATTAGCAAACCAAAAAATCAATTTCCTTTGAACCCCTGTTCCTAACCATAACTACTCAGTGGCGACGGAAAGAAGTACAACAGGTCATGAGACAAAACTGTGTAAGAGTGATCAAACAACAAATGGTTCACTTTCATTAGGGCAGATGTTTTACTGTTTGAGCCAATCTGAAGGTAGATTCCCTGAGCAAAGGATCATTCAGACCAGTAGGTACCTTCACTGAGGTACACAGATGGGGTGTGCTCATAGCTGTACTTAATGCACACTAGCGGCTATAACACACCCAAAACATTGCTCGCTATATTCATGCAAGCATATGAAATTCTTGCATGTACAGGCAGAGACCTGCAAATACTTGCACTCGCATTATCACTATCACAAAGATGCACATGCACATGATAAGACGCCTTCATATCTACCTCTCTCCCATGTAGTCTGCCCCACAAATTGTCCTAATATGCAGGAAAATGCATGCACTCTATACCTAATGTTTCCTTTGCATTTCCAACATAATTTCCATCACCCCTATGTAAAAAACAGTGTTTCGTGACATCCATGGTTGCAATGACCCAGCTCAAGAGTGCACTTGATGATGTAATGAAATGTAATACACAAAAGATGATAGGAGGACAGCTTGCAATTTGTCTAACCACTGCAATCACTCTGGTAGCATTCCAACCCATTGCTCTTTTGGCCATCATGCCAACTCGGTTTGGACCCAGCCATGTGCAAATCATTCTTGACCCTGCTCCATAGGAACAGTCCAGCCAGAACTGCCAAGCCAGGACTGGAACACAAGCCACCCAAGACCGGTTTTACCTTGATTGGGGCTGGTCAATAGGGGGCAGCTTAGTTCCAGTCCAGTGGTACACTGAGCAATCGACCCACGTCTGGACATATCCTTGCCAATGAGGTCGGTATATCAAATACACAAAACCATCACCTTTTGTGTGTTTAATGTCATGTAATTGCACTGCACCAGCAAGTGACACCTCAATAGGAACTATGTTGTTTGTGACTATTCAGTCCCTGCATGCAAATCATGGTCATACCATGGTCACAGACAATATTGGTGACTTTATAAAAGTATTCAATTTAAGTTGCTCGTCGCTGTTCAAATAGTGCTGCCAGTGAGTATGAAGAGTGGGGTTGCAGCTCTCCTTCGTTATTGCTGCAGGCCGGGATCAACAGATCCAAAGAATTCAAATCTATAATAATCCTGGCAAACGTCCGAAAGAAAGAATAAAGATGAGAACCCCTCACCACGCAACTGGCAAAATAATACACCAAGCAGCTGGGGGATAATTATGCACCAAAGGTAGGATAATTTCTTTTGTCAGAGACAGCCCAGTGTCTGAGATATTGTGCAAACAAATGCCCAAACAATTATATGCATTTTGCAAATAGTGTTCCCACGTTATGCTAGGAGACAGCGTTATTCTACCACTGGATTATAATGATAGTTAGTCAAAGGCAGCGTCTACTAACCAACAATACCAAGAACTGTCCGAGCTCTAGTGATATTACGCAGCTGTATAGTGCAAGAAAATTTACTTTTAATAATAGTATTATAGCCCACTCACAAGAGCTATACCGGTTGTTGAAGGCTCCAAATATAAGTTATAGGTCCAAGCCACAGCTGATAATGAGGGAAAGGGCTATTAACGACTGGGCTATTGCCTGGGCCAGATGGGTTATGATGCTAGTAGAACATTCTACCTACTAAGAGCACAATGTTCTAAGTGTAAAACGGTGCAACAGGACAATGCAAAGTTGGAGCAGAAAGTATCCATCAACCATTATTGTCGCAGAACAATTCCACTGGAGTTTTAACATTCCAATGTTCAAACTGTGACAAAGGAACATAGAAAAGCACTTCATGTATATAAGCGCCATTCTATTTTCTGACAGAAGATAACTAGCACACAATATAGGAAGTAATGATATAGGTGGTGGTAGATGGGGTGCTAGAAATTACCGTATGAGTCCATTGTGTTTGTTGCATCTCATCCTGTTAGGAAATAGTTCATGAGTGGATCTTACTGTCAAAGCAGAATTGTGAAACAATTGCTGTTGTTATTTTATCCACTCCCTTGTTTCTTTTATGTTCTGTTACCAATGCGCTATCATTAGTCTTGTGGCTCACATTACTGGTTTGTCTTATAATATTTTAAGATCTGGCATTAGCCAAGACTTTTTGATTTTACCGAAACTATATATATATATATATATATATATATATATATATATAATATACACAATTATAGGGGTTTTCAGCCAGCCTTCTTGATCTGTTGATCTGTTAATGTGCCATTCTGATTTCCATCCATCAAATACAGCAAATATAGCGAAAATGGATCAGCCCACTTCAGGTATTTGCTAACTTCACTGTGAGTGGCAGCATACTATCCTTTCACTGGAAGCACATACACGCACAAAGTAGTTAACTTCAGTGCCAGGGACTAACATGGAAGTGTGTCTCTTTTGAGACCAGAGATATATTTTCCTTTTAACAAATGTTTACTAGTTTAATGTCAAACTCAACTATGACAAAGCCAAATTCCTCAACCTGGGCACCAACCTTTCCGCCTGGGATGACTCCTTGTGGCCTGAAGCACCCATAACCCCTCCACACCCATCAACCACACACGTAAACTCAGTATAATCCTCCACTCCTCGCCTTCACTGAGCCGTCAAATTAACAATGTCTCCTGCTTCCACATGCTCTGCATGCTTTGGAACATTTTCAAGTGGATCCCCACCAAATCCAGGAGAACGGTCACCCAGGCTCTTGTCAGCAGCAAGCTCAACTACAGCAATGCACTCTAAGCTGGTGCCACCCTAAAGCTCCAAATGAAACTGCAGCACATCCAGAACGCCTTAGCCAGACTTATCATGGATATCCCCCATCTCAGCCCCATCTCCAGTCACCTGAGATACCTTCACTGGCTCCCAATCAACAAAAGAATCCCCTTTAAAATCCTCATCCACACATACAAAGCCCTCCACAACACTGGACTTGCATACCTCAACCACTGCCTCTCCTTCGACAAACCCACCAAATGTCACCACTTCACTCAGCTGCCACTGGCCACTGTCCCACGGATTCGCAAGACCTCTGCTGGAGGTAGATTCTTCTCCTACCTCACTGCAAAGACCTGAAACTCCTTGCCTCTGCATCTCAGGCAATCACTGTCACTGCCTCAAGTCAGGAAGGACCTCAAGACCTGGCTTGTCTACTGAACTGCAGCACCCCGTTCTCCCCTCAAGTGTCTTGAGACCCTAACGGGTGATTAGTCACACTTTACAAAAACCCTAATTTATTGATTGAGTGGTTGAATATTTTTGGGCTGACAAGTGCCCCTCAGCTTCTCAGAAACAATGACAATATAAAAACATAATAACCAATCCAAAAAGCTGGCAGAGACCTGAAGGCCTATTTGGTTTGTGTGAAAGTGTGTCCGGAGAAGTAGGGCTTCATTATAATGGCTAAAAATATAATGAAAATACTCATCTTCATTCTTTGATATTCTTCGAACATTTTGAAACTTTATTACTAAAAGGACCTGCAGGAGGCAGCGAAGGGAAAGGACATCAGATTGTTTTGGCACTTGGTCACTCATAATGGTTGCCCGGATCATGCTTGCCCGGAATGTCATATTTCTGCGGGGGAGTGAGTCAAGCACTTTACATCACGGTGGGCGTGTGCGGAGGATGCGTGGAATCCTCCAGCACCGCAGGCGAATTTCGACTGCAGCAAAACAGATAGAGGGTGACCAAGTGACCCCCGATCAACATTAATAGTCTTCCATTTTATGGTCATGAACCTTAAGATCTGAGACACTGTGCTTGTGTTGGATTTCAGGGGTCCCAATGACTCTGGACCCTTAGTGCACAGATAAGAAAGGACTTCCTTTTTTCACTTCTGAGTCCGCAGTTTGATAGTGCCCTATCAGCAGGTGTGCTAAGAACTACCATAGATAGTGAGCTTGTCTGCAAGATAAGGCGGGTGGGGGGTTGCTGGTCGCATACTATAGGCAAGTGCCACTTTTTACATGGTTAGCCCCCCTTTTTTGCCCGGAACATGATGGGACTTTGACTGAAAGTGCACTGGGTCCCTGTTAAACAGAAACCCAGTGCCAAATCTCTTTCCCTAGGCTGTACCTTTGTTCCACAATTGGCACAAATTATAGTAAATGGTACCCCAGGTACTTTGGGCATTGGAATTGTAGAGGGCCCAGTAGGGCTGCAGCATGAATTGTGTCTCCCAAGGGACCCCTCACCAAGATCATGCACATTGCCAGTGCAGGGTGCATGTTTTGGTGCAGACAAAACTGAAGATTCGACATGGCACACATCCATATGTGCCATGCTCACAGACATGCCATGCTCACAGACACTGTATGAGATAGAGGCTACCTGGGTGCATATGGGCCTACAATATCCAAATCCATTCTTGGTAATTGCAAGTGCACTAGGAACCCATAAAGAGACCATGGGCTGAATATTTGTCATTACGAGTTCCCCAGCCCCATGATGGCTTCACTGCACCCACGGATGCGTCTCCTGAAAATCAACCATCTACTAGTGGGGTTAACAACAGGTCTGGTCCAGCCTGGCACCAGCAGACATGTTTCTGGCCTCCTGGGGAGAGACTTTCACTCTCAGTGGCCAGGAACAAAGCCTGCTATGACCAGACCGGCGTGTTTCACACCTCATCCAAGCAAGATCTACCGTCCAGGGCAGGAAGCTTCAAAGGACATGCAGCCTTTGAAATGCAACCCAGGTCTCCTCGGTTAGTGGAGAATGGCAATCCCCCTTTCCTGACCCCACTTTTGGCGGAAGAACAGGCGGGAAAATTAGTAAGATTAGGAGGTGGGCGCACAGTCAGCCAGGACTACACCTCCGGTGGAGCAGGTGATGGGGACCCCACTATTCCAATTCCTGCATCTTGGATTGGAGAGAATTAGCCTATCAGAGTTAGGGTTGTGCTCCTCCCCTCAGGAAGTGGTCACATAGACGGGGTAGACACCCAAAAAGCAGGATGCCCAATGGCTACTACCTATCACTACCTATCACTCCCTTTAATGCCCCTAAATGTAGTATTTAGTTGGCATCCTTCAAACAACACCTTCAGATTCGACAAACCTAAAAAAGAACCTGACAAAGAAGAGCTGCTAAATCCGAGAACATACTGCCTGCTGAAGAATTTTGGAGTGAAGCCCTGCCTGCTGCTTCAAGACTCAGATGTCCTGGTTTGCTGTCTCATCCTGCTACTTTGAGGCCTCTAAGAACCCCAGAGTTTTTAAAAAACTTTTTATTAAACATCGTACAGCAAACGGTCTGACAACACAAAACAAGTACAGGAGTGCAATGCCACATAACTGCTATAGAATGCTTGATACAGTCAAGATAAATAGAATGAGTAAAAAAGATGCATTCAAGAAATGTTGTGCATCTTATTTCAATGCAAACGTTACATACAAGAAGGATCCAATTAAAAATAAAAAGCAATTTAAACTCCACTTTCAGACACCTGAATCTTTAGATTTTACTGATTATCCTTTAGTTCTTCATTAATGGTACGGAGAAACAACAGTGCTTATGACATTATTTTAATCAAAAAACACAATTGGCAAGTTTCTTGGAAATTAGATACACATAGATATATTGTGTGAATGAATACTAATTAAAGCCAGAATTGCACTAATGACATTTTTAATTTCCTGCAGTCATGATACAATCAGACAGAAAATATAACAAATTATAATAATAAATGGTATCATTTCAGATCAGAGAAGGAGGGTTGAGACTAGCCCAGTTCTACTCAATGAGAAGCATATATACTGACAAACAGACACATGGGAAGCACACTGTGTATAGAAGAACTTTTCTGAACATGTTATTTAAGTTAAATTCACACTGAAGGAATAATGGTCCGCAATCAAGTTTTGGCGTGACAGGCAAGTATTGTCTTACGAACTGTCAACATACAGATACGGAAACAATCATCAGGGCCCTATACAGATTTATGTCTAAAAGTCAAAGGGGTATATTATCAAGAACGGCGTTAAAATTATTGCTGCTTTAGCGGCAGGAAACTGCTGCTAAAGCGACGATAATGGACTTGATAATATGCCCTTGAGAATTCCAATAGAAGCCCAGGTTCACACCAGAACATGGGCTTCTATGGGAATTCACAAGGGCATAATAATATGCCCATTATCGGCGCTTTAGCGGCAGTTTCCTGCCGCTAAAGCGGCGATAATTGTAACGCAGTTTCTTGATAATATGCCCTAAAGTCTCTATCTCTCTCTCTTCTTTCTCTTTCTCTCTCTCCCCCCAAAACGCTTGATCAGTTGCAGAACTGTTTTATTGCGGAAAGTTCAGAGGTTGTGGGTTTTTTTGTGTAAAAAGTGCAAATGTTGTGGGGGTATTAAAAGACCATTTCCTTCCTAGCATTAGCGCCAAAGACACACTTGCTGGACCAAGGCTCTCGCTCTCTCAGGGCCTGAGCATGAAACAAAATGGTACACTAACAAAGTTGGACTTACATTAATATTGGCGTTATAAAATATTTGGATTTCTTTGAAAAAACAGATGTGAAAACCACACCACCACATTCACAACAAACTGCCAGATCTGCGAAGCAAAGCAAAAACAGGGGATAACCCACGGTAGCACCAGGGATTTTACCCCTGCCTTTTGCCGGTGTTAGGCAGGACGACTACCTGCAGCATGGAAGGGAACACTGCCAGGAGCCTTTTAAGATGCAGGTATACCGGAGGGAAGGTGTCTGCCTAAGCTAGCACCACTAAAAAGACAGTATTTTTGATTAAAACAAATGGTCAGTCTTCGAGGAAGCTGATTGCTGCGGTCACCATGCTGCCAGTCTCACAATGATATGATAGGATAAATATAGTTCAAGTGTTGCTGAACTACAAGGAGACCTATTAGTCTTTTTCTGTACATATGTGCTTTAGGAATGTGCTCTCTTTGACCCCTTCTTTGCAGTCTCACAATGACACCTGGCTTCCAGCAGGGGCAGTGTTGCGCCAGGAGCTAAAAGTAGTGATGATGGGACTTTGCAGCCGATTATTGGCTATTCACAACGTTTCGCCGACTAACGCAGGATTTTAATTCGTCATTGCGATGATTAGTACGTAGGTTTTGATACCCCTTCGCTGTTACAATCGCCATGTACCGCAGGCTTGAAAATAACCCGCTAACATGGCGATATTAATCAGGGTTAGGCAACGTTAACTTTTCTTGCGCTGACTGACGATGGCAATATTTATCGCCCGTCTTTGTGAATATCCCCACTAGTCTAGTCTCCCAACTGCTGGCCAGTGCCCTTCTCTCAACCACAGATAACATCCGATAACTTTAGCATTCCTTTGCGGCATCAAACTGGTTTCATATTCAATATTTCCACTGAAGTCAAATATGCAACACTAAATTTTTCCAGCCCCTTATTACCCAATTGCTTATTTTCTAACGTTTAGTGCTCTGCCCAAGTTGCCTCTGTGACTTCTCTCTATCATTCAAGATATTTCTAATTCATTTCCATTTTTATATTTTGTAATACATTTACAGTAACATATCTGAATTGATGTGCAGGATGTACTCGGTATGCTCAGCGTAATTTTGTGGAGAGCGTGAGTGTAATCATAAAAGGGTTTCAGAAATTGACGAGGGTCACATGGCGCCTGCTCTTTGAAGCAGAGAAGTGTTTAGCGTGAGTGCAGGCCTGTGATCAATCTGGCCTCGCGTGTTCTACTTAGCCGCTGTATAATTTAAGGCACAATAGAGAGGTGAGTTTTAGTTTAATGATGGTTGGAGCTATTAGCAAGCACGGGAGGGTTCTGCAAAAGACCAGGCGATGGGATATTTTATCTGTAATCATGCACGCAGACCCTGCATCAAGGACTCATATATTTGTATGTGGCAAGCCTCAGCTTACATGTTGTTCCATTAAAAGGTCAAACAAAAGATAAAATCCTTTTTCGGAGAGTGCAACCAGGTAATCAGTCTTTTTAATAGTATCTTGTGTCCTGTTAATGGAAAACGGGACTGCACATACAGGGCTGTTGAAAAGCAAGGAGACAGCGCATTGCAAGCCATATCCAGGTCGCTGGGATTTTAAGTGTTTACGCGCACTGAGTTTATAACTCAGGAATGTATTGTCATGTAAATGGAGGAGAAGCTTGAAACCAAAACTATAATTATAGAGCCTACTTGCATTGACTTTGTGAGGGTGTAGCCAGGGCCCCTGGAACTATGCAGCAAGGGAAGACCAAATAATGTGTCAGGGTTAACTAAGCTATGCAGCAGAAAAGGCAAATAATGCAGAGTAATGCATAATTTGTGATAACACGACTTCATTATTTTATGATTTCTACACATTATAAGTCAATCTGGATAAATATTTCACCTTATTCTTACCAGTTTTGGACCCAAATAAAGCAATACGCAATTGAAAGACAAACAGTCAACATTTGCGATGGATGTTCCACTGCTCAGGCACATCTGTTGCTGCGATGTTGGTAACTGTTAAAAATGTTACCATTGGCTAGGGTCTGGACCTATGTCCAAGTAGGGACCCATCCTTCTAAACAGGATAAGTGAGTTACACTCCTAAAATAACACCTGCTCACCCCCTTGGTAGCTTGGCACAAGCAGTCAGGCTTATCTTAGAGGCAGTGTGTAGAGCATTTGCACATAACCAACAATAACAGTGTAAGCACTACAAAAGGACACCACACCAGTTTAGAAAAATTTCCAATATTTGTATATACTTAAGGCAAGACCAAAATGATCAAAACCTACAATACAGTAGTAAGAAATCTTAAATAATCAAAATTGACTTGAAATAAAGTTCAAAAAGGCATCGTGATCAACAAATCCAAACAGTTCTGGCTGACTGCGGCATCGCCGGCCAGCTACGGTGTCAGGAAGACCAGCAAAACAATACCTTCAGAAAAGCAGGGCGTCAGTGACTTCTCGTTCAGCTCTGAAAGCACGGCGTCTGCAAGCGTCGGATCTGGAGGTCGGTGCAGGAGTAGTCGGGCCCTTGAAGTCACACGTGTTGTAGATCGAACTCCTCGTGGTTGAAGTCAGAAGCCCCGGCGTTGGCAGTCGTCGGGTGCTGTGGTGTGCAGTGCAGCGGTGCGGCGTTTGGTGCCCTCAGGTCGCGGCGCAGGCAGCAGCTTGGTGACAGTCATCCAGTGACTCGGGTGAGACAAGGACTGTGGTGCGAAGTGCTGCAGTGCTTGTTGCAGTGCTGGCAGGTCACGGTGTAAGCAGTTGCATCGTCGTTGCTAAAGTGCTGTCGTCGGCTGACGAATTGGAGTCGATGGCACCGGCGTTGGTAGGCCAAGGCTGCAGTGCGGGAAGAGGATGCTGTGTCTTGTAACTTACGAGCGGTGCCCTTGATCCACGGTGCAAGCAGTGGCACCGATGTAGGCGTGAAGCAGCGTCGTTGGGAATACCAAGGTGGCATTGTGAAGCGAGGCGGTGCATAGTGCGGTGCCCACACATCGCGGTGCAAGCAGTAGCTCGGTGGCAACAGGTGGCGCCATCGGTGAGACCGGGGTTGCGATGCGGCGTTGCAGCACTGCCCTCTGCGGTGCCTTCAGGACACAAAGTCGGCAGTGGCGTCGTAGATGGCGTTGGGTTGTTTTTCTTCTGTTGCAGCAAAAAAAAACACAGTCCCCAGTACTGATGGCAAAAGAACTTGTTGTTTTTGCTGTTCCTGAGACTTCTTGAACAGGGTGCAAGCTCTACCTCAAGTCACAAAAAGGAAGTTGCAGAAAGTTCAAGTCCAGTCCTTTCACTGCCCAAGACAGAAGTAGCCACTGCAGACCAACACAGCAAAGCACACAGCAAAGTGATAGTCCCTCCTCACAGCTTCTCCAGCTCTTCTTCTTGGCAGTATTCTTAGTTCCAAAACAGTTCTAAAGTTTAGGGGTTTGGGTCCCACTTTCTGTAGCCCAAAATGCTTTGTTCTCTCAGGCAGAGAGTGTCTGTGCTTAGTTCAAACCAGTTTGGTCCTCTGTGGTCCAGCTTCCCAGCAGGAGGCAGAGGCAGCATTGTCCAAGGCAGACAGGGCCTATTCAGGTGCAAGGGAAGTCTCCTACCACCACTCTATACGTGGGCCGGGCCTATTCAGGTGCTAGTGACAACTCCTCCCACTATTCTGAATGCAGCCCAGGTCTATTCAGCCTAGCACTGACTCATCCAGACTCTCTGAAGCTACTGCACATCCCCAGCCCTTGTCACCCCACAGCCAGATCCACAGACACAGCCAATACACATCCTAGCAGAGGCACACTAGATGGCTAAGCAAGAAAATACCTACTTTCTAAAAGTGGTATTTTCATACACATAATATAAAAAACACCCTCACTAAAAGATGAATTTTAACATTCTAGTCCAGGCATACTACAGTTTATTTTCCTGTCTGGTTCCAATGGGAAGTTATGTTTATAAGACGTTATACATTAACTCCCTTGCTTACCTATGGGCCAGATAGCCTTTCAATCGTGAAAAACAACACTGATGTGTGTTACCAGGACATGTAACACACATCAGTGCATGTTCTACCTTCCACATTCACTGCCCCGCCCACAGGGATACCTTGGGCCTACCTTAGGGGTGACTCACATGTAAGAAATAGGAAGGTTAGGACCTGGCAAGTGAGCACACTTGCCTAGTCGACATGGCAGTTACAAACTGCACGCAGACTCTGCAGTGGCAGGTCTGAGTTACCTTTTCAGGGCTACTAATGTGGGTGGCACAATCAGTGCTGCAGGCACACTAGTAGCATTTGATTTATAAGCCCTGGCATATTCAGTGCACTTTACTAGGGACTGGCAAGTAAATCAAATATGCCAATTATGGAAACACCAATCCATAACACAGTTAACCCAGAGAGCATATGAACTTTAGCACTGATCAGCAATGAAAAAGTGCCCATAGTCCTAAAACCAACAAAAACAGGTCAGGAAAATATAGGAGGGAGAAGCAAACCATTTGGGGATAACCCTGCAAAAAGGCCCATGTCCAACAGTAACTTTGATATTTAGTGACATGGCAATTATATATTTCAGGTGACACAATTTCTTTCTGGGTCAATAGGCAAATAAATAGCCAATGTTCAGTTTCCATTAAAGTGCCTTGCTGGCTTTCCTTTTGGCTTTAGACCATGTAGGTTTGTAAATTGTCATCTGGTACCTTACAGATCATGAGAACGGACTAGATGTATGGGTTGTCTGATCCCCTGTAATATTCATTTGATGGACGTGATTTGCACCCAGTGATTACAATTCCATTTAAGAATGTGTACATTTTTATAATGTTGTGCACAGTATTTAGTTGTGCATTCATTACAGTATTCCTTTTTAAATACACATTGGATGTGCTAATATTTGTGCTAAAGCAGTGAACATAGGAGCCAGGTTCACTATATGTTCACGTGAGCAGTTCCATGGGGGTGAAAGATGACAAGCGTCCCCCTCAGCATACCTTTGCTCGAACCACGACGGTCAGTGAAAAATACCAGGGATGTATTAATTTGAGTACCACCTGAATCCTGAAAGCAGGGACAAGTTTTTATTAAAAACAGGATTAGGGAGAATTAGTGTGAAATAAATGTCATCATCAAATAAAGGGCTATCACAACCCTGTTGTATACTCCTTTACAATAATTGATGAGGTAAAACTTAGCAATGCGTATTTTATAGGAATGTAAATATCCAATTTGCAATGCATTTTTTAAAATATAAACCACATGCAGAGGGCTAATGTGTTTATGATCATGTTTTTTTTTATTGATGGCCTGAAAAGTTCTCAATATTTTCGGGCATTATAAAATAATAAACTAAATAGTATCTCAAACGAACATGTGAAAAGAACATTTGTTACAAATGTAAATCACAAGCATATTTTTCATGTATTGAGTGTACTAAAGAGTTTACCCTATGAGTATTGCATATTCCTTCATACTACTGTGGAATTTATTTTAATTCAATCTCAAATAAAAAATATAATTTGTGACCTTTATGTAGACACTATGGGCCAAATTTAAAAAGATATTTTCGGTCAATATCATATATTTACAGCAAAAAAAACACCAATGTACGCCTTCCAGATTTACACAAAGGGATTCTGGAAAGACATACAAAGATATATTGCTGTGGATTTCACAACCACAAATGCGAAGAAATATTCAGTAGCAAATTCCACACAAGGGTTCGGAGTGGGCAGTGCAGTTCAGGGCTAGCCTAGTAAGGTTGAGAATGCCCAAAAATCTGCACATTTGTGGTCATTTACAAACAGCGATCTCACTCTTTCTCTCCTTGGAAATTCTCATTCCAAGAAGGAAAGGAGATTGGATCACACAAACATTTAGTGGTGTCTCCATGGAGAAAATGATTTTCCTCATGAAGATAAAAGAAAAAAAAGTGCCTTTGGGTAGTGGGCTCCATTACCCTTGTGTATAGATCTGCACTAGCCAGAGTTCCATACAAGGTGCATGGGAACTCAGGTGATGCGAGAGAAAAAGAAACGCCCTTGTTAAAGCACCTTTAGATCTCCAGATTTTTATGTCACCAGTGCAGTTCATGAACTTTGTCTATTATTCGCTGTCTGAGTAAAAATCATGCAGTTCAACAGTGATCTGAGTTTGCTAAGAACCTCCAACATGTCACAGATTATGTGTACAATTAAATATTACTCAGTTCAGATCTTTTCAATGGGTGTTCACCCTTTTATTAAACAATAGTGTAAACTATCACAATGGTGCAACATCTATAGTAAAAATATTCAAGCTTTGTAGAGAATAATATCAAATAAACGGTTCATATTAAAAAGTACATATAGCAACAATCAATGTTTACGTTGCAACACTGCTCTTCTCATCGTCTGCCAGTAAAGTTAAATGGAGTGTTCATGCAAAAAGCTGTTATTCACTACTTTTTGAATGAACACGATACTGGGTGATTAACTAAGTGCAATCACCAGTTCCATCAAATGGGCCACTTACTGCTTCATATATACATATATGACTGTAAGGGAATAACAACTTAAATGACAATAACATTAAGAGATGGCCACCATTAAAGTTAAATCCAGGTTTTTTCGTGAACATCGAAGTAAACAATGCATTAACAACATGCCAGTTAAACATGAAAAATCAAAAAGTGGCGCTCAAAAAAAGTATAACTAAGTTACTGGGCTCATCTCATAACGTAGGCGTTAATTGGGCAAATTATAGTCAATGAGAAAAGGTAAAATCTCTAAGAAATTAACATAGGTCTGATTTGCAGAAGTGTGATAATGGAAAATATTAAAATTCCTAGATGAAGTGGCTATCACCGTCTCTCTAATACCCCTATGGTGTAGGTTATTCATTACTGACCACAAATCCTACAACAAAGGATTACAACTTTATTTCTAAATCCGATAATTTTCTGCTCCCACTGGATAGAATTTGGAAAATATTAAGGGCCTGATTCACAAAGGTAAATAAATACATAGATATGTACTCATGTGTAAATCTGCTCTTGCACCTAGGTGCAGTTCAACATTTCCTTGCTCTTCATCATTTCCAACTGTAGATTTACTCCTAAATGCAGACATGCATGACTCCAACTCCTAAATTCAGGGTTTGGAGACAACGAAGTCTCAATTTAAAAGTATAAATTTACTAGTAACTTTTCACACATAGGTGGAGATCTCCACCACCAGCTCCCTATGGCAGGGAATGGAGAAACATAATAAAGTTTATTATCATATTGTATATAAAGTTTATTATTCTCCCAAAAATATATTAAAATTCTATCATTAAACATATTACTTATAAAAATGACATTTTACAGTACTTTAACTCATTACGTGTGTATTAATAGGAAACACATTTTATAAAAAATATTTCTTACAAAATCCCACCCACAGGATGATTTCAATTTTCGTTCCTCAATCAAAGTCATTTTCTAGAGTAGTTCAATGCTGCCAGATAACATTTTAAAATGTGCACTTTGAGTTTTCAAACTGAATTTTGTTCTCGTTTTGATAAACAAAACACATAAACCACACTTAAACTAATACATTACATTTTACATTAACATTCAGCAAACATTGACATTTTATCACATTAGAAATAATCATATCCATAGTACCTTTCTTTGTAGACCATACTAAATGCTCCAATTTTTCATGGTTTCTACAATCATTCTGGTCTTTTTAATCGAAACAGTTACTTCTTTTCCACAAGGTTTAAGTTCCTTACATTCAAAGATAATATTCTCCTCTATTTCAAACCTGTGAGGAAGTCATCCTTTCTGCTCTGATAAATCACATTTTTAGTTCTCGCATGGCATTGCAGCGCACTGCTCGTTTTGGGAGGCATGCAGTATACAAAATGGTGGGGGGAAGCTCCGCCCACTTTCCAAGAATATTTTTCTTTGGCTTAAATTGTAAATGCTGCATTCTCATTGGTTTTCAGCTTGTTAGTCCCTCCTCCTAACAGCCATGTCGTCATTGTATCTACTTATATTGCTATGGGCCCCTTTACTTTAAAAAACTATTTTGGTCCCCTGCTCCCTCCATTCCCTCTTGCAGTTTGTAACTTCTCTGCCCACCACCAACCCCCACTCCCGTTCGTACGTTCTTGGATGCCAGCACTTTTGTTAACAATGCAATAGGTCTTGTGTAAGTACGAATCCTATTGCATCTGTACCATACCAGTTACCATAACTTTGTATGGTAGGGTGATAGGAGTTAGACAAACCTCTCTGAGAATCTCTCATCTGCGGACTCCTATCTGAATGTACTTTTATTTTGTGTCGCTGGCTTTGTGCTTTTTGTTTTCTTTGATTGTCTAAAAGTTTTTTTTATATATTTTGTTTGTTTTTATGTAATAAATGTTGCTAAGTGTCCGTTGGCGCGTGTGTGCGCTCGTTACTTTCACACGGTATATTTGTTATTATGCAATACAAATTCATCTTTTTCTAGTCATTTCCTGACGCTCATTACCACCTCCGAACCAAAAATCCTCTGTGTGTCCACTTCAAGAGCCCCTTTATTTGTCAACTGAGACCAGGGTCCTATTGTGCACTTGCATGTATCCTGGTATTTTATACCACAACATCACAAATATTGACCGTTTATGTTGTGCTTAGTATGCAGATGTTTTGATCTAAGGACACACTGCACCTGAGCCATGGGTAACCCCTGGATTAGGGGCTGATTCAAGAAATAATTCTCATTCTATGTTAATGCCACATACAGTGTGCCATGGTTAAGGGACACTGGTGCCCTGCAAGAGAGAGTCCTTCCAGGTCCACAGCCAGGACACTGGACTTCACACCCTGCACCTGGACCGGAAGTGAGGGGTGGAGCAGGGCATTTCAGCGAGGGAGAATACAGGGGCACATAAATAGAGACCATCTCCTTCAATAGTAAAGGAGACCAGGTTGTATTCAGGGTAATGGTAATACAGGACACATACCATGGCATTGTAAATGACAATGCCTTTTATTTATCTGTTTTAAAATCAACACATAAATAAAAGGCAAACTCTCATAAATGCGAGACCTAATCCATTGAAAATGCTTGTTTTGACTGATACTGGTGGTTATTTATTTTATTTATTTATTTATGTTTCTTGTTAAGCGCAAGGAATTCGATCTCCAAGGAGATATCTCCGCGCTGTGTTGTTCCGAAGATAGAGAATGACAGCAAGTTTGTATGACATATCAACGGATTAATTAGACAGGGAACAGGTACGTCTTCAAGTGTTTTCTAAAAGTGAGAAGATTGGAGTTTTGTCTTAGGAAGGGGGGTAAGGAATTCCATAAGGTAGGACCTCTAAATGCAAGGGCCCGGCCTCCTTGTCTTTCTCTTTTGATCCTAGGGATCTGTAGCAAAGCTTGATTTCCAGATCTTAGAGTTCTTCCAGGCTGATAAAATTGGAAGATTTCTGTCAGATACCTGGGGCCAGTGCCGTATAAGCACTTGTGGATGGTACAACAGATCTTAAATTGTACTCTTTGACGTATAGGGAGCCAGTGTAGTTTATTCAATAGAGGGTGTGAAGGGGATCTAGCAGGGACGTTGAGGATCAATCTGGCAGCAGTATTTTGGACAACCTGTAATCTCTTCAGCTGTTCTATATTAGCGGATATAAGCAATCCGTTGCAGTAGTCAAGCCTACTCATAACTAAAGTTTGCACTAGTGTTCTCCGATGATGGTCAGCTAAGTAAGGGAAAACCCTTCTGAGTAGGCCAATGACTCTCATGCAGGTTCCCGTAACCTGTGTGGCATGATCTTTTAGTACCAGGGATTGATCTAATTTAACGCCCAGATTTTTCACACTTTCCTTGGGGCAGGGAGCTGTACCTAATTCCGGCGGCCACCACTCAGGCGACCAAAGGAGGGGGGCATTTCCAAAGAGCATGACCATTGACTTACTTGTGCCCTGGACTCTGCTATCCAGAGCCAGTGTGCTATTGAAAAGATATATGGTAATTAGGAATAATTACAACTGGTATGACAACCTACCTGCAAGCTCCAAGTATGTGGTAGGGCATGTAGGATTAGAGTCCCAGCAGAGTAATTCACTTAAGTGCGCACTGCTGTGGTGAGTCTGTAATTTCGAAAGCCAGCCTTGCAGTCTGACTTTGGAATTAAAGGTGCTTCCAACGTCTTAAACTACCATATCTTTTACATATACGTTACCCCTAAGGTCAACCCAGAAACCCCCCAGGTAGGGTGCCATGTTGAAATAAGCAGAGATATTATAAAATATGTTTTATAAGCCCTGTTGGGGGGAAAACTGCCAATTTTGTTTTTCTCCATGATAGTGCATTAGCTCCATAGGCTAACATGGGAAGGCTTTATTAAACTTTGATAAAGTCTAACTTTTGACAGGAGTGAGCTAAAATATTTAATTTTAAAAATGACTAAATAGAAGAATAAATCCAACTACTTGCCAAGATTAGATTTATCATAACTATGACAGGTATGACATTATAGAACTTGCTTTTCTGATCTGCCTGATTCCAGCTCCAGAGCACCATACCCTGATTGGCTAGCCTTTGACAGTCTGAGCTACACTGTTCTGTTGAGGTGTGAAGCGGCCTGAAAGGAAACAAAGAGAAACTCTGTGGAAGGAGATCTGCAAGCTGCAGACTAAAATGCAGGCAGGGGGCTGGGTAGCCAAACTGGTCTTCACAAAGGGTAAGACACTAAGGACATGATGCTGGCCCACCCCCGATTCCTGCACCCCTAGCTAGAGCCCCTGTAATTGAATAACCAAACGGGCTGGAAGGGGAGTGTTAGGGAAATTTAGCCACACCTGTATGATGGGTTAGCCAGACCTGAATCTCCTGGAGAGATTTTCACCATTTTGGTTTGTGAGGAACAATGCATCCTAGGACAAGAATATGCCACACCTCAGGGGAGGTGGCCATCACTGAGGGTGGCACCCTTTACCCCATTGGTCAGGGGTACCCACCCACTTGCCTGCCCATAAACCTAGATAAATATGGGAAAGCTGCCTAGCAACTGAGATCCCTGCCTGAAATAAACAAGAGGAAGAAGGTCTGCCCAGATGAACCCCTGGCTTGCATCAAGAGGAATGCACTCTTAAGAACTCCATCTGCTGCACACTTTGCGCTTAACCAAAAGTAGACTTTGCCTTGCTTTGAACGTTTAAGGAGTGGACTCCCCGAAAGCAACAGGTTCAAAGACCTCTACTTGCATCATCTCTACCAAGAAGAAGCCAGCTTACCAGCTTCACCTGGACTTTGAAGAATTTGGCCAGATGCATTGTGGATCTTGCAGTTCCAACTTCCTATGGAGCACCTCAGAGCTTCTGGAAACCCCTGGATTGGTCTTGTGGACAATTCGACACCCCAAAAGGACCTCCTGGAAGAGGATCCAGATGTTTGAGACCATTTGGAGGACTTTTGATAAAAAGCTACATAAGTTGACCATCCCATCGTCGAGAGTCAAGCTCACAACTTCGAACTGTGACTCGGTGTGAAAGTCAGGTTTTCACTGCTGCAGCTTAAGATTTTTTTGCCATTAGCAAGGCTTCAGGAGTTCACCATGGTCTCACTCTGAAGCAATCTACCGTAGTTGAACTGCAACCCAGATTGAAGAGGAGCCATGCTCGACGTCGACATAAACCGATACAAAAAAATGACTAAGTCAATAGGTAAAAACGTAACTGGGCCCCGCCGCTCATAATATCCGACCAGCGCTCCATCGCAGCTCGTACAGGCACTCCTAATCTCCCTATTGCATGTCAAGGAGGCATACCCAAATCTCAAGTTTAAACTACACCCAGTCATGTGAGCCAGAGACAGGCTGCTGGCACTAAATGGCTAAGGCAGGTAAATGACAACTTTCTAAAAGTTCTGAAAACAGGATCTATCTGTAATTTGTAACCCACTTCTTTTTGGAATCAAAGACAAGAAAGTTGATTCATCTTGGCCTGTGAATTTAATCACATATCTTTGATTAACATTTCAATATGTATGATAGATTTTCAACATATCATGAAAAGGGACCACTTAAACATTTTCCAAATACATAATTTACCCCACAGCTCTAGGCAAGGCTGCGCAGAACTGAACCATGATGCAAATAAAAAAAAAAATATATATGAAACACCAAGGGGTCTATCAATATGTCGGGCAGATCGCCACTGCCCGACACAATCTCCCGCCTGCCTCCTATTGTCCCCCACCATCGCTTTTGAGCCCGGTCGACCAGTCGACAGAGCGGAAAAGGGTTGAATATGGTGGCAGTGTCTTCTAAACACCGCCATCCATATTATAATGTATGCGGGAAGCAGCCTTTCCGTGGCGGCAATGAGGTTTTCTCAGTTGGGGGCCCATTGCGGGCCCCCAGGATGTTGGGTGGGTGGGCGCGTGGGAATGCGCGGTACCTGCCACGTTGTGCATGCAAATGCACAGTGCGCAGCCCCATGATTGTGGCGGGCGGTGCTGTCTGCACTGCCCGCCACAATAATGTGGATTGGGGATGCCACCTCCACTGTGGCAGTGGCATCCTAATTGCCGGTCCGGGACCACTGCACCACTGGCGGCCGGTCCCAGCACTGCTAGGGCGGCGGGCAGACGTAAGTCTGCCCACCATGTTAATAGGCCCCCATATGTGACAAAAGCAGAATGGAAAATTGCATTCCTGTTAATTATGCTACAGGATGCATTCAAGTTCTGGAGCACATGACATTTAAAATTCACTTGAGACAAATGACTGTGCCCAGCATTTCAGACAACATTGAAATCTTTTTGTTCAAGTTCTATTTTTTGTAGTAAACTCACTGTCAACAAGTGTGCAAAATGTTAGATTAACAGAAAGTGTTTTGTTCGTGTAAAACATTGCCCAGCAAGATTTATAGCTAAAACACATCCATTTCGACAGATGCTGAGTAGCAGTCAAATGAACCTTGAAGCTGTGCGCCTGAAGGGCAATTGAATTAATTTCACAGCATGCACGTTCAGGAGTTACCAGGTACTTGCTTAAGTGATACTGTGGGGCTTAAGGAGTTCTTCATTAAAAGAAGTGAGCCGTTCATTAACTAATATAGTGTATATATTGCTATCCAACATATCCCAGCCAGTCAGGGTCCCAAGGAGAACCCTAAAAACCATAAGAGGTTCAAAATGCACCGACAGATACCCTTGGGGAGTGCCATCAATTTGTATCATCTGGCAAGTGGGCAATCTCAATAAACTTTCACTGATCCCACTATAAACAATGAGCTTTGGAACCCCCAAGAGGCAATAGAGGTTCACATTATAGAGAATGACAGTGATGGTTACCTCTGTTCAATGTCAAAATGTATTGACTGACATTCTCTAATGCACTAACATATTCCTTTAAAGCACATTCACGTTTGGTGATCCATGTGTATTGATTTTTTTATTTGTGTCACGGTTCAGTTCTGAGCAGCCTTGTCTATGGCTGTGGGGTAAATTATGTATTTAGAAAATATTTATCTCGTCCTTTTCCATGACTTGTTGAAAATCTATCATAAATGTTGAAATGTTAATGAAAGATATGTGATTAAATTCACATACCAAGATGAATCATTTTTCTTGTCCTTGATTCCAAAAAGATGTGGGATAAAAAATGACAGCTAAATCCTGTTTGTGTTCAGAATTATTAGTGGCCCAATTTAGCCTGGTAGGGGACCAATCCCTTGTACATAACTTTCTAAAAGTAGCATTTTCAAAAGTATATTTTAAAATCTGATGACACCATAAAAGAGGATTTTTCATTGCAATTCAAAAGACAACAAACATGAACTAATCACAAGTTCCCATTTAGAAATTACAGCTTATTAAATGTGATAAGGTAACTGCAAAGTTGTCATATGGGAGAGGTAGGCCTTCCAGTAGTAAAAAATGGATATAGTTCTTCTCTATCAAGACATGCAAAACTTAAAAGTACATGTCCTACATATTAACAACATTGCAGCCAGCTGCCTGGGTAGTCCAGGGCCTACACTAGGGGTGAATCACTGACAGAATATCGAAGGTCAAAATATTGACCTATAAAAATATTGCAGCAAGAATATCAAAGTCGAGTATCGACATCGTATCTACATCATGGTAAGTACAAAAATATCTGAAAAAAATGTTAAAAAATGATCAATTATATATATCATCTATAAATACATTTAATTTGTACTTATATTATATAATATATACACTTACTTATTAATATGTATTAATAATTATGTAAATAACTTTATTATTTATTTTTTGTATAACTTACAAATACATCTATACACATAAAACTATAATATAAAAAAATTAAATAAATATATGTAACACATTAAAAAAAATCAAAAAAAGTTTTAATCATTTTAAATGAATTATATACTACATTATCTAAAATAATACAAAAAATATTAGATAGTGGGAGGAATAAAATTACTATTCCAACTCCAAACAGTGCAACAGTAGGGTAAATGTTGGATAGCGTAGGTGTTAAAATGACTATTCCCACTCCTATGTGTGCAACAGTAGGGAAGGTGCTGGATCACTTAGGGTTTAAAATTACTATTCCCACTCCAGTGAGTGCAACATTAGGGAAAGTGTTGGATAGCATAGAGGTAAATATTACTATTCCCACTCCAGTGAGTGCAACAGGAGGGAAAGTGTGCGATAGCAAAGGGGTAAACAATTCTATTCCCACTCCAGTGAGTGCAACAGTAGGGAAAGTGTGGGATAGCGTAGGGGTAAAAATTACTATTCCCACTCCAGTGAGTGCAACAGTAGGGAATGTGTTGGATAGCGTAGGGGTAAAAATTACTATTCCCACTCCAGTGTGTGCAACAGAAGGAAAAGTGTGGGATAGCGTAGGGGTAAAAATTAATATTCCAACTCCAGTGAGTGCAACCGTAGGGAAACTGTGGGATAGCGTAGGGCTCAAAATTACTATTCCCACTCCAGAGGGAGCAACAGTGGGGAAAGTGTTGGATAGCGTAGGGGTAAAAATTAATATTCCAACTCCAGTGAGTGCAACCGTAGGGAAACTGTGGGATAGCGTAGGGCTAAAAATTACTATTCCCACTCCAGAGAGAGCAACAGTGGGGAAAGTGTTGGATAGCGTAGGGGTAAAAATGACTATTCCCACGCCAGTGAGTGCAACAGTAGGGAAAGTGTTGGATAGCGTAGGGGTAAACATTACTATTCCCACTCCAGAGAGTGCAACAGTAGGGAAAGTGTTGGATAGCGTCGGAGTAAAAATTACTATTCCCACTCCAGGGAGTGCAACAGAAGGGAAAGTGTGGGATAGCGTAGGGTTAAAAATTACTATTCCCACTCCAGTGAGTGCAACCGTAGGGAAAGTGTGGGATAGCGTAGGGGTAAAAATTACTATTCCCACTCCAGAGAGTGCAACAGTGGGGAAAGTGTTGGATAGCATAGGGGTAAAAATTACTATTCCGACTCCAGTGAGTGCAGCAGTAGGGAAAGTAATTAACAATACCAATAAATAAATAATAAAACCTAATTACTTATTAATGAGTAATTAACACAAAATTAATGATAAACACCAATACATATTTATAAAAAATAACTACCAAATGCCAATTAATTAACAATACATTAATTTACAATACCAATAAATATTATTTATTAAAAAGTAATTACCAATTAATAATTAATCGACAAAAACAAATGTTAATACCAAAACATAATTAATTATTGAAAAAATAATTTCCAATTAATAATTAATAAAACATAAATTATCAATACACAAAAACAAAAAAAATTAATACTTACTTCATTAGAATTAAATAACTTCCCACCCTATCCCCTATAAACTCACAACCCGCTCAAATAATAAATGAATACACTTAGGGGCCGATTCCAATTCGGTAAAATCCCGTACAAATCGCCGTACGGAGCATTTTTCCCATACGAATTGTATCCTCGAACGTCCCCGTACATATGATGTAGTACGATGCGTACCCAAAGCAGTTCTCCGTCCGAATCGTACCAAAGCCCATATGACTCAATAATCCGTACAAATCGCATTCTGAACGCGCAGTACGCAATGTCTGTACGGATCGAAGCATCATTTTCTGACCCAGCAAGTACGATTCGTCCAGTCAACACTCTGTACGACTCTTACGAGAGCTCAAAATGTCCGGAAAAGAAGAATTCGTCTCGAAGTGCATGCAAAACGGACCCCCGATACGGTTCCTACACCCCATGATCTTAGGGGTATGGTTCATACACCTACGATCATGGGGTATGGTTCGTACACCCCATGATCGTAGGGAAACGCTTCATACACCCCATGATCATAGGTGTACGAACCTTCCCACGAAGATCATGGGGTGTACGAACCGTACCCCTTGATCGTAGGTGTACGAATCGTACCCCTACGATCATGGGGTGTACGAACCGTACCCCATGATCATAGGTGTACGAACCGTACCCCTACGACCATGGGGTGTATGAACCGTACCCCATGATCGTAGGTGTACGAACCGTACCCCTACGATCATGGGGTGTACGAACCGTACCCTATGTGATTGTGTGGCTCTATGTACGAATTGCTCATACGGGACGTTTACCGTACGAATTGCGTACTAATTCACCGGTCCGGATCGTACTTGTCGGGTCATACGGCATCTTTACGATTCGTACGGTTCACTTTCAGGGTCCGTATCATACGGATTTTCCCTTGCTTTACGTACAGTTTGCAACGATTCAGACGTATTTTTTTACTGCGGATCGTCCTAGGTAATTCGGATGGATTTGTAAGATTCGTACGGAAACGGCTACGAATTCGAATCGTCGTACAGATTTTTTTCCTGAATCGGAATCGACTCCCTAATATAAAGATCCATTAATAAATAAATACAAATTAATTTTCAAGCAATAAAAATTAATTACCAAATAATAATTAATTACAATAAATTAATTATCAAAACCAATAAATAAATACAATTAATTACTTAATTACAATTAAACTACTTCCAACCCTACTACAGAACTAAAATGCAAAATTAAATATAATTTATGAATAATTCCTAAAAATTATTAATTAATTTACACTAATTGAATTACTTCCCACCCTGTTCCCCTACAAACCCACAACCCGCTACAGTACTAAAACGCATAATTTACTTATAAAAACATTACTAACTTCTAAAAATGTTATACATATATTTAAAAACAAGTACAATACTTAACAAAAATATATAACAAATAATTATAAAATACATTATAAAATACATAACACTAATATAAATATTGTTATGAGTAACATCAATTTTTTGCTATCGATATTACTAACTTCGATATTAACAAAAACGCTATTTCTTACCTTCAGGTCGATATTCTGGTCATTGATATTCTTGATTTCCATATTCTTTTCCTACGATATTTGCAACTCGATTTTTCTGCAGGTCGATATTTAAAAGTTGATATTTAGACTGTGCACCACTAGGGGTACCTTATATGTATTAAAAATGAAGGTTTTGACCTGGCACACCACTTATTATCTAGAGATACACTAAGTGCAGCATACTACATTTAGTTTACGTATTGCTCCTGGTGTTACTGATCACTTGTTGCCTGGCTGCACAGCTCATGAATCTATCATTTCCTTATATACACAATAATGCAATGTAACTCAAAGTTTGTTTGATAATATTTAAAAAGTTCCTTTTTAATATAACTTTTCTTCCATGATATTGTCCATTCCTAAACATATAAACATATTGAGTTTGTAACAATGTGCTCTGTATAAAAAACGCTTATTGAAACAGGAGAAAGGTCTATTTTACAATTGAAGATTTTATTACCAAACGGTTTTCGTTTGTTGAAAATGCATTTTGGGATCTCTGTCTCTTTTTCAGGGGCCACGGTGAAAATGCAAACAACAATAAGAGAGGAGAAATCTCACAAGTTGAGTGTATGAGCTAGTTGAGATATTGAAGATAAGTAAGAGAAAAGGATTCTAGAATTTATAGAAGAGTCTCATGAGGCCTGGAAATGATCCCTGTACCTCGAAAATGGCAACAATATATGAATAACCGAAAAAATTTAGGGGCCGATTATGATGGCGGACAGACCTGAGTCCGTCCGCCACCATAGAGAAGGAGGGACTGTCCGCAGGGGCAGCGGCGGTCCCTCCGTGCAAATTAGGATGTGACCGCCACCCTGGCGGTCACATCCTGTATTTTTATCATTGCGGCGGGTGCTGCTTGAAGCAGCACCCGCCGCAATGATACAAAAGTAAGTTGTGCATTTGCATGCACAAAGCGGCAGGCACCTTGCGGTGCCTGCCGCTTTGTGCAGGCAAATGCAGGGGGGTACCATAGGTACCCCCCATGTGCACCCCCCACCCCCCTTCACCCCTGGGGGCCCACAACGGGCCCCCAAACACAAATCCGTGTGCCTTTACACGGCGGAAATGCCGCCGTGTAAAGGCATCTTTCCGCAGTCATCCTAATATGGCTGGCGGTGTCTGATAGACATCGCCAGCCATGTTAATGCTTTTCCGCCGCGGGCGGAATCCGCCCACGGCGGATTAGCGGCGGACAGATAGCAAGACCCACCAGCCATCCAATATGGCGGTGGGTCTTGCAAGGCTCCCCGGCGGATTTCCCGCATCCTCCGGGCCGGCGGTGGCTTCCGCCGGCCCGGTGGATGCGGGAAATCCGCAATCGTAATCGGCCCCTAAATGCGAAGTAGGCCCACACTCCGTCCATCATCCCCTTTGGTTTTGCTTTGTTCGCCCTAAGTTGGCAGGGTACGCCCAGACTTGGGTCCCTTGTTCACTTTGCCACTGGATTCAAGCTAGCCTGGCTGATGATGGCTGATTAGCCGGAAACTGGTCCCAGGATGCTTGTTTCCGGTCCAGGAAAGACTTTGCTTGGCAGTTCGGGCTGGACTGTTCCCATGAGGCTCAGGATCAGACTGATTTGCATATGGCCATGTCTGAACTGGGGTGGTGGAGTCAGCAAAAGAATGATGATGGATTAAACCCAGATCAGTTGACAGGGGGTGAGTGCTTGCAATGTTCAACACTCCTTCCATCATCCCCTTTGGTTTTACTTTGTTCGCCCTAAGTTGACAGGGTATGCCCAAACGTGGGTCCCATGCTCACTTTGCCACCGGATTCAAGCTAGCCTGGCTGATGACGGCTGATTAACCAGAAACTGGTCCCAGGATGCTTGTTAATAGTCCAGGGAAGACATGGCTTGGCAGTTTGGGCTGCATTGTTCCCACGAGGCACAGGGCAGACCGATTTGCATATGGCCATGTCTGAACTAGGGTGGTGGAGTGAGCTAAAAAATGATGATGGATTAACCCAGATCAGTTGACTGAGGGTGAGTGCTTGCAATGTTCAACACTCCGTCCATCATCCCCTTTGGTTTTGCTTTATTTGCCCTAAATTGGCAGGGTATGCCCAGACGTGGGTCCCTTGCTCACCTTGCCACTGGATTCAAGCTAGCCTGGCTGATGACAGCTGATTAGCCAGAAATCAGTCCCAGGATGCTTGTTTCCGGTCCAGGGAAGACATGGCTTGGCAGTTCGGGCTGGACTGTTCCCTTGAGGCACAGGGTCAGACTGATTTGCATATGGCCATGTCTTAATTGGGGTGGTGGAGTGAGCTAAAGAATGATGATGGATTAAACCCAGATCAGTTGACTGAGGGTGAGTGCTTGCATTGTTCAACACTCCGTCCATCATCCCCATTGGTTTTGCTTTACTCGCCATAAGTTGGCAGGGTATGCCCAGATGTGGGTCCCTTGCTCACTTTGCCACAGGATTCAAGCTAGCCTGGCTGATGATGGCTGATTAGCCAGAAACCGGTCCCAAGATGCTTGTTTCCGGTCCAAGGACGACATGGCTTGGCTGTCTGGGCTGGACTGTTCCCATGAGGCACAGGGTCAGAATGATGTGCATATGGCCATGTCTGAAGGTGGAGTGAGCTAAAGAATGATGATGGATTAAACCCAGATCAGTTGACTGGGGGTGAGTGCTTGCAATGTTCAACACTCCATCCACCATCCCCTTTAGTTATGCTTTGTTCGCCCTAAGTTGGCAGGGTATGCCCAGACGTGGGTCCCTTGCTCACTTTGCCACTGGATTCAAGCTAGCCTAGCTGATGACGGCTGATTAGCCAGAAAGCGGTCTCAGGATGCTTGTTTCCGGACCAGGAATGACATGGCTTGGCAGTCGTGGCTGTACCGTTCCCAGGAGGCACAGGGTCAGACTGATTTGCATGTGACCATGTCTTAACTGGGGTGGTGGAGTGAGCTAAAGAATGATGATACATTAAACCCAGATCAGTTGACTGGGGGTGAGTGCTTGCAATGTTCAACACTCCCTCCATCATCCCCTTTGGTTTTGCTTTGTTCGCCTTAAGTTGGCAGGGTATGCCCAGGCATGGGTCCCTTGCTCACTTTGCCACTGGATTCAAACTAGCCTGGCTGACGACGTCTGATTAGCCAGAAACTGGTCCCTGGATGCTTGTTTCTGTTCCAGGGAATACATGGCTTGACAGTTCGGGCTGGACTGTTCCCATGAGGCACAGGGTCAGACTGATTTCCATATGGCCATGTCTGAACTGGGGTGGTTGAGTGAGCTAAAGCATGATGATGAATGAAACCCTGATCAGTTGACTGGGGGTGAGTGCTTACAGTCTTCAACACTTCGTCCATCACCCCCTTTGGTGTTTCAGACCTACTAGTAGCATTTAATTTACAGGCCATGGGTAAATATGCTAATTGGGTATATGCATATTCGACCATGTTTTAAGGAGAGGGCATGAGCAGTTTAGCACCGGTTAATAGTGGTGATGTGTGCAGAGTCCTAAAAGCCAAAAGAGAACGTGCTCAGAAACAGGATACTAAAGTAAAAAAGTCTGGGGTTGACCCCGCAGAAGGGCCAAGTCTAGCAGATGCTAACAAAGAGGATTTATTTGCGTATGATATTGAGGCCATCTGTATGAGCAGATGGGTTTTATGGATGATGGTACAGTCCTATGAATTGAGTTCTTCAAGGATGGGTGTTTTTGAGGAGGCTAGGCAGAATCAGATAAAGACCAAAACAAAAAGTTTATAAGTGAAATGCTTGAGTTAATCTGGTCCATGAAACTAATGGCAACAAGCTAAAACTGCAATTTGTCACACAGTGATTATCAGTAGTGGCAATCAATTCAAATATTCATCCTTCACATTTTGTTGAGTATCAGAGCTACAAAGCTCATGTGCATTCAGCTTATAGTGAGAGATATATTCACAAATCTCAGAAGTACTTTGGTGTTGGAGTTAATTAAGAAAAGAGAGCAGTTTTCTCAAAGGGTCCAAGGGAGTGATAGGGTGTAACTTGTATGAGGTTGAACAGAAAGCATGTGCAAGGTGTAGACTTGTGGCAGTGCTTAGCACTGCATGATTAGACCAGTGAGAGAATGTGAAGCACTTACCCCAACCATTTTCTGACACTTACACACTCAAATAGGGAGACACTTTAGCTATTTTAGTTTTTCAATAAAACACCTTCAGAGCAGTTTCTTAGTGCATGCAACTGTAGGCCAAGGAATATACACAACATGACTCTAGAGGACCAACATCAGCAGCCAGGCACTTCCCTGGAAGCAGAAGCTAAAAGTATATTTTTTTTGTTTTATATAGATTGAACTAGACCCACAGGTATTGGGTATCAGAGCGCTTTACTTTACATGAGCGCCAGTTGCTTACACAACCACACATTCATTTTTGTTAGGCACTGGGAGATTAAATGACTTGCCCAGAATCACAGGATGTTGAGCGTCATTGCCGAGACTAGGTCCCGGTTCCCCAGATCTGAGATCGTCTGCCCTAGCCATTAGGCCACATCTCCTCTCCCTTCTTCTGTATACAATACCTACTTTACACAAAATATTGATACAGCGGGACTCGTCCATGGTGGTGTAGTGGCATTAAATGCTGAATTTATGAACACATAATTAGCTATGAAAAGCATATACATTTTGCTCTTATAGTTTTTTTGGTGTCTTTTTTAGCATCATTTCCATTTTGGGAACTGCTCTTATTCTCCATAGCAGGGACTGGCAAGGAGAGTTGTATTTGTTTTTACTTTCACAAATGTTTTAGAAAGTACCTCACAGTTTCTATAAGAATAATTTTTACAGCCAGCATTCAAATAATCTGTTAGTTTGTGAGCGGAACAAAGATGTGTGTAAAATTGAAACTCATATCAAGGGTTAAAATTAATTAGACTTGATGAAAGTATATTTCAAATGTAAACAGAAGAGTGTATTGAGGTTTCAAACAAGATGATACAATTGTCTATTGTGAGTTATAAGTGAGGAGCCACAAACAACAAGGTGGTTTTCAAGGTACATCAAATGGACATCAAATAGTCAACAAGAGTAGACCATGGAGTTTGACAATATCATTGAAAATATCTATTAATAATTCTATGTTGCGTATGACCATAATCCTCCTACCTGCTCAGTTAAGCAGTATAGAGGTAGAGCATACATTATGCGGGGAGGGGGTCACAACATGGCCTCACCTCACTCAATCTGGGTAAAAATTTAGCAGGTATCCAGCCACCCCCGCTACAATCCTCTGGAAATGTTTGCTCTCCCAATTCTCCAATACAATAAATTCCCTTGTGACCTGCCACTCTCCCTGTTTACCCTCGGCAATACCCTCCCCTCAGCCTACACACCAATATAATGAAAGACCTGGGGGCCCATTAGGATGAAAAAGTCCGCCCGCCATCCCATCGTAGAAAGTGACCGCCCGCCATAAGGGCGGGGGTCCCATGCCTTCAATTAGGATGCGCCCACCACACTGGCGGGCGCATCCAGCATTCCTGACATTGTGGCGGGCGGTGCACTCAGCCCCGCCCGCCACAATGCCAGGAAGGCATGCTGCGCACTTCCATGTACAACATGGCAGGCACCGCGTGGTGCCTGCCATGTTGTGCATGGAACTGCTGGGGGGTACCATAGGTACCCCCCATGTGCACCCCCCACTCCACTTGGAGTCCCTGGGGGCCCACAACACCTCCCCAAAGCAGACTCGGCATGCCTTTCCGTGGCGGCAATGCCGTCTAGGAAAGGCATTGTAAAATGCCCATTCTAATATGGCTGGCGGTGTCTGATAGACACCACCACCATATATAGAACCCTTTTCCGCCCGGTCGATATGTCGACCGGGCGGAAAAGCGGCGGACGGTTTTTCGGTCTGCTGCGGACCCCCCAGCCATAATAATATGGCGGGGGGTCATTCCGGCACGGATGGCGGGCGGATCGCCCCCGCCAGGCCGGTGGTGGCAACCGCCGGCCAGGCGGGGGCGATCCGCCCGCCAAATGGGGCCCATGGCATCTTGCCACACTCCGGCAGCCCTCGCTGTGCCATCTCTCACCCTCCTTAAGAAAAAGCCCCACTCTCTGCTCTCAATACTGGAGGGAAGTGGGCAGTGCACCGATGTCATCCCTGTAGAAGGTGCTAATGAGCCACAGACCTGCAGCTGACATTCAGACAGCATTGTTGGACACCTCCAACCACCCATCTCCCTCTGGTCTGCTGAGACTCATTGGAGATGGTGGATCATGACCCACAAGAGCAACAGCTTCTCAGTGCAATCTTTCTCTCCTCTGATCATAAAGTGAATGACACTTAATTAGAGGCCTACACAACACATAAAAGAAGAGTTTATCGATGACTGTAATCTACAAGTAAAAGATTCCTTTGAATCTATTAAGAACATAAAACACTAACTTTCCATTTTGTTGTAATGTAACTACTTAGGGACCGGTTTGACAAAAGATTTTTCCAAATGCAAATGATCTTGCACATGCATATTCCGAAATGTTTGTGCAGGCACAAAAAATACAAGCACGTTTCCAAAAGCATCTCACTAGTTTCTGAATATTGGTGATGGAGTGGAAATGTCATTTTTACTCATAGGGGTGCATTATCAACATGTGTAGAACGCATCCCAATATAATCTTGCTATTTATGTTAATATGAGGTGTTAGAATTGTGAAACGTATTAACGCAATTATGTGACATGCTTTAGGTTATGGATAAGTGTCATGGAGAATTAACTTTGGAAATACATGTAACCAGAAGAAAAAGTTAACATGCAAAACTCGTGCTATGAAGCTGACACTAATCACTTATCAAATGTGTTTGACAAATGATATTTCCTAATCAGTAGGTAAATGTATTAATTGAAATGCTATAATGATTTAGCGAACTGTAATGTTTAAAGTGACACGTTCTTATGTTAGCCGAAATGTTAGGCCTGAAATGCAAGCTCCTGAAAACTCTCAATTTGGAATTAATAGTTGAATTTTATGTGCACTGCAGATTCTGTTTTTCTCATGTTTCTATTGCAGGTGGAGAAGCATTCTTTAGGAAAAGTAATGTATTTGTTTCTGTAAGCTAGTCAAGGAGAGAAGAAGTCACAATTACATGGGTTAGTGGTGATAAAGACAGACGGTTTCACAAAGGGAGAAGGCATGTGAACCAAGGACAAATTGTTGCAAAGTAGGCACATGGAATACACCATGGAAAAGTACATCCAGAACTGCACCCGGAGTGGATGGTGTGATGTGAGGTGCATCATGGGAATGCTACCTGTAGATAATGGACTGTTGAAATTATGGAAAGTGCACACTTCCTTCTTGCTTTAGGAGAGAGAGCATCTCAGAACGAGATCTTTCTACTGATAGTGGCTTTACTCTACTTGACCTATGGATGGTGGAGAAATTTCTTACGAAGTCTCCATTCACTGACACCTTTCCCATCCCACTAAAAATGCTGATGTAGGGATGTCACATTAGAGCTAGAGTAGCGAAAAGATTGATGCTTTTACTCGTAAAGCCTTGATGCAGGGAAATAAAGACTCCTGTTTTTTGATTGTCTGTATCCTACTCCTTGAATTAATAGTTCTGTTCATGCTGCACCGTCTACATTGGATGTGTAGTTTTGGCTTCATGCAGATTCCTTTGTATTTCTATACCCTCTTGTTAAGGTGTCTTTATGTCCAGTTAATATTGGTGTTGTAATAAATTAATGTACTTAATATAGTTGTCTGTGAACTCTTATGTGGTAAGAAGAATTGCTGATTAATTGATTGTGTATTAATAATTTCTCCCCTTTATACTTTCATGCTGTGAAAAATAACCATCAGTTTGTGTCTCTAGGACAGGTCTGTGGGTAGTACCATATCAAAGATGACATGGCCCCAGTTACATGCATAACAAATAGATCTCTACTCTCATGATGAGAGGTATAGAACATCCATAATGATGGTCCACAGGACCCCACACAGCCATGGGCGCAGGAGTCACTGCGCCCGTTGCACCATGAATATCTAAGCCTAGGTCTGTGGAGTTCCTTTATCCAAGTGTGCATAAATCACCCCCAAAGGGACAGGATGTTGCTCCCCCTTTCTCCTATGAGAGCAATACCTCCCACTAGGAAGAGTGTAATGCAGGAATGTATGTCCCCTGCCTACTTTGTTGCCACCATATATTAATGATCATGGAAGGCATGAGTGCTACTATATTTATTAACATTCCTGCCCTTACTTTACTGGTGGAAATGCACTCCTTGGCCCACAAGGCAGGTAGACCTACCTCAATCACCACACCATGTACCTTCCCCATGCAGCTCATTGGAAGCAATGAAATGTGCAGTTGTATCTTTCTTAGGTCGAGCACACAGCGCGCATGTGCAGTCTGCAAGACCTTTAGTAATCACTTACACTAACGTTATTCCCACCTGTTGCTTGCCATAGGTTCCCTCCAGTGCCTCTCTAAATTGCTGCATCCTGACTCGTCCTGGCAGCCGATACCACACTTTCATTAGTGTCTCAGGAGCACCGGCCAAGTACATTCTAATTACGCATGCATTCTTCACCTGTAGTTATGGAGAACTCTTTTGTTTAAATGCTCCTTTCTGCACCATCGCTGTTTGGTTCTTTAGGCTGCTCTTGGCAGCTGGGCTGCTGAAGCATACATAGAAGTAATGTGAGACCTCACGGTGGTCTTTAAGACAAATATCCACTTAAAAGCTTTGTGATAAGAGAGCTTCCTTGGCCCATTAAAATAAAATCTTAACTAAAAAATCCCCAAATGCCTCCGAGCATTTTAAAGAGCACATGCACAAAGCAGCGTGTTTAAATAACATTTTTTATACCGATATGGTGCTATCCATGCTTCATGTTTTTTCCAGCATTAAAATTCGAAGCCGGTTTACTTTAACCATTAACATATATGTTGGCTGTTGCTCAACAAAATCCAGAGAGGGAGACAGATCAAAGTTCATGGGCATCAGAGATCATTCATAACCTTTGGAGATAGAAATACATGCTGTACTTTGGCCCAGAGGAATCCTTCTCCATTGTTTATTTGTGCGCCCACTCCCACCCCGGGTATGGGACTTCTCATGTGTATCCAGACCAATCTAGGGCCTGGCACCCTTCACGCAGCCATTGAACCAGAGCATGGCATCTCGCCTCTGCGCCCAGTCTGAACTATAGCATAGGCAAGCACCTCTCCTGTACGTCTAGTCTGGTCTAGGGCATGACACCTCTCCTGTGCCCGAAGCCGGGCCCACAGTAGAGCCTGGCACTTCTCCTAATCTCAGTCGGATCCAGTAGGTAGCACCTCTCATGCTATCCACCGGCACATCCCCAAAACGCTGGAAACTCATGGCATTGCTTGCTATAAATCCAAATTGTTGTAGCGCCTAAGGACAGTCTCTCCCCTGAGGAGGGCACATTTCCTGGCTCAGCCATATTTTGGGTACAAACCTCCATGACAAGGATGGATGATTTAATGCAAGTACTATTCCTGAACTGCCTGCTGCTGCGCTCTGCGCTTGGCCCTGGAGGTAAGGAAGGAAATGCGGTTATTTAGCAGCCTACTGCCAGCTACAATGCGCTTTTCGTGCTATAAGTAAGCGCCAATAATGCCAGACATGGGGAAGCAGTCTTCCCCCTGTACTGCATGTGTGTTGCATTGTACAAAAGCCAGTTCCAACTAGCTGAGGATGGAAATGGTACAGGGTTCCGCCGCCCCTTCCCATCCCTGGGAAGCCGTATCTGAGCACGCACTCAAGAAATCCCAAGGCTAGAAACTTGATATGATAGATAAAAATGCCAAAAACCCTATTGAGGCAGCATCTGACCATATTTCTGGCCATAGCGTCATTGTCCACAGTAATAGTTACCGGATCAGCACACCAATTCGCTGGGTTGTAGACAACTTTGGGCCCATTGCAACCTTTGGCGTTATTTTGGTGGAAATTATACTTACAACATGTTTTCTGGGATTTTTTGGGTGTGCGATTCTTGTAAATACGGGTGGGGTTGGGAGTGGGTGAACATGTCGTTGGTGGTTTTGTAATTGTATTTTTCTGGCAATTTCAGATACATTTTTTGAGCAATTGTAATATCCCCATAATTATTTGAGACAAAACTATCTAATTGGGTGAGATTTGTGCTCAGAATCAGAACAATGTTTACTCATTGCGGGACATCACCTGACATTTGGAAAACTAAGACTTGCGTTACATTAGAATAACAAATATCTTATATTGAACCTGTAGTTTTTAACACAGAGGAGCAGATTTACAAGCCCCTTGCGCCACTTTTGAGTCATTTTTAAGATGGGAAAAGTAACACAAAAGGGCCGCAAGAAACTTGTAAATAAGTCCCAGAGTGCTTAGTAAAAAGGTTACCTGGCGCTTGGTTCTTAACAGGAGGGGCTTCATTAATGTTATGGTCCTGTTGACATCTTGGTGGAAGAGGGTGGACGGCACCAAAGCAGGGGCTCCCAAAGTACTTGAGGAGAAGATTTATTTAGGCCTTTTTACGTTCTTTTGTTTTTTTTTATACATGGTGGGCGTGTGATCATCTGGGATATTATAGCACTTTACTTGTGACGTCAGGGCAGCAGCTAAACGTGTGTACATCCGAAACATACACTTGAGTAACTTAATTCATAAACAGTTTCACAACTTAAAAAAAAACAGATAACTCTTAAAATCTCTCAACGCATGCATGCTGCAGCTCAGTAAACCTGCTCCAATACATTCCATAATTTATACTTCCGGTAAATACAAATTTTTTTCAACAACCAGATTAATCTGCGTTCCCATCATCATAAAATATATGCATGATACTGACTTTTCCTATCATTTCCACATCCTGTGTGCTTAACCTCTCGGAAACAAAATGAAACCAACCAAATAACCCTTCATTCCCATAGAAGCAGCAGTAGGGGGAGTATTTGTACAAATTAAAAGATGTTACTCCACACATGGGTACTTTTCTGTCTATTTTAGACGATTTATTTTACTGTCAATATACAATACTGTGGCGTGTTTTTATTGCTCCCAGTGTTGTTCTTTCCTTGTATACTTTTGCAGCTCTAGGATTTTGTTTTCCTTTGTTTGAGTTTCTCTGGGTTTCCACATTTATTAGCACACTAGTAAAGGTTTGAGATATTGGCTTTGTAAATATTAATGCAATGCTAATAGCTCAAACCTTCTGCAATTCGAGACCTATTGCACTACAAATGATTTCTTTAATGTATTGAGGCCCTGGCAGGAGAGAGCAATACAACACTTGCTATGGCCTCCCCTTTTAAATGTTTTTTTT
The DNA here is from genome assembly GCF_964261635.1 of Lissotriton helveticus. Lineage (NCBI taxonomy): Eukaryota > Metazoa > Chordata > Amphibia > Caudata > Salamandridae > Lissotriton > Lissotriton helveticus. The sequence goes on along the minus strand of NC_136071.1, from coordinate 1,087,476,973 downwards.
GTTGTTGTCCTCATTGTGCAATATTTTGGAGGTGGAGGTATCAGGGGCCCCTCGACCCAACTGTTCCAATCAGGGGTTCCCACTTAAGTAGGCACCTGTGTTTGTGTGGGGGGTTTCCAACCCTTCTTTTTGTAGGGGCCCCTCTATGTCCACTTCCAGAGTAAACCACTTTTGGGCGGTGCTAACCAATTTGACTACTTGTTTAAGCCCTTTCTTGAAGGTTTTATTGCATTGCCTAATCATTGGGCAGTCCTGATACATTTTCAAGTTAGCTGTTTATGTTGTTCCCAGATATCCCAAAATGTATATCATTTACTCCTCTTCCCACTTCTACCTAATTTGTTCACCCTTTGAATAAAAGCCAGCCATTCCGTATGTGTTGGAGGTACATTTTTTACCCATTTTATGCATATTTCTCTTCTAACCAACAGTATCAACAGGAAAAGTAGTGTTTCCTGGTTTTTGTTCAGTTTCGGGTAACTCACATTAAAATGTCATATCCCAAAAATAACAAGATCTATGCTCGCCTCCACTGGTTGACCCAACATACTCGAGAAGACCTTATCCTCATATCTCCAGAATTCCTCGAGCTGGGGGCACTGCCGAGACATGTGTAGGTCATCTGCTCCTTCTTCTTCACATTTTGGACAGCTTTTCACCTTCTGCTTATTGAGCTTGGATAACCTCTTTGGTGACCGATACGCTCTGTGTGTGGAATTCCACCAGGGTGCCATTGGTCTTGGTTACGAGGACTTCCCAGTCAATAATCAAGTTTTTCTCTATTAGTTGGCCCATTTAACTATGCCCCCTTCCCTCAGAGGGGTAGCTAGCTTATCCCTGAGACATTCAGGGGTTTCAGGAGAATCCCAGATAGGACCGAAGCCGCTATAGTACAGAATATTTAGGGTGCTTCTTATCTAGTACCATATATTTGCAGCCGACCAGAGGGTCTTCAAAAAATATTTAGGGGTGCCTAAATTTGTAAAGGAAAGGGTTTCCTTCTGCATTGAATAACGCCTTTTGGTGTGCAGGATATACCTCGAATCTGTCCAGTAGTTTTCTCGGGTACTTAAATTGAAAGGCTTTACAATATTGCAATATATCTGGGCTTGCAATCCCCCCTCTTCCTTTTTCCTTCTCAGTTTCTTCCAGGCAATTCTTGTCCCTTTTGCGGCACAGATGAAACTGCTTAGTTCTCCTTGCAGCTTTTTCATCCATTCTACTTTAAATTCCAGTGGGATAGTACTGACTAGGTATGTAAACTTTGGTAATACTGTCATTTTAATTATATTTGATCTTCCCATAAAGGTCAGAGGGAGACCTCGCCAGACCTTGAGTAGCTTCCTTACCTCTTTCAGGATTCTTTTGAATTTCACACTGGCTATTTTCAGAATATATTTTACTATGTCCACCCCAGGATATCTTATTTTTTTCTTTCACTATAGGATTCTTGGAGTCGTTGTTCCACTCTATAACTTTAGATTTTGTTTGGTTAAATATGTAGCCTGAGACTCCACCAAACTGTTCAATGATATCTTCAATTTGTAGAAGAGAGACTGCCAGGTCACTAGTAAATACCATTAGATCATCAGCATACAATGCTACATTTTTCTCCCAGCCTTGGTATTTAAACTGTGTTATCTCCGGGTTCTTCTGAATATACACACCTGTGGCTCAATATATAGGTTAAAAAGTTGCGGGGATGAGGGACAGCCCTGTCTTGTACCTCTCTTAATTGTTATCCTGTCTGTAAGACTGTGGTTGACCAGGGCTTTCACTGAGGGCTTTTTATAAATTGATTTTATTGGGTCTTGTAAAATATCCCCAAGATTGTATTTTTCTAGTGTTGTGTTAAAAAAAAGCTGACTCTATCAAACGCCTTACCTGCATCAAAGTTTACATTTGATATCGGGATGGTTTGGTGAGTTGCCATGTCTATTGCCCTTATTAATTCGTGAGTTAGATCTTGTATGTGTCTTCCTCTAATAAAGCCTTTTTGGTTCGGATGTACTAAGAAAACGGCTACATTTCCCAATCTTTTGGCCAATAAAAGAGTCAGATAGGCCTATAGAACTCACACTTACTGGGTCTTTCCCTGGTTTTAATAAAATGCTGATGATTGCATCATTCCAGGAGTCTGGAGGTCCTTTTTAGCTAAAGAAATATCGTTCAGGAGCTCCATCAGGGGAGTGACCAACACCTCTCGTAAATGTACATATAATTCATTAGGGAGTGCATCAGGGCCGGCTGCTTTCCCCTTTTTTAAGTCCTTGATTATTTCCGCCATGTCTTCTTTTGTGATTTCTCGGTTTAGCTCCTCTCTTTGTTACCAGGATGGTGAGGGAAGGGTTATCTTGTCTAGAAAGCTGATTATCCGTTCTGATGTAGCCGCAGTCTCTTCAAAGTCTAAAATTCCGAAGAAGTTTACAAATGCCTCTTTGATCCTTGAGTCATCTGAACTATATATAGGTTTATTTTCTATTTGAATGCTTGCAACCCTGTTGTGAGTTAAATCTGTTTTTGTTTTCCATGCTAGTAGCTTTCCACATCCTTTGCCATATTCGAAATGCAAGAGTTTACTTGCCTCCCACCTATTCCTTACAATTGCTTCCAGTGTATCTGAGAGGTCCTCCTTTTTTGCTTTCTTCTCATCTTCTAATCTGGACTTTTCATGCGGGGCTTTTCCCTTTAGTAATTCTTCTTCCAGATTTTTTATTTCTTTTTCCAGCTGCTTAATGCGGGTCCTTGTGCTCTTATTTTTATATGCTGAGAACAAAAACAAGGGAGACCCTACTCGCTAGGAACCAGGGTAATTAGTTTGTAACAGAAACAGCGGTTCCTGCGGGAAAATAAGAAACTATCTTGATAATTATGTGCACAATCGCAATGGTTACGGGTTACTGTTACATCAGAAATGAGCCCAGGTAGATGGATTGTTTGGATCTACCCCTCAGATGCTCAGGCACGCACCACAGATCTCTTGATTTATTCCTAAGAAGGCACTCTGACACAATGGCACAAATGAGTACTCGTGTCAGCTAACTGACCAATGCACGCAGTCGCTACTGCACTGCGAGGGCATTTGGCATCCACCCCGAGATCTCCTCGCTCCCACCAGAAGGCTGAACTTACCAGCAGTCTTATCCACCGGCATTTGCCGTGCTGTGTATCCCTGAGGTTGCCAGCCCTTCACCGCTGTACTCACAAAGGGTACCCGACGGGGACCCTTGTGAGTGTCTTTCATTTCTTCTTTCACTTAACCGGTGTTTCACACTCTACACGTGGCTGCGCAATCTCCTTTCAGATGTCCCTACACCCATAGGTCCTGAGGAGACCCTTTACTGTTTTAAAGGGTCGAAATGTCATCAACAACCAATCAAAAGCGAACCAATTTGATGAGCCCTGATGATTGTACACAGTGGCTGTGATGATTGCATAATTATTTATGGTCGTTTTTGATTATTGTGGAAACCAAGTCACATATGTCACAGATTTACACGTTTTTTCCTTTACTGTTGGTCCAGTCACATTGGCGACACCTAGCACTATTATGTTGTATCCTTTATGTACAAATTCATACATTGTTTGGAATATAAAAGCAACATTGGAAATACAGCAAGAAGTGTCCTTGCTAGCCTTTCTTTCTGGCGTCACAGTAATCCATAACCATTGCGATTGTGCACATAATTATCAAGATAGTTTCCTATTTTTATATGCAGCAAGGTTTATTATTTTCCCCCTAATAACAGTTTTGTACGTTTAGTTGAAAAAATAAGTCTGTCTCTTTGACTAGTGCATTCATATGGAGATGATTTGAGAAAATACCTGGGTCTACTGTCCACCTTTTAGTGGGGGAGGATTATAGGGGCAAGAGAAGCATTAAAACCGCTGAGTGGTCAGATAGGTGAGAAGGTCTTTGCTCCACCTTTTGCGTAATACTGGTCAAGCTTCTATCTATCAGAAAGAAATCTCTTATGGATGCGTGTCCGTGTTTTTTATTCTGAACAGTAAATCTATGGTCCTTATGTCCGTTCTCCTTCCAGATGTCTGTGATCCCTAAATCGTTAATACACAATCTGACCCACTCTCTCATTTTTGGTAGATTCGCACTGTTCCTATCCCGGAGTTGATCCTCTTTAGGATCTAAAATTATATAAAAATCCTCTCCCAATATTATGGGTGACAGGGCGGACAGTAGTTGTAAGTTTACCTTTTGGAACGGTGTAGGAACGTACATTTTGGGCCCAGAATATCCCACAATTCTGTATAACTTTTGTAGATCCTTACTCTCACAATTGACCATCACCCTTTCTTGTCCACTCCTGCTGATTCGATGCTTGCTTTAAAAGACTTCTTAAACATAATAGCCACTCCTTTTGTGCAGCATTCTTGCTTTGTACATACATAGGCATCCACCCATTTCTGGTAATTGATTATTTCTGCCCCTTCTTCTTTTAAGAGGTGAGTCTCTTGCAGTATTATTATTTTACTGTCAAGAGCTTTCAGCTATTCCTTGATCGTCTGCCTGTGTCTTTTTATTCTGAGGCCATTTATATTCCTTGAGAAGATATTTACTGCCATAAAATCTTTTCCTCCAGTACGTTTTTAGTGTGATTCCTGCATCTTCCGGGGTTGCTTCCTCCTCAGAATTGCATTACTTGGACTTTTTTTTGTTCTTTTTCCCTAATATGCTCCCCACCCTATGCTTCTTATTTTTTGTTTACTGTAACTTTATCCCCTCTAAATGTTACATTCTTTCTTGCTGTCAGCTAAATGTCTGAAAAATGCATACAGATACTACAAATATACAGACTATTTTACACAAAACTGTAAAGAAGAGTTCGATATAAAAAAAAGGGAAGGTGCTTTCAACTTGTCTCTTGCCCTAGATATTTCTATTGAATATAAGAGAATATCTCCTTAGCTGAACATAATCAAATGCAACAGGAAAAGTTGAGCTAGGTTGCTTCCTAATTTATGTTATTCAATGTAATCAGATCATGTGAAAATTTCCTAATTATTATACATAGGGCCTAAAAAGTAAGGTAAAAAAGTGAACCCCTTGTTGGGGCTGATCACATTTATTCGAGACAATATGGGAGGAATATCTCTTCAAAGTCTGTCCACCGGTAGAGGGCAAATGCTTCCTAACACCATCTGATGGTATTTTTCTTGATAAGGGGGGTGTAGGATCCTCTTCCTTTTGTTTCACAAGGAAACATGAAGTGTATTAAAGTCTCTGGACCACCGAATTCACAGTTGCAAAACTCAGTCTGCATACCATGTCTCCAATACTGCAAGCACTGATGGCCCAGCTGGAATTCGTGGCTCAACATAAAAGCATTTCTTATGTATTGCACATAGGTTACATCCCAGTAGTTTGGTTTACTTATTGTCTAGCTACATTCATTTGTAATGATAGCATTAGACTAGTAATTCTGATATACTAGTGTTGAAATATTTGTATTAAGATATTTTTTAAGGGGGCACATAGAAAATTCTTATAGAAACGATTATTCAGAGAGATTTCATAGAGATAAAAATTAACATTGTGGTGGAGAAAAAATCCTAACAACATATACATGCATTTAATAGCGGCTTTTGCTTTCTAATGAAGTCATTTCGGATCGATGTGCAGTTACAGGCAATTATTCGAAGACATTTCCTGGTGATAAAAAAAAGTATTAGGGTATAAAAATACTTAGAAATTAATAGCAGCATTATTATTTTTTTTGTCAAAGGTGTTTTTATTAATATTTTGTACAACAGAAAAGAAAAACACGCGACAGTCCCGCACAACTTCGCACGCAGGGGGCATATGTAAAGTCAGGCAGCAGAGATGGCATGGACCAAAGATAAGCACGTGCACCTAGGCCCGAGTAGGCCACGAGTCAAAAGAAAGCACATGAAACATAGCCTAGGTCGTGGATAGAGAGCCAGCACAGAGTCAAGGCTACGAGCTGGAGTGGGTGTTACTGCAGAATCAAAAACAATGGATCAGGCCAGCACCCAACTTTGCGTTGACCATTTCTCTGCCTCAGCTATGTGTCGGGGCGTCACTAGAACATAAACTAAGAACTCCCACCCCCCCCCCCCCTCCCTCCCCCCTCCCCAGTGGTGGTAGCAATCTCTGCACACACACAATCATCTGGATGGACAACACTCATACTTGAAATAAATGGAGAGCTCGCGCCGTAGGCGGGCAAACTGCAGATGGCAATCCTTTGGAGAGAAAGCGGACCAGGGGGCCCCAGCGGAAAGTGAAGTTTTTTAAATCACCTAGGAAGATATCAGCCATTCGTTCCATGCTCAACAGCTTCCACAATCTCGCATGCCACAGGGAAATCGCTGGGGCTTCCTTTTTCTTCCAGGCCGCTGCTAGGGTTAGCTTGGCCGTTCCTATACATAGCCAAAGTATCTTTTTGTCTGCCCTGGTTTGGTGTTCAAGATCCGGATCCCGAAGGCCCAGCAGAATATGGGCCATCGTATCCGCGATCGGGTAGTCCAGTATCTCCTTGATATGGGACAGGATCTGCTCCCAATAGGGACGGATAACAGGGCAGTCCCACCAGATGTGGCGGAAGTCTCCCAGCAGGCCGCAGCCCCTCCAACACCGATCCGAAGAGCCTGGAAATATCCGCCTTAACTTAGCCGGATATAATTACCAGTCCATCAATGTTTTAAGATGGGCCTCCCGAAGCTCCACCGAATGGTTGTGTTTAGCTACGTCATGCCACAGGTGGGACCACTCTTCGTCCGAGATAGTGCGGCCAAGGAGCTCCTCCCAGAGGGCCATGTAACGCGGTCTAGGGGAAATTGCCGTAGAAAGAAGGAGGCTATAGATGAAGGAAATGACACCCCGCATGGAGGAGGTCCTAGAGAGAAAGGCCTCGAAGGGGGTAAGCGGTCTGCTGGCCGCATCTCTGACCGAGGGGGACAGCGCCCAATGGAGTAATTGGGTATGGCGGAACTGCTCCGACTGTTGGACTCCATAATCCCGCATACAGTTATCAAAAGTGAGCGGGGCAAAGCCATGGAACAAGTGCGTGAGAGCAAGGCAGCCCCCTCCCTCCAGGCATCAAAGGGACCTTCCCGTGCCGCAGGTGGAAAGGCAGGATTAAAGTGAATAGCCGTAAAGGGTTGCCGGGAATGACGTCCATCGCTCATCCCCAGAGACCGAGTCCCAGACTTTCAAAGTAGTGCTGGTGGGGGTACTAATGTATGCGTTCTGGGGCCTATCTCCTTTGGGCTTCCACACTAAGGGCCAGATGTAGGTGTCTAAATACCGGTCGGAAACGGCCGAAAATACCGATTTTCGGCCGTTTCCGACCGGTATTTGGACATTGGTATGTAGGGCTTTGAAAAACATACAAATTCGGTAATTTTACCGAATCGGTAATTTTACAGATTCGGTAAAATTACCGATCGGTAAAATTACCGAATCTGTATTTTCTTATGTAGGTAGCACTTTAAACAGTGCTACAGGGCCTTTAGAATTCGTTATTTACCATGGAATACTATTCCATGGTAAATAACGAATTCCAGTGTACATGGCACACAAGCCAGGAACAGGGGTGCAACAGGGTGTCAAAGTGACACCCTGTCACCCTTGCAAATTCGGTAATTTTACCGATTCTGTAATTACAGAATCGGTATTTCCCATTGATTCCTATGGGCTTCAAAGCCCATAGGAATCAATGGGCAATACCGATTCGGTATTTACAGAATCGGTAAATACCGAATCTTAACGATTCGGTATTTACAGATTCTGAAATACCTACATCTCCCCCCTTCATATTTACCACTTCTTAAATACCGAATCGGTAAAATTCGGTATTTAAGAAGTGGTAAATAAGAATTACCTACATCGGGCCCTAGGTCCCATATCGTTCTCCCTGCTACACTCCTATCCATTTGCAGTCAATGTTTCTCTGACGTAGGTTGGGTCCACTCCTCCAACACCCGTAGTTGCGCTGCCTTGTAGTATAAGTGCATGTCGGGAAGGCCCACCCCTCCTTCCTTCCTCGGAGCAGCATTATTTTTCATATACAAGGTTTCAGTTCATTATAAAAATTATTTTTTCAAGCGCCCCCTACCTCCTCCTTCCCCCGGTAGATCGGAGACAATATAGTTTTTCCCAGTTTTTGGGCTTCTCTTTCATAAATTCCTTTCTCGAGATTAAAAGTAGAGAAGAGCCGAGCTACCCATTGTGAAAAGGAAGAGGCCATCAGGTCCAACCAGGCTGAGGCAACACAGATTCTAACCACTGCCATCGCCAGAAACAAGAAACAAGGTTGGATACCATCTTCTCCTGAGCTACTTACCCCCAATAACATTAGTTCTGGGGTTAAAGCCACATTCAACTTCAAGGTTACCTCTAAGAACTATTCTATATCTTTCTTAAGGGTATTGAGCCGTGTGGTCACTTGTGTTGGTTCATATTTTTTGTGTTCAAAAGTTTTTATTGTTTTATTTGTTACTTTCTTGAACATAGTAATACAGCATTACACAAAGAAAATAAAAACAAGACAGTACTCCAAAGTGTGCCAAATCAAGAGAAAGGAGATAAAACAAAAGAACATAAAACAAATACCAACAATTAGCATCTACTTGTACACTGCAATGACAAAGTACAGGCGATTACACAGAGGATACATTAGGGCGAGAACCAGTACCAAACAAGCTTGAGCAGCCTGAAGATTTACATCATTACAGGAATACATTTCATGGCCGCTTGTGTGATTCAATGTATATGTCAAGGCTATCCCACATATGTCTGATGGGGGGGGGGTTAACAAGGTGAGTCTTGGAGGGCAATTGTGTCAGACCCTCGGAGGTGAGTTACCCAATTTAACCAGCATTTAAACGAAGCTTTATTCGTATCCTTCCAATTGTTTAATAAAACTTTAACTGCTGCTATCAAGAGAAGGTCTAAAAGGGCCCTATTCATTTATTCATTCATTTATTTGCTTGTTAAGCGCATCTGCCACCCCAAGGGTATCCTGGCGCTGAGACTGCGTCTATCCTGCAGGCAAGCTACCATTACATTGCTCTAGGGAACAAGAAGGTCTTGAGATCCTTTTTAAAAGGAATGAAATCTTGTCTACACCTCAGCGCCAGCGGGAGGGTGTTCCTGAGAGTGGCGGCCGTAAAACCAAAAGCACGGCCACCCATCCTATCATAGTCATTTAGATTTTACAGAGTGAGGGAAGCAAAAAACAATGTGGTGAATTCTTGTTTAAGGGAACATAAAAGGAGATTAGAAATAAAATCAAAGATACTACCCCAAAAAAGTTTACCACAACTGCAGTAGAAAAGCAGGTGTACTAAGTCTCCTGTATCCTCTTAACAGTTCCAACACTTGGAGCCCTCTCTTATCTTGTGTAAATGAAGGCGAGCTGGCTGGTGTCCAATATGCTTTGTGTAAGAGCCAAACATTTGTCTGTGATAGGAAAGGAGAAATCTTATTTCCAGAGACTGAGGTCCATGTATTGGACAAGGCCTTTTCAAAGATCGGGAAGGAGGATAGCGATTCCCAATAGGAGGTGAGCTTTTTAATAAGGTTTGAGTGTTTAGGGCAAATTAATTTATAAATCCAGGATACTTGGCGTCCTAGCTTATTTATTTTTGCTAGGTATAGTAGGAGGGAAGGGGAAGAAGGCGATAGATTAGCTTTAATTTTTAGGTAGCTGTAGAATTCTCTCTGATCCAGATTTTATTTTGTGTTACCTGGCCAAAACAAAAGGGGACATTATTCTTCTCCAGGAAACAAAGTTGTCAGAAGAAGACACCAGTTTTATTAAACACACTTGGATCTCCCATATCTCCTGCACGCCAGCCGATCACGAAAAGAAAGGTATTATCACTCTCATAACCAGAAAGTCAAACATAATACTATCTCCCACACTCATGATGATGAAGGGAGAATACTAGTTACTCATCTGCAGAAAGGGGAGGAGATAATCCATGTCCTTAAAATTTACGGTCCTAATTCTGATGAGCCCAGCTTTCGGGAATTGGTAGCAAGAAAGATAAATAGCCTTCCACAAGATGATCTTAGTCATTGTAGAAGGAGACTTAAATCTACCCCTCAAGCGACAATCTAAATGTAGGTACCAGTCTACCCGTTCACATAAGATTCGCCATGATATCTGCTCCAAATTCATCTTCAAGGACTCATGGCACCTTCAACACCCAGACACATGCGATTATACCTTTTGTTCGGCCCGCACAACTCCTATACTAGGATTGACTATGTTTTAATATCCAGCTCTTTCACCCATCTTATTGACCAGACTGATATTGCCCCCATATTGATTTGAGATCATTCTTGAGTGTTCGTTCATATTTATTACTTTCCTTGCAAGATGCTTTTTTCAGGTTGGTTTATATTGAAATGATATGCCAAAATAATCAGAATGGACCACTTGCACCAGAATAATTACTCAAAATACACTCCAAGTGTGTTGTTTTGGATGTATTACCATAAATCTAGTTTTACATCCCTTGATGGTGATTTATTTTTCCTACAACAAGTCGCTAATCCTTCCATTTAGCAATGCATTCTGAGTCCTGTCTGTGAGAAGAAGACCACATCATAGGTGAAAAGGGGATTTTTTTCTCCCAAGTGATGGTAACACCTGCTTTAACTGTATGAGGTAGGCACTACATCATTTATTTTCTAGATTGAAGAGCAGGATTATTTTTTTTGTTATTTTATTTATTGATTTTTATATAGCGCAAACTTGACCTGAGGGCATCAAAGCGCTTCACAGAGTAAGCACATGCAGTATATACTGGAGATACATTTGTAGTAAATACAGATAAATAGTGATAGAAAATGACAAGGTAAATGAGGAATTGCATAAGCAGCAACTACATAAGATACATTTGAGTAAACACAGAGGCATGGTGACAGTATGTGATGAGGTGTACAAGGACACCCCCATCCTTGATTGGGAAAACAGATGTACATTCCCTTGCCCGGCCATAACTCCGTCGGGCTCTAGTTTGAAGGTGTAAGTGTTGGAAAAAGGCCCTATGTAGGGGCACTCCAAACTTTTGTCCTACCTCCTTCTCTTTTTCCTGAATTCTGTTTGTTGACCTTAGGACTCTGAGCACTTTGCCACTGCTGACAATTGCTAAAATGCATGTGCTGTCTCCTCTAAACATGATATTCTTCATTTAGACCTTTATGGAATATTTAATTTACTTGTAATTACCTTGTAAAGTGGTATACCATGTACCCAGGGCGTGTGAATTAAATGCTGCTATTGGGCCTGGAGCACTGATTAAGGCACCCACATAGGTAGCCCCATAAACAGGTCTCTGGCATGCAACTGCTGAGTCTGTGTTTTCAGATTTACTGCCATTTTGACTTGGCATTTAAAACCCTCTGCCAAGGCTCTGAACTCCCCATTTATTACAGATAAGTAACCCCTAAGGTATGCCCTTGATAGCCTATAGGGCAGGGTGCTGCTCAGGTAAAAGGTAGGGCATGTATGTACGACCTGTCATCCAAAGTTATGCCTGCTTACTTTCACTTTTTGCGGTTTCTTTTTGTTGGCCCAAGGACTCTGAGCACGTTACTGCTGCTAACCACTGCTAAAGTACATGCGCGTCTCTGCTAAACATGATGACATTGATGTATTTATGATTGGCATATTTAGTTTACCTATAAGTCCTTTGTAAAGTGGTATACCATATATATACCATATACCCAGGGCCTGTAATCTAAATGCAAGTAGTGGGCCTGCAGCACGGGTTGTGCCACCCACACAAGTAACCTTTCAAACCGGTCTCAAGCCTCCCATTGCAAGGCCTGTGTCTGCAGTTTACTGACACTTCAACTTGGCATTTAAACAGTGGCCACACCACTGTTCTCAGAGCAATCACAAAGCTGCTCTCATGGTGACAGCAGCATCATGATTAGAGGTCGGCAACATTCGGGGAGTACAACTACGTGAAAAAAAAAAACTCAGCCGCGATACGCATAGTTCGGCGTTCCGGTGAAGTGTGACTGCGCGCACATTGCATTGAGAATGCGGAGTGCATCCGCGTCCTCCAAAAACACGCAGGAACGGCACTATGCAGTCCTGAAGTGTGCTCAAGTTCCAAATCACACACGAACAGCACAACGTAGTCTGCATGGGCGCGGCCATCTTGTTTTTCTGCTCTCTGTTTTGATGCTGGGCCTAATATTTATCTCTTGGTAATCGTTATGATCATCCTCTTTTATTACATTTCTACCCTCATTTTTACTTTTTACAATAGTGTGAATCTTTGTGTTTATGTTTTTTTTTGTTTTTGTGTAATTTTTTGTGCGTTTTTGTGACATTGTTTACTTCGTTTATTTCACCTTCTTTCCTTATTTTTTTCTTCTTTTTTACCTGTCCTTTCCCTTCTTAGTTTATTATTCCCCTACCCAGCGCCATGGCAGAGAGGCGGCTTCCATGCGGGCACCACTGGCGGCCAGGTGTGCACCCCTGTGCAATCTTTGTAGAGGAGAAGGAGGCAGCACTAGTTTGTTTTGAGCAGCGCCACCTCCCCAAGTTGTGGCTATTCCCTGCGGAGCATCAGTGGTGCTGGTGGTCAGTGCCCCGGTATGTGCGGGCACCAACGATGTTCAGCACAGCAGATGAGGCACAGCTGTGCCAACATTCTTGACAGGGAGCAGGACTTGCTCAACCTGCTAGGTGACTAGATTCCGGGGCTCGGTGAGTATTATTTATTTCTTGTGTTTGTGTTCTACAATGCTAAAAAACAAAATCTGAATAGCATGATACTCACACTGGTATATTATTGTGTGATCCAGTTTATAGTTTCTGCTACTCAGATGCCACTACCTAAGTCCTTTCATGATTGCTGTGGACTTCTTAGGGTAGAACCATCGAATCGTGGGGTATTTATTTGTCTATTGGAATGTTGGTGCTATCTATCGTTATTCGAAGATTCAGATAGCAGGCCCAGGTAAGCTAGTATTTAAAAATTAAAAAAATCACCATGTATGTTTGCTCAGAATGCTTTCCTTTTCCTACTTATTGCTTGCTCTAACACAGTTCAGTTCACGAGACATGGTCATCATGGACCCACCCAGTGTAGTGTGCTGCAGACCCATTTATTAATAAGTACAGTACACCACCATTTTCCAATGAAGATGCAGCAAGGCTGTAAAAAGTATGTGGTCCCAGTCACATTGCATTTGCCACCCAACACCATAGGTTTTTCATTGACCTTTATTGCACAACTGGCTTGTCTAACTTTGTGAACCAATCAATCAAATGCCAAGAGTGATATCTGGAAGATATGTGCTAACTGAGCTGTAGTGCTGCATTTCTGTTGTATGTGGGGTTGCGTATCTGGCATCTAAATGTTGTGTGATGTATTATATTCTAGCCACACAGAACATCGGTGATGCCGGCTCCAGTGTTGCTGCAGGTGGAGACAGCTCAATAGCTATTGCCATGGCGTCACTTGTCGTCATCAAAAATGACTGTGGGGTGACCCTACCCTCCAGCTTTACCAGCCACAGCAGTGGTTAAGTTATTATGGACTCATCTATCTGCAATGCAGCAAAATCTCGCATAATGAGCGTTGATGGTGTGATGGTGTGAGCAAGACATGAAAGAATGAAAGGTAACTTGAAAGAAAGGAAATGATATATGAGTGAAAGGGTGGGTGAGCCATTCTTGGCATGTGCCACATTTAATCATGCAATTCCAGAACATATATCATGATTTCCCATAACAGATTAATTTACACTTGTTCAGAATTTTCCCTTTTGTATTGAACCATGACTGAATATGCCAAATATGATGAGTCAATGATAAGTGTAGTGGCCCCTCTATTATGTATAAAAAAAACTCAACACTATCTGTCTAATCCCTCTACCCTACTCCCTGCAATAGAGAAAATCAAGTTTCCTTCCCTTGATTCCAGCCCAGCAAAATAATTTGTTGGAAAATTCTGTGGCGGGCCACAGAGTAAAGTGGGAGTAAGTTCATGATTTGATATCGTTTGTCATATGGTATACACAGTAATGAATGTGCCAATAAAATCTATATAATGTGTCCTTTACCTGTAATGCAGTCCATTAGATTCATTTTTCTCAACGTCTACTTATGGCAGACAGGATAATATATTAATATCCACATTTCATACATTAGGTGTGTGACAGCCTCTTTAAAGACAGGGTAGAAAGAGAAATGCATTTGGCGAAGAGCAGGGCCATTGGAAATAAAAATAGATCATTCTCAACTAACACTGTAGCCAGTAGCATACTTGCGTAGGTGCTCTCTAGCAATGAGCATGTCTTTATTATTTTAGCTGTAACATCCAGTGACAAGTCGCTTTGGATTTAAACTCAATTAGACACTGCCAGTCATATAATTTCAGTGTGATGCCACACTGTTATTTAAAAACAAAAACAAACATGTGGGGAGCGCGTATTACACGCTCCACTCCCAGACGCACTGCAGTTTATGGATACCAGATCCAACCTTATATTTAACCATTTGTCCATGCTCAGAATTCATCCAATATTTTTCAAAAATGTTTGCCAGAAGTTCTTCTTTTCACTTGTCCAATCCACATATGCAACGCGCTGCATTTTGGAAGCTTCTCGTAATAACTTACGCCCATCCGGACTTCTACAGAAAATACGGTCCAAGTACACTGGTAGTTCAGAGCAGCATATCTTTATTTAAAAACCCAATGCATTTCAGGCTTCTGTGCAGCCCTTCGTCAGGGGTAACTGTAAATTAACAATTTACAAATAATGCATAATTTTTGGATAGTCCCAACATCTGTTACAGTACCATCTTGTGCATATATCATTAGGTCCTCAAACAGTCTAAAGTTATGCAATTACGGTGATTGGATTAAATGCAATCCCATGTGCTGATTCTTCTAAAATCCTATTATTCATATTCATCACCCGCCCAAGAGCATGATTAAAAATGAACTCAATTCACGGAGACTAACTTTAGAATAAACATGTGACATCCCGCTTTCCCTCTCACATTGTTAACATTATTTCTCCTACCTTTCCTTTGTACCATTCACTCCTTTGTATCTCTCTCCAAACCGGTAAAAACACCACTTACATGTGCACTTGCCTTCTTCATATTTTAAATCTTAATGTTACATACATCTCCCTGAATCATCCAAAGTCCGGACGTACCTGCTTACTCAATCATCTCTTTCCCCGTGCGATGTCCGCTACAGGCAATGGTTTCTTCCTGTGTGAGTACTCTGGCTTTTAAACCGTTCATGCTCCTCCCCCTTTCCTCGTCACCTGATTTATCACATGACCCCTAGAAACTACTATGTAAACTACATTACCCATAGTGCACCGAAATGCACATTGGGTAATCACTACTATCATCGAACTAGATACATGTACACAAAAAGTAACAGGTTATAATATCTAACTAGACCAAAATCAATCTATGCATTATCATCTCTCATTATCACTGTTATTTAAAAACAATTGTTTGCACATGGCATTATTTACAATATGTCTTTTTTGTTTTTCTCAATATAGCTGCTCCTGCTGGTCTAGCCGGACAACCTGACAGGCAGGAGAGAGCGGCCCATTTGCAGTGGCAGAGGTTGGAGAGTATCCAGCAAGAATACTGGTGGCTGGTGGTGTTGCAAGAGAAGGAGGAAGAAAGCTGGAGGCTGAGGGGGACCAGCTGCTAGGCCACAGTGCAGCTGGTCCCTCTCAGCCTCCAGTACCGCTGCCAGTCAACAGCTGCCACCCCCTACCAGAATGGCAAAAGGCCATTGCTGTCCCGCATCCTGCAGAGGCCGGATACTATCGAGGGCTGGCTCACCTTGATGGAGCAGAGCACAGACCAGCCTCAGACCAACATCTATAATTTCCTCTTTTAATCCTACCTTTAAAATTTGTTTTGGTGGGAGGAATTTGTTGTTTGTTGGGGAGGGTAGAGAGGGTAGGAAGGGAGTGGGGTGTGGGACTCAAGAGACGTTCTTGAACAATTTGCGGTTTGGGTCTTGGATTAGTTTTATTTGGGAGAGGGGTGGGCATGTTGTTTGGGTGGAGAAGTTGCTTTGTAAATAAATAAAGGGGGAAAATATTTTTTATTATCTAAATTTATAGACTTTGCACTGCTGCCTTCAAGTACGTTCATGCAGGCTACTTATGTACTTGTATCTTAAGACTAGAGATAGCTCAGCACTTAGTTATAGAGTCTAGGCTTATACTTCTCTAACTATCTGGACCATTATGGGGAATGCTGCCATGATGAGATGACCTAGGCTATATTGTGTCGAGGATATGAAGTAACTAGATAAAAACCAGTAGCAGCTAATTTATTTCTTACTATGTTAAATTACATCCGTACTAGTTGCCTTAACTGAACATATGTGCAGCAATTACAGGGGAGGCATCACAACTTCACAAGCGAGGTCCCCCTTCTAGTTCCACCCAGGTGCGCTCCACCTGTAGGATTGATCTGAATGATTGATTGATTATCCATCATAGGCAACTAAAGGGAAGAAGAAAGACGGAGTAAGTGGGCTATATATTTGTCAATGATGTGCAAAGAAATGACACCACCTGAGTACTACATAATGATGAGAATGCCTGATTGTGATACAATAGAAAAAATAGCAAGGCTAGTAAGTTTTGACTAATGTGGAGCAAGCAGTATTATTTGTGAAATTCAAAAGTTATCAAAAATGGACTCAAATTCTGGAGTTGACAAGCTTAGGTTAGGTTTTTACAGTTAGGCAACACAAGGCCTTAATGATGATGATGACAACGCATGTTCTTCATTCTATATCTAAACGGTATGGATCACTTTTAATGCATCGGTTGGTAAAGGGCTGGTGTGGGTTACTGCCTGGAGGGCTCTACAGTAAGTTGGTGTTGCTTTCACCACATATGCCCCACCAAGTGGGTGATCTATTGATTTTTAATTTAAGCCACACCTCAATAAGTCACACAGCTCAGGGGAAGAGGATTTTGGGTTTGATGAATGGATGGTTAATGGGATTTGGTGAAAGATTTGACAAAAACAAACACAACAACACAAGGCCAGCATTCATCTGGGCAAGAAGGAGACTAGAAGAAGGCCTGCAGATTGTAATATAGAAACTGAATTTTAGAGTCAATGAGAAGGACAGAAGGAAGGTAAGCTGCATGAGGACTGTATCAAGATAAGAATACAAAGAGGTAGAGCAAAACAACAAGAGGGGGACTCAGAGTTTCACTTTTGCAACAAGTCCAACACACACACACACAGAGCAGCATTTTGCAAATGCACCTCTCTCTATTCCAAATAGCTGAATATTACTAGGCCTCAGACTCTTGGTTTACCTTTGAACTGAAGTTGATACTCGCTGACGTCTTGCTTCTTGCTGTTGATGAGGTAGTCCTGCAACTCCTAGTCCCACCCTGAGTTCTTGCATGATACTTTTCCAGTCCTAGGTGACTCAGAGTAAACTCGTACCAGACCAGTCATCATCATGATCATGAATCACGAGGACCCGAGCAAGATAGACGTGGAGTGCAGTCTACTACTGTTCAAGATCAAGTAGAGAATGAAACAGAACTGCAGTATTTTACCTAGGTTTTTGTTAAGCCTGGGTGGAGTTCACAGAGTTCCGCTATGCGGAACTCCTAAGTGCAAAAAAAACTCTGCTGCACTTCGCAGAGTTCTGCGAGCGGCAGAGTTTCTTTAGATAAATGCAGTTCCCTGTGATTTTCAGTGCCAGGTGCTTGTCCGCACTGTGCATTCATCACGAATCGCATCATGCACAGCGCAAGAGGGCGCTGCTTCCTTACTGCTGCTCAAGTCGATTTTTACTTGAGCAGCAGCTTTCTCAAAGCGAGCAGGTGGTTTCTCAGTGCGAGCGGTTGCGAGGATGCGCACCACTCTCAATGAGAAATCTGACATCCCCGATAAGAAATTTCGCAGCAAGGTTGATTATCCATGCTCATGCTTGCCAACTTGATGTTGACAATCGAGAACAAAGAAAAATCTTGCTGGGAGGTGGAATTTCTTCCCTCGCCAACTTGACATGGATGAACGCGAGCAAGGGAAAAAACGCTTTTCCGCTATGCGGAGCTGAGTTTTTCGGTACTCCACAAGGTTTGCATAATGCGGACTGCAGAAAGTTCACCGCCTAGACGTAGTTTTTGTTTGTTAACTAAAGTGACTGTTCTGGTGTCTGAAGAACCAGAAAAAAGGAGAACACCCCTCAATTAATTAAATCTGGCTAAGTGTGAAAGGGCTGATCATGACCTACAGGGAAATAAGTAAGCGCCCAAATAATGCAAATCAATAATCATCTCAAGAAATTTCCCAAATGTCAGTTCTGCCACCACATGATTCATCAATCAACTTAAATCATCACTCACGCAATCAGTCATTCGCCATTGCAATACCTAAAGTTACCTCATCCAATCCAAGCATGGGTAGTTCAGGTATTGTGTATTCAATCATCTTTGATGTAGGCAAAACATTAGAAGTTGGTATTGGCAGGTAGTCCTGTACATAATAAATGATTTTATGGGGGGGCCCTTCTAGTACTAAGTGATGCAAAAATGATAGGCATTAGGCAATAGGCATTTGAAGGGGGCAGGCATTGTCCCTTATGTCATTAAAGAATTGTGAAGGCTTCTTCAATGCACACTGGTCCAACTGCAATCTGGTAATATATATGTGACTAATAAAAAAAATCTGGGGAAGCATAAGTCTAACACAAAAATCATAATGTTCATCTAGCTAATTATTTGTGTGTTTCTTTTGCAAAGAAAGAACTATGTTCAACGAGAAAATTTTAAAAGTTCTATGGTGGCGCTGGCATACTTACTAAGAAAAGTAGAGTTTGTCCTCAAACTTAGGTGGTTCACCCAGAAGTTGGTCAGCTAACACATTTGATTCAATTTCGGACCAATCACCCTCTTCCTCCTCCTGTGCTGCTGTTTTAGGAATGGTGTAATTGTATGGTATAATCATATTCATCATAGCTAATATCTCCACATTTTTCAGCAAGAGATTAGTCCTTCCCACTGTGATGATCAAGTAGTGTGGCAAATATATACTCTTTGTACTCGATGTCATGTTGCAGCCTTATATTAGAAGCCAAGCACAGGACTAAGCTCTCAGCCAAGGCATGTGCTTCTGTGTTTTCCTTCAAACCTGCTAGGGTAATTCTCTCAAATGCCTTCTTTACCTGTTCTTTAGGAAATGCAGCATTGTACTGTCCTCCTTGCTAATTTCCAGCATGAAAATCTCAAAAGGGAGTGGCATCTGTGTCAGGCAATTAACTATGCCCCATTTGTTAGCATCCATGGTCATAGCTTTCCCAACTGCATCCCTTACCATAGTCATTGATCTCAAACATATGTTGCAGCATGTAAAAGGTGGAGTTCCAGTGTTTTGACACCTCCTATATCTGGGCTTTAAAAACATTTCTGAAATGGGATCAGATTCTCCTGCAGTTGGTCAGTATTTTACTGACTATGTCTTCCTTTTTGAAGAAGTCTTGCACCACCAGGTTGATGCAATGGGCCAAACACAGGACCCTGAAAGAGCCTCCATCTGACAAGGCCTTGACTATGTTGCTGCCATTTTCCATGGCAATACATCAGATTCTAAGACTGCTGGGTTGCAGCCATTCATACACCTTGCTGTTAAATTCCTCCAAGATTTTTACAGCTGTATGTGATTTCTCCATGGTGAACATGGCCACTGTTGCAAGCTGTTGCATGCTGTCGAACGTTCGTAAAACTTTCTTCAGGGCCAAAACTTGAAAATATTGTTTGCTTTATCCCTGCAAAAGTGATTCAGTGTGCAGTGATGTACATGTAATCAGTCGCCTGACAACCAACTGGTCCACATGTCTGTCATCAGGTGGATGGTGTGAACAACACTTTGCTGCAAAGCTTGTCCAACCAGCTGTAGCACATTGTGATGCAGCACTGTAACAGCCACTTAGGCAAAATAGCTCCCACTTGGTACCTTCAATTTTGGGCAGATGACTGCCACAAATTCTAAAAATCCTACTCCTTCCACAAATGAAAAAGGGAGGAGGTAAAGTGCTAACATTTTAGCCAGCTTACCATTGTACACACGTGTGGTTGGGTGGCTTCGCTCATAGAGCCCCTCCTGCCTAAATATGCCCATTATAGGTGCCTGGATTTTCCTCTTTTCTTGGGGCACTGATACAGGTGGCTTTTGAGAAGTAGATGCTAGTGGTAGACTTAATGTGCATGGTGGAGGTGGAGCAGTCACGGTGTCTCCATCATCTCACTCTGAGTCTTCTTGTGCCATTGTGAAGTCGCTGAGGTGTTTGAATCTGCTAGCACACAGAGAGACAGGGCTGCTTTTCGTGAAGAAGATGTCACCCTCTTCTTCCTCATCATCATCACCTTCCCCTGCTCTCCCCACCACCATGACCACATTCAGCAATTTTTTAAGGTGCTCTTTCCACTTGATTGTGTGGTGTTTTTTCATATGTTACAATATGGAGGGCCAGAGGGAAAATATTTAAAGACCAGCCAAATTGTAATCCCCCTACTCCTTAATACGTTGAAAACAAAAAATGTTGGAGGTCTAATAATCTATGTGCTTCAGAAGTACCGTCTATGAAAATGTACTGCTATTCTCAATATCTACTATGTGTCAAGAAAGTGAAAAGAAGACACTATGATGCAATAACCTAAAGCCAGAAGAAGAAAAGTGAACTGAAGCCACTCCTGGATATTTGGTATCCCATCGTTGCACATATGTGTGTGCCCAGTGTCATCATCTGGGTATTACCAAAAAACTGCCTCTAGTTCTCCCTTGAACATTAGGATAAAACAGGAGGTACAGTTGTATGCTCTTGTGGATTCTCACAGGGTGTGGATCCCAGGATGAGGACTTCCATCTTGTCTGAGTTCAGTTTCAGGCGGCTGTTCGACATCCATTTGGCTACGTCTGTCATCCCTTCGTGCAGGTTGGCTCTGGCGGTGGCGGGGTCGTTGGTGAGGGAGAGGATCAGCTGGGTGTCGTCGGCGTAGGAGATGATGTTGAGGTTGTGCTGGCGTGCGATGTCTGCGAGGGGGCTCATGTAGACGTTGAAGAGGGTTGGACTGAGGGAGGAGCCTTGAGGAACGCCGCAGATGACTTCGGTAGCTTCAGATCTGAACGGGGGGAGGCGAACTCTCTGTGTCCTTCGGCGAGGAAGGAGATGATCCACTCCAGTGAATTCTCCTGGATTCCGACATTGCTGAGTCGCTGCACTAGTGTACGGTGGCAGACAGTGTCGAAGGCCGCAGAGAGGTCTAGGAGGATGAGGGCTGCTGTTTCTCCGTTGTCAAGCAGTGCTCGGATGTCATCGGTGGCTGCGATCAGGGCGGTCTCGGTGCTGTGGTTGGCTCGGAAGCCAGACTGCGAGGGGTCGAGGGATCCGTTCGTCTCGAGGAAGGCGGCCAGCTGCTTGTTGACGGTCTTCTCGATGACTTTTGCAGGGAACGGGAGCAGCGAGATGGGGCGGTAGTTCTTGAGGTCGGTGGGGTCGGCTGATGGCTTCTTTAGTAGAGCGCTGATTGCGGCGTGCTTCCGGCTCTCCGGGAAGGTAGCGGCGTCGAAGGAGGTGTTGATGATGTCCCGCAGGTGGGGTGCGATGACAGCATCGGCCTTGTTGAAGACGTGGTGAGGGCAGGGGTCGGTCGGAGATCCGGAGTGGATGGAGTTCATCGTGCGGACGGTGTCTTCGGTGCTGATCGGGGTCCAGGCGCCGAGGGTGGTGGTGGGGGGCGGTGGTTCGGTCGTGGCATGCGTCGGTTGAGTGCTGAAGCTGTTGTGTATGTCCGCGATCTTGTTGTGGAAGTAGGAGGCGAGGGAGTTGCAGAGGTCTTGCGAAGGGGTGATGTCGTTGTTTCCGGCGTTGGGGTTGGAGAGCTCTTTAACGATGTTGAAGAGTTCCTTGCTGTTGTGTGCGTTCTTGTCCAGTCGTTCCTTGAATGCAGTTTTCTTGGTTGCGTGGATGAGTTGGTGGTGTTTTCGGGTGGCGAGCTTGAGGGCAGTCATGTTGTCCGGTGTTGGGTCTCTGCGCCAGGTTCTCTCGAGGGCTCGGCAGTTCTTCTTGGAGCTCTTGAGTTCGTCGGTGAACCATGGGGCTTTCTTGCTGCCGGGTCTGCTAGGCGGGGTCCTCAGGGGGGCGAGGTCGTCAGCGCAGTCGCTGATCCACTTCGTGAGGTTGGTGGCCGCTTGGCTGGGGTTCGTTGCGCTGGTGGGTGGGTTCTTGCTCAGGGAAGTCGCGAGCTGGTCGGCTGTGATCTTGTTCCAGCTTCTGCGTGCAACTTGTTGTTGGTGGTGGTGGGTCGTGGTCCTGCTGAAGCTGAAGTGGACGCAGCTGTGGTCCGTCCAGTGGAGTCCGGTGGCGTGGCTGAAGGCGATGTCCTTGCTGGATGAGAAGACGGGGTCGAGTGTGTGTCCGGCGTAGTGGGTGGGGGTGGTTACCAGCTGCTTGAGTCCGAGGTTAGCGAGGCTGTCCAGCAGGGTGGTGGTGTTGCGGTCGTTGTTGTTCTCCAGGTGGAAGTTGAGGTACCAGCGGAGGGGAGGGCGTGAGGGCTGATGAAGTCGGCGATGTCTTCGCTGAATTGTGTGCGTGGTCCTGGGGGTCTGTAGATGAGGGTGCCTCTGAGGGTGGTCTTGGGGTTGATGTGGACCTGGAAGTGAAGGTGTTCGGTGGTTGTCAGGGTGTCGTCGGTGTTGGTCGTGATGCGGATGGTGTTCCTGTGGATGATGGCGATGCCTCCTCCGGTCAGGTTGATTCGGTCCCTTCGGATGATCTTGTAGCCGTCTGGGATGGCGATAGCGATGTCGGGTGCTGATGAGGCGTTCATCCAGGTTTCCATGAGGAAGGCGACGTCTGGTGAAGTAGTGTCGAGCAGATTCCAGAGCTCGACGGCGTGTCTGTGGACGGAGCGGGTGTTGAGCAGGATGCACTTCAGGTGGCTGCTGCTGTTGCTCGTCTTGCTCTTGGTGGGTGCGGGTGTAGTGCAGGTCCGGATGCAGGTGAACTCGCAGGGGCGGCAGCTGAAGGGTCCATGGGTGCGTCTCGGGGTGGCTCGGTAGCATCCCGGGAATCGGCCGGTGTTGAGTGCGTTGAGGGTGGCGGCGTCGTACGTCCGGCGGGTGGGCTGGGGTCTGCGAGGGCCAGGGGTTCGGGCGCTGGGCGCGGTCCAGGCGCGGACGGGCGCAGACGGGCTTACCTTTGGCGCACCTTCGGCGCGCTTGGGGCGCGCCTGCTGCGCGTCAACGCTGCGCATTGGCCACTCTGCCATATGAGGAGAGTGGGGGGGCGGAGCGTGGGAGGAGCAGCTGGGAGGCGGGAGCGGGGCGGCGAATGGGTGGGCGACCCAGGGAAGTGGGCGGGGCCGCAGGGGGGCAGCGGCGGGGAGGTGGCGGGAAAACGCGGCAGGGGCTGGCCTCAGCAAGGGGGCCAGGGGACAACGGTGGGCAGAGGCGGGAAAAAGCTGGCAACGTCGGGCCAACACAGGCACAGGCAACACAGGCAGAGAAGACAGAAACACACGGAGACACGGCGGAGCTCAGAAGCAGGGGGCGGAAGGAGCAGGCAGCGCAGGCGGGGCACAACCAGGAGCAGCGGCCGGGGACCAGGGGCACCGCTGCGGGCAGCGGCCTCACACGCCTGGAACCAGGGGCACAGCAACGGGCAGTGGCGGCACTAGGCGGCAGCGGGGGCACACTCTACTCACACCAGGAGGAGCGAGCTCGGTGCGTGGGGTGACCGGCCCAGAAGCACGCAGAGATCAGCGCCCTCCTGAAGAAACCCACCGCAGACCCCTCAGACCTCAAGAACTTCCTCCCCATCTCGCTCCTCCCCTTCCCTGCAAAAGTCATCGAGAAAACCATCAACAAACAGCTGACAGCCTTCCTGGAGACGAACGGCTCCCTCGACCCATCGCAGTCCGGATTCCGAGCAAACCATAGCACCGAGACCGCCCTCATCGCGGCCATCGACGACATCCGGACCCTGCTGGACAACCGCCACCCTCATCCTGCTCGACCTTTCGGCTGCGTTCGACACGGTCTGCCAACGCACCCTGACAACCCGCCTCCGCCACGCCGGGATTCAAGGAAAGGCCCCAAAATGGATCACCTCCTTCCTCTCCGACAGAACCCAAAGAGTCCGTCTCCCGCCCTTCCTCGCAGAAGCCACCAAGATCATCTGCGGTGTACCTCAAGGCTCCTCGCTCAGCCCCACCCTCTTCAACGTCTACATGAGCCCCCTCGCAGCCATCGCACACAAGCACAACCTCAACATCATCTCCTACGCCGACGATACCCAACGGATCCTCAACCTCACCAACGACCCCACCTCTGCCAGAGCCAGCTTCCAGGACGGAATAAAAGACATCGCAGACTGGATGAAGCTCAGCCACCTGAAACTGAACTCAGACAAGACGGAAGTCCTCATCCTCGGCCCATCCATCTCCGCCTGGGACGACTCCTGGTGGCCCCCTGCTCTGGGCCCCCCACCCAAGCCCACGGACCACGCACGCAACCTGGGCTTCATCCTTGACTCCTCCCTCACGATGGCCAGGCAAGTTAACGCAGTTACTTCCTCTTGCTTCAACACATTCCGCATGCTCCGTAAGATCTTCCGCTGGATCCCCACTGGAACCAGGAAAACGGTCACCCAGGCCCTCGTCACCAGCCGTCTGGACTACGGGAACGCCCTCTACGCTGGGACCACCGCCAAACTACAGAAAAGACTCCAGCACATCCAGAACGCCTCAGCACGACTCGGCTTGGACATCCCCCGACACAGCCACATCTCCGCCCACCTGAGGGACCTGCACTGGCTCCCCGTCAGCAAGAGGATCACGTTCAGACTCCTCACCCACGCACACAAGGCTCTCCATGACTTGGACCCCGAATACCTCAACAACCGCCTCATGTTCTACACGCCAACCCGCCAGCCCCGCTCAGCCAGCCTCGCCCTCGCCACCGTCCCAAGGATACGCAGAACCACCACCGGAGGAAGATCCTTCACCTACCTGGCGGCCAAGACCTGGAACACCCTCCCCACCCACCTACGACTCACCCAGGACCATCTCTCCTTCAGGAAGCAACTCAAGACCTGGCTTTTCGAGCAGTAGCAGCCCCCCCCCCCCAGCGCCTTGAGACCCTAGCGGGTGAGTAGCGCGCTTTACAAATACTCTTGATTGATTGATTGAACTCTGCCAGGAGAAAGGACTGCTGTGCTACAAGGGTTGCCACTTTTCCTCACTGCTACTCTGAAGAAACTGAGGACAAGGACTGAACCCATCTCACAAGAACCCGGAGTGACTCCCTGTTCTTAGGTCTCAGGGCTATCAAAGACTTCATTCCACTTTGCAACCACACATGGACTCTGCCATCTGAGAGTGCTGCCCGCCAAGTACTGCCAATCCTGTGCCCTTGAAAGGTGATTTATGTTGTCCAGAACCATCAAAATCGACGTAGTGATGACTGCGCCAATCAGAACCGACACATTGTCCTCCGATGCCAGCACAGGTGCCAATCGATTACATTGCCTCAATGGACAGCGTGGATCAACGGCGATCCGAGACTGCATCATAAAAGAGACTGGCACCAAAGCCTTCACTGACTACATGGATCGGCACCGACGCTTCGCTTCCGTGCATCCTGTCTTCAACGTCAACGCTTGCTCCAGGCAAGGCACTTTTTCAGAGGGACCTGCGTGAGTACTGTACCCGACCTGCCCTCCATCGCTGTTGGCCTGAACTTTGGATGTGCCACATTAGAGTGCGCCCTCAGGTAACCCCTTAGCTCTATTGACATCTAAGCACTACTTTTTGATGTATTCTTTAAAAACTCATAACTGTGGTTGTACTTATTGGATTTTTGCTCTAGTTTTACTCATAGATTTATGCTCTATTTTCCTAATTGCTTGTGGAGTATTTTGTGTGGTATTTCCCTTGTGCTACTTTATTTGTGAGTTGCAAAAATAATTTACACATTGCTTAGCAAAGCCTGCCTACTCTATGCCAAGCTATACAAGGGTGAGCACAGGTTTGCTGTTATTGTGTATCTAGCTTACCCTACATATGATTGCGGTCCCTACTTGGACAGGGTACATACCTCTGCCAACTAAAGACCCCATTTTAAAGAATGTACTTTTAAGT
The DNA here is from genome assembly GCF_964261635.1 of Lissotriton helveticus. Classification (NCBI taxonomy): domain Eukaryota; kingdom Metazoa; phylum Chordata; class Amphibia; order Caudata; family Salamandridae; genus Lissotriton; species Lissotriton helveticus. The sequence continues at coordinate 1,087,450,794 of NC_136071.1, read as the reverse complement.
TTTGCATATTCCGTGAAATCACCCAAATTAATGTTTCACTATTGTGAGGATTACTTCTCTCATGGGCTAACATTGGGGACTTTTTAATGGACTTTTGAGCAGTAATTCATGATTAGAAAGGAGTGGCTGTCTCATGTTTTATATCTTTGAATGGTAATGATAAATTCTCTTTACAGATAAAATTTGATTTGACATTAGTATTTTAGAAATGCCAATTTTAGAAATTGGACATTTCTTTGCTCTCACAGCTCTGTGAGCCTGTAGCCTGTCTCCAATACACATCTCCATTTTGTTGGCCATTTCTGGGTAGGAAGGGAGGGAGGCGCTGACACTTACAACTGAATAGGCAATGTCTGGTCCCCACACAAAGGCATGATCACCCTCAGCTAGTCTGGAAGCAGGGCTGGGAAGAAAGGGATTCTATGCACTTCATAAACCCTTCTTTGAAGTCCCCCCCACTTCCAAGGCACAACTGGGCATAAGTACTGGGGACCCCACCAAATCAGACACTTCTGGACCTGTAACTGAACTCTGTCAGAAGAAATGCTGTGCTGAATCAATGACTGACACTCTGCTGGACTGCTGATCTGAAGACCTGCTTTTCTGCTGTGCCACTCTGCTGCTCTATGACCCTGCTGAGGGAAAGCTGGACTCTGCTCTGACTAGGCTTGTTGGCTTGCCTACTATTGCTTATGACTCAGGGCTATCAAAGTCTCTACACCTGCTCCCGTCCTGTCTTCATTGGAAGTGGACTTAGATACTTGCACCAGAGAAAATGATGCACATCCAATCTGCATATAGCAGAACTGGTGCAGCGACCCTGTTGCAGGAGTAGAATTAGAACATTGCTTTCAGAGAAATCGTATTGACTTGAGAGCCCCATGCATCAGAACCACACATTGCTACCACAACACTGTGGAAAGATTGAAGAATCCCTTCAACTACGCGGAGAAATCCTGTGCATAGCACTTTGGAAAAAATGCTTATTGGCTTGGTGCTTAGTTTTCTGAACCAACGCCATTGCTGCTACTGCGTGGAAAAAATCAACACATCACCTTTTACTGCGGGCTCGACATCTACGCCTCACTTGTCTGCACCCCGCATCTCGCTGTTGCAATCAGAATCAATGTACTCTATTCACCGGAGCTGCACCGATCTTGTCACCTGCCTGTGCTCCATAGTGGAAGGCTTCAACTGTTGACTTTGTCCCGGTCCAGTGTGCCTATATAACCCCTATTGGTGGTTATTGCTTCTAAGTGCTGAAACTCTTTTTATTCTTTAAAAATTCATAACTCAACTTCAACTTATTGTTATTTGGTCATTTAGGTTTTGCTTTATTAAAAAAATTATTGTCTATTTTGCTAAAACGGTGTAGAGTCTTTTTGTGATGTTTTCATTGTGTTACTCTGTGTGTGCATTGCACAAATGCTTTACACATTGCCTCTTTAGGGAAGCCTGACTGCTCTGTGCCAACCTAAAAGAGGGTGGAGTGAGCACAGGATATCTGTTAATGTGTATTTGACTTCCCCTGACTAGGATTGTGGTTCCTGATTGGACAGGGTGCATACCCAGTTTCTAACAGCAAGCATATCAAAGCTTTGAGTATATCTGCGGGCATTCCCATGCTTTCTAATGTTGGCCAAAGATAACAGCAATTTACCAAACACATGCTATTTTAAGGTCTATAAGGACCAGCCAGAGCAGGATTTTCTACAGTTTCAGGTGTTTGTCCTAATCAAGAAGAGCCTAAAGGCTTGTTCGAGTGTTCAAGTTCCCATTCTAAAGCCTGCTTAAGAGGCAGATATGTTTGTTTCATACTCTCTTCATTTTAGTAAATGCTCAATGTACATTTACCATACAACTTGCCTGCTTCATCGAACAGTAATATAAGTCAGTAGTTTCCTGGCACTGACCATCAACCCTTCTGAAAAGTGGCACAATTATTGCTGGTTTCCAGAATATTGGTACTTCGCCTGCTTTGAGGGTTGCGTTGAATACCATTGGCAATACAGGGGTTCACAATTCAGCTCAGTTACAATATACATCAAAAGGGACATGGCCAACCCCTCCCCTTAACACAGTAGTTGCTCTGTGATTGGAAGTACACATGCAGAGAAAATGCACTCACGGATTTGCGAGGAGCAAAATGTTCCTTGCAAATGTATAACTATGTAATTGAATCAGGCCCTCTTTCGATCACTCAGTCATTGTATGTTCCCTGCTTTTACACAACCACATTACACCTTAGTGACACACCATAATCTATTGAATTCGAAAATAAAGATGCAATGATTGTTTTGGATGAACACAGCTTTACAAGCGAGAATTTGTTGCTCATGGGAATGCACAAGGGCACCCACTAAAAGCATAAAAGCCAACAGAACCCGTCAATAATTGTTACTCTGTGTCTCTTTATAATAACAGATTTCTCGCTCTCTCTCGCATTTGTCCTGGGAAGAGCGTTGCTAGACACATGCTCAGCTAGCTTCCCTTTCATTACACAGCTTTGGGTTTGATAGAAATAAATGCCCAATCAAGGCAATCAAGCTTCTTTCATCAAATCCCCCAAAAATGTGATGCTGGACTGTCAATCGCGTAGCTGATGCATAACGTTTCTGCAAGGAAGAATCTTAAGGATTTCAAGCAATATAGGAATGCATTTAAAGTGCAGCCCCATGGCATGGCATAAACATGCTAGTCTCCATTACAGAAAACCACCGAAAAACTAAATTTAATTACAGGTGCATTTCTAAGATGTTGGCTAACGTGACAATATTCTATCAAACAAACGTATATGAAAAGTGAGAAGGGCATTTGGATGCATTTTCCCTTCCCCGGTACATAAGCTAAATTATCTGAGATACAAACCATATTTTAAAAGTGTCATCATTTCTCTTTCTTGCTTTAGTCTTTGAAACATTGGTTATTTTTTAAATAGAGATTAATATACTTGGTGTTACCTTTGCATGAATATAGGTCTGAATCGCCTTCAACATTGGGCACAGTGGCATACATGCTTGTCTCGCAAATGAGTTACATTAACTCACTATACAAGCATTGGCAAAGCCAATAGGTATGCCTTTGTCTGATAGCCTTTTGGCAATTCTTGTTGTTGTTTTCTCCTGGTTGTATTTGAAATGTTATTCCTTGGGAAGTTACCGGGTGTTTTGTCAATCAAAAAAGATATTGACTAAACAAAAATGTTTCTGGTCCAAAAAAAAGTAAAGATTATCATAGTAATCAGTAGCACTGAAGAGAACTACTATGTGTGTGGTTGCTCTCGTTATGAAAGGACAGGATGCTGTAAATCAGTGTAAATTCAGCCAGTGGCAGAAGTGGGGTGATGCATTGCCCTTTGATGCATGCTTGAGTGGGTTGAAGAAAAATGGGAATGACAAAACTACAAACAAATGGATGAAGTGCGGCTGAAAACCCCCTGTAACTATGTCATACACATAATTTTAGTAGAATTAAAAGGTCTTGGAAAAGAAAGAAAGTAAGAAAGCAGGTAAGAATGAAAGAAAGAATTAAAGCAAGAAAGAATGAAATAAGGAAGGAAGGATAGAAAGACAGAAGTGAGGAAAGAAAGAAAGAAGGAAAAAAAGAAAGACAAAAGGGAAGAAGGAAAGAAGAAATACGAAAAGAATGAAAAAACAAAGGAGGAAGGAGGAAATACAAAAAAGTCTTCCAGGTGCTGCAAATTAAACAACATAAAGGCTGCCATTTTTCCTGGTAAAAGTTAATTAAAGAACAATTGGTCAAATTGACTACAGAATTAATGTGGTCTGAAGAATTGTCCCCTTATGAATTCACATGTATATTGAAGCTTTCTGTTTGTGTACTGCATGCATACTTAAAAAAAACATACGTTAATGCAGAACAATTTCAAATGGATGCAATTTGCTATGCTGTGAAATACCAACAGGAAGATAAGGGATATTTCAAAAGGAATTTACAACAGCATTGACAGGAGCAGATACATCGTGGAATGTGGTCTGTGCTCACATCTGGTAGAAACACTAGCACAGAAGGAAACTACCCTGTTTGCGTGTGTGCTCATTGTGAAAGTGCAAAATGCACGCACTGCAAGTGAAGTTACCCAGTGGCTGAGGTAGACTTACCCATTGCCCCATGCTGTGGTGGGCAAAAAAAATGTGAATGACACAGCAACAGACAAATGGATGAAGACAGGTGGCTAAAAGCTCTTTTATGTGTACATATAATTTTAGTAAAATCAAAAGGTCCTGACTAACACCAGACTTAAAGTGACAAGTCTAATGTACTAACATTTGACACAACGCATCAAGAAAACTTGCTGCATTGCATCAAATGGAGAGAGCAAGAGTTTACTAAGATATGGCTTATTTCTGCCCTCCCTCGCATTGGTGCACTGCATGCACCCTAGCTTCAACCCAGACAACATTGGGCCATGGTGAAAGGGTGCATTATTACAAGCAGGATTTTTTTGCACAGGAAGCAATACCTTCCTGCACAAAAACAATTGTCAGCAGAATTTTCCTCTTTCAGTGTGCTGCATAATACAGCATATGTGGAAGAAAGTGGAAACCACTGGGAGAAATAAACATATTTCTCCTTTTTACACCTCTGTTGGAATGGTGTAGCACTTTGATGCATAAGCAGATTTACTTTTCTTAGTAAATCTGGGAATGCGCAAAAGCAAATTAGTGGATATGTCGGACCACCCACACTCCACCCATGGAACTCCTTTCCAGTGCAGAGTAAGGCAAGGCTGCAATTTGCACTGCCTTGTGTTACTCTGATTTACTAAGCCATGACTTATGTGGCTCAGTATATATCACTTAAGCCCATGTGTTGCCTTGTGTCTCCTTGCATAATGCAATGGCAAGGCAGGGGCTTCATAAATCTGGGCCATAGTTTGCTTGACAAAGTGACTTATAAACACAGAAATGTCAATATGGAAAAAGTTGATGCTAATATTTAAAAGAATGCATTCATTTCTGAGAACGAAATAGCATCTTTATTAACGAATTTGCACATTGTGAGCTCCACATCACACTCAACTCAAAAATACTTAGGGTCGGCTGTACGACCATTTAATTTAGCGCCTCGCAATTTGCATCACATTGTGAGTCGCAAATTGCGAGGCGCTAAATGAAATGTACAACAGTGTGTTTAACACTGTTTGTGATTCCCAAGGGGGTCGCAAATTGTGAGGCTCATTAATAATAATGACCCTCTCGCAATTTGCCAGCCCATTGGGAATGCCAGCCCTTCCAAGGGATGGTGGCCTGCTGGGCTCAGCAGACCACCATGTCTGGGACTGCTTTTAAATAAAAGCAGTTTTTTTTTTAATGCAGATTGATTTCCTTAAAGGAAAATGGGATCCATTTAAAAGAAAAAAAATGAAACATCTTTGTTTAATTTTTTAGGGCAGGCAGTGGCTCCTGGTACCAGTGCCTGCCCTTAAAAAATAATTTTGCATGCATTTGCAAAGGGGAAGGAGTCATGTAGGATGCATTACCACCTACTTGAATTAGGTGGTAATTGCGAGTGATTTGCGACCGCAAAACTCGCTATTTGGAAGGGAAAGCCCCATCCAAATAGCGAGTCGCAAAACCTATTTAGCGAGTCGCAAAAAAATTGCGACACGCTATATAAACTATGTACATAGCCCAATAGGTTTTTGCATGCACAAACGGGTTCACAAACACATTTGCGCATTCAAAAATGGGTCGTACATCTGGCCCTTAGTCAGGCCAGCTCTGAAACCTAGGCACAAAGTTACTGATTGATAGGGCACAGGTGAGGTGGCACATAGCCGGCAGACAAACGCACAAACAGGAAATCTCTGATCAAACCCACAGATAGGCGTTGCAACACTACAATGGCCAAGGGAGATTGGCCCCAAAAAAGCACACATGGCTGGAGGGGTATGCGCCCTCCTAAAACACCACAAAGTCAGATGCCACATGAGTTAGGAAAATATAGCCAGTCAGGACTCAGTGATCGTGGGCCATGATGCTGGACATCTGGAAACGTTACCCACTGGCCACATTGTGCCCATGCAAGGTCGAGGTCCACCTGTACTTTCCATTAGACAATTCATTTTTGAATCCAAAGGCAGCAACTTACATTCCTCGCCATACATGGATCACCAGAAGTTCTTTATTACCTACGATGAACTGTATAAAAGGAGGCCGCAGAAAATTATGACAAGAGGAATGAATACCATGTCAGTGCTGCTCTGAATATTAGATACAAATGTTTCAAATGGTACATAACATTACCATTATTTGGAAATATCAGAGGGTCTGAAAGTACTGTTAAAAAATTACGGGAGTAAAGATTACCAGGATATTCACACGTATATAAGTCCTGTAAGCCACAATTATATTAAGTTCTAAATGGGTATATTAATGATGTATTAAAGCAATGAATTAATACTTCTTACCTCTATGTGAGTCAAACGGGTTGCCATAGTTGAATAATGCATGTGGTCGTGGCATGCTGCATCAACGCCATCTTAGAGTAGTAATTTATATGCATATACAGTAATGGATAGAGGACGGATTTGTTTTCTCAACCTTGAAGCAGCGCCATTTTAGAATGGCAAATCATAGCTAGCACTCTAATCAAATATAGCGTTAAGTCTCACATATATTTTGCCTAGTTAAATCAGTCCAAGCCGGGCAAGCCATTATGTTTAATGCACATAAAGCTGACCGTATATATAGTATCGTATTAATAGTTAATTTGAAACAGAGCCAGAACTGGCCCAGTATGTAATACTACACCAGTGTGTGCCCAAAGTATAAGAGCTAAATTAATGTCATAATATAAAAAAGTGTGTAAATATGGTACAGACTCTATGAAATTCATAATGCCTAATGAGAAATAATTAAGGGGCACTATGTAAAGTGACTAAATCATTCAATATTTATATACAATATAATATATATTACATGTATTATTTGTGTAACCAGTTGAAAGAGGGTAGCATAAAGATGAGCCACTTTAGAATTTCAGCCATATGTCTATATCGATCAGGCAATGGAGGAAAAAAGGCAGATAATGGGGGGTGGAGCAGGGTGCTATATGTCATAGGTACATCCCATCTAAAATATATCTCTTTAAATAATTATGTGTTCCTACACTATATTGGTTCTTTTTTTAATTAGAAAGTCCTAGAAAGGTATATATCATGTAGACAAAAGATAATAAATTGAAATAAGTTCTATATCAATTGCTGTAAGATAAGGTGGCATTACCGAGGAGTTATAATGCAGGCAGGAAATCATAGAGTAGCACGAGTGTTAGTTCCTATTAGAAACCTAATTATTGCTTCAATCAGGTGCCTAAGAAATATTGAAGTTCGTGATCAACGTTAAGACCCATCTAAACAGCATGCAGTCTCATAATCCAACATGTAGCACATTGACGTAACCTCAGTTCTCACTTATCTCCCCTTACAACATTCTGTATTGTTTCAATCCCATGAAAGCTAAAGCTCATTCGTGAATCCTGCACCTCACAATCTTTAGCGTATGCTGCAATGGGATATCTGTCATCATGTTGTTTAGGTGCTCTAAAATGTTCTGCAATATGTTCTTTGAGGGACCTACTAGTACTTCCCAAATATTTACAAACCTTGACATACACTACAAATGTATTAGTACAGTCAATATGTGTGCGAATCTCAAAAATGTTTGACGTATTATAAGGTAACCTTCCTACGGTTCAACATCAGGGGTGCCTCTGGGAGCCAAGTCCCCACTCTGCTGCTGATGGCCGCCTCGCAAGGGAACAGGGAGGACCCCAGAGAATGTATTTTAAAAGCATAATCCCAGGTCCCTGCATCCATCCAAAGTCAACAGGGATTGGTTTCAATCACCAAGTCAAAAGGTCTTCACTTTCATGCATCCGGCCCAGGACGAATGTCCCCTGTATAACGTTTAGTCACAACTGTGCCTCCAGTGAACTAGAATCCTCCGCCCAAAAGTAGCCACTTTTCAATCCTAAAACAGAGCGGTGCTCTGTGGCAGGAACCAGGATTCCATGGTTCCTAGGAGGATCAAATTCCAAAAACCTCCAGAGTGCATGCAAAAAGAAACAGCACGATGTGGGGCATCTGTTAAGGCCAAGCTTCCAATGGGGTTTTACCAGGGTAACCAAGTATCCAGAATTACAAAGGCAGCCCCCGGGCTCTTGTTTTCATCATCATCCAGCAGACTCTTGCAAGTGTTGATCAAAAGTCCTGAATTCCATGTTCTAGAGGTTACAAGGCACATGCAGACCTAGCCAGCCTTCTACTATGCTTTATGAACTATCCCACATTTCCAAGGTTGCTCAAGGAGAAAAGTGCTATGCAAACAAATGATTGACAGAATGCTGAATAAATCATACATTTTCCCCCAGTCAAGAGATCTAGGTTAAATCCATAGTTCTTTTGCTCACTATGCCACCTCAGTTTAGACCCGGCGATATGCAAATCTGGCACGGTGAGCAAAAAAATGATGGATTTAGGCCCAGATCTCTGTACTGGGGGGAATGTCCATCAATTGTTCTTTTCCCATTTGTCACCCCGAGTGGGATGGGTATGCCCAGACATAGGTCCAGTGCTCTCCATGCCACTGACTCAAGCTATCCTGGCTGATGAGGAGTGAAACCCTGAAACCGGTCCTAGGATGCTTGTTTCCAGTCCAGGGAGGACCTGGCCTGGCAATTTGGGCTAGACTGTTGATCACAGGGTCAAGACTGATTTGCATATGGCTGGGTTAAAACAGGAATGGCATGGTGAGCAAAAAATGATGGATTTAGGCCTGTATCTCTGTACTGGGGTGAATGTATGACCGGGCTCGGCATTCTGTCCATCAATTGTTTTTTTTGCATTCTTAAATTTTCAGTAGCATGCTAAAGAAATTTTAACGGTAATTTTAGGGCTACTACCTTAATTGTGAACATTGGAAATTCACCTCTAGCACCGAAATTAATTTGTGACTATTTCTCGATTTTACTTTACTGGATTGTAAAGCTGTGGCCTTTGATAATGTTACCAACAACGCCTCTCAAGGTATGATCTGTCAAAACTGCAGATTGGAACTTAGGTGTATGTTGTTACTAGAAACATATGAGAAATATGTTATAGTTATGCTACAATGATGTAGAGTGGATGGTACTAAATTAGAAACTGAAATTACAAACTTTGTAGCTGGACACATTTTCCTTTCGAAAACATTATTCAGCCTATTAGTTGTATTGTCTACTGCAAGTTGTTAGAAATTAAAGACTCTTGTTAACTGGAGAAAAGGAATTTAAAAAACATTACACAGCTACATTCTGTTTGTACAGATAAAAACTAAACAGAGGCACTATAATACCAGCAGTTTTAAGTTGCACCTAGAAAGTCAGAGTGCTTGAACTGCTGTAGTACAAAAGGACCAACAATTAACTACTATGGCTTTTCACATTCTGCAAAATTACAACTAGAGACTAAAACACAGCTGTTACAATGGTGTCACAGTTCATGCAGATGGTAGCAATGCGCTTTAGTTGTGGTGACGTTATACGGTATATTCCTGCCACTTAAGCTAGAACTTTGGTTTCATTAGCTGAAGGTCTGGAGACTGATTATCCCTCTCCGTTATTTCTCTGTGGAAATTTAAGTTGCTCCTTTTCCTATGTTTTCAAGTGGGACAACATGCTTATTTTACCACATGATGTTTTTTGCTGTGACCTAAGATGTTGTCTTCTCACATATGCTGTATCTCACAACCTGAGTTGTTGTCTTGGATTTGCTGGATATATTCGAGAATAAATCCCAAGATATACTTTTTTTGTTCATACCACTTTCGTCATCAGAAGACTGATTATGTAGAGCTGAGTCCTGCTGGTGTAAACAATTTCAACCAGTTATAGCTCATCCTCTGGTTCTTCTCAATTCTTTTTATTTTTGTGGAAATAGTTTAAAAAAGTAAAATACCAGCACCATTTTTAAAATCAGTTTGGATGACAATCCTTAGTTTAATGAGTGTTTGGTAGTTATGTTCTATTTGTTAGCTTTGATGTTGAACGTTATTTTTTTAAATGGTTGTTTTTGTATATATGTTGTTAAAATAAAGTTAAAGCAATATGGTACTAAACAGCTAGACTCAAGGTTTCTGTAAAATATATCTATATATCTCTTTTAACCTTTTTCATTTGTATTTGTGACTAGTGACGTCATTGCGACCTCCGTTGTGGTTGTAAAGAAGGAAAATGCTTTTTTTTTTACAAATGAATACAAAGGGGGAAATGATTATCTTACTAAAGAGGTACACTGAACTTTATCTAAAGTATGTCTGCATATTTGTTTTACACTTTCTTAAAAACACGTGGTATTCACAGTGTGTCCTTGCCAATTGCGACATCATTCTAAAAATCCAAAGTATCTTGAAATAAGATTATTAATGTACTTTTTTAAATAATAGATGACAAATACAACAATAAGTGGTGCACCATGCACATGTAATGTTCAAGACATACAGGGTTGTTATAGTTTGGAAAGAAAAATAAAAAACCTTAGAAATTCACTGAAAAAACAAAGATTATAGGGACATTATAGTAAGGAAATATAATGTAAAATACCTAGAAATTTACTGAAAAAAACAAAGGTACCAGGGACGTTTGAGTTAGGAAATACAATTTAAAAACATTTAGAACTTACATGGAAAAACCAAAGGTTACAGGGACATTATAGTTAGGCTAACATTTCTCTTGTACAAAACCAGACATTCAGCAGTAATAGTTAGCTAAGCACACTATATGTTAGCTAAGCTAACTAGAACTTTTGCCCCCTCAATGAACTGCTTATGACCTCACATATTACATCACTCATGACATGGTCAGTGACATCACTCATGATATCATTGATGACATCTTAAATTATATCACTGATGACATCATCCGCAGATTTACTTACACACTGTCTCACACAGCATACAACCTATTGTATGCCTGCTCACAGACCCACACAACTACTCACATACTCATTCATAGGCCCATACCAGTACTCATATTCCCATTCCTTCCTACATAGAGCCACTTACACACCTATTTACTCACTCACTCATACCGCCACTTACAGAATCATTCTCTTACCCATAGAGCTACTCATGCAACCAGTCACTCACCTGTACAGCCACTCACACTGCCACATACTCACACATTGTTACACACCCATTTACTCACTCACTCATACCGCCACTTACAGAATCATTCTCTTACCCATAGAGCTACTCATGCAACCAGTCACTCACCTGTACAGCCACTCACACTGCCACATACTCACACATTGTTAGACCTGGCATCTTTGGCGTGGTTTCCCCTATCTTTTTGCCTCTACCTCCTGTATTTTTGCTGCTGTGCTGGATTTCGTTTTTGCTGGTTTAGATGCTTTGGACACTCTGCCACTGCTGATCAGTGCCAGAGTGTAAGTGCTCCCTATGTAAAGTGTTATTCTGATTGGATATACATGTTTGGCATATTTGTATCACCATGAAGTCCCTAGTAAAGTGCACTGGGTGTGCCAGGGCTGGTGATGACAAATGCTACTAGTGGGTCTGCAGCACTGATTGTGCCACCCACAGGAGTAGCTCTAAAATGGTGTCTTAGGCCTGCCACTGCCGTGCCTATGTGCAGTTTAGAAACTGACATGTCCTCCTGGTCAGTGTCCCCACTGACCAGGCCTAACCCTTCCCTTTTTGTGCACATCAGTCACCCCTATGGAAGGCCCAAGGTACCCCCCTGGGCAGGGTGCAGAGTATGTAAAAGGTAGAGCATGTACTAGTGCAGGTGACAGGCTCTGATAGTGAATGGCAACCGTTTTCGTTTTTCACTATTGAAAGGCTATCTTGCTATATAGATTAACATGGTGGGATGCTGGCTACAGTGGCTACCAGCATTTCTTCTCATAGGAACAAGATAGGACATAAGGGTCTAGTATCCCTGAACTCAGAATTTAATAACACATCTTTTAGGAAAGGTTGTTTTTAAATCCTGTGTTTGAGAACAACACTTTTAGAAAGTTGCTGTTCTCTTGTCTGACCCTTCTGTGTGCCTTGGCCTGTTTGTGTATTGACTGTCTGGTTTGAGAGTGACAGGGGCTGGGGATTCCCCAGGAGGCTGGCTGAATGACTACATTTGCAATACCCCCTGTGGTGCGTCTGATGTCTCTGCCCTGCACTGTGAAAGGAGAGAAGGAATCATGTCAACAAAGCGCTCCAGGGCTGTTCTTACCCTCCACAATGCTGGCTCCACGTCCTGCTGGGCGGCTGACAACCCTGCCCCTCTCTCTGAAAGGAAAGGAGAAGCCAGGAAAAAAAGTACTCAAGAAACACCCAGAACTAGTTCAGACCGGGCTCAGGGCCCACTTGCACAAAGAAAACAAAGACTTTTAGGGGTATAAGTACAGGACCCCTGACAACAGAAAATTAGATCATGCTGGAATCAAGAAGGAACCTCTGCCAAGGAGAAAGCTGAAACTGAAGAAGGAAGACTGTCCTGCTGTTGCTCTGCTGGACTGACCTGCTGTTGCTTTGCTGCCAAGGAGAGAGGAAGGACTTTGCTGTTGAGCTGTGTCCCCTGTCTTGAAGGAATCTCCAAGGGCCTGAGTAGAGCTGGCTCCCTGTTCTGAAGTCCCAGGAACAAAAGGACTTCACCCCCAGCTTCCCTGAACTCTGCTGAGAGAGTTCTGTCCTTCCTAGAGTGCTTGATCCAGTTTTGGGGCCTCTGGAAGTTGTACCTGTGCTGGGAAGCTTGAAACTAAGCTTGAGAGACTTTTGTAATTGAAAAGTGTCGCATCGCTCGCTTGCGGAGCGCATCCCCGACAGTGCTAGAAGATTTCCGCCGCTACGAAGGCCGAGATCGTCGCCGCTGCCAGAGCCGTCGCATCCTTCATTTGCGGGACGCACCAGACCGGTGCGGGAAAGTCAAACATCGCTGCGAGTGTCGTCGCAGAGCCTGTCGTCGCTGGGTGAGATCGCCGCACCGCTTGCTTGCGGACCGCATCACGTCGCTGCGAGTGTCGTCGCAGAAACCATCCCGTCGAGGAGCTGCGAGAGAGAAGATCACCGCTGGTCCGCGCATCGTCGCCCCGGAGATCGTCGCAACTCCAGAGATCGTCTCATCGTGCCTTTGCGAGAACAAACTTCCTACGGAACCTCCGCACCGGAATCCATACAAGTGGCCTTCCTCCCCATAAAGACCGGATTCGTCGCAACATGCCTGCTGCGGCAGCGGAGCTGTCGCAGACGCCTCCCAAGGGTCTCAGGAGCAACGCATCGCTTGTTTTCACCGCACCAGCTTCTGCTTTTGGAACTTTGTCGCAACTAAGAGGTACTGTGAGTAAACGTGACGCAACTGTGAACTTTTCACACATCTTTGGATTATTCTATCGCAACCTAAAGAACTTTATCGCAAACCTTAAGAACTCTTTTGAAACCATATCCTTGAACTGTGTATTTTGGATTTTTGCCATTTTGGTCTTGTGTAGTTTAAATTAAATACCTTTATTTTTCCAAACTGTTGTGGAGTCAGTTTGTGGTGTTTTCACAGTGTTACTGTGAGTGTTGGTAAAAATACTTTACACAGTGCCTCTGGTTAGCCTAGACTGCTCGTGCCAAGCTACCTAGAGGGTGAGCATGGGTTATCTCAGAGGGTTATCTCCTTGCCCTGACTAGAAGCAAGGGTCCCTATTTGGACAGTGGAACCTACCTCTGCCAACTAGAGACCCCCAGTTCTAACATTGGTGGTCAGGCGGTGGGATTTGAACTTGTATTTGTACTTGACCCACAGTAATTGGTGTACTCACAAGTGAGTGCAGACCACTACGCCACCGCATACTACTGGTTTTTGATTTTTCTATTTTTGAGTAACACTTCTGATACATCATGTCTGTGAATGGGAAGGCACCCAGTAAGGAAGCAGAATTAGAATTTCGCATTGAGGATCTGTATTCTTACCCAGTTGCACAGCTTCAGGAATTCTGCAACTAGTTTGAGTGCCCCATAAAGAGCAACTACAGGAAGCCTGCGCTGCAAAGAATCTTGAAGGCCCATTGGGAGGCACAAGAGGGAAATGATGATGTGGATGTAGAAAATAGTTTTCAAGTCACAGATCTGCCAGTGGGCAGAGTAGGTGCAGGAGCTGGCAGCAACTATTCCAGCAGGGGCCTCTCCCCAGAAGAGTTACAAGAAAATCAGAGAGTGAGAGAATATGAGTTGGAAGTTCTGAAAATGAAAATGAAGCAATTGGAAATGGATAAAAAGAGAGAAAAGGCGGCGGAGGAGAGCAAAAGTGCCCGCGCCTTGGAGGAAAAGAAATTGCTTTTGGCTCATGAGTTGAGCATGAGAGAACTGGATCTTAAAGCCAAGGAGGTAGATGCCAGTTCTAATGGTGGCAGCGCGCAGCCAGTGCATGGGGGTAAAGTATATATTCCCAAAGACCAGGTACAGACTTACCATAGGAGTGAGGATATTTATGCCTGGTTCACTTCGTATGAAATTGCATTGAAGACGAATGGTGTGCCTGATCAGCATTGGGGGGCGGGCCTGTGGAAACATTTTGAGGCTTCTGGGAGGAGTGCTCTAGAGCCCTTAGAGTTGGCAGGTGCCATGACCTACCCCAATATTAAGGAGGCCTTATGTCTCAGGTATGGCCTTACTCCAGAGCAGCATAGACTGCAGTTTAGAAACTCCAAGAAGAGAGAGTCTGAGACTTGGATGGAGTGTGTGAATTTGTACTCGCGTGCACTGGAAGGTTGGATGAAGGGCAGTAAAGTAACTGATTTTAAGGGGTTGTTGCATTTAATCAGTTGGGAGCACTTGAGTAGTCTTTGTGTTCCAGAGCTGCACCAGCATCTTTTAGACAGCAAGCTGACAGACCCCATTGAGCTTGCTAAGGAGGCGGACCGCTGGACCAGTACCAGGGTCCACAGAGGAATTGTGGGTACCACAGCCAAAGGTGGGCAGGGTCCCCAGCAGAAGAGTGGGGGGGACAAGGGTAACCAAAAGGAGTTCTCACAAGGGCCCCAAAATAGTTCCCAGGAAAAGGAATCCCAACCTCCCAAACCTAAACAGCCATGGCCCTCTAAGGGCAGGCGGGACAACAGAGACAGAAGAACTAACCAGGGTCCCCCTACCTGCTATCACTGCAATAAGGTGGGCCACATCGCTTCAAGCTGTCCCAAGAAGAAGCCAGCACCCACTGGTGCTCCAGCCCCTGGGTTAGCAAGTGTAGCTTTGGGTAGGGATTTGATTTCTAGTGGGGAGGTGGGCTTAGCAGTTATGTCCCTTGTCTCTCTAGGAGACCGAGAGATGGTCCAGGAAACCTTACTGCCCTCTAACACTAAGAAGTATGGGCAGAAGGTGACCATCAATGGGAGGGAGATTGAGGCTCTGAGAGACACAGGAGCCAGCGTGACATCCATGAGGTGTCAGTGGGTGTCTGAAGAGCAAATCATCCCTGATGTACTCCGCCCTGTAGTGGCAGCTGACAGCTCAGTGCGCTTCTGCAAGCTGGCGCGTGTTCCCTTTGCATGGGGGGGAGTCTCTGGCCTTTTGGAAGTAGTTGTCAGTGATGCCTTGCCTGTAGATTGTCTGTTAGGTAACGACCTGGAGAGTTCTCCATGGAAGGATGTAGAACACAGAACTCACTTGGAGATGTTGGGTCTGCCTGCGTGGATCTGCGTGACCACGCGTGCTATGGCAGCCAGTAAGGGTGATTCAGCAGAACTGGAGCCTGAAACAGTGGCCCAGAGACCTGCCAGGAGAGGCAGGGGGCGCGGGAAACCCGCCCCAGCAGTTCCCACGGTCCAGGAAGGAGCGGAACCTGAGGGGGATGCCCTGGAACCTACAGGGGAACAGGTGGCCGAACTGGGAGACCTACCTGAGCTGACCCATTGGCAGCAGGAAGGGGGCCCCTCCAGGGAGGAATTCTGCCAGGCGCAGAAAGAATGCCCTTCCTTCATTGGTCTGCGGCAACAGGTTGTAGATCAGGCAGCAGGTGGAGCAGCCAGAGATCACTTCATCTACTGGGAAGATGACTTATTGTATAGTGAGCCTAGGTATGCTGAGCCTGGTGCAGCCCGTGTGCTGGTGGTACCCGAGCACTTCAGAAACTTCCTAATGGGTCTGGCTCATAACGTGCCTCTTACATCACATCTGGGGCAAGACAAGACCCTAAACAGGCTTGTCACCCACTTCCACTGGCCCCAGATGAGAAAGCACATTGGCTCCTTTTGCAGATCTTGCCAAACCTGTCAAGCCAGTGGCAAGACTGGAATGAAGTTGAAGGCACCCCTCCAACCCTTCCCAGTGGTGAGCACCCCTTTCGAGCGGGTGGGCATAGACATCTTAGGGCCCCTAAACCCCAAGACAGCCTTAGGCAACAGGTTCATCCTGGTCTTGGTGGACCATGCCACCCGGTACCCGGAAGCAGTCCCTCTCATGACAATCACAGCACCTGTGGTGGGCCGTGCATTGATGGGGATCTTTTCCCGTGTGGGGTTCCCCAGAGAGGTGGTCTCCAACCGGGGTACCAACTTCATCTCTAAGTACATGAAGTCGCTGTGGGAGGAGTGTGGTGTAACTTATAAGTTCACCACTCCTTACCACCCTCAAGGAAATGGGCTGGTTGAAAGGTTCAACCGGACCCTGAAAGGTATGATTATGGGTCTAGCGGAGCCCATGAGACGGAAGTGGGACATCTTGTTACCATGCCTGTTGTTTGCCTACAGGGAGGTGCTTCAGAGGTCCTTAGGGTTCAGTCCCTTTGAACTCCTATATGGCCACCCTGTTAGAGGACCTCTCTCACTGGTGAAGGAGGGTTGGGAAAAGTCCCGTGGGAAAACCCCCCAGGATGTGTTCAGCTATGTGCTGGCCATCCGCAACCAGACACAACGCTTCAGGAAGCTCGCTCAGGCGAACCTGGAAGCAAGCCAGGAAGAAATAAAAAGATGGTACGACCAGAATACCACTCTGGTCGAATTTCAACCTGGGCAGAAAGTGTGGGTGATGGCGCCAGTGGAGCCTTGTGCGCTCTAAGACAATTGGACTGGGCCATATGAGGTGGTGGCAAGGAAGAGTGAGGTAACCTACCTGGTTAACCTGAGGACTCCCAGGCAGCCACTGAGAGTCTTGCATTTGAACCGCCTTAAACCACACTTTGAGAGGTCTGAAGTAACCAAGCTCATGGCTACAGATGCAGGAATGGAAGAGGATAGTGATCCTCTCCCTGACCTCCTGGCAGTTAAAGAGCAAGATGGGTCAGTGGATGGTGTGGTCCTCTCGCCCACTCTGACCCCAGAACAGCAGAGTGACTGTCGCCAAGTGTTGGGTCAGTTCTCCTCCCTGTTCTCCCTGACCCCAGGAGTCACCAACTGGTGCGTCCATGATGTGTACACTGGAGACAGTCTGCCTGTGAAACAAAAATTTTACAGGGTAGCTGACAAGGTCAGGGCCAGCATCAAGGAAGAGGTTTCCAAGATGTTGGCGCTAGGGGTGATTGAGCCCTCTAGCAGCCCCTGGGCTAGCCCAGTGGTCTTGGTGCCCAAGAAAGCTGCTACGCCCGGTGGCCCTCCAGAACTCCGCTTTTGCGTGGACTACCGTGGGCTCAATGCAGTCACGAAGACTGACGCACACCCCATCCCCAGAGCTGATGAGCTCGTGGATCGGTTGGGAGCTGCCAAGTACCTCAGTACCTTTGATTTGACTTCTGGGTACTGGCAGATTGCCTTAACTGAAGGGGCCAAAGAGAAGTCAGCATTTTCAACGCCAGAGGGGCACTTCCAGTTCCGAGTCATGCCCTTTGGGTTGAAGAATGCCCCTGCCACGTTCCAGAGACTGGTTAACCAGGTACTGTCCGGGCTGGAGGAATTCAGCGCCGCATACCTGGATGACATTGCTGTGTTCAGCTCCACGTGGGAGGAACACTTGCAACACCTCTGTGAAGTGTTGAAGGCTCTGCAAAGGGCAGGCCTCACTATCAAGGCCAGCAAGTGCCAGATAGGGCAGGGATCTGTGGTGTATTTGGGACACCAGGTGGGGAGCGGCCAGATGGCGCCCCTACAGGCAAAGATTGATACCATTCTGGCCTGGGAGCCCCCCAAGACCCAGACAGAGGTGAGAGCCTTTTTATGACTCACCGGGTATTACAGACGGTTTGTCAAGGGATATGGCATCATTGTCGCCCCCTTGACAGAACTCACTTCCAAGAAGCTGCCCAAAAGAGTTGACTGGACTGATGCCTGACAAACTGCTTTTGATGCCCTGAAAACTGCAATGTGCACAGCACTGGTGCTCAAGGCACCTGACTTTTCCAGTGAGTTCATAGTACAAACAGACGCTTCAGAGCATGGTGTGGGAGCAGTACTCTCACAAGTCACTGAGGAGAATGGAGACCAGCCAGTAGCTTTCATTAGTAGGAGGCTACTCCCCAGGGAACAGAGGTGGAGTGCGATTGAGAGAGAAGCATTTGCTGTGGTCTGGGCTCTGAAAAAGTTGAGGCCCTACCTGTTTGGGACTCACTTCCATGTTCAGACCGACCACAGGCCCCTCAGATGGTTAATGCAAATGAGGGGTGAGAACCCAAAACTGTTGAGGTGGTCCATCTCCCTACAGGGAATGGACATTACGGTGGAACACCGTCCTGACACAGAGCACGCCAACGCTGATGGTCTGTCAAGGTTTTTCCGCCTTAGTGAAGAGAACTCCCAAGAGGGTGGGTAGTTCTCCCCACTTTCAGCTGGAGGGGACACGTGTTAGACCTGGCATCTTTGGCGTGGTTTCCCCTATCTTTTTGCCTCTACCTCCTGTATTTTTGCTGCTGTGCTGGATTTCGTTTTTGCTGGTTTAGATGCTTTGGACACTCTGCCACTGCTGATCAGTGCCAGAGTGTAAGTGCTTCCTATGTAAAGTGTTATTCTGATTGGATATACATGTTTGGCATATTTGTATCACCATGAAGTCCCTAGTAAAGTGCACTGGGTGTGCCAGGGCTGGTGATGACAAATGCTACTAGTGGGCCTGCAGCACTGATTGTGCCACCCACAGGAGTAGCTCTAAAATGGTGTCTCAGGCCTGCCACTGCAGTGCCTGTGTGCAGTTTAGAAACTGACATGTCCTCCTGGTCAGTGTCCCCACTGACCAGGCCTAACCCTTCCCTTTTTGTGCACATCAGTCACCCCTATGGAAGGCCCAAGGTACCCCCCTGGGCAGGGTGCAGTGTATGTAAAAGGTAGAGCATGTACTAGTGCAGGTGACATGCTCTGATAGTGAATGGCAGCCATTTTCGTTTTTCACTATTGAAAGGCTATCTTGCTCCATAGATTAACATGGGGGATGCTGGCTACAGTGGCTACCAGCATTTCTTCTCATAGGAACAAGATAGGACATACGAGTCTAGTATCCCTGAACTCAGAATTTAATAACACATCTTTTAGGAAAGGTTGTTTTTAAATCCTGTGTTTGAGAACAGCACTTTTAGAAAGTTGCTGTTCTCTTGTCTGACCCTTCTGTGTGCCTTGGCCTGTTTGTGTATTGACTGTCTGGTTTGAGAGTGACAGGGGCTGGGGATTCCCCAGGAGGCCGGTTGAGTCAGCCCTAGGCTGAATGACTACATTTGCAACTTGAGTGGTGGGAGGAGTTAGCACCTGGGCCTGAATAGGACTGTGCCCGCCCCCCACAGTGCTGGCTCTACCCCCTGTGGTGCGTCTGATGTCTCTGCCCTGCACTGTCAAAGGAGAGAAGGAATCATGTCAACAAAGCGCTCCAGGGCTGTGCTTTCCCTCCACAATGCTTGCTCCACCCTCCTGCTGGGCGGCTGACGACCCTGCCCCTCTTTCTGAAAGGAAAGGAGAAGCCAGGAAAACAAAGTACTCAAGAAACACCCAGAACTGGTTCAGACCGGGCTCAGGGCCCACTTGCACAAAGAGAACAAAGACTTTTAGGGGTATAATTACAGGACCCCTAACAACAGAAAATTAGATCATCCTGGAATCAAGAAGGAACCTCTGCCAAGGAGAAAGCTGAAACTGAAGAAGGAAGACTATCCTGCTGTTGCTCTGCTGGACTGACCTGCTGTTGCTTTGCTGCCAAGGAGAGGGGAAGGACTTTGCTGTTGAACTGTGTCCCCTGTCTTGAAGGAATCTCCAAGGGCCTGAGTAGAGCTGGCTCCCTGTTCTGAAGTCCCAGGAACAAAAGGACTTCACCCCCAGCTTCCCTGAACTCTGCTGAGAGAGTTCTGTCCTTCCTAGAGTGCTTGATCCAGTTGTGGGGCCTCTGGAAGTTGTACCTGTGCTGGGAAGCTTGAAACTAAGCTTGAGAGACTTTTGCAATTGAAAAGTGTTGCATCGCTCGCTTGCGGAGCGCATCCCCAACAGTGCGAGAAGATTCCCGCCGCTACGAAAGCCCAGATCGTCGCAGCACCTGACGCCGCTGCCAGAGCCGTCGCATCCTTCATTTGCGTGACGCACCAGAGCGGTGCGGGAAAGTCGAACATCGCTGCGAGTGTCATCGCAGGGCCTGTCGTCGCTGGGTGAGATCGCCGCACCGCTTGCTTGCTGACCGCATCACGTCGCTGCGAGTGTCGTCGCAGAAACCATCGCGTCGAGGAGCTGCGAGAGAGAAGATCACCGCTGGTCCGCGCATCATCGCCCCGGAGATCGTCGCAACTCCAGAGATCGTCGCATCGTGCCTGTGCGAGAACAAACTTCCTACGGAACCTCCGCACCGGAATCCATACAAGTGGCCTTCCTCCCCATACAGACTGGATTCGTCGCAAGCGCCCGCTGCGGCAGCGGGGCTGTCGCAAACGCCTCTTCAGGGTCTCAGGAGCAACGCATCGCTTGTTTTCCACCGCACCAGCTTCTGCTTTTGGAACTTTGTCGCAACTGAAAGGTACTGTGAGTAAACGTGACGCAACTGTGAACTTGTCACGCATCTGTGGATAATTCTATCGCAACCTAAAGAACTTTATCGCAAACCTTAAGAACTCTTTTGAAACCATATTCTTGAACTGTGTATGTTGGATTTTTGCTGTTTTGGTCTTGTGTAGTTTAGATTAAATACCTTTATTTTTCTAAACTGTTGTGGAGTCAGTTTGTGGTGTTTTCACTGTGTAGCTGTGAGTGTTGGTACAAATACTTTACACATTGCCTCTGGTTAGCCTAGACTGCTCGTGCCAAGATACCTAGAGGGTGAGCAGGGGTTATCTTAGAGGGTTATCTCCTTGCCCTGACTAGAAGCAAGGGTCCCTATTTGGACAGTGGTACCTACCTCTGCCAACTAGAGACCCCCAGTTCTAACACACATCCATGTATTTACTTGCAGTCACTCATGCACCAACTCACTCAACCATACAGCCTCTGAACACAGCCACTCACTCACCCATGCATGCACTCTCACACTCACTCACTCACTCACACATGTACATAATCATTCACCCATATACACCCATTCACTCACTCATACAGCCATTCAGACACCCACTCACTCACCCATACAGTCACTACACACCCAGTTACTCACCCATAGAGCCACTCACACTGCCACTCTCTCACCTATACAGCCATTGACACACCTATTCACTTGCCAATACAGCGATTCACACAACACCTAACTCACCCACACAGCCACTCACAAATCCAGTTTTACAGCCATACAGCCAATCTCACAACCAAACACATAAGGATAAATACAGTCACATAAGTATGTTAGAAATAGTATCTCTCAGTAGTAGTGCACCTAATATATTAATGTATCTTTTGTAGTAGGGTAGTATATATGTTCAACACCCATAAACTCTTAAAAACACTACACTCACTTGATGATTTCATCAGTGATGTCATTTGAGATGTTATCAGTGAAGTCACTGAACATGTTATCAGTGATATAATATGTGAACTCATAAGTAGTGCATTGTCGGGTGCAATTTAGTTAGCTCAGGTAACCACAACTGCTGAATTTCACTGGTTTTGTATAAGCATAACTAAAACGTCCCACTAACCTTTTGTTTTTTTCAGTGAATATATATAGGAGGACGGATTGCTTGGCATTGGGACAATAAAAGCCTGGTCTCCGTCTGCCCTGTGGCCGCGGTGGAGACTACACTGCACGTCTTCCCCATCCAC